>NC_056747.1:1053550412-1054150412 GCF_019279795.1 Protopterus annectens
TATATAAGAGGCATTCAACGCCATTTTCTTCAGTTTTTCTTGCCCCACATGTCAGGTGCCCCCCCCCCCCAAAATGGTGGTCAGTAGATAGTACCAATAATAAAAAGTGTAGCATAAACAAAAAATCCCTCCAGTAAGCAAATACACCACAAAGGTTGTAACAGATTTTAAGGTGTAGAAAGGTCTTAGTTAGGTCAGAGGGGATGGAGGGAAGGTAACCTGGACTGCAGCAGGGTATACACTCAAACATCGACATTTATGGTAGGTACAAAACTGTACTATGTTCATCGTGTTACCCTGCTGCAGTGATCACACTTGGGTAGAATCCCAAAGCTAAGGATGGGAGGTGGAGTCAAACAGGGTTAGAGGAGGCTAGAAAGCCCTGCAAAACTGCAGTGGCAAAGCCAGCTCTAGTCTTAGAGTAAAGTGGTAAGTGGTAATGTTTGGTGAAGGTGTGTACTGAACTCCAAGTTGCAGCTTCCAGAATATCCTTGGTTGGCACCCCCCTGAGGTAGGCTGTAGATGTAGCTGCTGCCCTGGTAGAGTGGGGCCTTATGCTAGCAGGAACTGGTTTTCCATGGTGGGTGTAGCAAAAACGTATGCAATGTCCTATCCATTTGGAAATGGTCTGTTTTGAGATAGCCTTTCCTTGTGATGCTGTAGCATAGGATACAAAAAGCTGGTCAGATTTTCTGAAAACCTTAGTTTTATCCAAGTAGTAACGTAGCTGCCTGTGAATGTCCAAGGAATGTAGGAGTCTTTCTCCTTTGTTCTGTGGATTTGGAAAGAAGGTGGGTAAATGGATGGTTTGATTTAGAGCCACACTGGATACCACCTTAGGCATAAAGGAGGGGTTAGTTCGTAGAGAAACTCTGTCTTGATGAAAAATGAGGAAAGTCTCTACAGCCATTAGTGCCTGAAGCTCTGAAACTCTTCTCACTGAAGTAATTGCTAGCAGCAGGGCAGTCTTCCATGATATAAACTTTAAGTCAGCTGAGAAAGCTGGCTCAAAAGGAGGTAGCGTACGTTTTTCCAGAACAAAGTTGAGGTCCCAAGTAGGTGTTGGTGCTCTCCTGGGAGGCCTAATGTTTTTGGCCCCTCTGAGAAACTGCCTTAGGAGTGGATGTGAAAATAAGGGAGAATCGGTGTTGTAGTGAGCTGAAATAGCTGAGGCGTGGATTTTAATAGATGAAAAAGAAAGCCCTTTGTGTAACATCTCAGTTAAATATTGCAGAATCTGAGGTATGTCGGCTGAAGGGTATTTTGGCCTTTAGCTTGGTTCCAGGCACAAAACCTTTTCTATTTGTCTGAGTAGGCTTTCCTGGTGCTGGGCCTCCTGGCCTCCAGAATAACATCCATAACAGCTTGTGAGAGAGGAGCTTGCTGGTTGCTTAGGTGATTTGCCATGCAGCCAAGTTTAAGGTTTTGAGCTGGCTGTGTAGAATCTGATTGTCTTGCTGTGTGAGCAGATGGGTAATTTGTGGTAGAATCCATGGTGGGCCCTGGGCCATATTCCTTAATAGTGGGTACCAGTGCTGGCGTGGCCAGTCTGGGGCAATGATTATCATTCGGGGTCTCTCCATCCTGACTTTCAGCAGCACCTTTGTGAGAAGGGGTAATGGAGGAAAGGCATATACTGCCAGCATTTTCCAAATGAATGAGAGTGCATCCACTTTTCAAGCTTGATGGTGAAAAGTCCTTGTGCAAAATTTTGTTAGTTGATAGTTTTGGGGGCTGGCAAACAGGTCTATGTCTGGGAGCCCACATTTTTGAGTTATCATTGCAAATACTTGTGGATCCAGTTTCCAATCGTGGGGATCCATGATGTTTCTGCTTAGGTCGTCTGCCAATGTGTTCTTTTTTCCTGGCAGGAATTGAGCTTGTAATTGAACTTGGTAAGCCAGTGCTGTGTTCCACAAGGTCATTGTTTGCCTGCATAGAGGGTAGGAGTGTGTACCCCCTTGCTTGTTTATGTACCACATTACTGTGGTGTTGTCTGTCCTTATGATAAGCTGTCCTGGATGTAAACGGTCCTTGAAGGCTGTCAGAGCATTTTGTGCAGCTAGCATTTCTTTTTGGTTGATGTGCAGATTCCTTTGATCTGCAGTCCATATGCTTTGAATGCACCGTCCCGCCATGTGTGCCCCCCAGGCATAGTCCGATGCATCTGTTGTCATAGTTTGCCTGGCTGGGGGTAAGGTGAAAGGCTGACCCTTGTTGAGCTGACATGCCTGTGACCACCACAGAAACTCCTGTTGAAGACGGGGAATGAGAGGTATCATTGTTTCCAAGCTGTGGCTGTGTTGAGTCCATACGCTTTTTTAGGTACCATTGTAATTTCCTCATATGCAGTTTTGCAAATGGTATTAGTAGTATGCAAGATGCCATGAAGCCCGAGGCCTGCAGAATTTTTCTTGCAGGGAGTTGGGTCTTTGTTGCCATTGCTCTGGATTATTGAGTTAATTGTAGTTGTTTGTCTAGTGTCAGATAAGCCATCTGGGCCATTGTATTCAAGTTGGCACCCAGGAATGTCATATTTTGTGAGGGCACTAGTTTTGATTTATTTTCATTTACTGTGTACCCTAGGCAACTTAGAAGATGTTTTACAAAAGCCAGGTGTTGTAAGAGAATGTCCTTGCTTTTTGCTTGGATGAGGCAGTCATCCAGGTATGGGTATATTTGAATTCATCTTTGTCTGCAGTGTGCAATTACTGGTGCCAGGCATTTTGTGAAGACCCTGGGCGCAGTAGATAAGCCAAAGGGCAGTGCAGAGAATTGGTAATGGGTTGAACCTGCAATGAAACGGAGGTATCTTCTGCAATTTTGTCTGATAGGGACATGCAGGTATGCCTCCTTGAAGTCCAACATTACTAGCCAAGCTTTCTTGCCCAACATGGGAAGAAGCTGCTGTAGTGTTAGCATCTTGAATTTGGGTACTTGCAAGAAGGTGTTTAAAATTGAAAGGTCCAGAATGGGTCTCCCAAACATTGTCCTTGCTGGCGACTAGAAAGAGCCTTGAGTAAAATCCTTGGCCTTGCTCCTGTGTAGGTACCAGTTGAATGGCTCTCATGTCCATGAGAGCTGTAATTTGTTTTTGTGCCTCTGCCCATTGATTTTGTGGCAGGTTTGGCATTCCTTTTATCCTTGGCAAGGTGTGGAAATGGAATCTGTATCCTTGTGAGATAATGTCTAGGACCCATTTGTCCTTTGTGACAATGCGTCAGTTGTCTGCAAAAAGTGCTAATTTTCCTCCCAAGGGAGCTGCCAAGAGAGTTTTGCTTGGCAGTTTGAGGTATAAGGCATTGTGTTTGCCTTCTAGTAGTTTGCGGCCTGTCTTCTCCTCCCTTCTGTGTTGCAGTGCCCCATTGACGAGGTTTGTAAGGGATTTGTGCTTGTCCTCGGCCCCTTGGGCACCTGTATTTACCCCTCTGTGGTCTGTCAGAAGCTGGAAAGGACCAATTTTTTGTTGGCCAATTTCTGCTGAAGCATGGGGGCTGTAGTTGTAAGAAATCTTTGACCGTCTGCATAGATTTTGCCTTATCCTCCATTTTCTTTAAAACCTCCTCTGCTTTCACCCCAAATAAGACATCCTGCTGTAAGGGTGCATCTAGTAACTTTGCTTTAACATGATCAGGCAGAAATTGTTCCTTTAACCAAGCATGCCTACATATAACAGACCCAGTAACAGCTGCTGTAGAGGAAGCTTCCAAGGCATCAAAACCACATTGTAAAGTATGTTTGCCCACTTGTTCAGCTGCATGCAACAGATCCAGCATTTCCTTGAATTCAGACTGTTGAGGGTGCGTGCCCATCCTTTGTTTTATTTGAGACATTAGGAATTGCTGGTATTTAAGCATGTGAAATTGACAATTTAGTGCTCTCGTAGCTAGAGTAGCTGAGGTGTAAACCTTCTTCCCCCACCTATCTAGTGCTCTGGAGTCCCTTTCAGAGGGTACAGGATTTTTAGCCATTGAAGCCTTAGCCCCTTTGGGACCCTGGGAGATTGTCTCTGGATCAGCAACAGGGCTTTTGTATAGGAATTTGTGTGAGTCAGGCACTCTATAGTATCTATATGGTTTGGCTGGAGCAGGAGGCAGAGAATCTGGATTTAGACTACATTCTAAGAAAACATCATCCACAATATCTAAAATTGGGGGGATAGCAAGGGGTCTGTGCTGGGGGAGTAAAAGAAACTCTCGGAGCCTTTTCTTTGAGTCGGAGTAGTCCTGACCTTCCCAGTGGAAATGGTCCCTCATGGTATGTAAAGTTTCCCCAAAGGAATAATCTTCAGGGGGAGAAGCTGAGGGAATGGAGTCTTCAGCATCAGAATCTTCATAAGGGGGAAAGGAGTAATCCTGTTCCTCAGAAGAGTCTGAGGAAACAGACACTTGATCAGAGGAGGCATAATCCTCCTCTTGTCTAGGCCTTTTGTCGGGGGGGGGGGGGGTTGGGAAAGTACAGTTTTGTACCTACTATAAATGTAGATGTCTGAGAGGTATGCATCTGCAGTCCTTACAAATGGGTTGTCCTGGCCTCAGGCAGCCCTTCGGTCGGCCGGATTCCAAAGTCTGGGTCTGGCCTCGGCTGATGTCGCACTTCACCCGACGTCATAGCTGCAGTTCTGCGGGTATAAAGGCATCAGCCGACGCCATTTTCCTCAGTGTTTCTTGCCCCAGATGCCAGGTGCCCTCTAGGAAGGCTAAATTTGGATAAATGCAAATGTTTCCAAACAATAGAGAGCAAATAGAAATAAACATGTACATACAAACAAATACACCATAATAGATTCCCCCAGCTAGCTACAAGATGGGCAAATACCCTAGGAGTACCACAGAGGGGAAGGAGGGTGGGTAATCCTGACTGCAGATGCATACCTCTCGGACATCTACATTTATGGTAGGTACAAAACTGTACTATGTCCTTCAAGGATGCATCTGCAGTCTTTACAAATGGGTAGAATACCATAGCCAAACTGGGGGATAAGGCACTAAGGAGGCACTAAGAGTTTATGGTGTAGTTAATATCCCTTGCAAAACAGCAGTGGCAAAACCTGCTCGGGATCTGGAGTATAAAGGCAGATTATAATGCTTGGCAAATGTATGCACGGAGCTCCAAGTAGCAGCCTCTAAAATGTCTTTGGTAGCCACTCCTCGTAAGAAAGCTGTAGTAGTGGCTGTAGCCCTTGTGGAATGAGGTCTGATGTTTTCTGGAGTTGTCTTTCCATGAAAAGAGTAACAAAATCTAATGCAATTTCCTATCCATTTTGAGATTGTTTGTTTTGAAATTGCTTTTCCTTCCATTCCTGTTGCATATGCTACCAGAAGCTGGTCAGTTTTTCTATTGTTCTTGGTTCTGCCCAGATAGTAGCGCAATTGTCTGTGTACATCCAAGGTATGCAGCAATCTTTCCCCCCTGTTCTGTGGGTTGGGGAAGAATGTTGGTAGGTGTATTGCTTGGTTTAAAGATACCCTGGAGACCACTTTTGGCATAAAGGTAGGATTAGTTCTCATGGACACTCTATCCTGATGGAAGATAAGGAAGGGCTGTACTGCCATTAAAGCCTGTAATTCAGAAACCCTTCTAGCTGAAGTGATTGCAAGCAGGAATGCAGTCTTCCAAGATAAGTACTGTAATTCTGCTGTTGCTGCTGGTTCAAAAGGGGGTAGTGTTAACTTTTCTAACACAAAGTTCAAGTCTCATGTAGGCAATGGTGGTTTCCTTGGTGGTTTTACATTTTTAATTCCTCTGAGAAACTGTCTGAGTAGAGGTTGAGAAAAGACTGGAGGATCCATGTTGTATTCTGCTGAAATTGCTGATGCATGAATCTTAATGGAGGAGTAAGACAGACCATTGTGGAAAAGTTCTGCTAAATATTCCAGGATGTTAGCTATGTTTGCCAATGATGCATCTAATCCTTTGGTTGCACTCCAAATGAGATATCTTTTCCATTTTGCTGAATAAGTTTTTCTTGTTGAGGGTCTACGAGCCTCCAAGATAATGTCTCTAACCCTTTGAGATAAATCTGGGTTATTTTTCCTTATGCAATGTTCCAAGCAGCTAGCTGCAGTGTTTTCAAGTTTAGATGCAGGATTTTGAGGTTGTTCTGTGTTAGCAGTAGAGGTATTAGGGGTAGAGGCCATGCGTGTTCCCGGGACATACTCCTCAGTAGCGGGTACCAATGTTGCCTCGGCCAATCTGGAGCTATCAAGATGATCCTCGGGTGATCTTCTTTGATCTTCAGTAGCACTTTGTGCATCAAAGGAAGAGGTGGGAATGCATATGCTGTCAGGTTTTCCCAACTGAAGGATAGGGAGTCCACCTTCCAAGCAAGTGGGTGGTATGTCCTTGTGCAGAATTTTTTCAATTGGTGGTTGTGTGGGGATGCGAACAGGTCTATTTCTGGCAGTCCCCATTTCCTTGTGATGGTTTTGAAGATGTCTGGATGCAGCATCCATTCGTGGGCATCCGTGGTGGTTCTGCTTAAGATGTCTGCTAGTATATTTTCTTTTCCTGGCACGAATATGGCTTGGAGCTGAATGTTGAGGCTCAGGGCCACATTCCAGAGGTCCATTGCCATCCGGCATAGAGGATATGAATGTGTGCCTCCCTGTTTGTTGATATACCACATAACTGTGGTGTTGTCCGTCCTTATCAGCAGATGACCCTGTTGAAGAAATGGTCTGAATGTCTGAATTGCCTGTTTTACTGCCAGCATCTCTTTTTGATTTATGTGTAGGTTCATCTGGTCTTGAGTTCATAAGCCTTGTATACACTTGTCCACCATGTGTGCCCCCCATCCGAGGTCTGAGGCGTCCGTGGTGATAGTCTGGCTTAGGTGAGGCCTGTGGAAGGGCAGTCCTTTGTTCAATTGACAGGCCTGGGCCCACCACTGGAATTCTTGCTTCAGGCATGGAATTATTGGAATTTGGGTCTCTAGGCTGTGCTTGTGCTGAGACCATAAATTCCTCAGGTACCATTGTAACTTCCTCATATGTAGTCTGGCATGTGGAATTATTATTATGCAGGATGCCATGTAACCCAGGGCTTGAAGGATTTTCCTTGCTGTAAACTGGTTCTGCGTTGTTAATGCCATGAAATAGAGTGGTAGCTGCTTCTGTTTTTCTGCTGTGAGGAATGCCATCTGGTTTGATGTGTCCAGTTCTGCACCCAGGAAGGTTATCCTTTGGGATGGTATCAGCCTTGACTTTTTTGTGTTGACTGTGTATCCCAGGGCTTGCAGCAGGTGAATAACCTTTTCCAAATCTTTTGTTACTTTGTCTTTGCTGTCCGCTTGTAACAGGCAGTCGTCCAGGTATGGATAAATTTGAATTCCCTGAAGCCTGCAATGAGCAATTACTGATGCCAGGCATTTCGTGAATACTCTGGGCGCAGTAGATAAGCCAAAGGCAATGCTGAGAATTGATAATGCTCTGATCCTGCAAGAAATCTGAGGTATCTTCTGCAATTTGGTCGTATGGGGACGTGCAGGTATGCCTCCTTGAGATCCAGAGTCACCAGCCAAGACTCCTTGCCCAGCATGGGAAGAAGTTGCTGTAGGGTCAGCATTTTGAATTTTGGAACAATGAGATATGTGTTTAAAGCGGACAGGTCGAGGATAGGTCTCCATTGGTTTTCCTTTCTTGGTACTAGGAAAAGCCTTGAATAAAATCCTTGTCCTTGTTCCATAGCCGGTACCTTTTCTATAGCTCTCATCCTTAGTAAGTGGTCTATTTGCTGTAGAGCATTTGTCCTTTGGTTTGGAGGAAGGTTTGGCATTCCTCTCTTCCTTGGAAGAGTATGGAAGTGAAACCTGTAGCCTTTGTCTATTGTCTGTAAAATCCATTTGTCTCCTGTAATGTAATGCCAATTTACTGAAAATAAGGCTAATTTTCCGCCTAAGGGTGCTGCCAATTGTTCCCTGGTAGGCGGTTTCAGAGCCAAGTCACTGTGATTGTCCTGTAGAAGTGGTAGTGGCTGGATCTGTGGCAGTTGTTCTCTGGCTGTTACGCTGCCACTGACGTCCCCTGTAGGCACCTCTGGACTGACCTCTGCCTCTAGGGTGCCTATTTCTGCCTCTCTGTGCTCTGGTGGTGTCTGGAAAGGACCAATTCTTGGAAGGCCAGTTCCTACTAAACCTCGGAGGCTGGACCTGTAAGAAATCCTTGACTGTCTGGACAGATTTAGCTTTTTCTTCCACCTTCTTCAACACTCGCTGTGCAGGGGAACCAAACAAACTGTGCTTTTCCATGGGTGCATCTAGAAGCTTAGACTTTACATGATCTGGTAAGGATTGCTCTTTTAACCATGCATGCCTTCTGATCACTGTACCAGTCATAGCTGATCTAAAGGAAGCCTCCAGTGCATCATAGCCGCATTTTAAGGAATGATTACTGACCTGCTGAGTGTTATGCACCAAATCCTGAAGGGACTTACGGTCTAACGGTTCAGGCGAGGACAGTTTTTTAGTGAGCTGATCTAACAGGAATTCCTGATACTGAATCATGTAGAATTGACAGTTTAAGGCCCTAGCCGAAAGAGTAGCAGAAGTATAATTTTTTTTTACCCCATCTCTCCAATGCCCTAGATTCTCTTTCAGAGGGGAGGGGGTTTTTGGCAGAGGCAGCTGTTACAGCTTTTGGGCCCTGTGAAATAGTTTCTGGATCTGCAATAGGAGCCTTATACAAATGATAATGTGTGTCCAGAACCCTGTAGTATCTGTCCGGCTTAGCAGGGGCCGGAGGCAGTGAGTCAGGGGCAGTACAAGCATCAGTAAATGCATCATCCACAACTGTAAGTACTGGAGGAATAGCTAAAGGCCTATGCTGTGGTAAATGTAAAAAGGTCCTAAGCCTTTTCCTGGAGTCTGAAAAATCCTGGCCCTGCCATTGAAATTGTTCCCTCATAGCATGCAAGGTTTCCCCAAAAGAAAATTCCTCAGGAGGAGAGGCAGACGGTATGGAATCCTCTGCATCAGAGTCCTCATATGGAGAATAAGGGCCCTCTGGAGGATTTGTATGTTCTGAATCATCAGAGGAATAATCTGAAGAAACTGGTTCAGGGGGCTCTGCTCTAAGCCTCTTCTCTGGTGGTGGGTGAGAGGCCCTGTCAGGGTGAGACTGGGTTCCCCTGATCAAAGAAATGAGATCCTCTGCTAGACTAAGCATTTGAGTACTGGAGCTAGGCCTGTGAGAGGGGGCTTTAGCAGGCATGGCCTTTGAAGATTTAGCTGCTTTAGCCCTGGCAAAAGCCTTAATTGACATGGATGCAGGGGGCCTAGCAGCTCCACGTGCAGGAGTAGATACATCTAAGGGGATAGTATCTGATAAATCCTGAGAAACTGTAAGAGCAGGTGGAATTTCAGTAGCAGATTCAGCCATGCTGGAAGAGGCCTCGGTAGAAGGAGGCATGCTTTCGGCCGAAGGAAGAACCGCGGACTCGGCTTCAGCCGAAACCGAGATGCTCGCGGTTGGCTTAGCCGCGGTTTTGGCCGAAACCGCGGACCGCGAGTGTCGGTCCTTTTCCTTACGCTTTTTAGCTAAATGTGAAGTCGGAGTCTCCGACGGCATAATATAAGCAAAAGCGGAGCCGAAAAACTCCTCTGCAAACTCCAACCGACGTCTAAGTGTTCGTCGGTTGAAGGAAGCACAGGCTAGACAAGCTGCTACGTCGTGGTCTGGGCCTAAACAAGGTAGGCAGTAAGAGTGGAAATCTTTATGAGGTATTTGTTTCCCACAAGTTAAACAGTTATTCACTTTTTCTCTCGGCTGAGGCAAGAAAGAGTCCCCAACGGACTTAGACGTCTTCGGTAGTAGCAATCTCTGGTTCTGACCGACCGGCACTTGCGAACAGCTTCTGCGTCGGGCGCCACGCGGCAAGAAAGACTGGGGAAAATGGCGTCGGCTGATGCCTTTATACCCGCAGAACTGCAGCTATGACGTCGGGTGAAGTGCGACATCAGCCGACGCCAGACCCAGACTTTGGAATCCGGCCGACCGAAGGGCTGCCTGAGGCCAGGACAACCCATTTGTAAGGACTGCAGAAGCATCCTTGAAGGACATCCACTGATCAAAGAAATTAAATCTTCAGCCATTTTAAGCATCTGTTTCTTAGGCATAGGGCTTTGACCTGGAGACTGAAGAGTAGTCTTTTTTGGTTTTAGAGGAGTCTTAAGCTTAGCATAAGATTTTATGGTGAGAGTAGTCGGTCTGAAGACACCTTCAGAAACCGAAGGTGTTTCTACAGCACCAGCTTCTCCTACTGCAATGTCGTCGGTAGGGCCTAAAGAAAATGGCTGTATTGGCCTAGAACTCTCTGCTGGAGAATCCAAAGCGGTCTGGGGATCCAATTCAGCGGTAGCCAGGGGCTGCGTAGGTGCCTCACTGAAAACCGGAAAACTGGCAACCAGCCCAGCCGAGGGCTCGGAGTCTGGCTTGGATCTAGGCTGCCTTTCTTTATCTTTGCGTTTTTTATGCACGCCGGTAGTCAGTTGCTCCGACGGCATAGTGTAATTAAATTTCCTACCGAAGTAGTGTCGTGCAAATTCAAAGCATCGCTTAATAGTTCGCTTATTGAACCTAGCACAAAACCGACAGCCAGTGATGTTGTGGTCTGGGCCTAGGCAAGGTATACAAAAGGTATGAAAGCCCTTATGAGGTATTTGCTTCCCACAAGAAATGCAATTGTTAACTTTTTCTGACATCGGACTGAGGCAAGAAAAGGTTCCCCAATGGGGTACTTAGCTTTGAAGACTTCGCACTGAAACTCGATTCGAAAATCTCAGGTGTCGGCCGACTGGCACTTGCGAACTGCTTCTGCTTCGGGTACCACACGGCAAGAAAGACTGAAGAAAATGGCTTTGGTAGCCTCTTATATACCCCTAGAGCACTGATGTCAGGGAAGAAGCGACAGCAACCGACGCCGGACCAAGACTTTGGAATTTGGGCCGACTGTGGGACCGCCTGACAGCAGGATAACCCAAGTGTGACGACTGCAGCAGGGTAACACGATGAACATCAGGAAATGGAATATAAAGAAACAATAGTATGGTACTGTAAACAAGCTAAAATAACATACAACAGTCAATTTGCCAGTTAAGACACAAGAGCTGTCTAAAAGGGTAAGGAAAACTGGTTTTCTTCAGGGGGCAATGTTGCCAGAATGGTGTCTATGGAAGGTCACACGTTAAAGTTAAATCAAGGACAAAAGTTTCTATCAGCCATTAAATAAGAATTGTACTGAATGTTTCTTAGGTTGCTTGGCACTTGACTTTATTTAATATGAGAAATAAGCTATTTTATCAAGGGTAAAACGTGCTTCAGGGTAATATAACAGCATGGACCAGTCAACTGGAGAACAATGACCCACTCCTGTACTCTGCTTAGTTAAGATCCACTATATCTTCAGATGGAATATGTACTACATACAGGAGGTTAGAACATTACTACAAGTTTTCAGCCTGGTGTTTGATTCGACTGGTTTGGTCTTAATGCTATTTATCATAGGTTCATAGGTAGATACTAGGCTATCTGCCCTAGGGCATTTATAAGCCTAGCCAGAGTGTATTTGGCTTCCGCCTCCCTATTAGATTAGCCTACTGTGCCTCTGTAAAGTAGGTCACAGAAGGTACCCATTTAAGAATAGTTTACTGTGCCTCTGTCTAGCTGGGACACAGGAGAGATCCCAGGGGTGAATTTGCGATTTCCCATCCACGCGTCCAAATTTCGCTTGAAGAGGGTCAGCGAGGGGCTATGTCTAACATGAATTGGGATTCTATTCCAGAGTGAGGGGAGCCTCTGGGAAATTAATCTGCCTCTCCAGCATGTCCTATTTATTTTTGTGCTGAGGTTTAGGTCCCTGGAGCGTGTAGCTCTCTAAGGGACTTGAATTTTTTGAGGTGGAGCATGTCCATTAATTCTGGGTTTGACATGGCTTTGTACGTCAGGCATAGATCGCCTCTGAGTAGGCGGTAAGCAACTGAGTAGAGCTGGAGTTTCTTTTGTCGAGCTGCATAGGACATCTGTTTGTAGCCCATGATCCTCTTGGTGAGGTACTTTTGGGGTCTCTCCAGTTGCTGCAGGTGTCGGGTAAGGTACATCCCAAATGGGGCATTGTATTCAATTATGGGCCTGATGAGTGACGAGTAGAGGGGCACAATGACCTCTCTTGATCTAGATGCGAACCCATTTGTGATAAGGTGGGCTATATAGAAGGTCTTTCTAACCACTTTGGCAACATGATTATCAAAGGAGAGATTACTATCTATGTTGGTCCCCAAATCTCTAATTACTTCTTCCAGATTAATGGATTACCACCTATGTGGTAATTTGTGGGCACCTTGTTTTTCCCAAAGGGGATGACTATGCACTTTTTAGCATTTAGCTTGAGGCCGTGGCTCTGGTACCAAGCATCTGTCTCTGTGAGACCCTTTTGGAGGATGCTTGTGTCAGCTGGAGATTCGATTATGGCCCCCAGTTTGCAGTCATCTGCGAACTTTGTCAGCCATAATCCCTCCGTGTTAGCCTGAACCTCAGAGAAGTATATACCGAACAAGAGAGGTCCCAGAACTGAGCCCTGTGGGATGCCACTTGTAACTGGTTTGGATTTGGACATGGCACCTGCGATTCTGAGCATGTGGGTTCTATCTCTGAGCCAGTTTGCAACCCATCTTGTGATATAGGGGCTGATATTTAAGCTGGTAAGCTTATTTATGATGCCCGAGTGGGGTATTGTGTCGAAGGCTTTTGCGAGGTCCAGGTAGGCTGTGTGGACTACCTTGCCCTCATCTATATCTTTGGTAACTGTTTCAAAGAAATCAAACAGGTTTAAGAGGCAAGATCTGCCCTTAACAAAGCCGAATTGGGTAGGGTCCAGTGTCTGGAGGCTCCCAATGTCTTTGTTTATGAGTTCCATGATAATACGCTCCATAGCTTTACAGACCAGACAAGTCAGGCTTATGGGGCAATAGTTTCCGGGGTCTGTTGTGGCACCACCTTTGTGGAGTGGGACCACTGTAGCTGTACGCCATTCTTTGGGTACATATCCTGTAGTAAGGCTAAGTTTGAACAGTGACTTAATGTGAGGGTTCAGTTCTTCTTGGAGCTTGTGTAAGTCACAGCCTGGGACAACGTCCGGTCCCATAGATGCTGTGTTTTTTGCTTTGGAGAGGGCAGCTTTCACCTGTGCATCTGTGATGTCAGGGAGGTTACATTCAGTTGGGATAGGCATTTGCTCCTTTGGGGGGGAGAAGTTTGCGCTTTATCTGTCTGCCAGGATGTTGGCTATGTCTGTAGGTTCGGTATATTTTGTACCGTTATGCAACAATTCAGAGCATATCTGGGAGTTTCCGCCCATGTTTCTGACATAACTAAAGAAGGCCTTGTGATTATCTTTAGTGTCTAGGGCAATTTTTCTTTCGAAACTGGTCTTTGATGATTTTATGAGGGATTGAAGTTTCTTGCTAATACTGATCAGAGATGCCTTCCCTTTTTGGGATTTTGCTCTGTCATGTAGTAGCTTCCTCCTTTTGTTGTATAGCTTATTTATGGCCGGGGTCCATCAGACCGGTCTCCTGTTTTTGGAGGAGTGAGTCTTGGTTTTATTTGGGATAGCACGATCCATGCATTCCTGCAGGTGCTCATAGAATGCATTTGTAAAGGATTCTGCGGATTGGGCTGTATTATCCTCTGGCCCAGGGGCTTTGAAGGATTCCACCTCAGTCTTTAAAAGTGCAAAGTTGGCTTTGGAGAAATTCTTTACAGTGATTTCCTTGGCTGGGGGTGGGGACGGGATATGGATGTCCAGGGAAATTTGTTTATGGTCTGATCTTACCAATGAGGGGTTTACCTCTGGTGTGGAACATAGAGTCCCCATGTTGGTGATGACCAGGTCCAATATGTTGTTCCCTCTTGTGGGAGTGGTGACCAGTTGTTCCATTGCGTTATATAAATTCAAGGAACCGTTGGGCGAGGGTGTTTGGGCTTGAGTAGTTTTCCCAGTCAATGTTTGGGTAGTTGAAGTCACCCAATAACATAGTGTTTGGAGTGACCTTCATATTCTCCAGTGTTCTCAGGAATGCCAAGTGGGGTTCCTGTAATAGGGAAGGTGTTCTGTAGCAGGCTACAAACTGAAAGGCAGTTTTGCCCACTGTTAGTTGCACATGGATGGTTTCCGATGCTTCGTGCAGTGCCACTAACCTGGAGGTGTAGGTATCTTTGATGAATTTAGATACTCCCCCTCCTTTTGTGCTTCGGTCCGAGTTTTGGGGCCAAAACGCATGGTATGAGTTATAACCTGGTAGTGCTGGGGTGCTCTCAGGAGCCTTGAACCAGGTTTCTGTTACTGCACAGACATCGATTTTCTCCATACTGAGGACAGTCTCGAGTGCGTGCATCTTGAGGTTTAGACTTCTGGCACTGAGTAGCATTACCTTTAGTTTTTTTATCTTTGGGTTGTCTATGGAGGTGGGTTTGTCCTTTGAGCCTTGCCTAAAAAAGGCACTATGGGGGTGGCAAGAGCCTTGGCCAGTATATGAAAGCCTAAGGGTGACAGGTGCAAGCCGTCCCTAATGAAGCAATGTGGTTTGTCGAGCATGTCATCCCAGGCTGACAGACACTGGATCCCCTTTGAATGACACCAATACTTTAGCCAATTGTTGAAACTGATCATTTTGTCTTTATGCTGTGGCATCATTCTTGGTGAGGGCAAGATGCTACTCAAGGTCAGGGATCAATGCAAGGATTTTCTGACACAGGGCACACAAAGACAGATGTGATAATAATAAGAACTCCTGGGCTAACTTCATTGGGAGTTATTAGGTTACTGATGTAAGACACAATGCTTAAATAACCAATTGTGCCTAGAACGGAAAATACTTAATTTGTTTCCTATTGGCTTAAAAAAGGCACTTGACAAATACCAGCGTGGAAAGAAATGATGCAACTCATATGCATTATGGTCAGTACTCATTTGGTAGAGAAGACACAACTGAAGAAACTGCTCTGACACTTAATGGGAAAAAAATCACAATAAAAGGCGTGCATTGGGAGAAAAGTTAAATCCAGTGAAAGAAAAGGTACAGCTGAGTAAGTGGCTGAGTAAGTTTGAACTGTAGCAGAAGCCATCAGGTTTTATGGGTTGTTTCCCTAACCAGGAAGCAGCAACTGGACAGCTTCATAAAAGCTCTGCCTCACCCCTACTCTTTCAATCTGACTGTGGACTGGCTGGCCCCAAACAGTGAAATCAGCAGCCTGAGAGAAGTTTTTTTTCAGTACATTCTTGCTCAGACAGACACACTGAAGCTCCTAATAATCCTGAACCCGAAAAATAATAATAAATAAATAAATATACAAAGCAGAAACACACAAACTCCTACTTAACATCCCAACTACAGCTATATATATGAGTAGGAGGATACAGGGTGGCTACTGCAGCAGTGAGGAATTCGAACATCTACTGTTATGGGTAAGTGCAGTTTACACCACTGTACTATGTTCACCATTCTCACTGCTGCAGTAGCTTTTAAACTATATGGATTGATTAACAAAGCCTATCCAGCATGGGAGGAGGAAGGATACAGATCTAGGAGCCCCACGAGAATGGTCCTAACAAAGCCCACCCTGGACCTTGAAAAGGAATCCAGATGGCACTGTTCTGTAAATGTAAACGTACGGAGGACCATGTAGCTACCTCTAGAATGTTTTTAGAGTCCACCCCTTTCAAATACATCATCGAAGACAAGGCTCAAGTACAGTGTGGCTTGATACTGCCTGGAATGGATTTAACCTTGGAGTGAATAATAAAGCAACAGCTGCAGATAATCACCTGGAAATTTATCTGTTTACACACAGGATGTCCCTTTTGTTTCTCTTTATGAGAAATAAACAGCTGATCAGCTTTTGTAAAGAACTTAATTCTATCAACATGGTACATGAGTTGTCTATGCACATCCAGAATATGCAGAATCCTTTCTTCCTGCTTTTTAGGGTCTGGGTAATAAAACAGGGCGATTAATGGTTTGATTCAAAGTAAACTCAAACTACTATGGGCATAAAAGAAGGGTATGTTCTTAATGTGACCCTATTTCTGGGGAATATGAGTTAAAGTTCATCCAGCATGAGAGCCTGCAATTGAGATACTCTTCTTGCAAATGTGAAAGTAAAAATAAGTACAGTCTTCTAAGTCAAGAACCTTAAATTAGCTTGATGAGCAGGTTCAAAAGGTGATATAGTCAACTTTTCAAGCACAAAATTGAGATCCCACAGAGAAGCAACCTGTTTATGAGTAAGTCACAGATGTAAACCCTTTTCAGAGACTGTTTTAGCATGAGAATAGTTGACATAATGGTTAAGGTCTTCACCTCCTGTGCACAAGATGCAAGGCTCCATCCTGACTTCCAGGAAATGACTGTTTGGAGTTTGTATGTTCTCCCTGTGTCTCTGTGGGTTCCTCCCGCCTCCAAAAAACATGCAGTCTTTCCATCTCAAACTCACCAATTAATGGAGCTGTGGGGGTAAGGCAGAGCTACAGGGGGAAGATTTGCATAGACCAATCAATTTGCACATCTACTGTGGTGTGCAGTATCCTCAAGACAGAAGAACATGGATCACAGATTGTGTCCTTGGCACAGCTAGTTATCTGACAGTGTAAAATATGGCTCTAGGTGATTTGGTCAAGCTGACTAATGTTGCATGGGCTTTTGCCAGTGATGTGGGTTGAGGACCTGGACCTAAATCATGCTAACAGTAGGAGGGGTGTATGTGTCACTATTGGCCAGTGTGTGCCTGCCATAAAGCCCAGCAGCCCTGGGTCAGTAAGCTACTGGACAGTCAGTGTCCAGTCGCACAGCCTAGGTTACCTGGGATAGCTCTACTGAGCAAAGCTGAATGTAAAATTAATCAACCTGCCAAACATGAACTAAGAATTGTTACATTCAATGTAGGTTCAATGACAGGACAGAACTTGGAAGTGGATGACATGATGGTACGGAGGAGGCTGGACATCCTGTGTATCCAAGAGACAAGATGGAAGGGCAGTGCAGCAAAGACACTTGACTAGGTATCCAGAGTCTACTACTCAAGAGGAAGACATGCTAGAAATGGAGTGGAAATTGTATTGTGAGAGAGGCTTCAGAATGCAGTGAGGGATGTCATCAGAATTAGTGACTGACTCAAGGCAATTAGACTCCAGTGTACTGATAGCACAGTATTCATAATCTCATCCTATGCTCCACAGCAGGGTTGTGAAAGTAAGGAAAAGAGTGCATTCATACAGCAGTTGCAGGACATACTAGATAAAGCAGGACAACATGATAATAAGGTGTCTTGAATGCACATATTGGGACAGACGGCCTGGGTTCACATGGGTGGGGCAACAGAAATAAAGGAGGAGAGGCCATTCCAGACTTCTGTCTAGCAAAGGACTTGACAGTAGCCAACACATGATTCAGAAAGACAGACAGTCACAAGATCACATACAACAGTTGCCAACATGCAACTCGGTAGACTTCTTCCTAGTTAGGAAAGGGCATTGGGGTAGAATCAGTAATTGCAAAGTCATCCCCACTGAAACAGTTTGGTTACAGCATAAACCACTGGTTGCAATAATCAGCTGCAAGCAGTGGTCAAAGAAGGCTCAAGGTAAACAGAGACCAGGCTAAAGACCTGGAAGTTGATGGGAGAGAAGTACAAGGAATTACTCAGGGTTCTAGCACCCCAAGAATTGGAGGAAATAGGTGGAGTTGAATAAGAATGGCAACACCTCAAAACAGCATGTGTGAGGGCTACAGAACAGATATGTAGCCGAGCCAGGTATGGAAATAAGGTACATAAGGAAAGCTAGTGGTGGAATGCAAAAGTCCACAAAGTCATCAAAAGAAAGGAGTGCAGGAAAAAGTGGGAGAGAGAGAAAAAAAATGGACAAGGCTAAGAAGGAATACTGGTTGGCTAACAAAGAAAAAAGTTGCAATAGCAAAGAATAGGGCATCAAAGGCACTTTAACAGCTTCTGAAAAATGACTCAGTAGGTGGCACAAAGAAACTATAACAGGTTGCAAAGCAAAAACAGAAAGATAAAGAAAAAAGTCAAACAGCCTTCTAAGGGATGCCAGCAACAACCTGCTCACCAGTCCACAGGATATCAAAGGCAGATGGAAGGAGTACTTCCAGCAGGTTTTACATGAAGGAAACCCTAAAGAAGCTGTACTGCCACAGACACAGCCTACAATGAGAGAAGAAGAGGAGCCCACCCTAAAAGAAGTACGAACAACACTAAGGAAAATGAAGCCAGGGAAAGCAAAAGGCTCACAAGAGATAATGATATATGGGTGAGATGGAGATAAATGGCCCCTGAGGGTACTCATAGCTGTGTGGAAAGAAAGGCATATGCTGGATGACTGGAAAATAAGCATACTCTTGCCAGTGTACAAGAACGAAGGGGGCAACCACAACTGTGGACAGTGCAGAGGTATCAAACTCTTGTCACATTACATGAAAGCTCTGGAGAGGGTGACTGATAAATGGATACGTAGAGCAGTAGAAAGTAAGATGGTAGATGAGCAGTTCATATTCAGATTAGGATGTAGCACAACTGATTTGATATTTGTAGTGAGACAGACACTTGAAAAGAAGCTAGAGATGAGGAAAAAGCCCAACTGGGCATTCCTAGACTTGAAGGAAGCTTATGACAAGGTCCCAAGAAAGCTGACTTGGGCAGTCCTATGGTGGTTCGAAGTCCCAAAAACATTGGTAGAATCAGTGCAGGCTATGTACAAGGACTCAATGACTCAAGTAAGAACAGTGTTCAGTCTCATAGAGGGGATTCCAGTGAGAGTGGGTGTACATCAGGGTACAACTCTGAGCCCACTGCTATTCACACTGGTAATGAACTACAACATCAAACAGGTCAGAGGGGACAGATCGACAAAGTTACTGTATGCAGATGATGTGGCATTACAAGCAGACTCCAAGCAAGAACTTCAGCAAAGGATAGGCGAATGAAATGCAAAACTAAAGGCACATTGGATGAAACTATGTACAGATAAGACAGTGGTAATGGCAGCAAATTGGGAAAATCATAAGAAGCTGAGAATTAAGACATAAGGGAGGTTAGTCGAACAGGTTAATAGCTTCAAGTATCTGGAGGGGTGGTTCAGGAGAAGGGAAGTCTGAATGAAGAGGTCAAAGCTAGAATCAGAGGGGTTCTAGCCAACTGGCACAGAGTGTCAGGTATAGTCTATGACAGAAAAATGCCAAGGAAGCTGAAAAGTAAGGTGTACAAAACAATGGTGCGACCATACTGTATGGTACAGAAACCTGGGCAGTAAAGGCAGAGTAGATGAGGAGTTACAAGTGGTAGCAATGACGTGCCTGAAATGGGTGGTAGGATGCACACTGTGATACAGATGAAGAAGTGAGGACATAACAGCAGAAGACAAGGTAGCTCTAACTGCAGAAAAGATCAAAGTGAACAGATTACTGTGGATTGGGCACATCTGCAGAAAAGCAGATGACAATCTGGTGAAGACAATTTGGGACAAACAGGAAGAAGTTAAGAGGAAACAAGGGAATCCAAAGAGGTGGATGGATTGTGTGAGAGATGTGTGACAATCAGGCATGAGTGTTGAAGAGGGCAGGAGTGCAGCACTGAGTTAAGAGACATGGCAGCAGTTAATATGACACCCCATCCCCATGTAGAAAATAGAACAAAAACAGCTGAAAACTAGTAACCAAAACAAGCGGCGTAAAACAACCTGCTGCAAAACGCCAGTGGTGCGTAAAATACTGTGGTAACTTCCTTGGAATCAAGGAATTGCAAAACCAAATACTTGATGTAAACAAACTTTTTATTATACAACACACGTAACTGAGTTAAGCGCTTTCACCTACTAACAACGTAGGCTTCATCAGAACGTCACATAGATGGAATCAATAGCTTAAATATTTAAATTTGGCGCCATAACTTAGTACTATTCACAATTAAAGCCATATACACACAAATCCTCGACCTCTAAAAAACTATCTTATGTGTTCATGTTGTCAACACATCCTTACTCTATACACAAAAGTTATATAAATAACTAAAAATCATAAAACCCATATTACTTAATAATGTTATAAAAATATAACAATATTTTGAATAAAACATTATAAATAATCCAAAATGCTTTTCATAGAAATGTTCTCATTCAATCCCGGGGGGGGGGGGGGTGGTGGCATCAGTTAAAATTTGCCAATAGCTTTCCTTAAAGGCCAATAAACTTTTAATATTACCCCCCCTAGGGTTTGATGTAACTACCTCTAAAATACCAAATCTAAATTGATGTTCATTTCCTTTGTTAATAATATGCTTAGCCAGAGTATTTTTCTCATCTCTTCTCTTAATGCAATATAAATGTGCATATATTCTCTTCCTAAAATTCTGTTCCGTTTTACCAATATAGTATGACAGACACATAGTACATTTGGCCATATATACTAAAAATCTACTGTTGCAATTTCCCTTTTTAAAGAAAATTTTAGTTCTGTTGTAATTCATCAGCTTTAACTCTGTGTCTTCTATTATGAAGCTGCACTGGTTGCAACAACCACATTCCTTAGTACCTATATTTTTGTTTCTACTGGCTACCCGCTCTTCACTTTTTCCTTTTTCCAATAAACTTTTTAAATTAGATGCCATTTTATACACAAAAGTCGGTTTGGGACCCAGAATCTCTATCATCTCATCATTAGTTAACAAAGTATGCCAATATTTGCTTACAATGTATTTCATTTTATTACTATAAGGGCTGTAGTCCACTATACAAGCTCTACCTAAACATTTATTGTGCCCTTTTTCTGGTTCGTCTATGTTAGTACTTGTCATTTTCTTGTGTTTTGTTCCTAATAATGGGAATATGTTAATACTTCATCTTTGCATTAGGTCAGTACTAATGTTCTTCATCATACTAACACTGTAACCCCTGTCAATAAATAAAGAGGTGATAAACTGTATTTCATGTATAACCTCTTCCGGGGACGTGGTCATTCTCATAGCTCTGATGCATTGACCTTTAAATATGTTTATCTTTGTTTTAGTTGGGTGACAACTTTCATAATCTAAATAAGAATTAGTGAATGTGTCCTTCCTATAGATTTTGGAGTGAAATGTATCCTCTATCCTTGTCACCATAGTGTCTAAATATGGTACTCCAGAATCATTGCTATTAGATGTAAATTTCAAAAACGTACTACTCTGGTTTATATATGATAAAAAAACATCAAATGTTTCCTGACTTCCTTCCCATATAATGTATATGTCGTCAAGAAAACGTGAATAGTATTTTATGTGCCTCATATATTCACTTTTAAATACACAGTTCTCCTCCCAATCTAACATGACCAAGTTGGTGTATATGGGGGCACAAGCTGCCCCCATCGCTACACCACTGGTCTGTTTGAAGATCTCTCCTTCATAGTATATGAAATTGTTTTCTAAAACAATAGACATTAAGTCATGTACTAAATGAATTTTGTCTCTTGTCAGATTGGAGTGTCTGTACATACTGTCAAAAAATGACTCTAAACCTTCTTCCTTAGGTATACACATGAATAGATCTATTACATCTATAGACGCAAATATCAACTGTTGAGAAGTTAAAGTAGTAGGGAAATTTTTTAAAAATTCCCAAGAATCTTTTACCAAGTGTTCTACATTGTTGTATACATGTTTTAATAAAGAGTCTATGACTACACCCATTGGGAAAGTTTTTGATTTACTGCCCGATATTATAGGCCTAAACGGGGGATCCAATAAATGTTTATGGACTTTTGGAATTCCAACCATAGTTGCCAATGTCGGATATTCAACCTTAATGAAATTGTAGATCTCCTCACTAATCCTGTTGTCCAATAGAAATTCTTCGATGTTATAATCTATCTTTCTGTATGCTATATTTAACTCATTTAGAGATATGATCTCATAATTCCGAGTCATGTAAAATCTCAAATATTTTGGTATTGTAGTCCATTTGATCATACACCACTATACCCCCGCCTTTGTCGGGCTTCATAATTCTGATGTTGTTGCTGTTTCTTAAGTCATTAAGTACTCTCATTTCTTCATCAGTTAAATTTTTCTTAGATAAATTCAAATTCCTATTGATTTTATATATATCGTGTGTAACCAGTTTCTCATATCTATAGATATCTGGGTTCATTATAGGCATATAGCTACTCTTTTTCTTTAAGGTGTTGTTACAAATGCCTGGAATTTTACTGTCCTTAAACATTATAGCCAAATTTAACTTTCTTATGTATTTTTTAAATTCACATATACTATCAACTACCCTAAAACATGGGGTTGGAATGTATTTCATACCCTTTGATAAAAGGCTAAAATGAGCTGGACTCAATTTTGTGTTGGTGTAGTTAAAAACCTGGAAGTTGTTTAACTTATTAATAACACCATTCTGTGTAATTCCCATATCACCATTAACAAAATCAATAGCTATATCTGTACTAACTACCATCCTTGGTTGTCCCTGTAACCTTTCTTTCTCCATGTATTGTTCATGGTCCATTTTTTGTATCCCTCTCTGTTGTGTACCTCTTGAAAATTTTCCTTATCATTACTATAAACATCTCTGTTAATCTATCTTGTGTATACTGAAAAGTTTGTTTCCATGTATATGCCACCCCTACTTCATATTGTTCTATGTCCCTACCTAATTTTTTACTTTTTCTTACAAATGCAGTCTTAGTTTTGTTTTCTGCGTTTTCGAATTGTTTGTGATATAACTTTTCCCAGTTCATGAACAATAAGTCAGACAAAATATTTTCATTCAACTGTTCAACCTCACTCAATAATAAACACATTTTGGCATCATTAAATTGAATAAGTTTTCTCATGTATTCAATTCCAAAACTGTCAAAAAGTTTGTTAAATTCATTTTTACTTTCTTTAGTTAAATCAATTCCCATGGGTACCTTAAAAAACCTAACACCCATAGGTACAATACCTAAATTAATGCGGTGAGATAAGTAAGCATTGTCTAATTTGATAGAATTAATCACATTTAATTTTTTACCAAATTCATATATAGTATCTTTTAAAGTCCCATTAGACTTGTAATTGGCATTGCCTTTTTCTCTTTGTTTGTTAGCTTCAAATGTACAGTCATATTCTAAAAAATCTTTAAGAAAGCACTCTTTGTTTTGGGTATTGTTAACTGTTGTAAATTGAGTGCTTCCTTTAACAGTACCTTTCTGCTCACGAACATTGCCTGTTGGATTAGCATAAGTTTTCATATAATTCCCCATCTTGGGTCTGGTACCTGTTCTTCTAACTTCTTCGGCTGTGTTCGCAAAAGAAAAATCAAAGGTGAAGTCTGTGGGCGCCAGTCTACTGTTGACATTGTCCATAGATACAACAGCCGGTAGATCAATACATTGCGCCCCCCTGGACGCTGGCATTTGACCATTAGGAATTCCTGGTGAAGAGGTAATCAACATTTCCGTTTGCGTGTCATTTTGATCAGATCTGATCAAATTGCTTCGGTCGTTCACAAATACAGCATCATCCTTATTGTTGCAAACAGAAGAACTGTTGTACCCACCAGATACTGCCTCCTTAGCACGAAAGAAAGTCCTTCCTCCCTGCTGCATCAAGGAACTAACCACATCCATGAGCTTGCCGATTTCACCTCTTAATGACCTCACTTCGGCCCGAATCTCCGACAATTCATCTTGTTGAATAGGTGAGGCTGCTCCTGTAGAATTACGCATCACATCCATAACTACAGAACAAAAACAGCTGAAAACTAGTAACCAAAACAAGCGGTGTAAAACAACCTGCTGCAAAACGCCACTGGTGCGTAAAATACTGTGGTAACTTCCTTTGAATCAAGGAATTGCAAAACCAAATACTTGATGTAAACGAACTTTTTATTATACAACACACGTAACTGAGTTGAGCGCTTTCACCTACTAACAACGTAGGCTTCATCAGAACGTCACATAGATGGAATCAATAGCTTAAATATTTAAATTTGGCGCCATAACTTAGTACTATTCACAATTAAAGCCATATACACACAAATCCTCGACCTCTAAAAAACTATCTTATGTGTTCATGTTGTCAACACATCCTTACTCTATACACACAAGTTATATAAATAACTAAAAATCATAAAACCCATATTACTTAATAATGTTATAAAAATATAACAATATTTTGAATAAAACATTATAAATAATCCATTGTGCCCCCATATACACCATCTTGGTCATGTTAGATTGGGAGGAGAACTGTGTATTTAAAAGTGAATATATGAGGCACATAAAATACTATTCACGTTTTCTTGACGACATATACATTATATGGGAAGGAAGTCAGGAAATGTTTGATGGTTTTTTATCATATATAAACCAGAGTAGTACGTTTTTGAAATTTACATCTAATAGCAATGATTCTGGAGTACCATATTTAGACACTATGGTGACAAGGATAGAGGATACATTTTACTCCAAAATCTATAGGAAGGACACATTCACTAATTCTTATTTAGATTATGAAAGTTGTCACCCAACTAAAACAAAGATAAACATATTTAAAGGTCAATGCATCAGAGCTATGAGAATGACCACGTCCCCGGAAGAGGTTATACACGAAATACAGTTTATCACCTCTTTATTTATTGACAGGGGTTACAGTGTTAGTATGATGAAGAACATTAGTACTGACCTAATGCAAATATGGGGTATTAACATATTCCCATTATTAGGAACAAAACACAAGAAAATGACAAGTACTAACATAGACGAACCAGAAAAAGGGCACAATAAATGTTTAGGTAGAGCTTGTATAGTGGAATACAGCCCTTATAGCAATAAAATGAAATACATTGTAAGCAAATATTGGCATACTTTGTTAACTAATGATGAGATGATAGAGATTCTGGGTCCCAAACCAACTTTTGTGTATAAAATGGCATCTAATTTAAAAAGTTTATTGGAAAAAGGAAAAAGTGAAGAGAGGGTAGCCAGTAGAAACAAAAATATAGGTACTAAGAAATGTGGTTGTTGCAACCAGTGCAGCTTCATAATAGAAAACACAGAGTTAAAGCTGATGAATTACAACAGAACTAAAATTTTCTTTAAAAAGGGAAATTGCAACAGTAGATTTTTAGTATATATGGCCAAATGTACTATGTGTCCGTCATACTATATTGGTAAAACGGAACAAAATTTTAGGAAGAGAATATATGCACATTTATATTGCATTAAGAGAAGAGATGAGAAAATGCTCTGGCTAAGCATATTAATAACAAAGGAAATGAACATCAATTTAGATTTGGTATTTTAGAGGTAGTTATATCAAACCCTAGGGGGGGTAATATTAAAAGTTTATTGGCCTTTAGGGAAAGCTATTGGCAAATTTTAACTGATGCCACCACCCCCCGGGATTGAATGAGAACATTTCTATGAAAAGCATTTTGGATTATTTATAATGTTTTATTCAAAATATTGTTATATTTTTATAAAATTATTAAGTAATATGGGTTTTATGATTTTTAGTTATTTATATAACTTGTGTGTATAGAGTAAGGATGTGTTGACAACATGAACACATAAGATAGTTTTTTAGAGGTCGAGGATTTGTGTGTATATGGCTTTAATTGTGAATAGTACTAAGTTATGGCGCCAAATTTAAATATTTAAGCTACTGATTCCATCTATGTGACGTTCTGATGAAGCCTACGTTGTTAGTAGGTGAAAGCGCTTAACTCAGTTACGTGTGTTGTATAATAAAAAGTTCGTTTACATCAAGTATTTGGTTTCGCAATTCCTTGATTCCAAGGAAGTTACCACAGTATTTTACGCACCACTGGCGTTTTGCACCATGTAGAAAATAGGGTAATGGGGTTGATGATGATGGTTTTACCACAAAGAGAAGAAAGAGGTGGATCCATGGGCAGACGTGGTGAAAAGGCCACAAGATAAAACCTTTATAGAGGAATAAGAGAGGCCAGAGGAAAGTAACTCACTCAAATATTTGAGTGCCAGTGGTACGAAATTCCTGAGGGGCCCCTGGTTGTTGGCTAGAAGCCAACTAGAAAATTACTTCCACTTAACAATATATCATTTTTTAGTAGCAACCTTTCTTACCACCTTTAGTACCGGCTACACATCCTCATGAAACAAGAGCCTAAAAGGTAGGAATCTTGATGAGTGGATGGGAGATCGTAGGTTTACCCCGGGTACACTTCTGTGTCACTGTTAGACACAGGCACAGTATACTAACCTCAAGAAAGGGCATAGCAAAATTAATTTAAAATGGGTGGCGAAAGCCAAACACATTCTGGCTAGGCTTAATGCCCTAGGGCAGATAGCCTAGTATGAACCTATGAACCTATAATTGAATCAACCAGGCAGTCAGCTGGAGCTGATTTATATTACAGTGTATCAAGATCCCTATGTCTCGCATCAGTAGATCCAGTCTGTGAGAAAGTTTTTAGTAACTGCTTTTGGTCAATTCTATAAGAAGGGAGAACTAATGCTGCCAGGGCTGAAACAGAGTTACCACAATGATTGCTGGTGAATGCTTCTAAATCTTCAGAATTATCCTGGATATCAGTGCAAAGGGTCTTGTTCAAACAAATGAAAATGCATCTGTTTTTCAGGCTTGATTGCAAGGAGCCCTACTCCTGAATTTGTTTAGCTGTCTCTTTTGAAAGGAGGTGAATGGATTTATTTGAGGTGTTCTCTACAACTGGATCAGTTCCTGGAAGACCCAATCATTCAATTTCCATTCATGAGGGTCTGTCCTGGTGTTGTTCAGCTTGTCTGCCACTATGTTTTGCTATGATGGAATGTATGACGCTTGGAAAGTTAAGGAATGCTGTAGAGCTGTCTCCCAAACTATAGCAGCCAGCCTGTGTTGGGAATGTGATCTTTTACCTCCCTGCTTGTTTATGTACCACATGTCTGTGACATCATGTGCAATCACCTGAAGAGGTCCTAGTGACCGTAGGTGATGGAGAGAATTCAAAGCATGGATTACAGCAAACATCTCCTTTACATTGATTGACTCAGGTCTGTCTGAATGACTATATGGGCCTTGCACCTTTACCCTCAAGGAAGCTGCTTCCCAAGCAAAGTCTGAAGTATCTGTAATAAAAAATTAGTTTGAGGTATGAGGAGAGAAAGATGGATCTAGATTTAGCTGAATTTGTTGTCACCTCCAATGCAGTTCCATTGAAGAAAGGTCCAGTCTGGAATTTGATACTCCAGAGGATGTAAATGCTGGGTTCATTTTTTTAAAGAAACCATTGCATCTTTCTCATATGCAACCTAGCTAAAGTAATCATAAGAATCACTGAAGCCATGAAGCCTAGAATCCTGAGAAGCTCTCTCGCAGAAGTCTGAAACTGATTAGAGAAGTTCAGTAAAGATTACAGATAAAAAAAAAAAAAGAAACATATTGTGTTAAAAAGGCAGCCAAGAAATACAATCCTGTGAGACTGAGTCAAGGAGGATTTTGAAACATTTATCTGGAAGCCCAAACTGGTGAGAAGAGACATAAACACAAGTTATGTACTTACCATAATATTAGATCTGTGCTGTTGCATTCTGTCCATTCCTCTACATAACGAGTGTCAGATCTGACTTAGGATCCAATGCTTAAGCTCCTCCCCTATCCACAATTCCCCTACTTCCAGAAGCTACTTCAGACTGAGTTTGCCCCTTCTAAGAACAACCCAATCAAGGTCTTAACCAAGGCTGGAGACAGGGGAAATTAGGGGAAGACAGTGGCTAAACTCCAAGATCTAGGGCAAAGTCAGATCTGTTATAGATGACATTTAATGATGAGAAAAAACATCTGAATAAAACACCAAGACACAATGGGGGATGGAGAGAGGGCAGTACAGGAATGGATAGAATGCAACAACACAGATCTAATGTTATGGTAAGTACAGAACTTTCATATCTGATGTTGTCTTTCTGTCCATTTCTCTAAATATGGGGCAGAGTCCCCAGCTACTTGAACACTTGGGTGTCTCAAGGAAGAATATTCCTAAGTACAACCAAACCAAATGAAGCCCTGGCTCTAGACTGAATGTCCAATTTATAATGAGAAATGAATGTGTGTACTTTTGACCAAGTACCTGCACCACAAATATCATCAATAGGGACACTGGAGAAAAAGGCTGTAGATGAGGCCACTGATCTAGTGGAATGAGCTTTGGGTTTTGAAGCCAAGGCCAAACCTTCTTTTTGATGTACAAAAGATATACATTGAATGAGCCACTTAGATAAGGAAATCTTTGATACTGCTTGTCCTTATTTAGGCTCTGCAAATGAACTGAACAACTGCTCAGATTTTCTAACAGAGGCAGTTCGATGTAAATAATGCAAATGGCGATAAATGCCCAACAAGTGCAAGGTGTATTCACCTTTGTTGGTGAAATTCAGAAAGAATACTGGCAGATTTATGACCTGACTGATGGAGGATTCTGATGCCACCTTTGGGAGAAAGGATGGATTAGTTCTCAGATAAACTCTGTCTTTATGAAAAACCAAGTAACTGGGTTTTGAAGAACGCACTTGCAGCTCAGAAATCCTTGCAGAGATTATGGCCATCAAAAATAAGGTTTTCTGTAACAGGTACTTCAAATAAATTCTAGCAACAGAGTCAGAAAGTGGTCTTGTCAAAGACTGTAAGACAACTGTCATGTGCCAAGGTGGAACTGGATCTCTGAGAGGGGAACATAACAGAATGTACTCAAAAATAAAACTTTAGATAACCTGAAAGAAGTTACAGGGGTGTGTCCTTCTCTTATGTGAAAGACAGAAACTGCCACCATTTGTACCTTGAGTAGAATAACTTTTTCCCCTTTGAAAAAGATGAGTCAGAAAACCCTCAATTGCAGGGTCGAGGTCTTTTTCTGATGCCCACACAGATCATCTTTTCCATTTGCTTTTGCATATCCTTCTAGCACAAGGTTTATGACAGGAAAACAAACTGTGAACAATGGAAGGGGATAGCCTAGACTATTGAACCATCATCAGAATTTGAGAAATTATGAGGTCAGTTTGAGTGTCCGTATGTCTGAGTGAGGCTCTCCTGATGGGTGAGATATCAGATCTGGGTCTGAGACAAGGTCCCAAGGCAGGTGAATTAGATGACGCCAGAGGAAGGGAAACCACGCCTGTCAAGCCCAATGAGAAGCTATGAGGAGGACAGAAACTCACAGCTTTCTGCAGAAACTTTGGGATGACAGAAAAAACATAAAGGAGTCCCGAGGCCAAGAGTGCTTCAAAGCATCCCTGGGTGACTTCCCCTCATGATGGAAAAGAGCAAAGAACTTGTTGCATTTGGTGTTAATGCCAGAGGCAAAGAGGTTGCAAAAAGGATGCCCCCAATGGCTGAAAATTTGTTCTGCTACAATATGACTGAGGGACCACTTGAGAGACCCAAGAATGGATCTGCTCAACCTGTCTGCCAGAATGTTGGTTTTCTCCAGGATGTGCATTGCTACCAGAAAGCGATGTTCAGATATGGCCCACTGCCAAATTCTCATGTCCTCTTGACACAAGGGGGTAAGATTTGGTTCTTCCCTGCCTGTTGATATACCAAAAGACAGCCATATTGTCCATGTGAACGGAGATCACATACAAGGGGAGAACATCTGGAAATGCTCGCAACACTAGGAGGACTGTTCTCATCTCCAAGATACTGGTGTGAAGACTGGCCTCTAGGGGGCAACATGTGCCCTGGACTGCCCTTCCTAAATAATGCCCCCCCCCACCCTAACAGAGAGGCATCAGTGGTCACTGTGGTCTGCAAACGTCTGTGAGAATTATCAAGATGATTCACTGACTGATGCCTGATGGACCATTGTACAGAAAGTGTCCACTGAATTACTTTCATGGAAAACCTGGCTAGAGGGGTCAGAGTAATGGAGGCAGACACAGAACCTAGAAGGCAGAGAAAGTACAGTTGTGTACACTTACCATAAATGTAGATGTTTCAGTGTATTCACTGTTGCAGTCATTACATTTGGGTAATCTGCTGGCAGGCTGCCCTCAGTCGGCCTGATTAACAAAGTCTTGGGTCCTCCGTCGGTTGCTGTCCCTTCTTCCATGTCATCAGGTCATCAGGGGTATAAAACATGCAGTCGACGCCATTACATCAGTTTTTCTTGCCCCAGATGTCAGTTGGCCCTCAAATGGGGAGCAAATAAAATTAAAAACACAAAAATATACCTCCAACCAAAAGCAAATACACCAAAAAGGCTTTTTAAGCATAGTAAAAGAAAGTAGAGGTATAGTCAGAGAAAAAACAGGGGGCTGGAGGGAGGGTAACCAGGACTGCAACAATGAATACACTCTAACATCTACATTTATGGTAAGTGTAAACAACTGTACTATGTTCTTCGTGTTTCACTGTTCCAGTCATTACATTTGGGTAGATTCCCAAAGCTACGGTTGGGAGGAGGAATTTAAACAGCATTAGGCCAGCTATAAGGCCCTGCAAGACAGCAGTGGCAAAGCCAGCTCTGGATTTAGAGAAAATTGATAAATGATAATGCTTGGTGAAAGTATGTACAGAACTCCAGGTTGCAGCTTCTAGAATATCCCTGGTAGGAACACCTCTGAGAAAGACTGCAGAAGTAGATGCAGCCCTGGCAGAATGAGTTCTGATCCCCTGGGGGATAGGTTTTCTATGGTGCTTATAGCAGAAATGAAAGCAATGGCTTATCCATTTAGAAATGGTTTGTATTGAAATAGCCTTCCCCTCTGCCTCAGCAGCAAATGCTGCTAGCAATTGTTCAGATTTTCTTCAAAATTTAGTTCTGTCCAAGTAGAATCTAAGCTGTCTGTGCACGTCCAAGGAATGCAGAATCCATTCCCCTTTGTTCTGTGGATTGGGATAGAAGGCTGGCAAATGAATGGATGGATTAAGAGCCACACTGGGGGCATAAAGGATGGATTGGTCCTCAAAGACACCCTGTCCGCATGAAAGATGATGAAAGGCTCCACTGCCATAAGGGCCTGTAATTCAGATATCCTTCTGGCTGAAGTGATTGCTAAAAGGAAAGCTGTTTTCCAAGAAAGAAATTTTAAGTCTGCAGTAGCAGCTGGCTTGAAAGGAGGTAGAGTGAGCTTCTCCAAAACAAAGTTAAGGTCCCAGGCAGGGGTAAGAGCTCTCCTGGGTGACCTCAAGTTCTTTGCCCCTCTGAGATGCTGCATGAGCAGGGGATGAGAAAAGAGGAGTGGTTCTGTGTTGTAGTGAGCTGAAATAGCTGAAGTGTGGATTTTAATAGAGGAAAAAGACAGGCCCTTGTGAAGCATCTCAGTTAAGTATTGCAAAATCTGAGGTAAATTGGGCATTGCTGTGCTCATCCCTAAATATTGGTTCCAGGCACAGAATCTTTTCCATTTGTCAGCATAAGATTTTCTAGTACTAGCTCTTCTCGCCTCCAAGATGACATCCATCACAGGTTTGCTGAGGGATGCTAATGGTGAATTTAAGTGATTAGCCAAGTTGCAAGGTTCAATGTTGGGAGCTCAGGGTGAAAAATCTAGTTCTCCTGCTGAGACTGCAAGGAAGGTGTCTGAGGCAGGTGCCATGAAGATATTTGTGACACACTGCGCAGGAGTGGGTACCAGTGTTGGCGTGGCCAGTCTGGAGCAATTAAATCCATTCTTGGTTTGTCCTGTTTGACTTTTAGCAGAACTTTGGAGAGCACAGGCAGAGGGGGAAAGGCGTAGAGTGATAGTTTTTCAGCTAAAGGACAGAGCATCCACATTCCAGGATTTTTTGTGGGGAGTCCTTGTGCAAAATTTGTCCAAATGATAGTTTTGGGGGGAGGCAAATAGATCTATGTCTGGGCTACCCCATTTGCTTGTCAACATGTTGAAAATCCATGGGACCGCTTTCCACTCGTGTGGATCCATGACATTTCTGTTTAGTCCGTCTGCCAGTGTATTCAATTTTCCTAGCAGGAATTGAGCTTGTAGGTGCACTTGCTAGCTCAAGGCCATGTTCCACAATGCCATGGCTAGTCTGCAGAGGGGGTAGGAATGTGTACCCCCCCCCCTGCTTGTTTATGTACCACATAACCATGTGGTTAAGGTGTTTGTCTTACAAACACAAGGTACAGGATTTGACTCTCACAGGGGATAATTGGCTAGGCTTAAAATGGCTCACAAGGGCAGTTAGCCTAGCACTAATTTAATCTAATCTAAGCTACCATTACTTGTCCTGGAAGAATGCAGTCCTTGAAGGCTGTCAGAGCATTCTGTACAGCTAACATTTCTTTTTGATTGATATGTAGGTACATTTGATTTGGGTTCCATTTGCCCTGAATGCACTTTCCTGCCAGGTGAGCCCCCCATGTATAGTCTGATGCATCTGTAGTTATGGTTTGGGCGGCAGGGGGTAGTGTGAATGGCAGTCCCTTGTTTTGGTGGCAGACCGCAGCCCACCATAGGAACTCCAGGCGTAGGCAAGGTATGATTGGAATCATTGTTTCCAGGCTGTGACAATGTTGACTCCATAGACTTTTTAAGTACCACTGAAGTGTCCTCATATGCAGTCTTGCATATGGAATTACAAGAATGCAGGAGGCCATGAACCCCAAGGATTGCAATATTTGTCTTGCAGATAGCAGGGTTTCTGTGGCCACTTGTTTGAAGTAAGTTACCAAATGAATTTGTTTTTCTGGCGTGAGGAAAGCCATCTGGGCAGCTGTATTCAAGCTGGCACCCAGGAATGTAATCTGTTGAGAGGGTACCAGTTGTGATTTCTTTTCATTTATGGTGCACCCCAGACAAGTTAGAACCCTTTTTACAAACGCCAGATGATTAAGAAGTGTGGCCTGGTTTTCTGCCTGAATTAAACAATTGTCCAGGTATGGATATATTTGAATATTTCTTTGTCTGCAAAATGCAATTACTGAAGCCAGGCACTTTGTGAATACCCTGGGTGCAGTAGACAAGCCAAAGGGCAGTGCAGAGAACTGATAATGCAAGTAGCCTGCTTTGAAGCGTAGGTATCTTCTGCAAGATTCCCTGATTGGGATATGCAGGTAAGCTTCTTTTAAATCTAGAGTTGCCAACCAGGCATCTTTGCCTAGCATAGGAAGTAACTGGTGAAGAGTCAACATCTTGAATTTTGGAATGTCCAGGAAGGTGTTTAGAGTAGACAGGTCCAGCATTGGATGCCATGATTTGTCTTTTCTGGGTACCAGGAAAAGCCTGGAATAAAAACCTTGTCCCTTTTCCTCTTCTGGTACCAGTTGAATAGCCCCCATACTTAAAAGGGAAAGTACTTGTTTTTGAGCCTCTGCCCACTGATTTGTGGGCAGGTCTGGCCACCAGTTTGGTGTTGGCAATGTGTGGAAATGAAATCTATATCCCTGGGACACTAGATTTAAAACCCATTTGTCCTGGGTTATGAGTTCCCAGTTTTTTGCATGAAGAGCAATCTTTCTCTCCAAAGGGGCGGCAAAAAGGTAGCTGCTTGGTAATTTTAAAGGAAAGTCATTGAGACTGTTTACCATAGGGGGTGCCTTGTTATTTCCAGATTTGGAAGTGGAGGCCTCCATTGATTAGTTCTGAGAGTCCCCTGGGACTGAAACCTGGTGCTTTTGGTGTGTCTGGGTTTGGCTTGAGAGGATCTGGAAGAAGCTGGAAAGAACCAATTCTTAGTAGGCCAGTGCCTACTAAATCTTGGAGGTTGCACTTTTAAGAAATCTTTTAGTTTGCATAGATTTAGCTTTATCTTCCATCTTTTTTGAACTTCTTCAACCTTATTGCCAAACAGGCAGTCCTGATTTAAGGAGCATCCAACAATTTCGCTTTAACATGATCAGGCAGAGATTGCTCCTTAAGCCAAGCATGCCTTCTAAGCACAGACCCAGTAACAGCAGCCCTGCACGAGGCCTCTAGAGAATCAAAACCACATTACAAAGTATGTTTTCCAACTTGTTCAGCAGAATGCAATAAATCCTGTAAATCTTTATTGTCCACACAGTCAGAAATCAACATAATTTTTTGTTTAAGCACTCCAATAATATGCTGTTGATATTTTAGCATATGAAATTGGCAGTTTAAAGCCCTGATTGCCAAGGTTGCAGAAGTATAAACCTTTTTACCCCATCTATCCAGCACCCTGGAGTCTCTAGCAGAAGGGGTAGGATTTTTAGCAGTAGAAGCCTTAATGCCCTTGGGCCCCTGAGAAATGGTTTCTGGATCCGCAACAAGATTTTTGAAAAGGAACTTGTGGGACTCAGGAACCCTGTAGTATCTGTCACGTTTACTAGGAGCCAGAGTCAGGGAATCAGGGGCCATAGTGGATTCCAAAAACACATCATCAACAATGAATAGTAAAGGAGGCATAGCCAAAGGCCTATGTTGAGGTCGTAGAAGGAAATCCCTAAGTCTCTTTTTTGATTCAGAAAATTCCTGACTTTCCCAGTGGAAATGTTCCCTTAAGGTATGCAAAGTTTCCCCAAAAGAAAAATCCTCAGGGGGGGAAGCAGAGGGAATGGAATCCTCTGCATCCAAATCCTCATATGTAGGTATGGACAAATCCAGGTCATTAGAAGAATCAGAAGAAACAGAATCCTGATCAGAAGATTCATAGTCAAGCTCAGACGTAGGCCTCTTAGAAGGGGGAGGAGTTGACTACCCCTGATTAGAGTAATAAGACCTTCAGCCATTTTGATCATTTGTTTTTTAGGCATAAGGGCCTGAACATGTGGCCTGGGCGTCAGTTTTTTAGACCTAGATCGAGATTTAGGCCTTAGTATAGAAGGTGGAGTCGGTTTAATATGCAAGTCTGTAGGCCTGAATACACCCTTAGAAGCCGGTGCCTGCACAGCGGCTCCGGACCCATCCAAGGTACAGACATCCATGGGTTCCATAGATGAAGCATCTCGCGGCATACCGGACTCTGAATGGGTCTCAGTAGAGGCCTGCGAGTCAGAAGTAGCAGGTATCAGGGGCTGTGAAAGCGCCTCACTGAGTACCGGCGAACTGGCAAATGGCTTAGGAGAAGCGTTGTCGGCAGTTTTGGACCTCGACGGCCTGTCTCTGTATTTATCTTTGCGTTTTTTCATACTTCCGGTAGTCGGATGGCTAACCGACGTCATTTCTGAATAATTAAACCAAAAACTGAAATATTCAGAGGCAAAACTGTACAGACAATGGATAGTGCGCTGATAGGTACATCGTGGTCAGGGCCTAGGCAAGGAATACAGTACAAATGAAAATCTTTATGAGGTATTTGCTTTCCACAAGTAATGCAATTATTAACTTTTACTGACATTGATAAGGAGCAAGAAAAAGTTTCCCCAATGGGGTACTTCGCTTTTAGTTGAAGACTTCGGTTCTGAAACTCGAAAACGAAAATTTCAGGAGTTGGCTGACCGGCACTTGCGAACTGCTTCTGCTTCGGGTATCGCACGGCAAGAAAAACTGATGTAATGGCATCAGCTGCATGTTTTACACCCCTGATGACCTGACGTCATGGAAGAAGGGACAGCAACTGATGCAGGACCCAAGACTTTGTTAATCAGGCCGACTGAGGGCAACCCGCCAGCAGATTACCCAAATGTAATGACTGCAACAGTGAAACATGAAAAACATCCAACTTGGTCAGTGGTTTCTTTCAAGATGGTTACTGAGCTTGTGACTATAGAGACAGGATGTTTGACTGAGGAAGCTTTGCAGTGAGCACTGTTGTATCTAGATGGGCTTCAATAAATTCCAGGGACTGAGCTGGCTGAAGCTGAGACTTCTGCAGACTGACTGATTCCAAGACTGATACACAAACAAAGGGAGAAATTCCTGGCAGGTACAAAAAGATCAAAGAAAATATAATGGAAGTAAACCACCATGAATGAAGACTCCACGAATAGAAGCACCTTTTTATTAATAAGAGATAAGCGCTTTCGTGCAATAAGCACTTCTTCAGACCTAACCATTAAAACTGAACACCATCCTTATATACACCATAAGTGCAATTAAGATCAATTCACATAGCAACCAGTAATTAACAATTAAATTAATGCCTCAATTTATGTAATTTCAAAAATGGCTTAAGGGGAACACTTTCATTCAAGCCAAAATGCTTATCTGCTTGCAAAGTAATTATCCATTTTGTTTTAGCAGCTTCCATTCTATCTGTCAAAGGTCCACCTCAAACTCTTACGTACTAACTGCAACAACTGAAAAACAAAAGAGTGACCAGGATTTTCTTTAATATGTTTAAAGAGTGCATTGGAATCAACACTCCTCCTAATTTCTCCCAAATGTTTTAAACCTCTGTCTTTCAAACTACGACTTGTTTTCCCAACATAAAAACATAAACAGTTTTTACAAGTAGCCAGACTTTTGCAGTCAGCATAAAATTTCATCCTCATATCTTATTTTAGTTGATGGATGAATAAAATAATTAACTTCCAAGTTGAAGTTGCAAGCCTTGCAACTGCAAGAAGGGAATGTTCCCATTCTAACAGAAAGTATTAGCTTGTTCAAATTTTTATTTTTGGCATAGCATAACCTTTGTTTCAATGAAGGTTTGTTCCTAAAGGCAAAACTAGGCTTTTCACCCACTAAATTCTTAACACGCTCATCCACTACTAACAGGGAGCAATTTTTCTTAACTGTAGACCTAGGGAGACTAGACATGCCTGTAGAAGTATAAAAGGCAACAGTGTCTGTAAGGAGAGAATTTATGAAGGTTGGCACTCTTAGGAAAGTATTTACCAAAGAGAGATCCAGTATGGGTCTTCATTGACCACCTTTTTGTGGAGCTAGAAACATCCTGGAGTAAAAACTACTCCTTACAAATTTTACAGGCATGGGTTCTACTGTACCATAGGCCTGTAGTTCCTAGAGAATAGGTAGTGGAAGCTGAAACTGGTTGTGGGGAGGAGGGGGCATACCGTTCAGTGGAGGGAGTTCTTTCCAAGACATTGTATACTCTTTTTTTATGATGGAAAGCACCCACTGATCTGTGGTAATCTTTTGCCAGTTTGGGATGAACTGAGATAACTTTCTGCAGAGACTCAGGACAGGACTGAGGGGAGGTGGTATTTGGAAGACAGACACAGGGAGGCCTTCCAGATTTGAGGTCCCTCTGAGGTTTCTCTGGAAATCTCTTTCTGGATACCTTCCTGCACTTCTAAGGAGGTACGGAGCCCCTGCTAACAAAAGTGGGCTAGGCAGTTCCTCTGGTATCCAGGAACAGTGGTAAGCAGAATCTGTCTGCAGTCTTTCACAGTTTTGCCTTGCTCCTCTAAAGCTTTAAATATGTTGGCTGCCTGTGAGCCAGAAAAAAGATTCTTGACTAAAGGTGAGTCAAATGTTTAGCTCTAAAATCCTCTGGCATAGGTTGGTTGCTCAACCATGCATACCTACATATGACAGAGCCTGTAACAGCACCTCTGGGAGAGGGTTCCATGACAACATAAGTACAGTTGTGTAAAATCTTAACATTAACAGTATATGTCTTTCCCTTTACTGTTGCAGTATTCCTTATACTAGAGAGCCCAGACAAGGATAGCCTGACGCCACGTCAGTATACCAAAAGCCCTAGGATTACTAGTACACTGTACATCACACACATATGCTTTTTACTCATGGCATAGGGCATAAAGCCCCAGAAGGAACAACAATCCAAGGAGTAAAGGAGGAACATGTGTGTCCAGAAAGAATAAGATAAAAGGAGTAAAGAAAAATGGAGAGGAGGGAGGGAGCAAATACTGCAACAGTGAAGGGAAGGACATCTGTAATGATAAGATTTTACACAACTGTACTATATCCTTCCATGTCACTGTTGCAGTATTCCTTACACTAGGGAGAGTACAAAAGCTCAAGAGGAAACCTTGGAGGAGGAAGGCACTAAAGAGCCTTCTAGAACCCCATGCACAACTGGTAAAGCCAGCTTTTGCTGTGGAAACAACACCTGACTTGAATGCTTAGTAAAGGTATGGACAGAAGTCCAAGTAGCAGCCTCAAGAATGGAATTGGTACCCGGTCCTTTCAAAAAGGCACCAGAGGAAGCAAAAGCACTGGTAGAACGAGCCTTAGCAGAAGAAGAAAGGCTTTCCCCCAGGAAAACAGGAACAAAAGGAAATGGCCTTAGAGATCCAAGAAGAAAACTGTTTGCTTAGAAACAGCCAAACCTAGAGACCTAGGATGAGAAAAAAAGTTGCTCAAATTTATGAATGTCTTTAGTTTTATCTGAATAATATCTCAATTGTCTATGTAAATCTAAGGAGTACTGAACCTTCTCACTAGAAGACTGCACAGAAGGGAAAATGTTGGCATAATGGTTAAGATATTTACCTTACAGACACAAGGTGCAGAGTCTGATTCTCACATGGGGTGACTGGCTAGGCTTAAACTGGCCCACAAGAGCAGCAAGCTTAGTGGTACTCTATGAGCTACTGAACAGACTGTTTAACAGATAATTCATTAACCACCTTGGGCATAAAAGACAGATTAATACAAAGAGACACCCTCTCTCTATGAAAAACTAAAAAAGAGGGGCAGCCATAAAGACCTAAACCTCAGACACCCTTCTAGCCGAAGTAATGTGCAAAAGAAGACCAGTCTTCCAAGTACAGTTCTGTAAGGAAGCTGAAGCTGCAGGCTCAAAAGGAGGCCGAGTCAATTTTTCAAGAACAAAACTAAGGTCCCAGGAAGGAGGAATAGGCTTCCTGGAAGGCCTAATATGAAGGATGCCTTTAAGGAATTGTTTGACTTCAAATCCATCACCCAAAGGGGGAGTCAAAGGCAGACAAGCAGAAATAGCTAAAAGGTAGGCTTTAACTGAAAAGTATGCCAACCCAACATGGAGCAATTCACACAAATAAGAGAGAACCAAAGGAACTTCCACAGAAAGTGGATCCAGGTTATGAGCAAGACACCAAGCAGAAACCATCTTCCATTTGGACAAACAAGATTTACTAGTACCGGGTTTCCTGGCCTCCTACACAATGAAGCAATCTCCTCTGAAAAAATGGTGCCTAAAAGGGATCAAAACCCTATCGCTACATTGTCAACTGAAAAGTGGACAAGTGAGGATGGATGAGAGACCCCTTCTCTTGTGTAAGTCCACCCTGTGAGGTAACGTGTGGTGATTACCCTTGGCTTCAGAATAAAAAAGCACCATGATGAAAATCCCCGGGGAACCTAAGTGGATCATCCTAGGAAAGAGCAAGCTGTAGAGGGAAGGTGGGAGAGAGAGAATACTGGATCACAGAAGAGAAGGACATTTATGGTTATGGTAAGATTTTACACAACTATTCTATGCCATTCTATTCAAAGTTGCAGTATTCTTTACATATGGGACAGTACCAGAGCTGTAAAGGGAACCCAGGGAGGAGGATAAAGAAGGGGAAACTAAGATGAAGCATCTTCCAAGAAACCATTTAGAATTGCCCTAGCAAATCCTGCTCTGGATCTGGAAATAGTGTCCAATTTGTAATATTTAGTGACTAAGTGAACAGATGACCAGGTGGCTGCTTCCAAGGTGGAGTGGGCATCTAGGCCCTTGAAGAAGACCCCCGAGGATGCAACTGACCTAGTGGAATGTGCCTTGAGAGACGATGATAAGGACTTTCTATGGAATTCATAGCAAAACACAATAGCCTTAGAAATCGATGTGGATATAGCTTGTCTGGACACAGGCAAGCCTACAGCCCTGGGATGAAATGACTCAAAAAGTTGGTCAGACTTCCTGATAGGACTTTGTTTTGTAAGGTAAAATCTGAGTTGTCTATGCACGTCTGAGGTGTGTAAAATCCTCTCACTAGAGGACTGAGGTGAAGTGAAGAAGGTAGGCAATTGGATGGATTGATTGACAATTCATTCATTACTTTTGGCATGAAGGAAGGATGTTCTCAAGGACTGTTTTCCATGTGCAAAACTTTAGGGAAGCAGAAACTGCTGGTTCAAAAGGGGCCTAGGTATGTTTTTACAGTACATAACTGTGATCCCAGGGAGGAGGAACCAGTTTCCTGGGGAGTCTTAAGTTAGGACACCCTTTAGAAAAATATGAACTTCTAGCCTGGAAGCTAGGGGAGGGATCAAAGGCAAGCAGGCAGACAAGACAGAACAACATACTTTAACTGAGGTGTAAGAAAGGCCACTGTTGAGTAACTCACACAGGTAGGAAAGCACTACTGGAATGTCTGCTCCAAAGGGATTCACTTTTTTGTTTGGCATCAAATGGAAAATGTTCTCCACTTGGAAATATGACTTTCTAGTAGTAGGCTTCCTGGCCTCCTGCAAAACCCTTAGCAAGTCCTTGGAGAATAGATGTCTGAAAGGAAACAAAAGTTGATCACTCACAGGGTCAGCTGTAGAGCTAGCAAATGTGGGTGAATCAATGATCCCTTTTCCTGAGTGAGTAGGTCTGGCCAGTGAGGCAGCTTGTAGTGATGACCCTTGGCTAACAGCAGAATAAGAGGGAACCAGTGGTGTCTTGGCCAAAAGGAAGTCACTAACTCTTATTTTATGCTCAACTTCTGAGAGACTTGCTTCGCTACAAACATCTGCATTACAAGCTGAAGCTAAGTGACACTTTTAGTAGTGAATTTTAGTCTTGTTAAATACAAACTTGCAGTTTAAAAGTACTGTATTTTCATTTTTTCTGTTTCCTAATTGTGTGTTTCTGAACAGTGTGCTGTGTGTCTCTCTGCAGTTATTTTGCTATAACAGCAGGTGGTGTTATCACTTCTTTGTTATCTGATATTTAATAGCCTAGAGAGATTCCTCTGTACTTTAAGTGCTAGCCACAAAGTTTGAGAAATCATTTTATGCTCAACTCCTGAGACTTGCTTGGCTACAAACATCTGCATTACAAGCTGAAGCTAAGTGACACTTTTAGTAGTGAATTTTAGTCTTGTTAAATACAAACTTGCAGTTTAAAAGTACTGTATTTTCATTTTTTCTGTATCCTAATTGTGCGTTTCTGAACAGTGTGCTGTGTCTCTCTCTCTGCAGTTAGTTCCCTATTAGTGTTGATGCTCTGGAATTGCCTGCCCCTCCTGCAAGTCTATATTAGAACACTCCTCCTGGGTCCATCTCATTTGCTCACTTAACCGAGTACAGTTAGATCATATTCCGAGTCTAGTGTTCACTCTACTTAATAGAGAGAGAAGATTTTAGGCCAGCCCACTTAGGTTCTTCCTTCCTCTCTCTCTTCTTGCACTTAAAAAAAAATATTTGCACTTTATTCATTTGCTTTTACTGTATTTGTGTTTCCTCCTACTTTATTTTGCTTTTCTTAAAAGTACTCAGTTTTATTTATTCTGCTGCATTTATTACTGCTTGGTCATAGCCTGATTAAATTGTAACTGTTATTCTTAAGTCTTTTGGTTTAAGCACTTGGGCTTCATACAGGCTGTTTTACATTAAGAAGGTTTGTGGTCTGCACTGTTGTGACAGGACAGGTAGCTTACATCCTTCTAAGCTGGGAATTGCTGATTGAAGGCCCAGTGTCTGCTATTCTAAAAGTGTATTAGTTCAGGCTTAAGTACTTGGGCTTCAGGCCAGTTATTCTACATTAAGAAGGTTTGTGGTCTGTACTCTTGTGGGAGGAGAGGCTAGATTCTGCCCTTCTGAGCTAGGAATTTCTGGTCACAGGCTTATTATGACTGCTTATTTGAACTGTTTCTTTCTGAAATTGGTGAGTCTTGTTGCTGTAGCATAGACCATTTTCAGACCTGCTGAATCTAGCTTTGTTTGTATAACTTGAGCACTGATCCAGGCCATCTTTTTTTGGAGAAGGTTCCCCTGCACCCTAGTAAGCAGGGGTGTGCAGCTAGAACTTGTCTGATTGAAGACTGCTGGAATAGGGCTCAGTTTTGAGATTTTTTTCTGGTTAACTGGGTAATTGTTTAAGTCAGTTTGTTCGTTTTCTATTGTTTTATATATATATATATATATATATATATATATAAATTGCACTTTATTCATCTGCTTTTACTGTATTTGTGTTTCTTCCTACTTTCTTTATTACTGGGGGCATTGACTACAACTATGATCTGCGATGTATAACAATAAGTATCCTTTTCTGTGCTTTTAAACTGTTTTTTTTTAGTGTATCTGCTTTATTTTCTGGAAAAAAACTATATATATATATATATATATATATATATATATATATATATATATATATACATACATATATATATGCTTGCTTCCCACCTTTCTAAGCTAGTATAGTCCAGTTTTCATGTTAGTGCTGAATTCAGGGCTGTGTTACAAGCCTCTGTGTTTGCCCATACCTTACTTGGATAGAAGGAAGCTTTTCTGTTCACCTGAGAGAGAGGAGAGCTTTGAGCAGCCTATCTGTCCCTGGAGGAGTGGTTTCAGCCCAGGAATTAGTAGTTTATTGGCCATTTTGAGCTAATTTCTATCTTTTTCTTTTCCCTGCTACAAATACCATATTTGCCTGGTTTTGCTCTTCAGGCAGCGCCGGTTAACTAGGGTAAAACTACTCCCAGCTCCACAAAGTCTCCTCTTCAATTTTGCCCTTGCAAATAGACAAACTTTCAACTTAAGCACTCAAGCCATTCATTTCTCAGCCTGGCACTTGTTCAAAACTTATAGCAAGCACTTATAAATCCTAGCACTAGATTCTCCTGTACTGTACAGAAGGACAAGGCTCTCTATTTGACCTTACCAGCCATCCAGTAAAACAGTTCACTGTACCTATCCAATCATGTCCAAAGGGCAGTTCAGGTGTACTCTCCAGTCCAACTGGTGAATCTGGGCATTTTGAGGCAATGTTACAACTGCCTCATGTACACAGACACCCCCCCTCCTCCTACCACCAAACACTAATATATGCGAGAGATTCAGTTATACAGCCAAACTAGAGGCTAAGCTCTCTCAACTCAAGACTGGATCAGAAGTCAAGAGGAGAAGGGAAATACTTGCATCACACCACCAGTCTTACACAGACCCATTAAACCAGCACCAGCAACAAAACACACATAAATACATGAAAACATACTCGGAGGCTCTAAATAAAAATCTGCAAAACCAACAGAGATCTCCAAAGCAAACATCCAAGCAACCTCCACCCCCCCAACACAAACCATGAAACACATACTTCACAAACCCAGTGTGCCATGCAATCACAGCCTTTAAGGCAAAATAACATACCCAACATACTAGTAACAGGTGACTCTATAGTCAGGCACACTGACGTCCTACTCACTAGGCTTAATAAGGAGAAGGTTACAGTTAGCTGCCTATCGGGTGCCAGGATCCACCACATAACACAAGCACTAAGGTCACTCCAGAACAAGTACAAATATGACTCTGTCATTGTCCATGTTGGTGTGAATGACCTGAGCCGTACCTCCCCGGACTACATGAAGAGAGACATTGAAGAGCTCTCTGATCATGTAGCCCAGGCCGGTGTAACCCTGACCCTGAGTAGCATCCTTCCCTCACCAGGAATGATACCACGGTATAAAGAAAAAATTCTCGATTTCAACAACTGGCCAAGTTTCTGGTGTCATTCAAAGGGGATCTAGTGTCTGTCTGCCTGGGATGACATGCTCGACAAGCCACGCTGCTTCGCTAAAGACAGCTTGCACCTGTCACCCTTAGGCATTCGAATACTGGCCAAGGCTCTTGCCATCCCCATAGTGCCTTTTTAGGCAAGGCTCAAAAGACAAACCCACCCCACAAGTAACAAAAAACTGAGGGTAATGCTACTCAATGCCAGAAGTCTAAACCTCAAAATGCACGCACTCGAGGCACTCCTCAGTATGGAGAAAATCAATGTGTGTGCAGTAACAGAAACCTGGTTTAAGGCTCCAGAGAGCACTCCAGCACTACCAGGCTACAACTCATACCATACATTTCGGCCACAGAACCCAAACAGAAATACAAAAGGCAGGGGCGTATCCATATTCATCAAGGATACCCACACTTCCAGGTTAGTGGCACAGCACGATGCTTCAGAGATCATCCACGTGCAACTAGCAATGGGCAAAACTGCAATTCAAATTGTAGCTTGCTACAGATCACCCATCATGTCCCAGGAACCCCATTCCACATTTCTGGAAACATAAAGGTGCTACCAAACACCCTAATATTGGGTGATTTCAATGACCCAAACACTGACTGGGAGAACTACTCAAGTACTAACTCCCTTGCCCAACTTTTCCTAGAATTTATAAACTCAAACACCCTGGTTCAACTGGTCAACACTCCCACCAGAGGTGACAACATATTGGACCTGGTCATCACCAACATGGGCGACCGGTGTTCCACACCAGAGGTCAACCCCTCGCTGGTTAGATCTGACCACAAACAAATAACTTTGGATATCCATATTCTGCCCCCACCCCCGGACAAGAAAACCAATGTGAAAAATGTTTCTAAAGCAAACTTCACATTACTTAAGACTGAGGTGGAAAGTTTCAAAGCCCCCATGCTGAAGGATAACACTGTCCAAGCTGCAAAATCCTTTACTAATGGATTCTACGGGCAGCTACAAGAATGCATGGATCGTGCCAACCCAAGTAAAACCAAGACTCACTCCTCCAAGAAAAGGAAACCAGTCTGGTGGACTCTTGCCATAAATAAGCTATACAATAGAAGGAGGAAACTAGTACAGAAAAGAGTAAAATCCCAAGAAGGGAAGACATCCCTGATCAGTATCAGCAAGAAACTACGATTCCTCATAAAATCATACAAAGCGAGCTTTGAAAGAAAAATTGCCAAGGACTCCAAAGATAACCACAAGGCATTCTTTAGCTATTTCAAGAATCGGAGTTGGAGCAGAATGGCACAAAATACACTGAACCGACCGATATCGCCAACATCCTGGCAGACAGGTTCAGCACAAACTTCATCCCCCTCTCACCTCCAAAAGGGCCCATAACCATAGCAGAAGAATGTAGAGTCCCTAAAATCACAGACACTCAGGTTAAAACAGCCCTCTCCAAAGCCAAAAACACAGCATCAATGGGACCAGACGGTGTCCCAGGCTGCGTCCTACACAAGCTCAAAGACGAACTAACCCCTCACCTAAACACACTGTTCAAACTCAGCCTCTCCACTGGCTACATACCCATAGAGTGGCGCACAGCAATGGTTATTCCGCTCCACAAAGGTGGAGTCACAACAGACCCCGGGAACTATCGCCCTATAAGCCTGACTAGCTTGGTCTGCAAGGCTACGGAGCGCATCATCATGGAACTCATTAACATAGACAGTGGGAACCTCCAAACACTGGACTCTACCCAGTATGGCGTTGTTAAGGGCAGATCATGCCTCATAAACCTGGTGAACTTCTTTGAGACAGTTACCAAGGCTATAGATGAGGGAAAGGTGGTACACACAGACTACCTAGACCTCGCTAAGGCCTTCGACACCATTCCCCATTCTGGTATTATAGACAAGCTCACCAGCCTGAACATAAACCCCTATGTCACAAAATGGGTTGCCAACTGGCTCACGGACAGAGCCCACATGGTGAGAGTTGCAGGAGCTAGGTCCGACTCTAAACCGGTTACAAATGGTGTTCCCCAGGGCTCAGTCCTAGGACCCCTCCTGTTCGGCATATAATTCTCAGAGGTACAGGCAAGCACAGCAGGAATATGGCTGACCAAGTTCGCAGACAACTGCAAACTAGGGGCTATAATTGACTCTCCGGCTGACACAGACATCTTCCTAAAGGGTCTCACTGAGATGTATACCTGGTGTCAAAATCATGGCCTCAAGCTAAATGCCAATAAGTGCATAGTCATCCCCTTTGGAAAAAAAAAAGTACCCACAAACTACCACATAGGTGGTAGTCCCCTAAATACGGAAGACATACTAAGGGATCTGGAGACCTAAGTAGATAGTAATCTCACTTTTGATAATCACACTGCCAAAGTGGTTAGAAAATCCTTCTACGTGGCCGACCTAATCACAAAAGAGTTCGCATCCAGATCAAAAGAGGTCATTGTGCCCCTCTACTCATCACTCATCTGACCCATCATAGAGTACAACGCCCCATTTGGGATGTACTTTACAAGACACCTGCAACAGCTGGAAAGACCACAGAAGTATCTCACCAAGAGGATCACTGACCTCAAACAGATGCCCTATGCAGCTCGACTGAACAAACTCCAGTTGTACTCGGTTACATACCGCCTACGCAGAGGTGATCTCTGTCTGACATACAAGGCCATGTCCAACCCAGAATTGATGGAAATGATCCACCTAAAGAAAACCTTATCCCCTTGAGCCACACGATCTAGGGATCTAAACCTCATCACAACAATAAATAGGACGTGCTGGAGGGATAGATTCCTGTCCCAGAGACTTCCCATGCTTTGGAACAAGATCCCAATCTACATTAGGCAGAGCTCCTCGCTAACACTCTTCAAAAGAAACCTTGACAAGTGAATGGGAAACAGAAAGTTTAGCTCGGGGATCACTTCAGTGGCTCTGCTGGGCAGAGGCACAGGGAACTAATCTAAGGGGCAGCGAAAGCCAACACATTCTGGCTAGGCTTATAAATGCCTTCGGGCAGATAGCCTAGTACCAACCTATGAACCTATAAGATTTTTGGTTTGTCCTGTAGAATTCAACAGGACTTTCTGAATTAAGTGGAAGGGGGTGCATAGCAAAACCTTCCCTTCCATGAGAATGAGAGGGCATCCACCTTCCACACTTGATGAGGGACCCTGGCACAGAAGCGAGGAAGTTGTCTGTTTATAGGGGAGGAAAACAGGTCCAATTCTGGAGTACCCTGCTGGTGAACTAGGTCCAGGAACACATCCTGTAGAACATCCACTCGTGAGATTGTGTTATGGACCTGCTTAATGCATCTGTCATCAAGTTCTGAGCTGAAGGAAGGTACACAGCATGCAGAGCTGCCTTGTACAAGGCAGCCAATCTCCAAGCCTTGATGGCCAAACAACAGAAGAGATAAGATTTTGTGCCCCCTGCTTGTTTATGTACCAAAGGACTGTGGTACTGTCTGTGAGGATCTGTAGTGGTCCTGGAAGGAACAGACTGTGAAAGATCTGTAAGGCTAGAAGTAAAGCTCTCATTTCCGTGATGTTGATATGTTCCTTCCTTTGAGAATGGGACCAAAGGCCCTGGACTTTCCTGGAAACAATGGTTGGTCCCCACCCTAAGTCTGAGGTGTCTGTGAAGAGTTGCTGAGCTGGCTGTGGAGCCTGTACAGGAAGGCCAGGGTTCTGAAAGAGTTACTCCATCAACCAACCTAACTCTGCTTTCAAGCAGGGAAGGAGGGGAATCATGACATTTAAAGGATGAGCATGTTGGGACCAAAGTGTGTTGAGAAACCACTGGAACTTTCTCATGTGTAGCTTTGCAAAGGGCAGCATGGGAACAGTGGAGGCTATAAACCCCAGGAGTATCAGGATGGAAGGAAGAGGCAGAAAAGCCTCCATGAATCCCCTGAGATATGTTGCTTTCTCCACAGGAAGAAAAAACATCATAAAATCTGTGTGAAACCTGCACTCCAGGAATATAAGATCCTGACTTGGTGTGAGACAAGACTATTTGAGATTCATTGTGAAACCCAGTGCCTGCAGAAAGGGAATGGCTAAGTTCAAATGTTGGTTTAAGGTGTCAGGGCTGCTGGATCATCTAAATATGGGTAAACTTGAATTCCTTTCAGCCTTAAGTATGCAATGGCTGTGGCTAGGCACTCTGTGAATGCCCTTAGAGCAGTAGAAAGACCAAAGGGCAAGGCAGTACATTGAAAGTGCAAAGAACCCACGAGAAGCGCATTTTCTGAAGAGGGGATGCATGGGGATATGCAGGTATGCATCCTTGAGATCCAGGGAAGCTAAGAAAGCCTGAAGGGGGACCACAGCAGAAGAGTAGGCAGGGACATCATTCTGAAGGAAGGCACCACCAGGAAGGTGTTTAAAAGGGAAATATATTAAGATAGGCCTCCAAATACCATCTTTCTTTGGAACTATAAACATCCTGGAGTAAAATCTCCTCCCCTGCTGGTCTTCAGAGACAGACTGAATGGTGCCTTGGTTGGAAAGCTGATCCAGAGTCAAAGGAAACAGATGCAGTTGACTGTAGGGAGGCTGAGTAATTATCTGGTAGGGTGGGAGGGTCTTCCATGTCATAAAATATCCATTTTGTTTTGGATGATTGAAATTACCCAGCAGTCCTAGGTGATCTCCATCCAAGCTGGTAGGGAGAGGGGGAGGTGAAGAGACAGATGGGTATGACTTAGAAGAAGGTGCAAGGCGTCACCAGAGGACTTTTGTCTTGGCTGAAAGGGCTACTGAAGAGGGGCCAAAACAGCAGCTCTAAGAGTGGCAGTCTTGGCCTGTGGGTGCCTCCTAGAAGGCTTGTGAGGTCTAGTTCCAAAAGGAACAGTAGTGGAGGAATGAGCAGTTTTCCTAACAGAGGAAGTCTTGATAGGGAAATTTCTATGAAATTTTGGAACTGGTGAAACCAGAAGGTGTTTCAAATCCTGGAGTTCCTTACCTTTTTCCTGAAGTGACTTAAACAGCTCTGAAGCTACTTTTCCAAACAGTCAGGAATTGTCAAGAGGGGCATTAAACAGTTTTGCCTTGATGTTATCAGGAATTGCCTGGAAACACAGCCAGGAATGTCTTCTTAGAACAGAAGGAGAAACTGCTGCTCTGGCAGAGGCCTACACTGCATCGTAACAAGATAGAGTGTCTAGCTACCTGAGAAGAGGATGATAGGAGAGCAAGGGCCAGGATTTTGCCTCTGAATCTGGCAATAAGGAAAGAGCCTGGAAGGCCTGAGTAAGCAAGGCTAGAGTATACCTGGACATGTGTGTCTTATAATTAATTGCCCTGACAGCCAGGCTAGAAGAGGTATATACCTTCTTGCCCAACCTTTTCAAAATTTTACTTTCCTTATCAGAAGGAAGTAACTTGGTAGAAGGTGATCGCCTTCACAGCAGGGTCAGCTGAGGGGCATTTAAAAAGAAACTTGCAATCCTCAGGGAACTTATAGAAACATTCAGGTCTCTTTTGGGCAGGGGATTGGGAGTCAGGGGGTTTTAGATGCAGCCTTGAAAACATCTAAAAAGGCTGTCAGAACTGGAGGGATTGCTGAAGGCACAGGGGCCTCCACCTGTAGAAGCTCATAACATCTCTTTTGTTCTTCAGACATTTGAGAATAATCCCACTTGAAAAACTGCCTCATTTTATTTATAGTTTTCCCAAGGACAGCTCTTCCATGGGAGAATTCCCCCCAGTTAGACTCCTCCTCTGGGGAAACATATTCCAGAGGAGAGGGAATATGAGTGAAGTATGCTAAAGAGTCTTCATCGGATGAAGACTCCTCAGAATCTGTGTCATGAATCTGAAGTTCTGCAAGCTGTCCAGAAGCAAGGTCTTGGACCCTGGATTGCTGCACTGGAGAAGAGGCAATGGCTGGACCCTGTATGGGTGAAGAAGCCGCAGGCTTCAAAGCCATCAGGGCATTAATAAGACCCTGTGAAAAAACTTCCCAATCTGATGTAGAGGTAGAAGGAGTTGGAACATGTCTAGTCTTTTGTTTCTTTTTCACAGGCTTTTCCTGTTGAGTAGGCAAAGCAGACATAGGCCTAACTTCCGGTAATTCTTTGTATAAGGAATCTGGAGCAGTTCATGAGACCTCTGTAATCACTAGCCGCAGTTCCCCCAAGTCGTCTGAACTGGACGTCTACATATCCTCAGACGTACTAGGATCAGCATTCCTGACAGCTTCCATTTTGCTACCTGCCGAGGGAGCGGAACCTACCTCCGATTGTACTTCCGGGTCTTCATCCACCTCAAGAGGTATGTTGGAGGAAGCAGGCACAGCTAAAGAGGATTCAGGCCTAGCCTTGCTAACCTTCCTCTTAACAGACAGCTCAGAAGTACTCGTGGAACCCTCCATAGTGTCGCTAGCCAGACATTTACGTCTTTGGTTTTCCAAGTATAAATTCAAAGCCGACAGACGACTGCACAAACCTTAGGGAAGGAAGGTCTGACAAATACAACAGGACCAGTGGTCGTGAGTAGGCCCTAAGAAAAACAAGCACAGCTCGTGACTATCTTTATGTGGAATTTAACTTCCACACCTACACTTTCCCTTCCTGGATGACATTAACAAAACAAAAGGCAGTAGCAATAAATTAAATCCCCTCTGGGGTATTTATCTAAAGCTGTAAAACAAACATAGAAGGAAAGCTGAGCCTTGACTCAGCTATGTGCAAGAAAAAACAATCAGTGCAGCCCAAACAGGGCAAGTATAGACACTGTAAATGTAAAAGTTTAACAGTCCAGAGAAGCAGAAATAAAAGTAGCAAGGAAAGAGATAGAGGGAGCAAATGGATATAGAAAATACAGAATAGATTGTAACAGACAAGCCTTTGAAGTTACAGTTAATACGGATGTAGCTGGTCCAGGGTAGGCAGTAAGATATTTAAATGAGCAGAGAAGAGGGGAATATGATAGTGCAGTCGGCCTGGGTCAGTGATGATCAGGACTCCTGCTACCTAGCTGTAGGTCAGGTCAGAGTAACTTAGGGAGAAACATACACTTTTGGATGGTTAGCTGTTGCTGCAAGGGCTGTTATGGCCAAGTGGATTTAGATGCTCAGGTCTCTGAAAAGGATGGTACAGCATATGGAATATGCTCCTTGCAGCCCGGGTTTTCAGCACTTTTGGATGGCTAGTTGTTGCTGCGAGAGCTGTTGTGGCCAGGTGGGTTTAGTTGCTCAGGTCTCTGAAAAGGATGCTACAGCATATAGAAGATGCTCCTTGTAGCCAGGGTTTTCAGCACATTTGGATGTTAGTTGTTACTGCGAGGACTGTTATGGCCAGGTGGATTTAGATGCTCAGGTCTTTGAAAAGAACGCTACAGCATATGGAATATGCTCCTTGTCGCCAGGGTTTTCAGCACTTTTGGATGGTTAGTTGCTGCTACGAGGGCTGTTATGGCCAGGTGGGCTTAGAAGCTCAGGTCTATGAAAAGGATGCTACAGCATATGGAATATGCTCCTTGCAGCCATGGTTTTCAGCAGTTTTAGCTGCAAGTTAGGCAGTGTTTTTTGTACAATGTAAAAAGTACAGTTTTGTACCTACCATAAATGTAGATGTCCGATAGATATGCAACTGCAGTCCTGACATATGGGTTGTCCTGCCTCAGGCAGCCCTTCGGTCAGCCGGATTCCAAAGTCTGGGTCCAGCGTCGGCTGATGTCGCCTCCTCCCCGACGTCAGAGCGGCTGGGGTATAAAAGCATCAGCCGATGCCATCTTCTTCAGTGTTTCTTGCCCCAGATGCCAGGTGCCCTCCAAGGAAGGCTAAATTTAGAGAATGGATAAAATTCCAGACATGCACAACAGTAATAAACAGATACACCATAAATGCTATCCCCAGCTAATTTGAAAAAGGGGGAGTGGACCCAAAAAAGAGAATTACAGAGGGGTAGGAGGGAGGGAAAACCTGACTGCAGTTGCATATCTATCGGACATCTACATTTATGGTAGGTACAAAACTGTACTATGTCCTTCAAGAATGCAACTGCAGTCCTGACATATGGGATGAATACCATAGCCAAGCTGGGGGTGGTAGGATCTAAGATAAGGATGGTGTAGCTAAAATGCCCTGCAGGACTGCAGAAGCAAAGCCTGCTCGGGATCTGGAGTATAAAGGCAGGTTGTAATGTTTGGAAAATGTATGCACGGAGCTCCATGTAGCAGCTTCTAGAATGTCCTTTGTAGCCACTCCTCTTAGAAAGGCTGTGGAGGTGGCTGTAGCTCTGGTGGAGTGTGGCCTGATATTGGCTGGCACACCTTTTCCATGGAAATAGTAGCAGAATCTGATGCAGTTTCCAATCCATTTTGAAATTGTTTGTTTGGAAATTGCCTTTCCTTGTACTCCAGCAGCGTAAGCTACAAATAGTTGGTCAGACTTTCTGTTGGCCTTTGTTCTGTCCAAGTAATAGCGCAATTGTCTGTGTATGTCCAAAGTGTGCAGAAGCTTTTCTCCTTTATTTTGAGGATTGGGAAAGAAAGTAGGCAGGTGAATTGCTTGATTTAGGGAAACCCTGGATATCACTTTTGGCATGAATGAAGGATTGGTTCTTAAAGAGACTCTGTCCTGATGGAAAATGAGAAATGGAGGTACTGCCATGAGGGCCTGTATCTTCGAGACCCTTCTTGCTGAAGTAATTGCCAACAGGAAAACTGTTTTCCAGGAGAGAAATTGCAATTCTGAAGATGCTGCTGGCTCAAAAGGAGGAAGAGTTAATTTTTCCAAGACGAAGTTGAGGTCCCATGCAGGCACAGGTGGTTTTCTTGGAGGTTTGATATTCTTTATCCCTCTTAGAAACTGTCTTAGCAAAGGATGTGAAAACACAGGTGGATCATAGTTGTATTTTGCTGAAATTGCTGAAGCATGTATTTTTATGGAAGAATATGAAAGGCCATTGTGAAGCATTTCTGCCAAGTATTCTAGTATCTGTGGGATGTTCATTACTGATGCATCCTGACCCTTGTTGGCATTCCAGATGTTGAATCTCTTCCATTTGGCTGAATAAGTTTTACTGGTGGAAGGCCTGCGTGCTTCCAGTAAGATCTCTTGAACTTTTTTGGAGAGAGAGATATGGGGAGAAGTCATGGAACTTTCCAAGCTGCCAGTTGCAATGTTTTCAGGTTGGGATGAACCGTCCTGTAATTGTGCTGAGTTATAAGCAGAGGCCATTGAGGCAGGGGCCACGGCTTGGTGCGAGTTATGCTCCTTAATAATGGATACCAGTGCTGTCTTGGCCAGTCTGGAGCTATCAAAATGCCTTTCGGTTGTTCTGCTTTGATCTTCAGTAACACCTTGGTCATTAATGGTAGAGGTGGGTATGCATAGATTGTTAGAGAATTCCAGCTGAAGGAGAGAGCATCCATTCTCCAGGCTTGAGGATGGTGTGTCCTTGAGCAGAACTTCTTCAGATGATGATTGTGGTGTGAGGCAAAAAGATCTATGTCCGGCCTTCCCCATATATGAGTTATTTGTGAAAAAATGTCTGGATGCAACATCCATTCGTGCGGGTCCATAATGTCTCTGCTTAGACTGTCCGCCAGAACATTGTCTTTGCCTGGAACAAACTGGGATTGCAACTGTATGTTCAGTTTCAGGGACTTTTCCCAAAGAGTCATTGTTAGTCTGCAGAGGGGGTAAGAATGGGTGCCTCCCTGTTTGTTTATGTACCACATAACAGTGGTGTTGTCTGTCTTTATTAGCAGATGACCTTGCTGAAGAAATTTTCCGAAGGCCTCGATGGCATGAATCACTGCCAGCATCTCTTTTTGACTGATGTGCAGATGTAATTCCCGGGTGCCCATTGCCCTTGAATGCATCTGCCTTCCATGTGCGCCCCCCATCCATGATCTGAGGCGTCTGTTGTAATGGTTTGGCTTGCTTGAGGTTTGTTGAAAGACATGCCTTTGTTTAGCTGGCTTGCTTGTGCCACCACAAAAATTCCTTTTGTAGACATGGAATGAGTGGAATAATTGCTTCTAAGTTGTGGCTGTGTTGAGACCATAAACTTTTTAGGTACCATTGTAGTTTTCTCATGTGTAGTCTTGCCAGTGGAATCAAAAGAATGCAAGATGCCATGAAACCCAGGGCCTGCAGGATTTTCCTTGCAGTCATTTGGGTGTGCTTTGCTAGGCTTTTGAAGTAATCTGGTAATTGTTCTTGTTTTTCTTCTGTGAGGAAAGCCATTTGTGAGTTTGTATCCAGTTTGGCTCCTAGAAAAATTATTTGTTGGGATGGCAGTAGTCTTGATTTTTGAATGTTGACTGTGTATCTCAAAGCCTGTAGTAAGTGAATGGCATAGTCCAAGTTCCTTATCAAGGCTTGCTTGCTGTCCGCTTGTATAAGGCAGTCATCCAGGTAAGGATATATTTGTATCCCCTGAAGTCTGCAATGTGCAATTACTGATGCCAGGCATTTCGTGAATACTCTGGGCGCAGTAGATAAGCCAAAAGGCAATGCTGAGAATTGATAATGCTCTGACCCTGCAAGAAATCTGAGGTATCTTCTGCAGCTGTGTCTGATTGGGACATGCAGATATGCCTCCTTGAGGTCCAGAGTAACTAGCCAAGACCCCTTGCCCAGCATGAGAAGTTGCTGTAACGTCAGCATTTTGAATTTTGGCACAATGAGAAAAGTGTTTAGAGCAGACAAGTTCAGTATAGGTCTCCATTGCTTTTCTTTTCTTGGAACAAGGAACAGTCTTGAGTAGAATCCCTGGCCTTGTTCCTGAGGAGAAACCTTTTCTATTGCTTTGATTTGTAGCAGCTTTGAAACTTGTATGAGTGCCTCTGCCCTTTGATTTTGTGGTAGGTTTGGCATGCCCTGTCTTGTTGGTAAGGTATGGAAGTGGAACCTGTAACCTTTGTCTATTATGTCCAAAATCCATTTGTCCTTTGTAAAAACGTGCCAATTTTTTGAAAATAAGGATAATTTTCCGCCTAAAGGTGCTTCTCTTTGAGCCTTGGTCGGCGGTGTCAAAGTCAAGTCATTGTGATTGTCCCTGTGGAGCAGTAGGAGTCCCTGCGCCACTTCTCTGATTAGTTGGTTGCCATTGGCGGCCCCTGTAGGAGCCTCGGTATTGCCCACTACCTCGAGCACGCCTGTTTTTTCCCCTTTGAAACTTGTCAGTGTCTGGAAAGGACCAATTCTTCGAAGGCCAATTCCTGCTGAACCTTGGTGGCTGAACCTGGAGGAAATCTTTGACTGTTTGTACTGATTTAGCCTTTTCCTCAATTGATTTCAACACACCCTGTGCATTAGCACCAAATAGCTTGTCTTTTTCCAGAGGTGCATCTAGAAGCTTTACTTTAACATGATCTGGCAATGTCTGTTCTTTCAACCAAGCATGTCTACGTATGACGGCCCCTGTCATAGCTGCCCTACATGAAGCTTCCAATGCATCATAACCACACTGAAGAAAATGATTGCTAACCTGCTGAGTGTTATGAACCAAATCCTGCAAGGCCTTTCTATCTAAAGGCTCAGGAGAGGCTAACTTTTTCTGCAAATCATCCATCAAGAAATCCTGATACTGAAACATATGAAAAAGACAGTTAAGAGCCCTCATGGCAAGGGTGGTTGAGGTATAAACTTTTTTACCCCACCTCTCCAGGGACCTAGATTTCCTGTCTGCGGGCAAAGGATTTTTGGCCGTGGAAGTGGCCACTCCTTTGGGCCCCTGAGAAATAGTTTCTAGATCAAGAGTGGGCCTTGAAGAGATGTTTATGAGTTTCAGGAACCCTGTAATATCTGTCTGGCTTGACAGGAGCAGGAGGGAGAGAATCAGGAGAAGTACTGGAGTCTGAGTACACATCATCCAATACATCTAACACTGGGGGAATAGCTAAGGGCCTGTGCTGGGGTAACTTAAGGAAAGTCCGAAGCCTTTTCCTGGAATCGGTGAAATCCTGGCCCTGCCACTGAAAATGCTCTCTCATGGAGTGGAGAATTTCCCCGAAAGAAATATCCTCAGGAGGAGAGGCAGAGGGAATGGATTCATCAGCATCAGAATCCTCGTAGGCCGGGAAGGATTCTTTCTGGGAATCTGAAAGGCCTGACTCACCAGAGGCTTCATCTGAGGAAAGGGTATCTGTCTGCTCAACCCTAGGCCTTTTGTCTGAAGGCGGCTGAGAACCTCTGTCTGGATGAGCCTGAGAGCCCCTGATTAAAGAAATGAGATCTGCAGCTAAAGTCATGATCTGTTTATCAGAAGTGGGACCCTGTGAAAAAGATTTAGGAGGGTGAGACTTAGCCTGGCTGGCAGCCTTAGCACGTGTGTAGGCCTTGATGGACATAGACACAAGAGGCCTAGCTGCCCCACATGCTGGAGTAACTTTGTCCACCGGTATGGTGTCAGGCAAATCTTGGGCTTCGGTTTCAGGAGGAAAATCAACAACCGGCACCGGGGAAGCCTCCGGGACCGAAGTGTGCGGTAAAGCGGTGTCGTTGGTCTGGAGTGGTTGAATTACTGCCTCAGAAGAGACCGATGCACTCGCGGTAGGCTTTAGCGTGGTGTTGGTGGAAGTCACGGGCCGTGAATGTTGGTCCCGGTCCTTCCGTTTTTTGGAAACGTGCTGTCGGTAGTTCCGACGGCATGATATAGGAGTAATTTTCCCCAAAAAAGTCTTCAGCAAATTCTGCCCGACGCCTAAGTGTGCGCTTATTGAAGCAAGCACAGGCAGCACAGGCCGAGACGTCGTGGTCTGGGCCGAGGCAGGGAAGGCAGTAAGAATGGAAGTCCTTATGAGGTATTTGTTTACCACAAGACAAGCAATTATTAACTTTTGCAGTTTTGTCTGACATCGGCTGAGGCAAGAAAAGGTTCCCCAATGGGGTACTTAGCTTTTTGATGACTTCGGTATCTGAAAACACAGGAGCTGGCCGACCGGCACTTGCGAACTGCTTCTGCTTCGGGCACCGCGCGGCAAGAAAGACTGAGGAAGATGGCGTTGGCTGATGCTTTTATACCCCAGCCGCTCTGACATCGGGGAGGAGGCGACATCAGCCGACGCCGGACCCAGACTTTGGAATCCGGCTGACCGAAGGGCTGCCTGAGGCAGGACAACCCATATGTCAGGACTGCAGTTGCATTCTTGAAGGACATCCTTCTACTTTAGGTGAATATGTATCTTTGTAGTAAAGTAAAACAACACTTAAACAGATAATTTGTGCACATAATAGCAAAAACGATTACAGTTTTACTTGCAGCTGTGCATCACCAAGCCAACTGCATAGAATGAGAAACAAAGCTCATCCCTGTCCATTTTTAAGCACAACTTAGATCTACAGATAGGTCAAAGAAAATTTAGCCCAGGACTTTCCCTGGTTCTTCTAACTAACAGATGCTGCTCTAAAATGAATACTTTATCCCATGCATGACTCTCTTCAAATTATCTACAGTATGATCCCATTTATTCTCATTGGGAATAATATATATAATTATTGACGATGGGATGGTAAGGCCAATCTATAACCAAATGGGATAGGTCATTTCGAGCACAAAAAGGGAAACTGGCTAGGCTTAAAATGTCCCACAAGAGCAGCTAGCCTAGTAATTATCTATGAACCTATAAGCAACTGGACTGGTATTCCACAGCAGGAATTGCTAACTTAATGGGCACATTGAGCGTGTGCTCCAAACCTAGCCAACACCTGCATTAGTAATGCTGCAATCATACCAATAGAAAGAGTTGATCCTGACACAACTGTGGCAGAAGGAAAAAGTATTAAAAATTGAGGACAGCAGAGTGTTTGTGGAAAACGATTATTCACTGTACACCACGCAGAACAGACGTAAATTTATCAGAATAATCAGGGAATGTCAAGAGGCAGTTGGGAGATTCAAGCTGCTGTACCAGCTATCTTCAGCATATTTTTGTTGGATCAAAGACATTTTTTGATGCAGAATAGGCTAAGGAGGAAATACGAAAGTTATTTACGAACCATAATCAGGACCGGCCTCTGGTCAACTGGTGCCCTAGACAAAAGGTCTCCACAGTGCCCCCCCCAACACCATACTATGCCCTCATCCTGATCTACCTACACAATCCAAATTACTGGAAAAGCACTCCTGCTAGAGTGGTGCACTAAGTGGCTACCTAGTTGGCCTATGCCCAAGGCCAGCTATGACCATAACAACAGATGTGTTGTCTCATTTTCATCCTGTTCAACATCTGAGTTGTTAGAGCCAATCAGACCTGACCTCTCTGCTCTCTTCTGAAGTCGTGAATCCAAAGCTCCAACTCCTCCCCTCCCCATAATTCCCTCATCTCAAATGAATTACCTCAGATCGAGTTTGCTGACTTGTACCTAACATTATTTCCCTCTTATAGCTAAATAAACTTTTAAGGTGGCATAGGTGAGGAACATGTTAATACTGCAATAAGGTATAAAAGGAAATTCTTAACAGACAGGGTCTTAAGTGAGGTCAGCCCGGTCACCAGAAACTATCAGTGACAATGTTGGAAAGGGGAAAGAGGGAGGAATATTGAACTGCATGAAAATGAGGAAACAGATCTATTGTTAAGTACACACCTTTCATATCCAATGTTATTTTTGTCCTATTCAACCTTTGAGACAGATTCCAAAGCTGGGAAAAGCACCTGGGTGGTATCAAGGGAGGACACTTCTGATAATTATGGAACCAAATGATGAACTCGCTCTGGACTGCACGTCCAATCTATAATAAGATAAAAAGGTATGAACCTTGTACCATGTTGCTGCTACACAAATGTCATCAAAGGGAATTCTTTACACAAATGCCAAAGTTGTAGCTATTGCTCTGGTGGAATAGGCTTTTGTTTTTCTGTGTAGGGGTAAACCCCGGTCCTTATAAACAAACAAAATGCAGTCCAATAGCCAATTAGAAAGTGTAACTTTTAATATACTTTTGCCCAATTTCATCTGACTGAAGGATACAAAGAGTTGATCTGACTTCCTTATATCCTTGGTATGATGTAAATAGAATCTGAGTGGTTTGTGAACATCTATCTGTGTGCAGCAAATATTCCTCTTTGCTTGAGAACCTGGGAAAAAAAGACTGGTAAATCAACTGATTCAATTTTACTTCAGATGTCACCTTTGGTAGCAAGGAAAAATTAAGCTCTACTCAGTCTCTATGGAAAAAACAGATACGGTGGCTTGCATGATAGTGCTTGCAATTCAGAAATCTGTCTAGTGGATGTAACTGCAACCAGAAAAATACTTGACATCTGCTGAGGCTGCTGATTCAAAGAGCTTTTGGGATAAGGTTTGAAGTATGACAGTGATGTTCCATGGGGGAAGTAGATCCCAAAGTGGGGGTCTGAGCAAAAAAGCACACCTGAGAAAATCTTTGGAGATGTTAAGGGAAGCAATAGAGGAGTCATTAATGCCTATGTGAAAAACTGAAATGGCAGCCATCTGCACTTTGACAGTAGAGAAACAAAGTACAGTTTTGTACCTACCATAAATGTAGATGTTCAAGTGTAAACACTGCTGCAGTCATCACACTTGGGTTATCCTGCCGTCAGGCGGTCCCGCAGTCGGCCAGAGTTCCAAAGTCTTGGTCCGGCGTCGGTTGCTGTCACCTCCTCCCTGACGTCAGTGCGACAGGGGTATAAAAGATGCAGCCGACGCCATTTTCTTCAGTTTTTCTTGCCCCAGATGTCAGGTGCCCCCAAATAGGTAGGCAATTCAAATTGCTAGTAAAAAAATACAAAAGCAAAGCAAGCAACCATTTTTAGTTACCACCAAATACTCCCCATAGGTAATAAAGGGTAGATGCCCTAGGTAAGTACCAGAAAGTAAGAGGGGAAAGAGGGAGGGTAACCTGGACTGCAGCAGTGTTTACACTCGAACATCTACATTTATGGTAGGTACAAAACTGTACTATGTTCATCGTGTTACACTGCTGTAGTCATCACATTTGGGTGGAGACCCAAAGCTGAGGTAGGGAGGCTGGATCTATAAAGCATTAGGGGTGGCTATAAGGCCCTGCAGTACAGCAGTGGCAAAGCCAGCTCTGGATTTGGGAGTATAAAGGCAAATGGTAATGTTTGGTGAAAGTATGCACAGAACTCCATGTGGCTGCTTCCAAAATATCCTTGGTAGGTACTCCTCTGAGGTAGGCAGTTGAAGTGGCTGTTGCCCTGGTGGAGAGAGATCTGATGCTGCTAAGTACAGGTTTCCCATGGTGGGTATAGCAGAAACGTATACACTGTCCTATCCATTTTGAAATAGTCTGTTTTGAAATGGCTTTTCCCTGTGCTCCTGCAGCATATGCTACCAATAATTGTTCAGTTTTTCCTGAAAGCTTTGGTTTTGTCAAGTAGAAGCATAACTGTCTGTGAATGTCCAAAGAATTTAGTAGTCTCTCCCCTTTTTTCTGTGGTTTTGGATAGAATGTTGGCAAGTGAATAGTTTGGTTTAGAGCCACACTTGATACCACCTTTGGCATAAATGTAGGGTTAGTTCGTAAAGACACCCTGTCCTGGTGGAAGATGAGGAAAGGTTCCACTGCCATTAGTGCCTGTAATTCTGAAACTCTTCGTGCTGATGTTATTGCCAGTAGCAGAGCAGTTTTCCAAGAGATGTATTTTAATTCTGCTGTGTTAGCTGGCTCAAAAGGAGGTAAAGTTAATTTTTCCAAAACAAAGTTGAGGTCCCAAGTTGGTGTGGGTGCTCTACGGGGTGGTCTTATGTTTTTAGCCCCTCTGAGGTATTTTTTGAGCAAAGGATTAGAAAAAAATGGTGGATCCGTGTTGTAATTAGCAGAGATAGCTGAGGCGTGGATCTTGATGGATGAAAAAGAGAGGCCCTTGTCCAGCATCTCAGTTAAGTATTGCAGTATCTGAGGAATGTTTGGGACAAGAGGGTCAAGGCTGTGTGCTTGGTTCCAGGCACAGAATCTGTTCCATTTATCCGAGTATGCTTTCCTGGTGCTAGGCCTTCTGGCCTCCAGAATGACATCCATAACAGCTTTGGAGAGAGGCACTGCTTGCTTGGCTAAGGAATTTTACATGCAGCTAGATTTAAGGTCTTTAGCTGGCTGTGAAGTATCTGATTGTTGTGCTGTGTCTGTAGCTGTGGTATTTGAGGCAAAATCCAGGGTGGTTCTTGTGTTAAGTTCTTTAAGATTGGGTACCAGTGCTAGCGTGGCCAGTCTGGTGCAATCAGGATCATTTTTGGCTCTTCCTGCCCGGCTTTTATGAGTACCTTTGGAAGGAGAGGTAAAGGAGGGAAGGTGTATACTTGTAGTTTTTTCCAGCTGAATGAGAGGGCATCCACTTTCCATGCTTGTGGATGGTGGCTCCTTGTGCAGAATTTCTGTAATTGGCAGTTCTTTGGGGAAGCAAACAGATCTATGTCCGGGTTCCACCATTTTTGTGTTATCATTCTGAATATTTGTGGGTTCAGTTCCCATTCGTGTGGGTCCATAATGTTTCTGCTTAGGTCGTCTGCCAGTGTGTTTTTCTCTCCTGACAGGAATTGTGCTTGCAGATGAACTTGGTAGTTTACAGCTGTGTTCCACAAGGTCATGGCTTGTCTGCAGAGGGGGTAGGAGTGTGTGCCCCCTTGCTTGTTTATGTACCACATAACTGTGGTGTTGTCTGTCTTTAGTAGTAATTGCCCTGGATGCAGTAGGTCCTTGAAAGCTATAATAGCATTTTGTACAGCTAGCATCTCTTTTCGATTGATGTGGAGATGTCTTTGCTCTGTGGGCCACTCGCCCTGGATACATTTTCCTGCCATGTGTGCTCCCCAGGCGTAATCCGATACATCTGTTGTCAGTGTTTGCCTGGCTGTGGGTTGAGTGAAAGGCTGTCCCTTGTTGAAGTGACAAGCTTGTGCCCACCATCTAAACTCCTGTTGTAGGCAAGGAATTAGTGGTGTAACTGTTTCCAAACTTTGATAGTGTTGAGACCATACGCTCTTTAGGTACCATTGTAGTTTCCTCATATGCAGTCTGGCATATGGAATTAGTAGTATGCAAGATGCCATGTAGCCCAAGGCCTGCAGAATTTTTCTTGCAAGGAGCTGGGTCTTTTTTTGCCATTAACTGAAAATATTGAGTCAGTTGTCCTTGCTTGTCTGGCATGAGATAAGCATTCTGGGCCGTTGTGTTCAAGCTGGCACCCAGGAATATTATTTGTTGTGAGGGCACTAGTTTTGATTTATTTTCGTTTACTGTGTACCCCATGCAACTTAACTTTTTTACGTATGCCAGATGCTTTAGTAGAATGTCCTTGCTCTCTGCTTGAATCAGGCAGTCGTCCAGGTATGGATCAATTTGAATTCCTTTTTGCCTGCAAATTGCAATTACTGGTGCCAGGCACTTTGTGAAGACCCTGGGCACAGTAGCTAAGCCAAAGGGCAGTGCAGAGAATTGATAATGCATTGAACCAGCTAGAAATCTGAGGTATCTTCTGCAGTTTTGTCTGATAGGGACATGCAGGTATGCCTCTTTGAGGTCCAATGTCATGAGCCAAGCTTTCTTGCCCAGCATGGGAAGAAGCTGCTGTAGTGTCAACATCTTGAATTTCGGAACATCCACGTAAGTGTTTAGTGTAGAAAGGTCCAGAATGGGTCTCCATGCTTTGTCCTTTCTGGGAACCAGAAAGAGTCTTGAGTAAAATCCTTGTCCTTGTTCCTGTGGTGGTACCTTTTGAATAGCTCTCATGTCCATGAGTGCTGTAATTTTTCTTTGAGCCTCTGCCCATTGATTTGGTGGCAGATTTGGCATTCCTTTTAGCCTTGGCAGGGTGTGAAAATGGAACCTGTAACCTTGAGATGCAATGTTGAGAACCCATTTGTCTTTGGTGATGCAATGCCAGTTGTGATAGAAAAGTGCCAGTTTTCCTCCTAAGGGGGCTGCCAAGAGAGAGCTGTTTGGCAGCTGTAGTGGAAAGTCATTGAGTCTGTTTTTTATAAGATTGAGGCCTGTCTTCTCCTTCTTTCTGGCCTGGTGTGCCCCACTGTCGAGGCCTGTAAGGGCCTTGTGTCTGACCTCTACCTCTTGGACATCTGTATCTGCCCCTTTGAGGTCTGTCTGTGACTGGAAAGGACCAATTCTTTGTTGGCCAATTTGTGCTAAAACTAGGAGGCTGAACCTGTAAGAAATCTTTCACCGTTTGCATAGATTTGCCTTATCCTCCATCTTCTTTAATACCTCCTCTGCCTTAACTCCAAACAGCACATCCCGCTGCAAAGGTGCATCCAATAATTTTACCTCAACATGATCTGGTAATGTATGTTTTTTTAACAAAGCATGCCTTCTAATGACAGAGCCTGTAACTGCTGCTCTACAGGAGACCTCTAAGGAGTCAAAACCACATTGCAAAGTATGTTTTCCCACTTGTTCAGTAGCATGCAATAAATCCTGCATTTCTTTTAAGTTAGGAGGATCTGAATCTGGAAGCATCTTTTGTTTCAACTGAGACATCAAAAATTGTTGATATTTTAGCATGTGAAACTGGCAATTCAAGGCTCTCACTGCTAAAGTTGCAGACGTATATACCTTCTTTCCCCATCTGTCTAAAGCTCAGGAATCTCTGTCAGAGGGAACTGGGTTTTTTGCTGATGAAGCCTTAATCCCTTTGGGTCCCTGAGAAATAGTTTCAGGGTCAGCAACAGGGCTTTTGTACAGAAACTTGAGAGAGTCAGGGACTCTGTAATATCTATCTGGTTTAACTGGGGCTGGTGGTAAGGAGTCAGGGTTCAAACTGGATTCAGTGTACACATCATCCACAATGTCAAGAACTGGCGGGATAACAAGGGGTCTGTGTTGAAGCAATAAAAGGAAGTCTCTGAGCCTTTTCTTGGATTCTGAATAATCCTGACCTTCCCAATGGAAATGCTCCCTCATGGTATGCAAGGTCTCCCCCAACGGAATAATCCGCAGGCGGAGAGGCTGACTGAATTGATTCCTCAGCATCGGTATCCTCATAAGGGGGTAAAGAATATCCTAGGTCCAAAGAAGAGTCAGAGTCATGGTCAGAAGATTCATAGTCTGCATCCTGTCTGGGCCTTTTATCAGGAGGGGGATAGGACCCCCCAATCAGGGTGATTAGGTCCTCGGCCATTTTAGCATTTGTTTCTTAGGCATGGAAACCTGTCCTGGAGAGAGTTGTGTCTGTTTCTTTGCTTTTAAGGGGGGCTTAGACTTAACAGAGGGTTTAATGGTTAACTGGGTAGGTCTGAAAACACCCTCTGCAACTGTGGATTGCTTAGCTACTTTGATTCCCTCAGTAGGTTTAGGATCGGTAAGTTAAAGGCATAGTGCATCCAAAGGTCCAGCCAGCTCCATGTGGGAGTCGGATGCGGTCTGTGGTTCTGTGGAAGCAGTCGTCAGGGGCTGCGTAGGCGCCTCGCTGAAAACCGGAGAACTGGCGACGGGCCTGGAAGAGGCCTCGTCATCAGTTTTGGGCCTCGGATGCCTGTCCTTGCGCTTTTTATGCATTGCGGTCGACGGAATTTCTGACGGCATGGTGTAATTGAATTTTCTACTAAGGTAATGTCGGGCAAAATCAAACCGACGTTTAATAGTGCGCTTGTTAAACCTAGCACAAAACCGACAACCAGTGATGTCGTGGTCAGGGCCTAGGCATGGAATACAGTAGTAGTGGAAATCCTTATGAGGTATTTGCTTCCCACAAGAAATACAGTTATTAACTTTTACTGACATCAGTCTGAGGCAAGAAAAAGTTTCCCCAATGGGGTACTTAGCTTTTTTAGAAGACTTCAGTTCTGGATTCGGAATGAAAATCTCAGGAGTAGGCCGACCGGCATTTGCGAACTGCTTCTGCTTCGGGCACCGCGCGGCAAGAAAGACTGAAGAAAATGGCGTTGGCTGCATCTTTTATACCCCTGTCGCACCGACATCAGGGAGGAGGCAACAGCAACCGACGCTGGACCAAGACTTTGGAACTCTGGCCGACGGCAGGATAACCCAAGTGTGATGACTGCAGCAGTGTAACACGATGAACATCACACTTTCTTAAAAAATTCTGATAAGAAATCTAAAATTGATGGAAGAGGAGCAGAAAAGGGAACCAATCCTCTCAAAGAAGCCCAAACAGAAAATCTTTTCCACTTCTTTTGATAAATCTTTTTGGTAGACTGCTTTTATGAGGCAGAAATAATATGAACCACCTACAAAGAAAGCTTGGACAACTCCAGCTATTGCCAGAATTGGAGTAAACAAGCAGTCAACTTTAGGGCTTCTAAATCCGGTAGAGGCAATGCAGACGGTTGAATCAGTAGAGCTGGGCTGGGATCCAACACCCAAGGAAGATGTAGTAAATGCAGCCAAAGGAAGGAGAACCAAAACTGCCCAGGCCAAAAGGAGGCAATGAGGATCACTCTGGTCTTATACCTCCTAGCTTTCTGAATAAATTCTGTCAAGAGTGGAATCAGGGAAAGGCATAAAGGAGCCCAAGAGCCAATTGTGAACTATAGCATCCCTCGGTGACTGTCCCTACAGAGGGATTAGGGCAAAATAACTTCCGTTGTTCAGGTATGAGTCAAACAGGTTGCAGCAAGGTAGGCCCCAATGACTGAAAATCTTTATCACCACCGCTTGGTTGAGGGACCACTTGTGAGGTAATGAATCAACCTGATCAGCTTGTTCACTAGTACCTTTGCTGTCCAAGGGATGTATGTTGCTAACAGAAAACAATTGGAAGACATCACTCATTGACATACTCTCATGGCATCTCACAAAAGTGGATATGATCATGTTCCCTCTTGTTTGTTGCTGTACTAGACCACTGCCATGTTGTCCGTCTGAATGGAAATCACTTCCTTGGGGAGGGGGTCTTGAAAGGCTTGCAGCACTAGGAGGACCACTCATCTCCAAGACACTGATGTGAAGTTTGGCTTCTAAGGGTGACTAAGCACTTTGAATGGTCTTCTCAAAATGCAACCCCTCCCCCAAGGGAAGTGTCCGTGGTTTGGACTGCAACAGTCCACTGTAACATCTCAAGTTCTATCTTGCCAGGAGAAAGTACAGTTGTGTAAAATTTTACCATAACAATAGATGTCTTTCTCTTCACTGTTGCAGTATTCTTTACAATAAGGATCACATGCCAAGAGCAACCCGACATCTGGCCAGTACACAAAAGCCTTTTGGTTGTAAAGTGTAAAGGGTACACCATACACCACACATACATACATCCTGCACATGGTGTAGGGCATACAGGTGATATCCAAATGTATCATCCTCAGAAATAAAAAAAAAAAAAAAAAAAGCCCCAGATGGAACAACAGTCCAAGGATAAAAGTAGGTAATAAGCACATCCAGAAGGAAAAAGGACCAGGTGGAGGAGGGAGGGAATGAATACAGCAACAGAGAAGAGAAAAACATCTACTGTTATGGTAAAATTTTACACAACTGTACTGTCCTTCCATATCACTTTTGTAGTATTTTGTACAACAGGAAGAATGCAAAAGCTCAGGAAGAAGACTAGGAGGAGGAAGGGCTAGAAGAACCCTCTATGAAGCCATGGAGAATGGCCCTGACAAAACCAGCTCTGGCCCAAGAAATCATTTCCAACTTATAGTGCTTAGCAAAGGTATGCACAGAAGTCCAGGCTGCTGCCTCAAGAATCAAATTATTTTCCAAACCCTTGAAAAAAGCACGAGACGAAGCCTCAGCTCTAGTGGAATAAGCCTTAACAGAAGAGGGAAGGCTCTTTCCATGAAAAGAATAACAACATGAAATGGATTTAGATATACAAGAAAAAATGGTGGGCTTAGAAACAGTCAAGCCTACAGACCTAGGATGAAAAGAAACAAAGTTGTTCAGATTTTTGAAAGGCTTTAGTCTTATCCAAATAATATCCGAGTTGTCTATGCAAATTCAAGGTATGTAAAACATTCTCACTAGCAGACTGTGGAGAAGGGAAAAAAGTGGGCAAATAAACACTGTTTAAGAGACAACTCATTAACCACCCAGGGCATAAAAGAAGGATTACAATGAAGGAACACGCTGTCCTTAAGGAAGACCAAAAAAGGAGAAACAGCCATAAGGGCTTGCAGCTTAGACACCAGTCTGGGAGAAGTAAGGACCAAAATAACAGTCTTCCAAGAACAATGTTGTAAGGAAGCTGAAGCAGCAGGCTCAAAAGGAGCCGGAGTCAATTTTTCTAAAACAACATTAAGGTCCCAGGAAGGAGGGACAGACTTCCTGGGAAGCCCAATACGAAGGGCACCTTTAAGAAACTGGCGTCAAATCTAGAGGCTAAAGGAGGAGTCAAAGGCAGACCAGCAGAGATAGCTGAAAGGTGGACCTCAACAGAAGAATATGCAAACCCAGCATTGAGCAAGTGACACAAATAAGAGAGAACCACAGGAACATCCACAATAAGTGAATCCAGACTACAAGAAAGACACCAAACAGAAAACCTCTTCCATTTGGATAAGTAAGATTTCCTAGTAGTGAGTTTCCTGGCCTCCTGCAGGACACAAAAACATCCTCAGAAAAAAAGTATCGGTAGGGGAACAAAAACCTATTATCTACAATATCAGATGAAGAGTGGACAGGTGGGGACAGATGAGAAATCCCTTGTCTTGTGTGAGTAGGTCCACCCTGTGAGGTAACTTGTGATGATTGCCCATGGTAAGATGCAGAAGGAAAAGGGAACCAATGCTGTCTGGGCCACAAGGGAATCACAGTAAGATTTTGGGAGCATCCTGTTTTATCTTGGACAGGACATTCGGAATGAGAGGAAGGGGAGGGAAGGTGTAAACAAAATCCCCTACCAAGAAAAAGAGAAGGTGTCCAGCTTCCAGGCCAGACTGCTTGGGGCTCTGGTATAAAATAGAGCAAATTGTCTGTTCAGAGGGAAGGCAAACAGATCTACTTGAGGAGTACCACACTGGTGGACAATGTCCAGAAACACATCCCTGTGAAGCCATCCACTCGTGGGATAGTGTTACTGACCTGCTCAGAGAATCTGCCACTATGTTCTGGTCAGAGGGGAATGTAAACTGCCTGAAGCCTCACCTACCAGCAGATGAACAAGCGTTCAGACCGACGATTGAAGATGGCTTTCAGACTGGCGACAAAAAAGTTCTGAGGATGGCATGTCCGAACATCACCTTTATGCCCTATGCCGTGCATGGGGAGCACACATGTGACATACAGCGTACCCTTTACAACCAAAAGGCTTTGGTATACTGGTTGGAAGTTGATCTGTCCTTGGCGGGAGATCCCTATTGTAAAGAATACTACAACAGTGATATGGAAAGACATCTAATGTGATGATAGAGGCCATCAAACCTAACAGATGGAGAATCAACCTTCCTTGAGGAAGTGTATGCTGAATTACCTGAATGGCTACTATTAGTAAGGATAGCGCTCTGGTGCCTGGATGTTTGGCAATTTGAAGAACTATGTTAATGTGATATCCTATAAACTCTATTTGTTGCCCAGCAAACTGTTGGCTTTTTAATCAATTTACTGTTATTCCCAGTAGGTCTATAATGAGTAGTAGCAGATCCTGTTGTAACAGCAGATCCCTAGAAGTAGCAGAAAGGAGCCAAATGTCTAGGAATGGGAGGATCTGGATTCCTTGCAGTCAGAGATGAGCTGCTACCACTGCCATAATCTTTGTGAACACCGTGGGGGGGGGTGCTGTGGCAAAATCGACCTGCTTTCTTGAGATAATAGGCTGAGGAAAGGTGGCAGTTATACTTTGGGGCATTGACTGGAGGGGAGTGAGGGGTAGAGTTTGCTCGAAATCTGTCATCTAGCAGGTTGGTTATTACCTCCGGTTGAGTATGGGTGGTGCTATCCACAACCAGTTCAGCACATAACTGAGTATTCCCTTTTAGATTTCAGAAGTAGTTAAAGAATGAATGCCTTGTGATTATCCTTAGCTAGGGAGGCTAGTTTTGCTTCATAATTAGCTTTGAAGGACTTGACAAGATCTGTAATTTTTTTGCTTAAGCTAGACAGGGATTTCTTCCTTTGCTGAGCCAGTTCCCTCTTGTTCTTGGACATTAGTTTCTTTCTCTTGTTGTGTAGCCTGTTTATACTAGGGTTCCGACGGGGTGACCTGTTTTTCAGCAAGACCTGGTTTTAATCTGGTCAGGTACAGCTGATTGTATACAGCTGCTTAAGTGGGTATACAAGGCATTGGTGTACACCTATGCATAGGTGTCCATGTTTTCTGAGTTTGAGGGGGCTTTGAAACGTTTTATACAATAACTTAGTAGGAGGTAATTTGTCTTAGAAAAAGTATTAAGCATTTTTGAGCTTGAAGGGGTATCTGGTCTTATAATTACATTGAAAAAGACTGATTAACAGTCCAATCTTAACAGGGAGGACACCACACGGGGGGGCAATGCTTTCCCATGTTAGTGAGTACTATGTCCAGGACATATGAACCTCTTGTGGGTGTGCTGACTAGTTATTCCAAAGCATTTGCACTAACAAAAGTCCAAGAACCGCTAATCCATCAGCATGCTTGTGGTCATATATGCTCCCCAGTCGATGGTAGGATAATTAAAATCATCCATACGTAAGGTGCTGAGCTGTATGGCAAGTGACACCAGTAAGTTCAGATATGCGTTTCCTATTTTATGGTGGGGGACCTACAGTTAGCTATGATGTGGTAGGGGGCTTTGCCGATAATTAATTGGAGATGGAGTAGCTCAAGAAAGCCATACAGTTTGACCAGTCTCGAGATGTACTTATCCTTAATGAAGACTACACTTTCTCTTTTGGTTCTTTCATGCTCAGTTTGTGGTCTGAACATATGCAAGACATTGTATCCCTGCACGGCGGGTGCTTTCTGTGCTTTTGAACCACGTTTCGGTGACTGCACAAACGTCAGCATCTTTCAAAGTAAGGGGTGATTCCAGGGAGTGCAGTTTCCTTTTTAGACTCCTAGCATTAAACAGCAGTACCTTGTGTTTACACAGAGAGGATTTTGTTATGTTGGAATGTTTGTTATTTTGACTCTGCCTAAAAAAAAGGCACAATAGGGGTAGCTAATGCCTTTTCCAGTATTCAAAAACCTAGAGGAGATAGGTGCATACCATCTCTGGCAAAGAAGACTGGCCTGTCGGCCATGTCTTCCCAGGCTGACAGATACTGGATTGCCTGATCACCTTGGGCTGACACCCGAAGCTAAGCCAATTGTTAAAGTCAATCATTTTTTGTTTGTATTGTGGCATCATCCTTGGAGAAGGAAGAATGCTGCTTAAGGCTAGGCTTATACCTGCCCGTGACACGCAATATGAGAGCTCAGTTATGCCTCTCTTCATAAAGTCCGGTGAGGTTATGTCTCAAGTCACTCAACCTCACATGGACTATAGCAGAGTCATACTGATACTTGTAGTTGAGTGAAGAGAGTGACTTGATGGATCCAGGCACTTGACAGGCACCTAACCATAAACCACTCCTTATCCAGCCTAGTGAGTGGAACATCTGTCTCTCTTCACAATGGAGTCACCTATGACCGATAAATTCATTAGATTCTGTAGTGTTATGCCTTATGGGCTTATTTGTTGAGACACTGGTGTGTGTGTTATTATATGTTGTGATGGCTTTTTGCATTACGTGTGTACGTGGTTTCCATTTAAGAGCCCTCTGATCATTTGGTAAGTTACTACTGAGTAACTCCACATATGTGGGGTTATCTGTCCTTATTTAGTGTAAGAATTGTGCGTGTGTGTGTGTGTGTGTGTGTGCTGGCAACCTGTTTGGCATTCAATTTGTCCTTTTGTGAGAGTCTTGCCTCCAATTTCATAGTGTAACTACATCTCTCTCAAAGTATTTGTTTCAAGAGTAAGTGGTTGTCAGTATACAAGAGACATTTGCTACATTGCCTCAGGATGCCCATGTCTATCAGGCTGACAAGAGAGATGATGAGAAACTGCCTGTCCATGATAACAGACTCTTACTGTATGTTTTATTAGGGAAGACAGTGGGTTAATTTGACAGGACTATGCTGGTAGTGCCAAGACTACAAGAGGGACCTATACTTTGTGTAGGCAAAGGTTAATCAGTAAGGCAACACTGCTCAGTGTGCAACTGAGTTGCTCCTAGAGCAGCAGAAAAGCTTGGAAAGGTTTCACTGACAGCTGCTTAAGGAAAAACAGAGCTTCTAGGCTTTTGTGTCTATACAGGGCACTGTTAACCGCCACTGCACAAAGAGCAGCACCAGGCAAACACAAGGCTTAAATAAAAGCAGAGAGAGACGTTTTAAGCTACCTACCAATCAGGAAAGCAGACAATAAGCCTTCCACCAGCAATCTCCAACTCCGACAGGTTACATCAGCACACTTCTGCCACAAGGTTGCAGAAAAATGCCTTCTTAATGCAGAACAGCTCATTTGGAGCCCAAGTGTAACAAGACCACACAAACGACCTACAACAGCACCACAACTAATAGATACAATGTAATACAGTGCAATTAACGACTTAAAGCAGCGGCAGAGAATACAATTTTTTTTTAAACTGCTGAAGTACAGTCAACAGTATACAAGAGAAGTGCAAAAAGATACTTAAAGACCTTCTGTGTGCTTCCCAACTCAGAGAGGCCAGATAAACACCTACTGCCACTTGGTGATTAATTCCAGCCCTCCTAATGAAAAAGCACAGTGAAGGAGTGTCTGTAATGAAATGCTACCACAAAGAAACTTATTAAAGATCCAGATACAGCAGTGCACTTTAAACAGCTTATAAAAGTATGCTTATTCAATAAAAGTCTTCGCTTTGTATAAATCAACCAAGAGCCACTTAGTTGTACAGAATTTATAAAGGCAATATAAACAAGATAAGCTGATTAATAAGCCCTCCATCCAATAAAACTACATGCAGAAATCTCAAGTGTTTCCCTAACTCAAACAAACCAGGCTACCTCACCGTGCAGTACATGGAAAATCCACTGACCTCTTGATGTAAAAACAAGTGCTTGCTAAAGTGTAAAAATATACTACTTTATCCAACAGCTGGCTAGATAATTAACTCAGAGCGAGTAAATCAGCAGAACAGACAATGAGAGGCAAAATGCACTTTTTCAATATAAGCACAAGAAAAAACTAAAATAATTCAAGATATCAACAGCAGTGTAGAAAGGGAGGTGCTCATTATGCTCACTTTACAGTAGGGGTTGGCAGCTTAAAATCACCAGGTTTAAAAAGCAGATCAACAAAGGGAAGGGTTGGTTGAAAAACCTAGCTGGGAATCAACAGCAGTGCTTTAGTTTATACAGGCTTGAAATAGTTTCAGGCAAAGACAAAGGTGCAAAAATTCACTGTGCATTTAAGTATCATGCAACAATTTAACCAATGAAGAAAACACGTGAAATGTGTAGCCTAGTTAATTTAAGTGTCTCTCTCTCACATACAAAAAAAACAACAGACCAAGCAGCTTTCCTAAGACAGAAAACAAAATGGAGCAGGTAAAATGGAAAACAGCTTTATCACTCACAGACAAGAAAATATAGGCTTACTTTCCTCAATCAGCAGGGATTCACCAGCAGTGTTTTAGTTTATGTTGGCTTGAAAAATACATCATAGGTCCAAACAGAGATCAGAAGAAACAATTGTTTTTAAAAGATCAGCCTGCCAAACATTAGTGTGCCCATGTAAGACATAAGTTGGGAATACACATTCAAAAAACTGTCATACGTCAGTGGGAGCAATATTTCTTTTATTATAATGGATACTCTATAAAGAGTGTCTTGGAATGTAAATGGCCTTACAGATATAGATAAAAAGGAAAGAGTACTGAATTACATTATGATATGTAGAGTGCAAACAGCAATGCTGCAGGAAATAAAATTGGAAAGAAATGAGTGTGTAAATTTGACAAAGAAAGGACTTCAGGATGGATATTAAGCAGCATATCAGGGAGAGAGAAAAAAGGGGAGTAATAATACTGACTGCTGGGGGGCTCCAAAAGAGACAGAAGAGGGGGAAAAAAGACAATAATGGTAGACTTGTGGTAGTTAGGGGTTACTGACAAGGGAGGAGAATTATGCTAGCATGCATTTATAGATTCTACCAAAAACTGTTATTATGGAGTTAAGGATATTTTGGGAGAAATAATCAACTTTCAGCAGGGAATATTATAGGTAGGAAGGAATCAGAACTTGATTTGCAATAGTGATGTATCAAGGGGACCTAGAAGGGGGAAATATAACAAATGAGGGTAGATCTTTCAAGAGATTTATGAAAATACTTGGTATGGAAGGCATGAATTCAGGAATAGGAACTCAGACAGAATTTACATATTATTCCCCAAGGTAGGCTAGACTGGATATGTTGTTTATATCATGAAATGTATTATACAAATATAATTTCACAGGAACATGTGCATCTAATACAGAGCTTCAACACACATCTAATTATTTCATATTGCTTGCCAATTACCTGTTAAAGAGAGACAAATTTAGTGAATAGGGAGTGAAAATTATTCAAAAGTTATTAGGGAAGATAGAAATTTTTTCAGCATGGATAGCTAGTGACTGGGATAAAATTAAAATGGAATTTAAAAACAGGGTAAAATAAGAGAGAGAGATGGTTAAGTACTAATAGGAAATATATAGAGTGGCTGACAAAAAGTATTGAAGAGTAAGTGGAAGCTCACAGAACATGAAAAGGCACATCTGCAAAGTGCTAGAGAAAATGAGGGAATATTTGGAAATATGTAAGAGTTCAGAAATATTGCTGTTAAGCAACTATTTTTGAAAACAATTCTACAGCACAAAACCTTTTAGCAAAATAACTTAGGGAACATAATGGAGAAAGGGTTGTCCCTAAACCTAGGGAGGCTATGACAAGAAAAATGCACGAGATGCTATAAAGGTTGTTGTTGTCTCTTTTGGCTTTTCCTGGTTAGGGGTCGCCACAGCAGAACTCCGGTCCGCTAATGATTGGTAGTTGATTTTGACGTGCCGAGTTACCAGCCCTGACGCACAACCTTCAACGAAGGTATGCCCATTCACGCATGTCTCCACGCAGAAGACGCTCTAGCTGAGAATTGAGAGACATTTCAGATATTTTCTGAAAATTTATATAAGGCAGAGGAATGTGAAAACCAAGAAAGAGCATGAATGGAAATATTTACGGAAGACCTCATTATCCCAAGTTACAACAGGAATGAGATAAAAATGGTGTTGTAAATTCAATCTGCAGGGAAGTCACCAGGAGCAAATCGCATTCCTGTGGAAGTTTGGAATCTAGGAGGAAGAAAATGATAAAGAAGTGGAATATTTTGTTTAATAGTATTTTAAAAGGAGGTGAAACACTAGCATCTCGGAAAAGAGCTGCAGTGGCTGTATTACCTAAAGATGGTAAAGACTAGCCAGATTCAGCTTCATACAGACCAATAATCTATGATTATAAAGTGTTTATGTCCACAGTAGCTAAATGAATGGTGAAGTTTTTAGCAAAACTGATAGATCTGGATCAATGTGGTTTTGTTGAGAGAAGGCAAACTTCTGACAACATTAACATGGCAATGATGATGACCCAAAGGGAAGCAGACTGTAAGAACATACTGCTGTTGTTGATGGGTCTTTATGCAGAAAAGCATTTAACAGAATAATCTTGGATTTTATTAGTAGAGCAATAGAAGCATTTGCATTCCCTGATACAATCATTTTCATTAGGAGGATATATAAACAACTGGAGGCAAGAATTAAAGTAGGAGGGTTCCCCTCAAATAAAAAGTGTTCGAACAGAAGAAATAGGCAGTGGTGTCCTCTCTTCCCTTTACTTCCTTTATATTTAAGAGGGCAGCGTCCCCCTGCCCTCTTAAGTAATGGGTGCTAACGATAATCCTAGTGCTGCCCATTCCCTCAACCCTAACTTTACCTTCATAAAACTTTCCCATAAAACTGCTACTATTCAGACAAATTTGAGGTTAGTGTTATTGGGGGGGGGGGGGGTCAGTGTTAATGTCGGGAAAGGGAATAGTTTTATATTCTCAGTATTTCATTTGATTTTTTTTGTTTTGTTTTCAATATTGTGCATGTTTGAACTTTTCTGTAGGTGTTTTCAAATCAGCATTAAATTAGTTTGATCATACACAATACAACCAGACAGATATCTTAAAAACTCAGACACGTACATACATGCATACACAAATGCAGACGGAAAGTATACACACTCCAAAGGTAAGCTTAAGGTAAAATCAGGCCTCTCCCCTGCTTTTTTTTTTTTTGGAGCATTGATGAAAGAATAATTGTGTAAAAATCTTAACATAACCATAGATGTCCCTCTCTTCCATGTTTCAGTACTCTCAGTGAGGGCTTCTCCGCCTCAGGTGACCCGAACATCTTCTCCTATACAAAAGCTTAAGCCTGGTTGCTGTAGATACATGGGACGTCACACCTAGGCCATAAACCAGGGACCTTAAATGTGATGTCTGCACACACAGACCTCAGAACTTAATTGTCCAGATGGACAGACAACTAGTATGAGCCAAATGATGTCCACAAAAAGTGTGAAGTGCCATTTGCTGGCTAGTCTGACCATAGTTTAGGTGGTGGTCCAGGGTGCCCTCTAGACAGGCCAATATGAATGAAGGGGGGTAGTTGGGGGGGAAGGAATACTGCAACATGGAAGAGAAGGACAGCTATGGTTATGGTAAGATTTTACACAACTATTCTGTGTCCTTCTATTCCCATGTTGCAGTATTCTTAGAGTGGGACAGTGCCACAGCTTAGGAAGAAGGTAGAGGTAGCTGATATAAGAAAGCCCCATAGGATTGCCCTAGCAAACCCTACCCTGGCAATGTAGTCCAATTTGTAGTGTCTGGTGAAGGTATGTATAGAAGACCAGGTGACCGCCTTCAGAATGGAGGCTGTGTCCAGGCCTCTGACGAAGGCTTTGGAGCATACTACGGCCCTGGTAGAGTGAACTCTTACCCCCTGAAGTAGGTCCCTGCCATGATAGGAGTAGCAAAAGTAGATAGTTTTTCTGATCCAGCAGGAAATGGTTTGTTTGGATACTGCCTTGCGTAGGCCTCTGAGGTAGAAGGATACAAATAGTTGTTGGATTTTCTGATGGACTTAGTTTTGTCTAAATAAGACCTCAGCTGCCTGTGCACATACAGGGAATGGAGTATCCTCTCACTGTCATTAGTGGGAGAGGGGAAGAAGGTGGGCAGGTGAAAGGACTAGTTTAAAGACAGTTCATTGACCACTCTGGGCATGAAAGAAGGGTTGGTGTGCAGGGTCACCCTGTCCTTGTGGAAAATAATGTAGGGTGGGCAGGCCATGAGAGCTTGTAACTGACACCCTTCTAGTAGAGGTAAGGGCCACCAGTAGAACAGTTTTCCATGTCTACATTTACCGTGTTGTAGAGCTGGCTGGCTCAAATGGAGCCAGTATGTGTTTTTCTAGGCTAAAGTTTAAGTCCCAAGGCAGTGGGACAGGTTTTCTTGGTAGTCTGATGTGCAAGACCCCTTTAAGGAACAATTTAATATCTAGCCTGGATAGTTGAGGGGGTCTAAAGGTAAGCAGGCAGAGACTGCAGATAGGTGGACTTTCACTGAGGAGTATGAAAGGCCAGCCTTGATAAGTTCACACACATAAGTTAGGACTACAGGAACATCTGCTAGAAAGGGATTCCTATGCTTTCTGAGACACCATTTGGAGAATCTTTCCCATTTTGCAATGCAGGATCTCCTTGTAGTAGGTTTCCTGACCTCCCTCAGGAATGAAAGCACATCCTCAGAGTAGTGGTGACTGGAGGAAATTAAAAGTTTATCACCCATAGTGTTAGGCATAACATCTGTAAGTGAGGATGAATGAGTGTTCACTTGTGCTGTGTTAGTAGGCCCACCTTGTGGGGTAAATTATGGTGATTGCCCTTGGTGATAGATAGTAATAGGGGGAACCAATGCTGCCTTAGCCAGAAGGGAGTCACCAGCAAGATTTTTGGTTTGTCCTTCCTGATCTTCAGGAGGACTTTTAGAATAAGGGGGAAGGGAGGAAATGCATATAGAAAAAGTCCCTTCCATGAAATGTTGAAGGTGTCCACCCTCCAGGCTTGTAAAGAGTGGTCCTTGGTACAGAAATTTTTCAACTGTCTGTTCTGGGGGGGGGAGGCAAACAAATCTACTTGAGGTGTGCCCCACTGGTGGACAATGTCTAGAAAAACTTCCCTGTTCAACATCCACTCGTGATGTAGAGAGGATGATCTGCTAAGAACATCTGCTTGTTGGCTGTCTTGGAATGGGATGTAGGTTGTCTGCAGGGATAAGTTGTTTCTGAAGACTAGGTCCCAAATCTATATTGCTATCTTACATAGGAAATAGGATTTGGTCCCTCCTTGTTTGTTGAGGTACCACATGAATGTGCTATTGTCTGTGAAGATTTGAAGGGGACCTGGTTGCAGGACTGAGAGAAAGGCTTTCAGGGCCAAAAGGACTGCTGTCATCTCCCTCATATTGATATGTTTTTTCTGGAGTATAGGGTGCCAGTTCTCCTCCACCTTGAGACCCTTCATGGTAGCCCCGCAGCCCAGGTATGATGTGTCTGCATGCATGTATTGAGCTGGTGTGGGAGGGGTGAAGTGAAAGGCCTGGGTTCATTTGAATTTGTTGTATCCACCACCTTAATTCTGCTTTGAAGCGGGGTAAGAATGGGATCTGAAACTCTAGTGGGTGGTTGCGTTGGGACCACACATTCTTCAAATACCACTGCAGTTTTCTCATATGCATCCTGGCTAAAGGCAGCATTGGAATGGTGCCTACCATAATGCCCAGAACCCATAGTAATTGTCTTGCTGATAGTTGTAGTACCTGGATTAGGTCCTGGAAGTGGGCAGTACAGAGAGAACTTTGTCCTAAGGGAGGAATGCCTGCATTAAGTCTGTTCTGATCCTGCATCCCAGAAAAATTTTGTCCTGCTGTGGGGTTAGGGATGACTTGGGGAGATTGAGGATGAGCAAGAAAAAAAGCTAGCAAGTACGGCTGGTGCAAGGCAAGCAAGCTAGAACGACCAAATGAAAAAAATGCCAGCACCAGAGATGGACTGAGAGAATAATGGCTTTATTAAGCTGAAATACTAGACCGGTTTCAGCACATGGCTTTCATCAGTAGATTGTTACACATTGAAGAAAAAGCCCCGCCATAAATACCTCTACAAATGAGGTTTGATGACAATTTCCTGTCTTGAAAAATATATATGGTTAATACATATATACACATATATATAAATATTTGTATAAAGTTCCAAATGCATGTATATAAAGAAAATATATTTTTTAAAAAATAATAAAGAAATAAATTAAACAGATCAGGCATAAATTTGACCTGAAAAAAACAATATTTATAATTTATCAAGTAAAAGAAAGTAACAATAGTGTTCCACAGGAGATGCAGCGTTCCTAGTAAATAAATAAAAATAGCAAATCAGTCTGATATAGGAACGCTTCAGCTTGCGTTTTGAAATGAACTCCCAACAACGAAATCCAGCGAAAAGTAAAGTGAAGGATCCAATGAATCAAATAAATAAAGCAGGAACGTTCTTTTATTATGTTCAGTTAGCGCTTTCACCCAACAAGGGCTTCTTCAGACTCGTTGTTGGGAGTTCATTTCAAAACGCAGATTTATAATTTATCATTGAGTCCAGGGGAAAACAAACCCCCTAGTTTCACTATCCATTTCCTTTCTTTATTATTAAGAATGAGGATGTCATCTAGGTAAGGGGAAATTTGAACGCCTTTGGTTCTGCAATAGACTATTGCTGGGACCAGGCATTTTGTGAAGACCCTAGGTGCAGTAGATAAAGCAAAGGGCAAGGCTGTAAACTGAACATGAGAACAGGGCCCAGTAAAGCATAAGTACTTTCTGTGAGAAGGTTTTATGGGGATGTGGAGGTAGGCCTCCTTGAGATCTAGCATGGCCATGAATGCCTGGGCTGGCAATAGTGGAAGAAGGGTCTGGATGGATAACATTCCGAAAGAAGGAACTCTTAGGAAGTGGTTTAGAAAGGACAGAGCCAAACATGGCCTCCAAGGGCCGTCTTTTTTTGGTACTAGAAATAACCTTGAGTAATACCTTTTTTTTTCTTGTCCTGGAGGGATGGGTTCTATAGTTCCATGGTTCAGAAGGTCCTGTAGGATCTGGGGAATAAGGTGTAGTTGATGCTTGGGTGGGAATGGAATGCCCCCTGCAGGGGGGGGGGGTTCTTTGCAAGAGTGGAAATATCCCTCTTCTACTACTACTGCCAGAACCCAGTGGTCTGTGGTGATAGTTCTCCAAAGGGGAAGGCAGTGGGAGTGGTGGGCTGACGAGGAGGTGGGGAAGGCAGTGGGAGTGGTGGGCTGACGGGGAGGTGGGCAAGGCAGTCACATGTTGCTGGAGCCATTTCTGTCATGAAAGAGGTGTCTTTGGGTGGTTGAGAGGAAGCTGGTCTGTCTCCTGGCTCCTTTCCTATGTCTGGAAGAGGGAGGAGTAGCTGAGGAGGGGGTACTCCTGAAAGAAGTAGTCTTGGCTGGGTAATTCCCGTAGTATTTCGGAATGGGGGACACCAGTAGGTTTTTAAAGAGTTCTGCAGACTGTTTCCCAAACAGGGGGTGGTGGTCAAGAGGGGCATCAATAATTTTGGACTTGAAGTCCTCCAGCAGGGGTTGAAGGTGAAGCCAAGAATATCTGCGCAGCACTGATGTGAAAGCAGCAAACCTTGCAGAAGCCTCTGCTGCATCATAACTGCATCTAGTTGAATGTCTGGCCACTTGAGAAGCCAGGGACAGTTTTGATGCTACCTCTATCTTGTTAGGGGAGTCAGGCAAGGAGGACAGGAGGGTACAGGCTTGGGATACTAAGTCCAAGGCATATTTTATCATATGAGTTTTGTAGTTGATAGCTCTGAAGGCTAGGGTGGAAGACGTATAAACCTTCTTGCCTATCCTGTCCATATTCTTACTGTCCTTGTCAGTAGGTAAAAGGGATGAGGATGGTATTAATCTTGACTGCTTGTCAGGGGATACAGCAATCACTGTCAGGTCTGCCAGGGGGTGGGGGGGGTTACCAGGAATTTCTGTTCACCAGGCACCTTGTAGAAATGGTCAGGTCTCTTAGGGGCAGGGAGCTGTGAATCAGGATTTTTTGATGCTGAAGAAAATGCATCAAGATAAGCGAGTATAAGTGGTGGGATGGCAGATGGAGAGGTAGATTCTACTTGTAGTAATTCAAAATATCTCTTTTGAGTTTCAGTCATTTAGGAAGTATCCCATTTGAAATATTCTTTCATTGGTCTCCCTAAAAGTGATGTCCTCTGGGGGAGAGTCCCCTTCGATGGATTCCTCATCAGGGGAATAGTATTCCAACGGAGAGACAATCTGTGATGAGGAAGTAACTGACCCACTGGATGAGAAGCAAACCTCCTCTTCTTCTTCTCCTACATGAAAAGTGGGAAGATAGATTGAAGTAGCTGAGACAGGCCTAGGGCTGAGAACAGGAATGGCGGAGGGTGAAGAGGCTAAGGGCCATGAAGGCCTGCATCAGGGATTGAGTGAAGGATTGCCAGTCAGGTAATCCCACAGCAGAGGGAGATGGATGTTTGCTTTTCTGTTTCCTTTTCATAGTAGTAGTCCTGAGAGAAGGCCTAGTTTCAGGGGCCTTTGTTAGAGCTGGGGCTTCAAGTTCTGGTATCCCAACTGGGAGTCCAACGAGGCCTGGTTCCCACTCAACATCGGTAGAAACCGAGGTCTGAGCTACCTCTGTGGATGTGCCAGCCATTACTTCAGAAGCAGCTTTCTCGAGGGGAGTCAAAGAAGTCAACGGCTCTAACGAACGTCTCTCAACTCCTACACTGTAAGCTGGCAGGGCATCTGATGGCAGAGGGGCAGAAGTAGTAGGCTGTGACAACTTGGCCTTTTTGTGTGGAGGCTCCGCCTGGGTGACCAACTCAGGATCCATCCTAAGCCCTAATTTCTTTAGCCTCTGGTTTTCTAAGTAAAGATTAAGGGCGGCCAGACAGCTTCTGACTGTCTTTGGGATGAAGGATTGGCAAACTGGACAAGAGGTATGGTCGTCTTCTCAGCCTAGGCAAAAAACACAACGGTCATGCAAGTTTTTATGCGGAATCTGACACCTGCATCAGCATTTACCCTTCTTAGCGGACATCAGCTAAAAGGTGGGACAGTATACCAAGCTCAAGCAAAAAACAAAATCCCCAACAGGGTACTTAGGTTTAGACGTCTTGATAGTAGAGGAGTGATGCGATCAATCTGATGTTCGACTGAGGCTGAAAAGTTCTGAGGTCTGTGCGTGCACATCACATTTAAGGTCCCTGATTTATGGTTCTACGTGTGACATCCCACGCATCTACAGCAACAAGGCTTAAGCTTTTGTATAGGAGCCAATGTTCGGATCACCTGAGGCAGAGAATCCCTCACTACGAATACTGCAACATGGGAATAGAAGGACATTACCTGCCCCCCCCTTCTTTTTCAAATTACATATGGAATCATTGGTTGAATTTCTATAATTAATGGATTTAAGTGGAAAGACACAGAAATAAAATGATCACTGTTTGATGATCATCTTCTAGGTTACTTGGGCAAATACAAAACAAGGACATTGCTATCAGCATCATTCCCTCTAGAAACGTAAGCTTTGGTTAACGTAACGTAAGCTTAGTTAAAGGGACTTGCACAAAATTAAATAAGAATGAGACTTACCCTCACATTAGAAGGGACAAGTGTGACCTTATATTTAGACCTCCTAGACAAATGTAAAATGACTGTGGAGGGTCAAAAGTTTCAGCTCTTGCATCCAGATAAAAAAAAATACGGGCCTTTTACCTCATTCCTCTACTGCCTCTGTTATGAATTCCAGGCTACACCTTTATAACTAGGGAATAATTTCTTAAATGTTCTTTTTACTGGAGAAAGAGAATCTAAGACTGGCCCAAGGACAAGCTGGTGATGACAACTGAATGTACCACACTAAGATCAGACCTCAAAATTTACCTGACTGTATCTCAACTAAAGTTATTCTACCAAATGAATGAACTTTATTACAACTCTACAAGGAAGGAAACAGGTTGGACACTGCTACAGAATGGAAAAGCTGAACCATGGTGTTAGGGTTCAAACAATGCAACAATCCCTCCCAATTTATCATGCAACAATGAGGGGGATCTAAAGGTGTTTCAATGGTTGAGAGAATGGAAAAATACATTGGCACTACTAGTGAACAATGTAGTAATGCATAAAAATATGGGCTGGTGGGATGGTTTAAAAAGCAACGCTAAATAAAACTTGTGAACAACTGCAGGAGGACACTGCAAACAGAAATATTGTCTATATCTTAAGATTACATTACAGGAATCTAATGAATACATGGTTCCTAGGTTTATACTAGGCTATCTGCCCTAAGGCATTTATAAGCCTAGCCCAAAATTTTGTGGCTTACGCCACCCCTTATGTTAAAAAATATTGTGCCCATTAGTTTGTTTTGCCTCTGTCCAGCAGTGACACAGAGATGATTCCCGGGGTAAACCTACGATCTCCCATCCACCGGTCAAGATTTCTCTTGAACAGAGCCAGCGAGGTGCTCTGCCTCACATGGACCGGGATTTTATTCCACAGCATAGGGAGTCTCTGAGTGACAAATCTATCCCTCCAGCATGTCTTATTTATATCCGTGCTAAGGTTTAAGTCGCTTGCTCTAGTGGATCTGGTAGATTTGGATTTTTTGAGGTGGAGCATGTCCATTAATTCTGGGTTGGACATGGCCTTGTATGTCAGGCACAGGTCACCTCTGAGCAGACGGTATGCGACTGAATAGAGCTGGAGTTTCTTCAGTCTGGCAGCATATGACAGATTTTGGAATCCCTTTATCCTTTTGGTTAGGAACTTTTGGGGTCTCTCCAATTACTGCAGGTGTCGGGTGAGATGCATCCCGAATGGGGCATTGTACTCGATCATTGGTCTGATAAGTGAAGAGTACAGGGGAACAATGACCTCACTTGATCTGGATGTGAATCCCTTCATGATCAGGTGGGCAATGTAGAAGGTCTTTCTAACCACTTTAGCAATGTGAGTGTCAAAAGAAAGGCCACTGTCAACCTGGGTCCCCAGGTCCCTGATAACCTCTTCTATGCTTAGTGGATTGCCACCTATATGGTAGCTTGAGGTTACCTTGTTTTTCCCGAAGGGTATGACTATACATTTTTTGGCATTTAACTTCAGGCCATGGCTCTGACACCAACTATCAGTTTCCGTGAGACCCCTCTGAAGGATATCTGTGTCCGATGTACTTTCCACTATGGCGCCCAGTTTGCAGTCATCTGCAAACTTTGTCAGCCATAGTCCTCCTATATTTGCCTGTACTTCTGAGAAGTAGATGCTGAACAACAGGGGGCCAAGGACTGAGCCCTGTGGGACACCACTTGTGACCGGCTTGGAGTCTGACATGGTGCCAGCAACTCTGACCCTGTGGGTTCTGTCCTTTAGCCAGTTTGCAACCCATCTTGTGACATATGGGTTTACATTTAAGCTGGTAAGTTTCTCTATAATACCTGAGTGGGGTATTGTGTCGAAAGCTTTTGCAAGGTCAAGGTAGGCTGTATGGACTGCCTTTCCCTCATCAGTGGCCTTGGTGACTGTTTCGAAGAAGTCGACCAAGTTCAAAAGGCATGATCTGCCCTTGACAAAGCCAAACTGGGTCGGGTCCAATGTCTGCAAGTCCCCTATGTCTTTGTTTATGAGTTCCATTATGATCCTCTCCATAGCTTTGCAGACCAGGCTTGTTAAGCTTATGGGGCGGTAATTACCAGGGTCCGTAGAGGCACCGCCTTTGTGGAGTGGGACCACAGTTGCCGTACGCCACTCCTTGGGCACGTATCCTGTGGTAAGGCTAAGATTAAACAGCTGCTTTATGTGCGGGTTTAGTTCCTCATTGAGTTCGTGTAGCACACAGCCGGGGACACCATCCGGTCCCACTGATGCTGTGTTTTTAGCTTTAGAGAGAGCAGCTTTTACCTGCGCATTTGAGATGTCTGGGAGGCTACACTCCGCTGGGATAGTTATCTCTCCTTTTGGGGGGGAGAGGGGGGTGAAGTTTGCACTGAACCTGTCCGCCAGTATGTTGGCAATGTCTGTGGGTTCAGTGATTTTTGTATCATGGGCCAAAGAGAAGAGGCTGTATCCCTCCAGGGATGATGGGCCACCTTGGATACAGCTTCCAACTGATTCAAGGCAAGACAGATGGCTGATCATAAGGTTAACGAGGACAATTTATGGCCAGTTAATTATTTCTAAGAAAGAACTGGAAAGTGCATTAGAATGAGACAGATGGCTGAAGAAACAATGAGAAGATCAGTCTCCTTCCCCTATATATGCAACAAGGACTACATGCGTTTGCATTTTCTGGTGGGGATGCCTATATAAGCATATTTATACTCTAAGCAGGCTTCAAAACATTTATTAAAATGTTACATTGCAATGGAGGAAGTTGCTGTACATGGGTCAACGGTTTGTGAAAAAGCTCAGTTCGGGCAGACTCATGGCAATACATGTAGAATGTGACAGATGCCCTTTGGCCTGATAAAATGAAAGACTGTCAATCCCTACCAGTCTATGCTTGGCAACCCAGAGGCCAGAGGAAGTCAAGTATGGCAAAATAGAAAGAAGCATGTTACCCCTTTATATGTGGATTGCCAAGAAGATAATGTTCAGGCAATGAAAAGCATCAGTCCCATAGTATTGTGGATCTGACAAGTTTAAGTAGAGAACTATATGGACTGGAATTCACTAAACTAAAGGCAGCACCTGGGTTACGCTCTCTAAATAAATGGATGTAGTGATCGCAATTTAGGCAATGTATTTTAGACTGATTCTTCTCTTGTGAATCATGTGAACAACTATGCTAGTATTACAGTTGGTGGGATAATGCATGTGGCCCAGCGGATTTGATGTTGACATTTATACTTAATGTGGCTTATTAAATGTTTCTATTTCTTAATTCACTGTTCATGTAATTTCATTAAATGTGTCAGTTTTTACTGACACTGAGCAGGCACTGTATAATTAAAGCAGGAGATACTGTTTTTTAGATTTTTTTTTTTATATTAGTGTGGTCAATTGACTTGTTTCTAGTTTTGGGGTAATGTTACATAACACACACTCTTAATTTTAAAAGTAATTAATTCCACTTGTATAATGTTAGAATTTTCCCCCTTCTGTACTACAAGTCTGTTTTGGTTATTTAAAAAACTGAACTAGAAGTGTGCAATATGAAATAACCGAAAGAGGAGAAATGCTACAATTCAAAAAAGTCTCTAAATTAAGTTACATGCAAAAGGTACTGAAGGACAAAAAATATTATTTAAAGGTGAAAGGGCACAAGCTGCTTGATGCATATATAGATACATAAAGAAAAGAATGATGTTAGTACAGTTTTAGCACAGAACAAAACATTTCTTTACAAAATTGCTAGGAACGTAATACATGTTACAACCACTTCCAACGACTTTTAAATCTGACAGGAAAAAAGTGCGCTCCAATTTAGAACTGTTAAGTCTCATAACATTCTCTTGAAACAAAAACTCTGAGAAGAAAAACAACTTTCCTAATCAGGAAAGTACATTGAAATAATAAGTTTAAAATGTGGAAGTTTTTTCCCAAAGGGAACTTATTTTCCCAGCAAAGGAAAGCACATTTTTGTACCTACCATAAATGTAGATGTCCGATAGGTATGCATCTGCAATCATCACATATGGGTTGTCCTGCCTCAGGCAGCCCTTCGGACGGCCGGATTCCAAAGTCTGGGTCCGGCGTCGGCTGAAGTCGCCCCTTCCCCAACGTCAGAGCGCCTGGGGTATAAAATCGTCAGCCGACGCCATCTTCCTCAGTTTTTCTTGCCCCAGATGCCAGGTGCCCTCTAAGGAAGGCTAAATTTGGAGAAATGCAATAAATTCCAAACATGCACTAAAATATATATACATATATAAAAACAAATACAGCATAATAGATAACCCCAGCTAGCTATGAGAGGGGAATGTACCCAAGAAATACCACAGAGGGGAAGGAGGGAGGGTAAACCTGACTGCAGATGCATACCTATCGGACATCTACATTTATGGTAGGTACAAAACTGTACTATGTCCTTCAAGGATGCATCTGCAGTCATCACATATGGGTAGAATACCATAGCCAATCTGGGGTGGAGGATCTATGTAAAGGATGGTGTAGCTAAAATGCCCTGCAGGACTGCCGTAGCAAAGCCTGCTCTGGATCTGGAATATAAAGGTAAGTTGTAATGCTTGGAAAATGTATGCACGGGGCTCCATGTAGCAGCTTCTAAAATGTCCTTGGTAGCCACCCCTCTTAAGAAGGCTGTGGAGGTGGCTGTGGCTCTGGTCGAATGAGGTCTAATGTTAGCTGGCACAGTTTTTCCATGAAAGGAGTAACAGAAACGAATGCAATTCCCTATCCATTTTGAAATTGTCTGTTTTGAAATTGCTTTTCCTTGTGCACCAGCAGCATATGCTACAAACAACTGGTCAGTTTTTCTGCAATTTTTAGTTCTGTCCAAGTAGTAGCGCAACTGTCTGTGTATGTCCAGGTTGTGCAGAAGCTTTTCCCTTTTGTTTTGTGGATTTGGAAAGAAGGTAGGCAGGTGAATAGCTTGGTTTAATGAGACTCTAGATACCACCTTTGGCATAAATGAAGGATTGGTTCTCAATGAAACTCTGTCTTGATGAAAAATAAGAAATGGCTGTACTGCCATGAGGGCCTGTAACTCAGATACTCTTCTTGCTGAGGTTATGGCCAGAAGGAAGGCAGTCTTCCAAGAGAGGAACTGTAGTTCTGCAGATGCTGCTGGTTCAAAGGGAGGCAGTGTTAGTTTTTCCAACACGAAGTTAAGGTCCCAAGTAGGCAGTGGTGGTTTCCTTGGAGGATTGATGTTTTTAATTCCTCTTAGAAACTGTCTTAGCAGAGGATGAGAGAAGACAGGTGGATCAGTATTGTACTCTGCTGAAATTGCTGAAGCATGAATTTTAATGGAAGAGTAAGACAGGCCATTGTGGAGCATTTCTGCCAAATATTCCAGGATATGTGCCATGTTCATAACTGTTGCATCTAGGCCCTTTGAGGTGCTCCAGGTGTGAAATCTTTTCCATTTTCCTGAGTATGCCTTTCTTGTGGAAGGCCTGCGAGCTTCCATGATGATATCCTTCACTCTCTTGGATAGCTTATCCTGGTGATGGGTCAAGGTATTTTCCAGGTAGCTAGTTGTAATGTTTTCAGGTTGGAATGCAGAGTTTTGTAATTGTGTTGTGTCAGGAGAAGCGGCCATTGTGGCAGAAGCCATGGTTTTGTCCGTGACATGCTCTTTAGCAATGGGTACCAGTGCTGTCTTGGCCAGTCCGGAGCTATCAGAATCACTCTTGGCTGCTCTGCCCTGATCTTCAGTAATACCTTGGTCATTAACGGAAGAGGTGGGAATGCATACACTGTTAGAGTTCTCCAGCTGAAGGAGAGGGCGTCCACTTTCCATGCTTGTGGGTGGTATGTCCTTGAGCAGAAATTCTCCAGCTGATGATTGTGTGGTGAGGCAAAGAGATCTATGTCCGGTCTCCCCCATGATTGTGTTATCTGATGGAAGATGTCTGGGTGCAGCATCCATTCGTGTGCATCCATGATGTTCCTGCTTAAGCTGTCCGCCAGTATATTGTCCTTTCCTGGTACAAACTGGGATTGCAGTTGTATATTGAGAGTCAAGGAAAGTTCCCATAGATTCATTGCCAGTCTGCAAAGAGGGTAGGAATGGGTGCCTCCCTGCTTGTTTATGTACCACATAACTGTAGTGTTGTCTGTCCTTATTAGCAGGTGGCCTTGATGTAGAAATAACTTGAAGGCCTCGATTGCATGTATCACTGCCAGCATTTCCTTTTGGTTTATGTGCATGTGTAGCTCTTTTTGTGACCATAGCCCTTGAATGCATCTTCCCTCCATGTGCGCTCCCCATCCGTGGTCTGAAGCGTCCGTTGTAATGGTTTGGCTGGCTATTGGTTTGCTGAAGGGCATACCCCTGTTTGACTGGCTTGCTTGAGCCCACCACAGAAATTCCCTTTGAAGGCATGGTATGAGTGGTATCAAGGTTTCCAAGCTGTGACTGTGCTGAGTCCATAAACTCCTTAGGTACCATTGGAGTTTCCTCATATGTATCCTTGCTTGAGGAATAAGAAGAATGCAAGAAGCCATGTAACCCAGGGCCTGCAGGATTTTCCTTGCAGTTAGCTGAGTTTGTCTTGACAGGTTTTTGAAGTAATCCGGTAGTTGGTTTTGTTTTTCTTCTGTGAGGAAAGCCATTTGGGTGGGTGTGTCTAGATCCGCACCCAGAAAAGTTATTCTTTGGGATGGTACCAGTCTTGACTTGTGAATGCTGACTGTATATCCCAAGGCCTGAAGAAGATAGATGGCATAATTCAAGTGTTTTACCAAAATTTGTTTGCTGTCCGCTTGTATAAGGCAGTCATCCAGGTATGGATATATTTGCATCCCCTGAAGTCTGCAGTGTGCAATTACTGATGCCAGGCATTTCGTGAATACTCTGGGCACAGTAGATAAGCCAAAGGGCAATGCTGAGAATTGATAATGCTCTGAACCTGCAAGAAATCTGAGGTGTCTTCTGCAGCTTTGTCTGATAGGGACATGCAGGTATGCCTCCTTGAGGTCCAGAGTTACCAGCCAAGACCCCTTGCCCAGCATGGGAAGGAGTTGCTGTAGAGTCAGCATTTTGAATTTTGGCACAATGAGATAAGTATTTAGTGCAGACAAGTTGAGAACAGGCCTCCATTGCTTTTCTTTTCTTGGAACAAGGAAGAGTCTGGAATAAAATCCTTGGCCTTGTTCTGCAAGAGGAACCTTTTCTATTGCTTTCATTTTCATTAAGTTGGAGATTTGTTTCAAAGCCTCTGCCCTTTGATTTGGTGGCAGGTCTGGCATGCCTTTTCTTTTCGGTAATGTGTGGAAATGGAACCTGTATCCTTTGTCTATTATTTGTAGTGTCCATTTGTCCCTTGTAATAATGTGCCAATTTTCTGAAAATAAGGAAAGCTTTCCGCCCAAAGGTGCTTCCAATTGAGCCCTGGTTGGCGGTGTCAAAGTAAAGTCATTGAGTCTGTCCTTGTGCAGCAGTTGTAGGCCCTGCACTACCCCTCTGGTTGGGAGGCTGCCATTGACGTCCTCTGTAGGAGCCTCTAGCTTGCCCTCTACCTCTGGCACGCCTGTTCTTGCCTCTCTGAAATCTGTCTGTGTCTGGAAAGGACCAGTTCTTGGAAGGTCAATTTCTGCTGAATCTTGGTGGTTGGACTTGCATAAAATCTTTGACTGTTTGTACAGATTTTGCCTTTTCCTCAAATTTCTTTAAGACGTCCTGAGCAGTGGAGCCAAATAACTTTTGCTTTTCCAGTGGAGCATTCAGAAGCTTTGCTTTAACATGGTTTGGCAGAGATTGTTCCTTCAGCCAAGCATGCCTACGTATGACTGCACCTGTCATAGCTGACCTACATGAAGCTTCCAATGCATCATAACCACACTGCAAGAAATGGTTGCTAACCTGTTGAGAGTTATGTACCAGATCCTGAAGTGATTTGCGATCTAGGGGTTTAGGTGAAGACAGCTTTTTATGCAATTCATCTAACAAATATTCTTGGTACTGTATCATATGAAATTGACAGTTTAAAGCCCTCATAGAAAGGGTAGCAGAAGTATACACTTTTTTACCCCAACGCTCTAAAGCCCTGGACTCCCTTTCAGAGGGGAGTGGATTTTTTGTAGTGACAGCTGCAACCCCTTTAGGGCCCTGGGATATAGTTTCTGGATCAGCACAATGGGCCTTGTAAAGGAAAAGATGTGATTCCGGGACCCTGTAGTACCTATCGGGTTTGGCAGGAGCCGAAGGGAGAGTGTCAGGGGTTGTGCTAGATTCAGAGTACACATCATCAATGACATTCAAAACAGGGGGAATAGCCAAAGGTCTATGCTGAGGCAAATGCAAGAAGGTCCTTAATCTCTTCCTGGAATCAGAGAATTCCTGGCCCTGCCATTGGAAATGCTCCCTCATAGTGTGCAGAGTTTCCCCTAAAGACAGTTCTTCAGGAGGGGAGGCCGAAGGGATAGATTCCTCTGCATCTGAATCCTCGTAGGCCGAAAAAGCCTCCTCCTGGTAGTCCGAGAGGGCAGAGCCATCAGAGGCCTCATCTGAGGAGAGGGGATCAGAGGGCTCAACCCTGGGCCTTTTTTCTGTAGGAGGTTGAGAGCCCCTGTCTGGATGAGGCTGAGAGCCCCTAATTAATGTAATAAGGTCCACTGCTAGACTAAGGATCTCAGAACCTGTAGTGGGGTCCCTGAAGGATAACCCTGGGAGGCATAGATTTTGAGTGTTTAGCAGCTTTAGCCCTAGAGAATGCCTTAACAGACATGGATGCAGGAGGCCTGGCTGCACCACGTGCTGGTGTAGTTTTGTCTAAGGGAATGGTGTCGGAAGGTTCCTGGACACCAGATTCCAAAGGAGATTCAACAACCGAGACAGTAGTGTCCTCCTGGGCCGAGGTTGTCGGTTGTACGGTTTCGGTGGACGGTAGTACCAAGGACTTGGTTTCAGCCGAAACAGAGACAATCGCGGTAGGCCTGGCCGTGGTTTCAGCCGAAACCGCGGACCGCGGTTGTCGGTCATTGTCCTTCTGTTTCTTTATTAAATGTAAAGTCAGAGTCTCCGACGGCATTTTGTAAGCAAAACTAGCCCCAAAAAATTCCTCTGCAAACTCCGACCGACGTCTTAGAGTGCGTCAGTTGAAGGAAGCACAGGCGGAACAGGCCGAGGCGTCGTGGTCTGGGCCTAGGCAAGGTAGGCAGTAAGAGTGGAAATCCTTATGAGGTATTTGTTTCCCACAAGTTAAGCAATTATTAATTTTATCTGACATCGGCTGAGGCAAGAAAGAGTCCCCAACGGGGTACTTAGCTTTTGAAGTCTTCGGTTTAGCTGAATTACAGGAGCTGGCCGACCGGCACTTGCGAACTGCTTCTGCTTCGGGCACCACGCGGCAAGAAAGACTGAGGAAGATGGCGTCGGCTGACGCTTTTATACCCCAGGCGCTCTGACGTCGGGGAAGGGGCGACTTCAGCCGACGCCGGACCCAGACTTTGGAATCCGGCCGACCGAAGGGCTGCCTGAGGCAGGACAACCCATATGTGATGACTGCAGATGCATCCTTGAAGGACATCAGCACAAGCCAACTGTTGCTCTTTGAAAGTCTGCAAAGAAGCATAGTCTTGAGTGGCAGGAAAGTTATGAAGGGCTTGGTGCTCAAACCTGTGTTTTTAGGCAGTTCGGCTCAGGCTGCCTAAAGTACAGTTGTGTACACTTACCATAAATGTAGATGTTTGAGTGCATTCACTGTTGTAGTCATTACATTTGGGTAATCTGCTGGCAGGTTGCCCTCAGTCAGCCTGAATAACAAAGTCTTGGGTCCTGAGTTGGTTGCTGTCTCCTCTTCCATGACGTCAGGTCGTCAGGGGTATAAAACATGCAGCCTACGCCATTTTATTCAGTTTTTCTTGCTCCAGATGTCACGTGCCCCCCAAATGGGGAGCAAATATATATATATATATATATATATATATATATAAATAAACAAAAATATATATAAATGCACTTTTAGCAACATAACTTTACCTTCATCTAATAGCAAATACACCACATGGGCTTCAGAATACAGTGAAGGAAAGAAAAGGTATAGAAAAGGGGGATGGCGGGTGGGTAACCCGGACTGCAACAGTGAATACACTCGAACATCTACATTTATGGTAAGTGTACACAGCTGTACTATGTTCTTCGTGTTTTACTGTTGCAGTCTTTACATTTGGGTAGAATCCCAAAGCTATGGATGGGAGGATGGAGCTAAACTGCATTAGGAGCAGCTATAAGGCCCTGCAGAACTGCAGTGGCAAAGCCTGCCGTGGATTTGGAGAAGAGAGGCAAATGATAATGCTTTGTGAAGGTATGAACAGAGCTCCAAGTAACAGCCTCTAGAATGTCTTTGGTTGGAACCACTCTGAGAAAAGCTGCTGAGGTAGAGGTAGAGGCAGCCCTGGTGGAATGAGATCTGATCCCCTTGGGCACAGGTTTACCATGGTGCAGGTAGCAGAAATGAATGCAGTGGCTTATCCACTTAGAAATAGTCTGCTTTGATATAGCCTTCCCCTCTGACCCTGCAGCAAATGCTACCAGTAGCTGCTCAGACTTACTTAGAGATTTGGTCCTGTTCAAGTAGAATCTTAGTTGTCTGTGTACGTCCAATGAATGCAGAATCCACTCCCCCTTGTTCTGCAGATTTGGGTAAAAGGTTGGCAGGTGAATTGTCTGGTTAAGAGCCACACTGGATACCACCTTAGGCAAAAAAGAAGGATTGGTCCTGAGGGACACCTTGTCTGGGTAAAATGTAATAAAAGGCTCCACAGCCATGAGAGCCTGTAGTTCTGAAAAGTACAGTTTTGTACCTACCATAAATGTAGATGTTCGAGGATCCACATTGCTGCAGTCCTAACTATTGGGTAGTCCGCTGTCCAGTCGGCCCGAATACCAAAGTATATGGCTGACGTCGGTCAGGGCGCATTAGACTGACGTCAGTACGTCAGGGTACTAATGCGCATGACCGACGTCATATCTTCAGTCTTTTCTTGCCCCAGATGTCAGAAGACCCTGAAAAGATAAGGCCAAAACCAAAAACTCCAAACATACCTGCACCAAAAATATATACAATATATACAAAATTGCCAGAATATAACCTCACCTACACAACCGCCCCTAAACACAGAGGGGAAGGAGGGAGGGTAAATTGGACTGCAGCAATGTGGATCCTCGAACATCTACATTTATGGTAGGTACAAAACTGTACTATGTTCTTCATTCCACATTGCTGCAGTCCTAACTACTGGGTAGAATCCCAAAGCAGAGGTAAGGGAGGCTGGCAAATCATAAGGAAGCAGGAACTGACAACATGCCTTGCAAAATAGCTGTGGCAAAACCAGCCCTAGACTTAGAGTAGAGAGGAAGGTGATAATGCTTAGAGAAAGTATGCACTGAACACCAAGTAGCTGCCTCCAAAATATCCTTAGTTGCCACCCCCCTTAGAAATGCTGTTGAAGTGGCAGTAGCCCTAGTGGAATGTGGCCTAATCCCAGCTGGAATCTCCTTGCCATGATGGGAATAACAAAATGCAATGCAAAACCCAATCCACCTAGAAATAGTTTGTTTTGACACAGGCTTGCCCTGCGAACTCAAAGCAAAAGAAACCAACAACTGCTGAGACTGCCTAAAATCCTTAGTCCTGCTCAAATAATAACGCAATTGCCTGTGTACATCTAAAGTGTGCAAAATCTTTTCCCCTTTATTTTGGGGATCTGCATAAAAAGTAGGCAAATGAATAGTTTGGTTTAAAGCCACACTAGAAACCACCTTAGGCATAAAGGAAGGATTAGTACGTAAAGATACCCTATCCTTATGAAAAATCAAAAAGGCTCTACCGCCATAAGGGCCTGCAACTCAGAAACCCTTCTTGCAGAAGTAATGGCCAACAAAAAGCAGTTTTCCATGACAAGTATTTTAATTCAGCAGTAGCCAAGAGGCTCAAAAGGTTGTAGAGTAAGTTTCTCCAACACAAAATTGAGATCCCAAGCAGGAGTAGGAGCTCACGTGGGGTCTTATATTCTTTGCCCCTCTAAGAAATTGCTTGAACAAAGGATGCGAAAACAATGGTGGGTCACAATCATAGTGAGCTGAAATTGCTGCAGCATGAATCTTAATGGAAGAGAAAGACAAACCTTTGTCCAATAACTCAGTAAGATATTGAAGAGCCACACTCAAATTAGGCTCAGAAATCTCCAAATTGTTTGCTGCACTCCAAAATAAAAATCTCTTCCATTTTTCTGCGTACACTTTCCTTGTACTAGGTCTTCTGGCTTCCATAATCACATTTAAAACTTGTTGAGGAAGTTGAGACCTGCTGTCTTTCAAAACAGAATATGCCAGGCTGTTAGATGAAGAGAGTGAAGCTTGACATTGAGCAGGTGACCGTCCCTCTGAGACAACAGGTGTGGAATCAAGGGTAAAGGCCATGGAGGCTTCCTTACCAGACTCCTCAGTAATGGGTACCAGTGCTGCGAGGCCAATCTGGAGCTATTAAAATCATCCTTGGCTTGTCTTGTCTGACCTTTAGAAGCACCTTTGGGAGAAGAGGCAGAGGTGGAAAAGCATACACATGAAGATTTTTCCAACTGAAAGAAAGAGCATCCACTTTCCAAGCTATGTGATGAAATCCCTTCGTGCAAAACTTTGGCAGCTGGTGGTTTAGTGGAGAAGCGAACAGATCTATGTCTGGAGTTCCCCATGACACTGTCAATTTTTGAAATACATGAAGATCCAGTTTCCACTCGTGGGGATCCATGATTTGTCTGCTTAACACATCTGCTAAGGAGTTCTGTGCTCGGCAGAAACCTTGCCTGAAGAGTTAGTTGCAAGCTGAGCGCAGTCTCCCATAAAATCATTGCTTGCCTGCACAATGGGTAAGAATGTGTTCCCCTTGTTTGTTGATGTACCACATGACAGTTGTGTTGTCTGTTAGAATCAACACCTGCCCTGGAAGAAGTAACTCCTTGAAAGCCATTAATGCAAACTGGACTGCTAACATCTCTTTCATGTTGATATGTAGATGCTGTAGTCTGGCAGGCCACTTGTCTTGTATCCACTTTCCATTTAGATGAGCTCCCCAAGCAATGTCTGAGGCATCTGTCGTTAGAATCTGACTTGCCTCTGGGCGCGTCACAGAGAGTCCCTTGTTTAGGTGACATTCCTGAGCCCACCACAAAAATTCCTTTTGAATGCAAGGTATTATTTGAATGACAGTGTCCAAATCCTGGCAGTGCTGTGTCCATAGATTTTGAGATACCATTGTAGCTTCCTCATATGCAGTTTGGCATTGGGAAGCACCAGAATACAAGATGCCATGAACCCTAAGGCTTGAAGGACTGTCCTTGCAGTCAGTCCGGACTGAAGAGATAGTTGATGGAAGTAACTGGAAAGATTCTTTTGTTTGTCCGGGGTTAAAAAGGCCATCTGGGCTGCTGTATTCAGTCTCACACCCAGAAAGCACATGTCTTGAGAGGGTACTAGACTGGACTTTATTTCGTTCACAGAATACCCTAGGCATCTTAGCACTGCTATGACATATTCCAAATGCTGTAGAAGGTCTTCCTTTTCTTGAGCCAGAATCAGGCAGTCGTCCAAGTAAGGATAGATTTGAATTCCTTTTAGCCTGAAATAAGCTATCACTGGAGCCAGAACCTTTGTGAATACTCTGGGCGCAGTAGATAAGCCAAAGGGCAATGCAGAGAACTGATAATGAGAATTTCCAGCTCGAAAACGCAGATACTTCCTGCAACTTAGTCTTATAGGCACATGAAGGTAAGCTTCCTTGAGATCCAAAGTTACCATCCAGTGATCTTTGCCCAGCAGAGGTAAAAGCTGTTGTAACGTCAACATTTTGAACTTGGGAATGTCCAGATAAGTGTTGAGGATAGATAAATCCAAAATTGGTCTCCACGTGTTCCCCTTCTTTGGTACTAGGAACAGGCGAGAATAAAATCCTAGGCCCCATTCTGGCACAGGAACTGACTGAATGGCCCCTATTTGGAGCAACAGAGAAATTTGCTTGTGAGCCTCTGTTCTTTGTAGAGGAGGAATGTCTGGCATGCCTTTGAAAGGAGGCAAGGTATGGAAATAAAACCTGTAACCGTGGTGAATGATATCCAGAACCCATCTGTCTTGGGTAATTAAATCCCAATTTTCTTTGAAAAGAGACAGCCTTCCTCCCAAAGGTGCTGCCAGGCGAGAATGTACTGGCAGCTGAAAAGGCAGGTCATTGGGGCTGCTTACGAAAGGACTGACCCCTGCCCTCACCAGAAGTCTGAGCAGGTGAACTCCCTGTCCTAGGCCTAAAAGAACCTTGAGCTCTGCCCCTACCATGTCTAGACCTACCCCTAGACTGGGAATCATAAGCAGGATAAGTCCACCCCTTAGTAGGCCAATTTCTACTAAACTTCGGAGGCTGCACCTGCAAAAAATCCTTAACAGTTTGCATAGACTTAGCCTTGTCCTCCATTTTCTTTAAAACTGCTTCCACAGGCGAACCAAACAACACATCAGACTGTAAAGGAGCATCCAAAATCCTTGTTTTAACATGCTCAGCTAAATTCTGATCTCTCAACCAGGCGTGCCTACGAAGAACAGAACCAGTGGCAGCCACCCTGGAGGAGGCCTGCACAGCATCAAAACCACACTGCAAGGAATGTTTACCCACCTGTTCAGACACATGAACTAAATCCTGCAACTCTTTACACTCAATACCTTCCGCCAGAGCATCCACCTTAGATTTCAATTGTGAAAGGAGATAATGCTGATATTTTAACATGTGAAACTGACAATTCAACGCCCTCATGGCTAAAGTGGAAGAAGTATACACTTTCTTTCCCCATCTATCCAAAGCCCTTGCCTCTTTATCAGGAGGGACAGGATTTTTAACAACAGAGGCCTTCACACCTTTAGGCCCCTGAGAGACAGTTTCCGGGTCTGCCCTAGGACTTTTAAAAAGATACTTATGAGATTCAGGCACCCTATAGTACCTATCCGGTTTCACTGGGGCAGGAGGCAAAGAATCAGGATTCAGGGAAGCCTCTGCAAAAACATCTTCCACCACATTCAGAACAGGAGGTGTAGCTAAAGGCCTATGCTGGGGTAAAAACAAGAATTCCCTAAGCCTCTTCCTGGAATCAGAGAAATCTTGACCTTCCCATTTAAAATGCTCCCTCATGGAATGCAGAGTCTCTGAAAATGAAAAATCCTCAGGAGGAGAAGCTGAAGGAGTAGAATCATCCACATCAGAATCAGAATAAGGAGGATACTCCTGCAAATCTTCAGCCGAAGACTCAGAAGCCTCCGAACATTGCTCAAAACTCTCAAACTCAGGTTCCACCCTAGGCCTCTTATCAGGAGGGGGCATAGAACCTCTAATCATAGTAATCAAATCCTCTGCCATTTTAAGCATATGTTTCTTAGGCAAAGACCCTGAAGCACTAGGAGAAACCCCCACTGAAGTTAAACTTGGCCTGCCTCTCAAAGAAGCCCTGGAAACAGAAGGGGAGGCTCTAACCACCTTAGGAAGAGAGGGAAGAACAGCCACCTGAGAAGCCCCCTCAGCCTGGCCTACTTCCTGAGAGGATACATCCTGTAACAGTAAAGTCTCTCCCTGAGACTCCAAAGAAACTCCTGGCAGAACCTCCGGCTCCACTGAGCCTTCTAAAGAACCGACGTCTGGGACTGTCGGTTCTTCCACTCTAGGCTTTGCTGCTTTGTCCTTGCGCTTTTGGCCGAAGCGGGCGTCGGAGCATCCGACGGCATTTTATAATTACAACGCTTCCCAAAAACTAACCTGGCACAGTCTAACCTTCTCTTAATAGTGCGTTTGTTAAATCTAGCACAAGAGCGGCATCCAACAACGTCGTGCTCAGGCCCTAAACAAGGTATACACAAAGTATGGTAATCCCTATGAGGTATCTGTTTCCCACAAGAAATACAGTTATTCACTTTTTCTGACATCCGGTTAAATACTGAGGCAAGAAAAAACCAAAATATTCCCCAACGGGGTACTTAGCCAACTTTGATTTGGTCTGAAACTCTGACTTCAGAAACTTTCAGAACGCCAACCTGCACTCGCAAAATTGCTTCTGCATCGGACCATGCGGCAAAAAAGACTGAAGATATGACGTCGGTCATGCGCATTAGTACCCTGACGTACTGACGTCAGTCTAATGCGCCCTGACCGACGTCAGCCATATACTTTGGTATTCGGGCCGACTGGACAGCGGACTACCCAATAGTTAGGACTGCAGCAATGTGGAATGAAGAACATCCCTTCTTGCTGAAGTGACTGCCAAGAAAAAAGCTGTTTTCCAAGATAGAAATTTTATATCCGCAGGTTCTGCTGGTTCAAAAGGAGGCAGGGTGAGTTTTACCAGCACAAAATTGAGGTCCCATGCAGGAGTTGGAGATCTTCTGGGAGGCCTTAAATTTTTGGCCCCTCTAAGATAATGTTTAAGCGGAGGCTCTATGTTGTAATGAGCCGAGATGGCAAAGGCATGGATTTTTATTGAAGAAAAAGATAGGCTCTTGTCAAGCATGTCAGTCAAATATTGTAAAATCTGAGGAATATTGGGCTTTGCTGTGTCTGTCCCTTGTGCTTGGTTCCAAGCACAGAGACTCTTCCATTTATCAGCATAAGATTTTCTAGTACTAGGCCTTCTGGCTTCCAAAATGACATCCATCACAGATTTACTGAGAGGTGTTGTTTGAATAATTAAATGATCAACCATGCTGCAAGGTTCAGAGTTTGGAGATGAGTGTGCAGAATCTGATTGTTCTGCTGAGATGAGGTATTTGAGGCAAGTACCAAGGGGGGAGTTGAGGCATATTCCTTAGAAGTGGGTACCAGTGTTGTCGAGGCCAGTCCGGAGCAACAAGGATCATTTTTGACTTTTCCTGTCTGACTTTTAGTAGGACCTTGGAGAGAAGTGGCAGAGGGGGAAAGGCATAGACTGATAGGTTTTTCCAACTGAAGGATAGGGTGTCCACTTTCCATGCTTTTTTGTGATGAATTCTTGTGCAGAATTTGTCCAGCTGATAATTTTGGGGAGAGGCAAATAGATCTATGTCTGGGCTCCCCCATTTCTGTGTTAACATGCTGAAGATTTGTGGATCCAGTTTCCATTCGTGTGGGTCCATAAGATTTCTGCTTAGGTCATCTGCCAGAGTATTTGGTTTTCCTGGCAGGAATTGAGCTTGAACATGTATTTGGTAAGTCAAAGCTGTGTTCCACAATGCCATGGCTAGTCTGCAAAGGGGGTAGGAATGTGTAACCCCCCCCCCCCCGCTTGTTTATGTACCAGATAACCGTGGTGTTGTCTGTTTTTATCAGTAGTTGTCCTGGATGAAGTAAGTCCTTGAAGGCTGTCAGAGCATTCTGAACAGCTAGCATCTCTTTCTGGTTGATATGCAGATGCATTTGTTTTGGGCTCCATTTGCTCTGAATGCATCTCTCTGCCAGGTGCCCCCCCCCCCCCAAGCATAGTCTGATGCGTCTATAGTTAGGGTTTGGGTGGCAGGGGGTAGAGTGAATTACAGTCCATTGTTTTGGTGACATGTCTCTGCCCACCAAAGAAACTCCTGTTGTAGGCAGGGAATGAGAGGTATCATTGTTTCCAGACTCTGACAATGTTGACTCCATAAACTTTTTAGGTACCATTGAAGTTTCCTCATATGCAGTCTTGCATATGGAATTAGTAGAATGCAGGATGCCATGAACTCCGCAGCCTGCAGAATTTGTCTTGCAGATAACTGGGTTTTTCTTGCCATTTGAAGTATATTGTCGTTTGTCTAGCATAAGGTAAGCCATCTGGGCAGTTGTATTCAAGCTTGCACCCAGGAATGTAATTATCTGAGAGGGTACCAGTTGGGATTTCTTTTCGTTTATTGTGTACCCTAGGCATGTTAGAAGCCTTTTTACAAATGCCAGATGTTGAGGAAGAGTGTCCTTGTCCTCTGCTTGAATGAGACAGTCATCCAGATAAGGATAAATTTGTATGCCTCTGTCTGCAGAATGCAATTACTGGTGCCAGGCACTTTGTAAAGACCCTGGGTGCAGTAGATAAGCCAAAGGGCAGTGCAGAGAATTGGTAATGCAAAAAACCTGCCTTGATGCGGAGGTATCTTCTGCATGATTCCCTTATTGGGATATGCAGGTATGCCTCTTAAGTCTAGAGTCACTAACCAAGCATTTCTGCCCAGCACAGGCAGTAGCTGTTGTAAAGTCAGCATTTTGAAATTTGGAATGTCCAGGAACGTGTTCAAAATTGATAAATCCAGTATTGGAGACCAAGAATTGTCTTTTCTGGGGACCAGGAAAAGTCTTGAATAAAAACCTTGTTCTTTTTCCTTTTCTGGTACTGGCTGAATAGCCCCCATCTCCATGAGGAACGTAACTTGTTTCTGAGCCCCTGCCCACTGATTTTGTGGCAGATCTGGCCATCTGTTTGGAATTGGCAAAGTATGGAAATGAAATCTGTACCCCTGGGATACTATGTTCAATACCCACTTGTCCTGGGTAATTATCTGCCAATTTTGAGCATGAAGTGCTAGTTTTCCCCCAAGGGAGCTGCCAAAAGATAAGTGCTTGGTGATGGTAGAGGAAAGTCATTGAGACTGCTTACTGCAGGGTTGTCCTTTGTTTCCTCCAGATTTGGAAGTGGAGGCACCCCATTGCTTTGACCTGTAAGAACCCTGTGATCGGTATCTGGAGCCTTTTGAGCGCCTGGATTTGCCTTGAGTAGCTCTGTTGGACACCAGAAAGGACCAATGTTTAGTAGGCCAGTGCCTACTGAACCATAAGTGGCTGCACTTGCAAGAAATATTTTACAGGTTGCATAGATTTAGCTTTGTCTTCCATTTTCTTTAAAACCTCTTCTGCCTTATTATCAAACAGAGTGTCATGCTGCAAGGGGGCATCCAACAACTTAGCTTTAACATGATCAGGCAGATTTTGCTCTTGAGCCAGGCATGCCTTCTAATCACAGATCCAGTAACTGCGGCCCTGCAAAAGGCCTCCAAGGAATCAAAACCACATTGCAAAGTATGGTTCATAGATTAGTACTACGCTAACTGCCCTTGCAAGCCATTTTAAGCTTAGCCAATTATCCCTTGTGAGACTCAAACCCTGCACCTTGTGTTTATAAGGCAAACACCTTAACCATTAGGCTACCCTCCCAACCTGTTCCGCTGAATGCAATAATTCCTGTAATTCTTTATTTTCCACACAATCAGAAATCAACATCATTTTCTGTTTTAGTAGGCGCATAACATGCTGTTGATATTTAAGCATATGAAATTGGTAGTATAAGGCTCTGACTGCCAAGGTAGCAGACGTATAAACCTTCTTTCCCCATCTATCCAGCGCCCTGGAATCTCTATCAGAGGGGGTAGGATTTTTGGCTGTAGAGGCCTTAACACCCTTGGGACTCTGCTGTCTCAGGGTCAGCAACAGGATTTTTGAATAGAAATTTGTGTGAGTCAGGAACCCTGTAATATCTGTCTGGCTTACTAGGAGCCGGAAGTAGGGAATCAGGAGCCATGCTTGATTCCAAAAACACATCAACAATGTCTAATACAGGAGGTATAGCCAAAGGTCTATGCTGAGGAAGAAGGAAATCCCTAAGCCACTTTTTTGATTCAAAGTCCTGACTTTCCCAGTGAAAATGTTCCCTTAAAGTATGTAAAGTTTCTCCAAAAGAGTAATCCCTCAGGAGGAGAAGCAGATGGGATGGATTCCTCTGCATCAGAATCCTCATAGGGTGGAATGGAAAATTCTTGATCAGAAGAGGAATCAGAATAAATGGAAACCTGATCTGAAGATTCATAATCAGTGCCTTGCCTAGGCCTCTTAGTGGGGGGGGGTTGGGAACCCCTGATCAAAGTAATTAAGTCCTCATCCATTTTGATCATCTGTTTTTTAGGCATAGGGGCCTTAGCACGTGGCTCATGCGTTAGTTTTTTAGACATAGAAGATGCTTTTAAAAATGTTGAGGCCTGAAAACACCTTCAGAAGCCGGTGCCTGCTCAGCGGCTTCGGACCCATCCAAGGGAGAGACATCCGCGGGTTCAATAGTCTGAGGATCTCGTGGGATACCGGACTCTGCATGGGTCTCGGTAGAGGCCTGCAACTCACAAGTAGCGGGTATCAGGGGCTGCGAAAGCACCTCACTGAGTACCGGTGAACTGGCGACTGGCTAAGGAGAAGCTTCATCATCGGTTTTGGACCTCAACGGTCTGTCTCTCTCTTTTTCTTTGCATTTTTTGTGAACTCCGGTAGTCGGAATACCAACCAATGACATTTCAGGATAATTAAATCTTGATCCAAAATATTTAGAAGCAAAACTAAACCGACGCTTAATAGTGCGTTGGTTAAATCTAGCACAAAACCGACAGCAAGGCACGTTATGATCTGGGCCTAGGTAAGGAATACAGTACAAATGAAAATCCTTATGAGGGATTTGCTTCCCACAAGTAATGCAATTATTAACTTTGACTGACATCGGTAAGGAGCAAGAAAAAGTTTCCCCAACGGGGTACTTAGCTTTAGATTGAAGACTTCGGTTCTGAAACTCGAATGCGAAAATTTCAGGAGTCGGCTGACCGGCACTTGCGAACTGCTTCTGCTTCAGGCACCACGCGGCAAGAAAGACTGAATAAAATGGCGTCAGCTGCATGTTTTATACCCCTGACGACCTGACATCATGGAAGAGGAGACAGGAACCGACGCAGGACCCAAGACTTTGTTATTCAGGCCGACTGAGGGCAACCTGCCAGCAGATTATCCAAATGTAATGACTGCAACAGTGAAACACGAAGAACATCTGTTTGAGCACATGGAAGGTGCTCTGAAGCTTTGGAAATATAACCCATATAGCTATGGCTATTGCAGCAGTGATCAATATGATGAAAGTACAGTTGTGTACCTACCATAAATGTAGATGTTCGAGTGTATTCACTGTTGCAGTCATTACACTTGGGTTATCCTGCTGGCAGGCTACCCGCAGTCGGCCTGAATTCCAAAGTCCTGGTCCGGTGTCGGTTGCTGTCGCCTCTTCCCTGACGTCAGTGCGCCAGGGGTATAAAAGATGCAACCAACACCATTTTCTTCACTTTTTCTTGCCCCAGATGTCAGGTGCCCCCAAAAGGGTAGGCTAAATAAGGTATGCCAATAAACATGCATGCACTAAAGTAAACATTTCCTTCATCTACAAGCAAATACACCTCATAGGTTGTATAGAATAGAGACGTACAGATAAGACCCAGCAAAAGAAAGGGGGATGGAGGGAGGGTAACCTGGACTGCAACAGTGAATACATTTGAACATCTACATTTATGGTAGGTACACAACTGCACTATGTTCATCATGTTTCACTGTTGCAGTCATTACTCTTGGGTTGAATCCCAAAGCTGAGGATGGGTGGCTGGGCTAAATAGGATTAGGAGAGGCTATGAGGCCCTGCAGAACTGCAGTGGCAAAGCCTGCTCTGGATTTAGAGTAGAGAGGCAAGTGGTAGTGCTTTGTAAAAGTGTGCACTGAACTCCAAGTTGCTGCCTCTAAGATGTCTTTGGTTGGTACTCCTCTGAGGAAGGCTGCTGAAGTGGCTACTGCTCTGGTTGAATGTGGCCTAATGCCCTTAGGCACTGATTTGCCATGCTGTGAGTAGCAAAAACTAATGCAATGGCATATCCATTTTGAAATAGTCTGTTTTGAGATAGCCTTTCCTTGTGATCCTGCAGCATATGCCACTAAACGTTGCTCAGTCTTTCTGAAAGCTTTAGTTCTGTCCAAGTAGAAGCGTACCTGTCTGTGTATATCCAAAGAATGCAGAAGTCTCTCACCCTTGTTCTGTGGGTTTGGATAAAAGGTAGGCAAGTGAATGGTTTGGTTAAGGGCCACACTGGACACCACCTTAGGCATAAATGTCGGGTTCGTCCTCAGAGAAACCCTGTCTGGATGGAAAATTATAAAAGGTTCCACAGCCATGAGTGCCTGTAACTCCGATACTTGTCTTGCAGAGGTTATTGCTAGGAGCAGAGCTGTTTTCCAGGATAAAAATTTTATATCAGCTGTTGAGGCTGGTTCAAAAGGAGGCAGTGTGAGTTTTTCCAAGACATAATTGAGGTCCCATGCAGGAACTGGTGCTCTCCTTGGAGGTCTTATGTTTTTGGCCACTCTGAGGTACTGCCTTATAAAAGGATGAGAAAAGATAGGTGGTTCTGCATTGTAATGGGCTGAAATGGCAGAGGCATGAATCTTAATTGACGAAAAGGATAGGCCTTTGTCCAGCATCTCAGTTAAGTATTGTAAAATCTGAGGAATATTTGGTACAAACGTGTCAATTCCTTGTGCCTGGTTCCAAGCACATAATCTCTTCCATTTTTCTGCATAAGATTTTCTGGTACTGGGCCTCCTGGCCTCCAAAATAACATCCATCACAACTTTGGATGGGGGAGTGTTGTGAATGGCTACATTATCCGCCATGCTGCCAGATTTAAGGTCCTGAGTTGGCTGTGCAGGATCTGATTGTTTTGTTGGGTCAGTAAGTGAGAAATTTGAGGCAATGTCCAGGCTGGACCTTGAGACAAGTTCTTTAGTATTGGGTACCAGTGCTGGCGTGGCCAGTCTGGGGCAATCAGTTTCATTTTTGGCTTCTCTTGTCTGACCTTTGGAGTATCTTGGGGAGGAGAGGCAGTGGAGGAAAGGCATATACTGTTAGGTTTTTCCAGCTGAAGGATAAGGCATCCACTTTCCATGCTTGCTTGTGATAAGTCCTTGTGCAGAATCTCTGTAGTTGGCAGTTGAGGGGAGGCAAATAGATCTATGTCTGGGCATCCCCATTTCCTTGTTATCATGCTGAAGACTTGTGGATCCAGTTTCCACTCATGGGGATCCATGAGGTTTCTGCTTAGTTCGTCTGCCAGAGTATTTATTTTTCCTGGCAGAAATTGTGCTTGCAGGTGAACTTGATAAGTCAATGCTGTGTCCCACAAAGTCATGGCTTGTCTGCAGAGGGGGTAGGAATGTGTGCCTCCCTGCTTGTTTATATACCACATGACTGTAGTATTGTCCTTCTTTATCACTAGTTATCCTGGATGAAGTAGGTCCTTGAAAGCTGTCTGAACAGCTAGCATCTCTTGTTGATTGATATGAAGCTGCATCTGGCTTGCTGGCCATGTGCCCTGAATACATTTTCCTGCCATGTGGGCCTCCCAGGCATAATCTGATGCATCCGTTGTTAGTGTCTGCCTGGCTGTGGGTAAAGTGAATGGCTGTCCCTTGTTGTGGTGACAAGCCTGTGCCTACCATCGAAACTTCTGTTGCAGGCAGGGAATGAGGGTAATTAATGTTTCCAGGCTGTGGCAATGTTGAGTCCAAACACTTTTTAGATACTACTGTACTTTCCTCATATGCAGTCTGGCATATGGAATTAGCAGAATGCAGGATGCCATGAAGCCCAAAGCCTGCAGAATTTTTCTTGCAGATAACTGGGTCTTCGTTGCCAACATTTTGAAGTAAGAAGTCAGTTGCCTTTGTTTGTCTGGCATGAGATAAGCCATCTGGGCTGTTGTATTTAAGCTTGCACCCAGGAATATTATCTCTTGAGAAGGTACTAGCTTTGATTTATTTTCGTTTACTGTGTACCCTAGGCAAATTAGTAATCTTTTTACAAACGCCAGATACTTTAGTAGAATGTCCTTGTTCTCTGCTTGAATAAGGCAGTCGTCCATGTAAGGATATATTTGAATTCCTCTTTGTCTGCAAAATGCAATTACTGGTGTCAGGCATTTTGTGAAGACCCTGGGCACAGTAGATAAGCCAAAGGGCAGTGCAGAGAATTGGTAGTGCATTGAGCCAGCTATGAATCTGAGGTATATTCTGCAAGATTGTCTGATTGGAACATGCAGGTATGCCTCTTTTAAGTTCAAAGTTACAAGCCAAGCCTTCTTGCCCAGCATGGGCAGTAGTTGCTGCAGAGTCAACATTTTGAATTTTGGAACGTCCAGAAATGTGTTTAGAATAGACAGGTCCAGTACTGGTCTCCAGGCTTTGTCCTTTCTGGGTACCAAGAAAAGTCTCAAGTAAAATCCTTGTCCCTGCTCTTGCTGTGGTACTCGCTGAATGGCCCTCATGTCCATGAGGGATGAAACTTGCTTTTGTGCCTCTGCCCATTGATTGTGTGGCAGGTCTGGCATACCTTTTGCCCTTGGTAGGGTGTGAAAGTGGAACCTGTAGCCCTGAGACACTATGTTCAAGACCCATTTGTCCTGGGTGATCATGGGACAATTTTGTTAAAAAAGTGCTGGTTTTCCCCCTAAGGGGGCTGCCAAAAGAAAAGTGCTTGGTCCTGGCAGAGGAAAGTAATTGGGACTGTTTCCTGTATGGCTGTGATTTGTCTTCTCCGCTTTTGGAGGTAGAAGCGCCCCATTGTTTAGGCCTGTATGAGCCTTGGGGCTGGGATCTGCCTCTGGGGCATCTGTATCTGCCTCTTTGTGGCCTGTCTGACACTGGAAAGGACCAATTCTTTGTAGGCCAGTTCCTGCTAAATCTGGGTGGCTGCACCTGTAAGAAATCCTGTCTGCATAGATTTCGCTTTGTCCTCCATTTTCTTTAACACCAAACAAAGTATCATGCTGTAATGGAGCATCTAATAATTTTGCTTTAACATGATCAGGCAGAGTCTGTTCCTCTAACCAAGCATGTTACCTAATGACAGAACCCGTAACAGTGGCCCTGAAAGAGGCCTCCAGAGAATCAAAACCACATTGCAAAGTATGCTTTCCCACTTGTTCAGTTGCATGCAATAAATCCTGCATTTCCTTGTTTTCTGCACATTCAGAATTTAACATTTTCTGTTTAAGCAGTGACAATAAGTATTGCTGATATTTAAGCATATGCAATTGACTAAGTAAAGCCCTCACAGCCAAGGTAGCAGAAGTGTAAACCTTTTTCCCCCATCTGTCCAGTGCCCTTGAATCCCTATCAGAGGGGACAGGGTTTTTTGCAGTGGAAGCCTTGACCCCTTTGGGACCCTGAGAAATAGTTTCTGGGTCAGCAGCAGGGTTTTTATAAAGAAATTTATGTGAATCTGGAACTATGTAGTATCTGTCTGGCTTAACAGGTGCAGGGGGTAAAGAGTCAGGGGACAGGCCGGACTCTGAAAATACATCATCTACAATGTCTAGAACAAGAGAGATAGCAAGAGGCCTGGGCTGAGGTAGAAAAAGAAAATCTCTAAGCCTTTTCTTAGATTCTGAGTAGTCTTGGCTCTCCTAGTGGAAGTGCTCCCTCATGGTATGCAGGGTTTCCCCAAAAGAATGATCCTTAGGAGGGGAGGCTGAAGGGATAGATTCTTAAGCATCGGAATCCTCATAGGGAGGGAGAAAGTATTCTTGGTCAGAAGAGGTGTCAGAGGAAATGGAAACCTGATCTGAAGATTCATATTCTGTCTCTTGCCTAGGCCTCTTCTCAGGAGGGGGATGGGAACCCCTGATCAAAGTAATTAAGTCTTCGGCCATTCTGAGCATCTGTTTTTTAGGCATGGAGGCCTGTCCATGGGCTTGCTGCACTTGTTTCTTTGTCTTCAGTGGTGCTTTAGTCTTTGCCTTTGAAACTGTAGTTGGTTTTATATATAACTGTGTAGGCCTAAAAACACCCTCAGTAGCTGATGCCTGCTCAGCGGCTCCGGACCATCTGAAGGAATATTTTCCCAGTGTCCAATACCTTGAGTTTCCAGAGGCCTAGTCTACTCCACGTGGGAGTTGGAAGCAGCCTGCGGCTCTGAGGTAGCGGGCGTCAGGGGCAGTGAAAGCGCCTCACTGAGAACTGGCGAATGGCTTAGAAGAAGCCTCATCATCAGTTTTGGACCTCAGATGCCTGTCCTTTTCCTTGCGTTTCTTGTGAATTGTGGTAGTCAGATGGCTATTTGACGATGTTGTGTAATTAAATCTTCGGCCAAAGTAATGAAATGCAAAATCGTACCGACGCTTAATAGTGCGTTGGTTAAATCTAGCACAAAATCTGCAATCAGCTACATCGTGATCAGGGCCTAGGCAAGGAATACAATAAGAATGGAAGTCCTTATGAGGTATTTGCTTCCCATACGAAATACAATTATTAACTTTTTCTGACATCGGTCTAGAGCAAGAAAAAAGTTTCCCCAACGGGGTACTTAGCTTTAAATGAAGACTTCGGATCTGAAATTCGAACACGAAAATCTCAGGAGTCGGCCGACCGGCACTTGCAAACTGCTTCTGCTTTGGGCACTGCGCGGCAAGAAAGACTGAAGAAAATAACGTCGGTTGCATCTTTTATACCCCTGGCGCACTGAAGTCAGGGAAGAGGCAACAGCAACTGACGCCGGACCAGGACTTTGGAATTCAGGCCGACTGCGGGTAGCCTGTCAGAAGGATAACCTAATTGTAATGACTGCAACAGTGAAACACGATGAACATCATCTAGTTATTTTACAGGGGGTCTCAACATAAAGATACCTCACAAAAAGGCCTTAACGGATATTCAAGGAAGTTAAAAATGCATGAGTCAGTCCCTGGTGAAAAATATAAGCTACCACTGAACATACCTTGAAAGGGGAGAAAACTCAGCCCCTTGTTAAAGACTTGTGGTACAATCTCCAAAGACTGATGAAATCAAAGCAGGAAAGGGATCCAACACTTGAGAAGTTGCCCATAATGAAAATCTTGTCCATTTACAACTATACATTAGTCTAGTGGAAAGCTTTTGAGTGGAAGTCAGGATCTGGACCACTCTTGGAGGTGGGTAAGAAGGGTCCCCAGACCATGAAACTGTTGAAACCATGTGGGTAAACCAAATGGCGCAAAGATGCAGATGAATCATGCTGGACAAGTCAGTTGGTGGACTCCTGAATAGACTCAGCAAAGATACTTCTAAAACAGATAAGGTCACAGCAAATAGAACCAGTCTTATTGAGGCCAAAATGGGGCTATGAGGTTGACCTTGGATTTCTGAATGGTGTTCTTCAGGAAATTTAGAATAAAAGGAAATGGGAGGAAAGCATAAACAAGAGGCAGGAGGGCGGGCATTCTTAAGCACAGCATCCTTAGATGTATTTCTGTGTGTGTGCGCGGGGGGGGGGGTTACGGGAAAAGAGCTGCTGTACTTGGAACTGGTAAGAAAAGCACACAGGGTGCACCAATGATTTCCCCAGTAGCAGAAAATACACCTCAGGTAACTCATTCAATACTATTAAACAATGGCTGAACCTGTCTACCAGTGAGCTGGCTTGTCTAGGTAAGTGTGTCGCTTGCAAAAAGTGGTAACAGAAGATCACAATTTCTCAAAGCTTCGTGGTCTTCACTCCAAAGGGGGACAAAAAGAGGCTCTCTCAGCTTGAAGCATATTTCCTGAATTTGTGACAATCTTAAACTGGGAAAGGGAGACCTAGAATGTCTGTAATGAGTGGAGAAAAATTCAGGACAATGTTGTGCAGACTGGTTTTGAGTTGTAACCAAGCCCCTTGGACAGTCTGTCCTAAAAAAAAAAACAAGCAAAGACATCTCTGGTAGTTGTCACAAGGGATGGAAAGAGTGAAGGGGTCTACCCACAGCCAAACTGGGTTGATGGAGACATCAAAAATGATGCTGGCAACACACTCAAGGCACTTGTATGTTTGCTGTCCTTGAATCTATACACAGATATCAATGGACCTTTAGGGTCTACTGCAGGACCCTGATTTGAAATCTTTACAAGAGTACCATATAAATCACCACTGCCATCAGACCAAAGGCACTGACATGACAGCTGCAGTTGTTACATTTGTGAAAAGAAGAGAAAACACTTGTGAATGGAGTGCAATGATTATGCTGTGGGGAAGGTTGGGTATGCAACACTGTGTGTCTAAGCAGCACCTTATGAAAGGTAGTGTCTGTGATGGCTTCATCTAGGACTCTGCAGTGTTCACAGAGATCTCCAATGACCAGAACATATGGAACAGACACAGTTTTGCCTCTTCCAGAAAGTCCTAAGTGAGAGATGTCAGGTGCCAACCATCCAAATATAACTTAACTTTCTGACAGTTTGATATGAGCTGACACTAAGGACATACACCGGTTGCAGCACCCTGACTACTATGGCGAGACCAAATGGGGTGACCTTGAATTCAAAATAAGCATCTCCTGTTCTGAGCTGCAGGAACTTCCAGGACTTCTTGATTACCTTGATGTACAAGTATGCATCCTAGAGGTATAAACAGCACATCCATTTCCCATCTAATAGGCACTGGAGAAGAGACTGCAATGTGACAATCCAAAGCTTTGTTTCTGGAGTGAACTAAGACAGATGAGGTTCAAACGTAGTGTAGGGATTTCTAAAGCACTCTGAAAGCCATCTAGACTAAATGACTTTTGAAACTTTGGAACTCAATGTATTTGCAGCATAAGACACAAATAACTGTGAATCTTTCTGAAAAGATGTTCTCTTGTGTATATAAAGTTACAGCTGTATTATAACCAACTAGGCAATGTAAGGGGTACTTAATTTCATTGGAATGACTCAGGAAGACTAAAAGCTTGTTTCAGATTTTACTCCATGAGCATTCTGGGCATTAAATAAGGATCTGTGATCTAGCTTCATGGCATAGAGCAAAGAAGCCCTGACCGTGACCTAGAGGACCCAAATTCCATTAGTGGCTTAAGAGATGGAGGAGCTGGACACAGGGTCAGACTGAAAAGACTATGTCAGCTTTCCTATCCAAAGGAAGGATGATGAAGGAACACATACTGTAGTATACCTCTGTAGTTGATGTCTGGCAGAGACTGGGGCACACAGGGTGTGTTTTTCACAAGATGTGCAAAGCTTTGTTGAGGCCTGGATGATGTGCAGCAAGCTTACTACACAGAAATAAATTAGACAGTACTGGTGCATGCATGGGAAGGGAACTGTTAGGCCTTTAGGAACATATTACCTTGGCAGCAGTATGACACTACCTCACAATGATTCAATCTCTTCACTGGCACAGAACATGAATAAACTTAAGTCTGGGGAAGGAAAAGTCACGTTTGGCAAACCCAACAATCGACAGACACTGGGAGTAGCCAAAAAGCACTCCAAAAAAATGCAAGGCTTCGCCCACAAGAACACTTTTCCTTTTTAAAAAAAAAATCAGACAGGGAGTGCCAAATCTCAAGGTTCTTCTGGACAAAGTTATGGCCGTTACAAAAAATAGTTTTCCAAGATAAAAACTTCAGTTCCACAGAAATGGGTTTGTGGTGGGGAAACATCAACTTCTCCAAAATAAAATGTAAATCCCACTAAGACAACAGATTCTAAAAATTGGGTATGAAGAGGAAAGTATCTCTTAGAAAATTCTTATATACCATAAGAGAAGCCAATGAAGTATTGTGAGACCCCTAGTCAAAATCAGAAACAGATGAAAGATGTATTTAGGAACTGCCGAGAACAGTATCAAAGACTTCTCCAAAGTAATCCAAATGTGTGGAAGAGGAACTGAAAAAGGATCAAGCCTTTTGCAGGCAAACCATTTTGCAAAACATCCCCACTTGCTATTATATGCTCCTCTGGTGTTGGATCTCAAAGTAAAGGAAAGGGAATGGATGACCCTAAGAAATATACAGCCAATGGTTATTAGCTCAAATTGGGAAACCAATAAGTTACATGGAGAGAGAGAAAAGTCCAGGAGAGGCTTGCTGGATGAGTGACACAGAGTTCTGGAGGGCCTCAACCATAGGAACTTCACAGAAGATGAGGTCTCAGCAAGTGGAACCAATCTTATCAAAATCAAATTTGAACTATGACAATGACTTTGGAATTGGTAACCTTCATTTTCTAGAGAAATTTGGGAACAACAAGAAAAAGGGACACTAGAGACAATAAGGACTGAGGTCCTATGATGCCGAACACAACTAATCCAAGTACAGACACCAAATGCAATCCTTGTTGGATGCCCTCTGGTCCCAAAGGCATCCACACCAAAACTGTGGTTAATGAAGAAGAAGGTATAGCTATGGGAAGGAAGTAAAATCACTATATCTGACCTGGACAAAGGAGAAGGTATAATCCCCATCTTCGTTTACACTTGTAAAAGCAGCACTTTTATTTATCCGCCGTCTGTAAACTGTGAGACAGTGACTATAGAACAAAGATATACACTTACCTGAATGAAGGAAGCTAAAGGAAAGAAGCATGGAGTGGGGGGAAAATCTTCCTACCTCTACCTCTTTAAGGAGGATATGAGCTCCTCTGTCTATAAAACTTTGTCCTATCTCTATTCATGACCAAATGATTTGGGGCCCCAAAGACACTTGAAGACTTACTGTCCTCCTACCTAGGTCTCTCTACTTGTACTGCACAGGTGAACTGTAAGAAAGGGGCCTATCAAAGTCTTTCTTTTTCCCTGGACTTGTGTTTCTGAAACCCTCAATTAATTTCCTTAGCTTGGCAAATAGAGGATCTGCCTGGCTGGCTCTAAACTGTTTTGAGGCAACAGCGCTTTCAATAAGTTTGCTCCATCTCTGAGTTTATTCATTTTGAAAGCCTTAGAAATCTCACAACCTGACTGCAAATACTGTGCTCATAAACATACCAAGTATCTGGCATGCTTGTCTTGCAGTGTTATTTTGTGACAGCACTTCTTGCACTTTCCGAATCTTGAAATCTGATCCATTAAGCACTATTCATTATAACACAGACACGCAACTGGAAACAATCAAAAATCTTAATGAACACAAAGAAGACAAAATACTAAAACTGATTAAACTTTAGCATCATAAGGTGGCATGTGATAGGAAATGTAGACCAGCGGCCTACAGGGGAAGATGAGCAGTGTGACTAGAAACTTTAGTCAACAGCAATACAAAGGAAAAAGCCTAATCTTTAAAGTAATGGATAAGAGAGTTTCCGCCAGCAAATACAAAGAAAATAGGTAAAGGGATCACCAAAAAAGAGCCAAAATTACATGACAACATAGGGTCCATTTCTACTGTGAGCTTGTAGAGTGGTAACAGAAATCTGGAGATAGAGGAGAATACAGTGCATTATGGGCAAAATGGAGGATGATGGTGCCAAGGAAAGTTTTCTATGCAAAGCTGACATGAACTTGCAGCTAAGCTGTAAAGGTCTTGAAGAGGATGGACTGGATCATATTAGAACTAAAATGTGTGTAAAGCCTCAGATAGAATACAGCTATCTAAAGGGGGAACACTGTTAACAAATGAACTAAAACAGAGTAGCGTGGGAGAGGTCTGTCATGCAATAAAGTTCTTCTTTAGAGAGAGAGATTACTGAAGGAATACTGAATAAAAATTACTTCCCTCTACATAAATATGCAGCATGCTACCTTAGGCAGTGAAATATGCAAAAAAGAATTATTAATATTATGTTAATTTACATGACTATTCAAGTATCAAGTAAAACAAAATTCTGAAAACATTTAACTGAGGTTTTAAAGTGTAACAACACTGGCAGAAAATCAACATGGAAACTGTCTAAACTGTGTATTTTAATAAACAGTGTATGCACATTTTGTATGACTATACAGTAATAAATATTGTTTATCCTAATAAAGAAAATGGAGGGATGTGCCACAACCACACACAAAGGTGAGGATACTCAGCTCCACAACAATACCCATTAAGGCAGAATATGCATTCATACCGCAGTAGTTTTCTAAATAAGGAATGAATACAGACAATGTTTTAGTAAACTGTACATATCCCATTTGGTTCACCTTATCTGTTATTTACTTACACAGCTAAAATTGCACAAGGCTACATAAGGACAATTAACACGACAATATAAATAGTGTAAATTATAGGTAACTCTTGAGAACTTATGAATAATGCTTAGTTGCAGTTTGTTTTCAAAACTATTTTCCTAAAAATCTCTATGTATGTATGAAAGTAAGCAGGACACCTTTTGTGCAAGCAACAATACACAAGAGCCCTCTAGGATTGCAAGAGGGTCCAGTTAAAAGTTTTTTCTTTCCTTCTTATTTATTTTTTTGAGCATGGAGCATAATGAAAACAAGTCCCATTAGTAATAAATGTTCTGATTAACAGTGCATGCAAGGCTGTTGTGGTTACTCGTCTGCTAAAATGTATCTTATCTGTAATATTAACCAACTAAGAAAAATGCAAGTAAAACTGTTTCACCCCAGTTTTCCTCACATCGGGTTATGTTAGAGGCATTAACCAAACACAGATTGCCATTCAAGAAATTTACAATTATTTTAGACACTTCACCTGACAAATTTCCTAGATTAAAATAATACCAATGTGCTTTGATTCCACAAAAAAAAAAAAAAAAATCTGTCTGTCCTTATTAAAGGCACTCCTAGTTTATTCTAAACTGTTTGCCTACTCTGCTAATTTCATTTCATTTTCTATTTACACTGCAGAGATATCTTTGTCACTGTTGATTACAATAAGGAGGCAATGCTTGCTGTGTAACAGGGAGCTGAATTGTCAAAGAAGAAGGAACATTATACTTGGGAGGAGACAGTTGGCATTTCAACCTCCCTCTACTGCATCAGTTAAAATGTAGTTTCATCCAAAAAGGTCACTTCCAAACTTAATCATAGGATGCCAGGATCATAGGAAGTTACTAGCCCATTGGCCCTAAGGCCAGTATAAACCTAGTCAAGAATTAGCCCATGTTCTGACAAGTCAGCACCCAATGCCCCTGTCCAGCAGGGACAAAGGTAGAATCCCAGGAGTGTATTTTCTGTTCCCCATCCAGTTATCCAGGTTGCGCTAAAAATGGTTTATGAGGTACTCTGCTTGACATAGATAGAGAGTCAATTCCACAAAAGGGGTAGTCTCTCTGACACAAATCTGTCCTGCCAACAAGTCCTACTGATGTCACAGACCAGGCTGAGGTTGTGCGTACGAGATACTCGAGACGAGCTTGACTTGTGGATATGCAACAGTCCCACCAAGGTACAGTCTGAGATTGCTTTGTATGCCAGACAGAGGTCACCTCTGAGGAGTCTGTATGAGACTGACTAGAGGGACAGGGCTTTTAACCTATCTGTGTGGGATAGATGTTTGAGATGCTGGATTCGCCTGGTGAGGAACTTCTGTGGTCTCTCCAGCTGTTGCATGTGTTTGGTGAGGTACATGCCGAAAGAGGCGATGTACTCAGTAATGGATCTTATAAGGAAAGAATACAGGGATATTATGACCTCCTTGTCCCGGGATGAGACACCCATGGTGGGACACGTAGAAAGCTTTCTGTACAATGGAGGCAATAGGGTGGTCAAAAGTCAGTTTGCTATCAACCTGGGTACCCAAGTCCCTCACAACTGATTGTGTGCTTAGGACCTTGTTATTAATTTGATAATTTCTGGGGATGTCACTATCCCCAAAGGGGATGATGATGCATTTTGTGGCATTCAGTTTGAGGCCATGTTTCTGGCACCAGTCATTTGTTTGGGTGAGACCCTCTTGGAGGCTATCAACATCACTAGAGAATTGATGACAGTGTCCAGCTTGCAGTCATCTACAAACTTGTTCAGCCATAGCCCACTGGTTTTGGCCTGCACCTCAGAAAAGTATATCCCAAACAACAGAGACCCCAAGACCAATCCCTGGGATACACCTCTCATTACGGGTCTACTGCTTGAGGTGGCCTCCCCAATTTTGACTAGGTGGGTTCTATCAGTGAGCCAGTTTGCTACCCATCTGATAACATACGGATTTGGTGCCTAGTTCAGAGAGTTTATCTATTATACCTGAGTGGGGAATAGTATCAAAGGCTTTGGCCAGGTCAAGGTAGGCGGTGTGCACTGCCTTCCCCTCATCCATGGCTTTGGTGACTGTCTCAAAGAAGTTGAATGAATTTAACAGGTATGACCTTCCTTTGATGAAACCAAACTGTGTGGGATCGAGTGTTTGGAGGTTGCAATGTCCTTGTTAATAAGGTCCACGATAATCTGTTCCATGGCCTTGCAGATCAGGCTAGTTAGGCTGATGGGTCTATAATTTACTGGATTGGTGGATGCTCCATCTTTGTGCAAAAGGATGAAGTGGCTGTCCTACACTTGGCTGGGATGAAGCTGGTACTCAGGCTTTGGTTGAATAGGGTGCCTAATGGTGCTGCAGGTTCCTGCCTGAGTTCATGTAGGATGCAGCCTGGGTTGTTATCAGGTCCCATGGAGGCTGTATTTTTTGCCAGGTGCTGGGGATGTCCCAATTTACTGATTCGGGGGGCAGAAGGGTGAAGTTTTCACTGAACCTGTCTGTCAGCAGGTTGGCTATATCTACGGCATTTGTGAATGTGGTGTCCTTGATCACCAGTTCTCAGCAGATCTGAGTGTTTACTTTGAGATTGCAGACACGTGAAGAAGGCCTTTAGTAGATGTGGCCAGTTTGGACTTGAAGTTTTCTTTGGAGGATTTCAATAGTGCTGTTATTTGCTTGTTCAGGCTAAGGAGAGATTGCTTCCAATTAGGTACCTGCTCCTTCCTGGTCCTGGACAGCAATTATTTTCCTTTTATTATAGAGTTTGTTTATTTCAGATGTCCACCAGACAGGTTTACTCTTCCTTGAGGAGGAGGATTTCATCCTATTGGGTATTCCTGATTCCATGCAGGTATATAAATGCTCGTATAGTATTTTACTGTAGGTCTGGACCTTTGTGCTAGTTCCTATGGAGGGGGAGGAGGTTCTGAAGTTTTTTGTACCTTCCTTCAGGAGGTTGTAATCAGCTTTGGAAAAGTTATGTTTGACCACAGATGGTGACCGCTTTGTGGTCAGATCTTACCAAGGAGGATGACACTGTAGGGATGCTAAAGTGGTTACTCATGTTGTTTAATAGTAACTCCAAGATATTATCACCTCTTCGAGGGGTGTCAACCAGCTCATCCAAGACATGTGCATTGTCAAAATCAAGGGATCTCTTGGCATTTGTGTTTTGGTATGAGTAGTTCTTCTAATCTATGGCTGGATTTTTAAAGTTGTCCAGGATTAGGGTAAAGGGTTGAATCTTGAGAGATTCAAAGAGGTCCAGATAGGTGGAGTGGGCATCTTGAGTCAAAGTTGCGGGCCTGTAGCTATCTATGATTTGAGTAGAGGTCTTGTCAATGGTTATGATGTGAACATAATGTCTCTCTACTCTAATATATTTTAATATAAATGGTTTTCTAGGGGTGTATTTACCAACAATGATGCAAGAAAGTTATACTCAAGAAAATGGCAAATAAAATTAACTCCCCAGATTTCAACAAAATCAACAAAATCACTTTAAGTCATATAAGTAAATGTATCCCTGTTGACAGATTTTTTTTTCCTTAGGCTCACTTTATGAAATGTTCCTATTTCCTAAACACTAAGACAGCGACAAAATAAATGTAGTACAAAAAATACTGAAGATGTAAGAGCATGTTACACTTTTTCATAAACAATCTCAGTCCAGTATGTTTTTTAAGTAAACAGACATGAAAAGGACAAATCTTCAAGGCTTGGATGTGGGATCTGCTGGGTGGACAGTCAGTACTCTGCAAACCTAGCCTAGGTCACAAGGTTTAAAATTTACCAACTTAAGGACAGTGTTGAAGAGATCACCTACAAAAGATGATACGTCCTATCAACCATCCTCAATGTAACCCTGAAATACAGTGGTTATTTCTCTGTGATAACTACAAAGGTTAACACACTTTAGCAACAGTGCCCTGGGAGTCTTAATGTAACTGAAAGTATGGTTGTGTAAAATCTTACCATAACAGTAGATGTCCCTCTCTTTACTGTTGCAGTATTCATCACAGTAGGGATCTCCTGTCAAGGATAGCCCAACGTCTGGCCAGTATACCAAAGCCTTTAGATCTTGTATGCACCGTATGTCACAAGTATGCTTCCTGTACAGGTTGTAGGGCATAAAAGTGCCGAATGGATGCAGTTACTCAGTTTTGCCGCCAGTCCGAATGCAATCATCGCTCATCGGTCTGACCGCCCTTTTGTTGTGGTGAATGCTTAGCCGCCAGGTAAGTGCCCTGTTGGGGTCTTTTTTCTTTGGTCTTGTTCTTTTTTGGTTACCTACTGTTCATGTCTTCCAAGAAAGGAAAATGTCAGTATGGGAGTCAGATTCCCCATAAGGATCATCACAAGCAGTGTCTTTTTTGTCTGGCTGCTTCTCATGACCATACGTCCTCCAGCATTTGTTAAGTGCTTGTGCCTAAGATTCTCAGAAGTCAGTTGTCTTCCCTACTGTGAAAAGAACATCAACAGTGATACAGAAGGAGATGCATTCCATTCTAATGAGGCAAACATATGAGATACAGAGATGCTATGCTTTAGCCCCACGGTCCTCCATCTCAGACAGCCTCCCTTCTTCTGCAATATATATTCAGCTTTAAAGTTCAACAAAAAAAAAAAGAAACTTCTACAGCATTATTCACCTTTTGAACTGGATGCCTGCAGCAGTAATGGATAGCAGTTTTCACTTCTATAGTACATTTGTGCCTCACAGCACACAAACACAATAGTCAGTTTCTGAAGCCATGTTCAAAACAGTGTGTCATTAACTATACCCAACAGACTACAGTATGAAAAAAAAAAGAGCTAATACTTATGTAGTATACAACATATATAAGACGGTCATCATACATTCACTCTGGCAACAGGCTCCAAAAGTTAAAACTTTCTCCTATATTCAATAAATAACTCAGCAGACTCCCCCCTCCACCAATAACTACGGTTGTGGCCACATGACATGGAGAAGTATGTGCTTGCCTCCATTGCTAGTTTGAGGCTAAGGAGACTAAACTTATGACCCGACAGCCCACCCCATGACACAGAGGTATGAAGCACCGACCGTGACACAAACAACCTGTGGTCAATTAACAAAGGAAGTACTGAAGAGGAGAGTCAAGGGAAGATAGCTTTGAGCAGCAAATGCCAGCTTCGCAATACCGGTGGAAGCCTGTGGCTCTCATTCACTGCTTGGCTGACACCTAGTAGAAGCACTAGGTGTTACATGCATAGAACACAAGCTTGCCAAGCACACACTGCCAACCAGTGCCTTGCACAGAAGCAACCTGGGGAACTGCACATGTGTGTGCAGGCATGCACACTTCACTGAGGAATCCAGCAACGTGTAATTCAAGAAAGCTGTATTGGACATTTGGAGATTCAGGGGGAGAGGTAGGCTACTCCAAAGGTTATTAAATTGACCTGCTTCCTATCACACAAAAGTTGAGACAGGATGCATGAATGGGTTCTCTAGAAAGAAATGACTAGGTCGCAGGATTCTCACATAGCCCAGGGATGCCTGGTCCTCACCCAAGATGGAACAAACTGCCCAACTGGGTAAAGGCAAAGGAGCTATTAGACCCAGTGGAAGAAGGGGACTAAAATAAAATGGCCAAAAGATGAGCACTAAAACTGCCTACTCTCAGGCAGGAATTTGGTAGCAGCCACTAGGGAAAAAGATGGGAGGGACTCACAGAAGAATGCCAAAGAAGCTGAAAAGTAAGGTGTACAAAACAGTGGTGCTACCAGTACTACTGTATGGCATGGAACCTTGGGCAGTAAAGCCAGAGCAGCTGAGGAAGCTAAAGGTGATGAAGATGAAGTGCCTCAGATGGGTGATAGGGTGCACACTGTGGGACAATAATAGCAGAAGCCAAAGCAGTTCCAACTGCAGAAAAGGTCAAAGAGAACAGAATATGGTGGTTCAGGCACATGTGCAGAAAAGCAAAAGACAATATGGTAAAGATGATTTGGGACAGACAGCAAGAAGGCAGGAGGAAACATCGGCATCCAGTAAAGAGATGGATGGACTGTGTGACAGAAGATCTGTGACAGGCATGAGTGCTGAAGATGGCACTGAATAGAGAGAGATGGCAACAGTGGACAAAACACCCTGACCCATGTAGAAAATGGGAAAAAGGGGGTTAATGATGATGACGATGGATTCACTCACCCACCTACCCTAGTGCAAGATGGTCATCTCACAGATCCAAGTTATACTTGACTGTGCACTTTGGCAGTGGGGCACAGTTTAGACATTTGGTCATCTTTACTCTTCAAAAAAGGAAGCCATTCTCTTCTTTTACTGCAATAATGCAGTTTGCTATAAATATTCATGGCAGACAAGGTGCAGCTGTGTAAGAACTTACCATAACTGTAAATGCTCAAGGATGTTCTCTACTGTAGAAGTGTTAACATTTTAGACTTGTACCACAGAAGGCTCGACGTCCACCCTGACTTTCAAGGATTTTTATTCTTCCCTCTTTTGGTCAGGAACTAGCCCTCCAGCATACCTGTGGTATAAGAGGAATATCTACCCAAGTCATACTTAATTCCTTCCCCTATAGTCTACAAGGGCTGGGGAGAAGTTAGAGCATTATCTGCCTAGGTGGTGGTAATGTCCAAGTTGTAGTGCTTGGAAAAGTTAAGGAAAGATGACCGTACATATTCTTTCAAAATGGCCTGGGTGCTGACCCTCTTAGGAAGGTCACAGTAGCTAATATTGCTCTTTTGGAGGAGGCCTACACATGTCCTGGTACAGCCTTGCTGTGGAAAGAATGTACAGTTTTGTACCTACCATAAATGTAGATGTCCGATAGATATGCAACTGCAGTCCTTACATATGGGTTGTCCTGCCTCAGGCAGCCCTTCGGTCGGCCGGATTCCAAAGTCTGGGTCCGGCGTCGGCTGATGTCGGCTCCTACCTGACGTCAGAGCGGCCAGGGTATAAAAGCATCAGTCGACACCATCTTCTTCAGTGTTTCTTGCCCCAGATGCCAGGTGCCCTCCAAGGAAGGCTAAATTTAGAGAATGGATAAAAAATCTAGACATGCACAACAGTAATACACAGATACACCATAACAGATATCCCCAGCTAATTTGAGAAAGGGGGAGTGGACCCAAAAAAGAGAATAACAGAGGGGTAGGAGGGAGGGAAAACCTGACTGCAGTTGCATATCTATCGGACATCTACATTTATGGTAGGTACAAAACTGTACTATGTCCTTCAAGAATGCAACTGCAGTCCTTACATATGGGTTGAATACCAGAGCCAAGCTGGGGGTGGTAGGATCTAAGATAAGGATGGTGTAGCTAAAATGCCCTGCAGGACTGCAGAAGCAAAGCCTGCTCGGGATCTGGAATATAAAGGCAGGTTGTAATGCTTGGAAAATGTATGCACGGAGCTCCATGTAGCAGCTTCTAGAATGTCCTTTGTAGCCACCCCTCTTAGAAAGGCTGTGGAGGTGGCTGTAGCTCTGGTGGAGTGTGGCCTGATATTGGCTGGCACACCTTTTCCATGGAAAGAGTAGCAGAAACTGATGCAGTTTCCAATCCATTTTGAAATTGTTTGCTTGGAAATTGCCTTTCCTTGTACTCCAGCTGCGTAGGCTACAAATAGTTGGTTTGACTTTCTGTTGGCCTTTGTTCTGTCCAAGTAGTAGCGCAATTGTCTGTGTATGTCCAAAGTGTGCAGAAGCTTTTCTCCTTTATTTTGAGGATTGGGAAAGAAAGTAGGCAGGTGAATTGCTTGATTTAGAGAAACCCTGCATATCACCTTTGGCATGAATGAAGGATTGGTTCTTAGAGACTCTGTCCTGATGGAAAATGAGAAATGGAGGTACTGCCATGAGGGCCTGTATCTCCGAGACTCTTCTTGCTGAAGTAATTGCCAACAGGAAAACTGTTTTCCAGGAGAGAAATTGCAATTCTGAAGATGCTGCTGGATCAAAAAGTGGAAGGGTCCCATGCAGGCACTGGTGGTTTCCTTGGAGGTTTGATATTCTTTATCCCTCTTAGAAACTGTCTTAGCAAAGGATGTAAAAACACAGGTGGGTCACAGTTGTATTTTGCTGAAATTGCTGAAGCGTGTATTTTTATGGAAGAATATGAAAGGCCATTGTGAAGCATTTCTGCCAAGTATTCTAGTATCTGTGGGATGCTCATTACTGATGCATCCTGACCCCTGTTGGCATTCCAGATGTTGAATCTCTTCCATTTGGCTGAATAAGTTTTTCTGGTGGAAGGCCTGCGTGCTTCCAGTAAGATCTCTTGAACTTTTTCGGAGAGAGAGATATGGGGAGAAATCATGGAACCCTCCAAGCTGTCAGTTGCAAAGTTTGCAAGTTGGGATGAACAGTCCTGTAATTGTGCTGAGTTATAAGCAGAGGCCATTGAAGGAAGGGGCCACGGCTTGGTGCAAATTATGCTCCTTAGTAATGGATACAAGTGCTGCCTCGGCTAGTCTGGAGCTATCAAAATGCCCTTCGGTTGTTCTGCTTTGATCTTCAGTAACACCTTGGTCATTAATGGTAGAGGTGGGAATGCATAGATTGTTAGAGAATTCCAGCTGAAGGAGAGAGCATCCATTCTCCAGGCTTGAGGATGGTGTGTCCTTGAGCAAAACTTCTTCAGATGATGATTGGGGTGTGAGGCAAAGAGATCTATGTCCAGCCTTCCCCATGCATGAGTCATTTGTGAAAAAATGTCTGGATGCAACATCCATTCGTGTGGATCCATAATGTTTCTGCTTAGACTGTCTGCCAGAACATTGTCTTTGCCTGGAACAAACTGGGATTGCAACTGTATGTTCAGTTTCAGGGACTTTTCCCAAAGAGTCATTGTTAGTCTGCAGAGGGGGTAAGAATGGGTGCCTCCCTGTTTGTTTATGTACCACATAACAGTGGTGTTGTCTGTCCTTATTAACAGATGACCTTGCTTTAGAAATTTTCCGAAGGCCTCGATTGCATGAATCACTGCCAACATCTCTTTTTGATTGATGTGCAGATGCAATTCCCGGGGAGCCCATTGCCCTTGAATGCATCTGCCCTCCATGTGCGCCCCCCATCCATGATCTGAGGTGTCTGTTGTAATGGTTTGGCTTGCTTGAGGTTTGCTGAAGGACATGCCTTTGTTTAGCAGGCTTGCTTGTGCCCACCACAAAAATTCCTTTTGTAGACATGGAATGAGTGGAATAGTTGCTTCTAAGTTGTGGCTGTGTTGAGACCATAAACTTTTAGGTACCATTGTAGTTTTCTCATGTGTAGTCTTGCCAGTGGAATCAGAAGAATGCAAGATGCCATGTAACCCAGGGCCTGCAGGATCTTCCTTGCAGTCATCTGGGTGTGCTTTGCTAGGCTTTTGAAGTAAACTGGTTCTTGTTTTTCTTCTGTGAGGAAAGCCATTTGTGAATCTGTGTCCAGTTTGGCTCCTAGAAAAATTATTTGTTGGGATGGCAGTAGTCTTGATTTTTGAATGTTGACTGTGTATCCCAAAGCCTGCAGTAGATGAATGACATAGTCCAAGTTTCTTATCAAGGCTTGCTTGCTGTCCGCTTGAATAAGGCAGTCGTCCAGGTAAGGGTATATTTGTATCCCCTGGAGCCTGCAGTGCGCAATTACTGATGCCAGGCATTTCGTGAATACTCTGGGTGCAGTAGATAAGCCAAAAGGCAATGCTGAGAAATGATAATGCTCTGGCCCTGCAAGAAATCTGAGGTATCTTCTGCAACTGTGTCTGATTGGGACATGCAGGTATGCCTCCTTGAGGTCCAGAGTAACCAGCCAAGACCCCCTGCCCAGCATGGGAAGGAGTTGCTGTAACGTCAGCATTTTGAATTTTGGCACAATGAGAAAAGTGTTTAGAGCAGACAAGTCTAGTATAGGTCTCCATTGCTTTTCTTTTCTTGGAACAAGGAACAGTTGAGTAGAATCCCTGGCCTTGTTCCTGAGGAGGAACCTTTTCTATTGCTTTGATTTGTAGTAGCTTTGAAACTTGTAAAAGCGCCTCTGCCCTTTGATTGTGTGGCAGGTTTGGCATGCCTTGTCTTGCTGGTAAGGTATGGAAGTGGAACCTGTAACCTTTGTCTATTATGTCCCAAATCCATTTGTCCTTTGTAAAAACGTGCCAATTTTTTTTTTTTTTTTTGAAAATAAGGATAATTTTCCGACTAAAGGTGCTTCTCTTTGAGCCTTGGTCGGCAGTGTCAGTCAAGTCATTGTGGTTGTACCTGTGGAGCAGCAGAAATCCCTGCGCCACTTCTCTGATTTGTTGGTTGCCATTGGCGGCCCCTGTAGGAGCCTCAGTATTGCCCTCTACCTCGAGCATGCCTGTTTTTTCCCCTTTGGAACTTGTCAGTGTCTGGAAAGGACCAATTCTTTGAAGGCCAATTCCTGCTGAACTTTGGTGGCTGAACCTGGAGGAAATCTTTGACTGTTTGTACTGATTTAGCCTTTTCCTCTATTGATTTCAACACACCTTGTGCATTAGCACCAAATAGCTTATCTTTTTCCAGGGGTGCATCTAGAAGCTTTATTTTAACATGATCTGGCAATGTCTGTTCTTTCAACCAAGCATGTCTACGTATGACGGCCCCTGTCATAGCTGCCCTACATGAAGCTTCCAATGCATCATAACCACACTGAAGAAAATGACTGCTAACCTGCTGAGTATTATGTACCAAATCCTGCAAGGCCTTTCTATCTAAAGGCTCAGGAGAGGCTAATTTTTTCTGTAAATCATTCATCAAGAAATCCTGATACTGAAAATATGAAAAAGACAGTTAAGTGCCCTCATGGCAAGGGTGGATGAAGTATAAACTTTTTTACCCCACCTCTCCAGGGACCTAGATTCCCTGTCTGCGGGCAAAGGATTTTTGACCGTGGAGGTGGCCACTCCTTTGGGCCCCTGAGAAATAGTTTCTAGATCAACAGAGTGTGCCTTAAAGAGATGTTTATGAGTTTCAGGAACCCTGTAATATCTGTCCGGCTTGACCGGAGCAGGGGGGAGAGAATCAGGAGAAGTACTGGAGTCTGAGAACACGTCATCCAATACATCTAACACTGGGGGTATAGCTAAAGGCCTGTGCTGGGGTAACTTAAGGAAAGTCCGAAGCCTTTTCCTGGAGTCGGAGAAATCCTGGCCCTGCCACTGAAAATGCTCTCTCATGGAGTGGAGAATCTCCCCGAAAGAAATATCCTCAGGAGGAGAGGCAGAGGGAATGGATTCAACAGCATCCGAATCCTCGTAGGCCGGGAAAGATTCTTCCTGAGAATCTGAATGGTCTGACTCACCAGAGGCCTCCTCTGAGGAAAGACTATTCACCTGCTCAACCCTAGGCCTTTTGTCTGAAGGCGGCTGAGAACCTCTGTCTGGATGAGCCTGAGAGCCCCTGATTAAAGAAATTAGATCTGCAGCTAAAGTCATGATCTGTTTATCAGAAGTTGAACCCTGTGGAAAAGATTTAGGAGGGTGAGACTTAGCCTGGCTGGCAGCCTTAGCACATGTGTAGGCCTTAATGGACATAGGCAGAGGAGGCCTTGCTGCCCCACGTGCTGGAGTAACTTTGTCCACCGGTATGGTGTCAGGCAAATCTTGGGCTTCGGTTTCAGGGGGAAAATCAACAACCGGCACCGGGGTAGCCTCCAGTACCGAAGTGAGCGGTAAAACGGTGTCGTTGGCCTGGAGCGGTTGAATTACCACCTCCGAAGAGACCGATGCACTCGCGGTAGGCTTTAGCGTGGTGTCGGTGGAAGTCGCGGGCCGCGGTTTCGGTCTCGGTCCTTCCGTTTTTTGGAAGTATGTGCTGTCGGTAGTTCCGACGGCATGATATAGGAGCAATTTTCTCCAAAAAAGTCTACAGCAAATTCTGCCCGGCGCCCGAGAGTGCGCTTATTGAAGCAAGCACAGGCAGCACAGGCCGAGGCAGGGAAGGCAGTAAGAATGGAAGTCCTTATGAGGTATTTGTTTACCACAAGACAAGCAATTATTAACTTTTGCAGTTTTATCTGACATCGGCTGAGGCAAGAAAAGGTTCCCCAACGGGGTACTTAGCTTTTTGATGACTTCGGAATCTGAAAACACAGGAGCTGGCCGACCGGCACTTGCGAACTGCTTCTGCTTAGGGCACCGCGCGGCAAGAAAGACTGAAGAAGATGGCGTCGACTGATGCTTTTATACCCTGGCCGCTCTGACGTCAGGTAGGAGCCGACATCAGCCGACGCCGGACCCAGACTTTGGAATCCGGCCGACCGAAGGGCTGCATGAGGCAGGACAACCCATATGTAAGGACTGCAGTTGCATTCTTGAAGGACATCAACAAAAAGCAATACAAATGGTTAACAATTTAAGACGGTCTAATTTGAGAGAGAACCTCCCTTTGAAAGGGCTATAAAAAAAAATGATCTATTTTTTTTCTAACTTCTTTAGCATTGTCTATGTAAAATCTCAGCTGCCTCTGCACAATCACAGTATACAAGATTCTTACTTATTACTCTGTGGGACAAAGTAGAACACTGGGAGACTAATCGCTTGAATTAGAGAAACCTGTGTACCATCTCAGACACAAATGTAGGAATGGTGCTGAGGATTACCCTGGTGAGAAAGGGTGCTTGCACATAAGCACTTGTAATTCATACATTCTCCAGGCAGATGTTATGATCATTAAGAAAAGCCTTTTACATTAAGTACCATCCTGCAGCTGCTGGCATAAAATATGGTAATGCACACATTGGAGCCCATAGAGGGAAGATTTGATTCTCAGTTGGCTTTAGGTGTAATACCCCGTTTTAGGAACTGTCTTAATGGCAGTACATAATTCAAGGGGTAATGCACCTTCAGTGAAGTACAAGTTTAATTCTGGTGGCTGCCAAAATAGCAATTACTAGAAAATAGGAATGAAAATCTAAAGCAACTATACTTGAAGTTGTGAATACTGAACAGGGATAAAAAAAAAAAAAAAACAGGAGGTGTGATCTTTAGAATAGGGTACGAGTAAATTATACAGAAAAAAATGGAAATTGTGGGAATACATACAGAAAACTGTTTTGGAGGAGAAATGAGTTTAAGAGTAGGCAGGAATTGAATATCTTAGGTAATGTCTACTTATAGGACATATACCAATACATGTAATGATAGTTGAGTGAACCAATGCAATAGTGGGTGGTATCTGCTTCCTGTTGGAGTGTAACCCACTTGTGTGGTGGGAAAAAATCTGTACGGAACTCTTACTGGAATAGTTGCTACTCCTGGAAGTCCAAGTCTGAGTCCTGAAAAGGACTTTGTAAGTCATATGTGGTTTTGAATAAAGCTATTGTGGCTCTTAAAAAGGGCCTTTGTAGTCTTCAGGAAGACTGTTTTGGCTCTTATAAGGGCCTTTGTGGTGTGAAGATGTGGTCCTGAGGAGGATCTTTTTAGTCCTGAGGAGGACTGTTGTGGTTCTGAGAAGAACCTTTATGGTGGGTAGGTCCTGAGAAGGACCTTTGTAGTCCTAAGGAGGACTGTTTTGGTTCTGAGAAAAACCTTTGTGGTGTGTTTGGTCCTGAGGAGGACCTTTGTAGCCCTAACAAGGACTTTAGTGCAGTACCTGTCAGTATGACCTTCCTCCAAGCATTGTTCTGAGTTGGTGGAGGAAGGTCGTACTGAATATGTAATCTGCAAGGACTGAATAAAGGATTTCGTTTGGACTGGAACTGGCTCAAAGATTTATTTATTTTACAGTGATCATCTTGCATATCATTTATGTTGTGTTTTGTGGATGTAACACTGTGGCCTTAATTAAATGTTTTCATGTTTGTATTTTCATTTATTTTTTGTTCTTTTTGTCTTGTCTAAGGCCTGCACTGCATTTTTAATTCAGTCTGTACATATTAAAGGTTGAGGTTTCAAACCCTACAGTCCTTTTAAGGCCTGAGTCCTTTCCAGGACCCTCAAAAGAGTCTGATTGAAATTCCACCCACAAGCCCAGCGCTGGACCACAAGGAGGCACACCAGTCCTCTGAAGGGCCACCTACCTGGAACTCACCTAGCCCAGCCTTTACCAATAAGGGGGCACACTAGTCCTTACCAGGACTACCTAGGGACCCATCTGGACTGACAAAGGTCCTTTTTAGGACCACATGAGATCTGACATCTGATGATAGGGCCATCCCTGACTGCCCAGGTGGAGACCAAAAGGGTACAACCCAACCTCCCACTTGACAGGTACTGCACTAAAGTCCTTGTTAGGGCTACAAAGGTCTTCCTCAGGACCAAACACACCACAAAGGTTCTTCTCAGAACCAAAACAGTCCTCCTTAGGACTACAAAGGTTCTTCTCAGGACCTACCCACAATAAAGGTTCTTCTCAGAACCACAACAGTCCTCCTCAGGACCACATCTCCACACCACAAAGGCCCTTATAAGAGCCAAAACAGTCTTCCTCAAGACTACAAAGGCCCTTTTAAGAGCCACAATAGCTTTATTCAAAACCACGTATGAATTACTAAGTCCTTTTCAGGACTCAGATTTGGACCTCCAGGAGTAACAACTATTCCAGTTAAATGCATTTGATAACCTTACTCTGTTTTCCCTACATATTAATATATTTGTGTATTATGTCATAGCTTCAATGACATCTGGAAAAAATGGGAGGATATATGTACATCTCCCAAATATGCAACAAAATCGAGACGATTTAAGATTTTTGCTTGGAAATGTTTACATACATATTTTATACCTCAAATAGACTCCAGAGAAGTTTTCCTGAGGTAGACAGCAAATGTTGGAGGTGTGACGGGGAAGAAAGAGGTAATTGGGAGCATATTTTTCCAAGACAGCAGTGAGTTGGCGGACTTTAAAGATTCCCTGCACTATCGGAGATGCTGGGTGGGCAGATTGCTGTAACGAGGGAGATGATTTTTCTGAGCTATGATACAAAATCAGAATTGCCTACACATGGCAAGGCCCTGCTGAGTCTAATTATGGTGGCTGCCAAAAAAGCAATTAATAGAAAATCAAAATCGAAAAGAGAAGGAGCAAACTACATAGGAAAAACATACACAGGAGGAATGAGGTGTACAAGAAGGCAGGACTTAAATGAGCTATGTAATGTCTGACTGAAAATGACTGGGTAGATTACAAGTGATGTATAATGTTTGCAACTGGGAGTGTGTCAGTGTGGTTTGTGATGTAAAATGCATGCAACTAGGACTGTGCTGGTGTGGTTTGCTTTCATTTATATATAAATGTACGATTAACTATGTTGTAAGTGATGGCTTAATAAAGATGTTTCTTGTTTTAAAAAAGGTCAGGAATTGAATAATTTATTTAATGTTGTTTAGATTATATGATATATAGCAATATATGTGAAGTGTAATGTTTGCGAACATGAAAATCTTGAAAATAAAAACAAAAAAATATCTTTGTTTTCCATACTTTCCTAGCTAGTGTTCCAGAGACCAGATTTTGCTGATCCCTGGGCTTTGTCTTGGTTCCTGTGTTTCTCCATTTTCCTTGTTTGGTCAGGGGGAAGTTTCTTTACTCACCAGTGAGAGTGGGGAGTACTGAGCTGCCTGTTTGTCCTTAGAGGAGTGGTTTAAGGCAGTAACTTGTAGTTTATTGGCCATTTTGGGTCATTTCCTGTCTTTTCCAGCCCCCTGCTATAAAGCGCGCTTTGGCGGGCTTTTCAGCTATTGAGAACTCAGCACAGCTCCTCGTGGTGGCCAGCAGTGTTCCTGTAGCAGCAGAGACCAGAAAAGACTACCTTTCCAGATTTTAAGTATTTTTCTTGGCTTTTTCGACCTTTTGAAACTTTCGACCACTGTTTTTGCTTGTTTTATCGAAGTTTGCACTGTTTTTACTGTATTTATAAGCTCAAACTGTTTACTGCACTTGCTAATTTAAGTTTTGCTTAAAAGTTAAATTACAGGCTAATACACTCAAGTGTACTAGCTGTTGATAGCAATTAGTCGAAAATTATAGCATTTATTGTGTTTTCTGCCTTTCTGTAAAAAAAATCTTGAAAAAAAAAACAAAAAAATATCTTTATTTACCATACTTTCCTAACTAGTGTTCCAGAGACCAGATTTTGCTGATCCCTGGGCTTTGTCTTGGTTCCTGTGTTTCTCCATTTTCCTTGTTTGGTCAGGGGGAAGTTTCTTTACTCACCAGTGAGAGTGGGGAGTACTGAGCTGCCTGTTTGTCCTTAGAGGAGTGGTTTAAGGCAGTAACTTGTAGTTTATTGGCCATTTTGGGTCATTTCCTGTCTTTTCCAGCCCCCTGCTATAAAGCGCGCTTTGGCGGGCTTTTTCAGCTATTCAGAACTCAGCACAGCTCCTCGTGGTGGCCAGCAGTGTTCCTGTAGCAGCAGAGACCAGAAAAGACTACCTTTCCAGATTTTAAGTATTTTTCTTGGCTTTTTCGACCTTTTGAAACTTCCGACCACTGTCTTTGCTTGTTTTATCGAAGTTTGCACTGTTTTTACTGTATTTATAAGCTCAAACTGTTTACTGCACTTGCTAATTTAAGTTTTGCTTAAAAGTTAAATTACAAGGCTAATACACTCAAGTGTACTAGCTGTTGATAGCAATTAGTCGAAAATTATAGCATTTATTGTGTTTTCTGCCTTTCTGTAAAAAAAATCTTGAAAAAAAACAAAAAATATCTTTGTTTTCCATACTTTCCTAGCTAGTGTTCCAGAGACCAGATTTTGCTGATCCCTGGGCTTTGTCTTGGTTCCTGTGTTTCTCCATTTTCCTTGTTTGGTCAGGGGGAAGTTTCTTTACTCACCAGTGAGAGTGGGGAGTACTGAGCTGCCTGTTTGTCCTTAGAGGAGTGGTTTAAGGCAGTAACTTGTAGTTTATTGGCCATTTTGGGTCATTTCCTGTCTTTTCCAGGCCCCTGCTATAAGGAGCGCTTTGGCGGGCTTTTCAGCTATTGAGAACTCAGCACAGCTCCTCGTGGTGGCCAGCAGTGTTCCTGTAGCAGCAGAGACCAGAAAAGACTACCTTTCCAGATTTTAAGTATTTTTCTTGGCTTTTTCGACCTTTTGAAACTTTCGACCACTGTTATTGCTTGTTTTATCGAAGTTTGCACTGATTTTACTGTATTTATAAGCTCAAACTGTTTACTGCACTTGCTAATTTAAGTTTTGCTTAAAAGTTAAATTACAGGCTAATACACTCAAGTGTACTAGCTGTTGATAGCAATTAGTCGAAAATTATAGCATTTATTGTGTTTTCTGCCTTTCTGTAAAAAAAATCTTGAAAAAAAAACAAAAAAAAATCTTTGTTTACCATACTTTCCTAGCTAGTGTTCCAGAGACCAGATTTTGCTGATCCCTGGGCTTTGTCTTGGTTCCTGTGTTTCTCCATTTTCCTTGTTTGGTCAGGGGGAAGTTTCTTTACTCACCAGTGAGAGTGGGGAGTACTGAGCTGCCTGATTGTCCTTAGAGGAGTAGTTTAAGGCAGTAACTTGTAGTTTATTGGCCATTTTGGGTCATTTCCTGTCTTTTCCAGCCCCCTGCTATAAAGCACGATTTAGCGAGGAGCTGCCACCGTTGCACACTAGGGCAGCGGCGGTTAACCAGGTTTAAACTATTCGGGCTACCTAAAGTCCACTCTTCAAATTTTCCCTTAAAACTACCTTCCTCGAACTATACTACTGATCTAATCAGCGTATCCTATAACTAAAAAGCTTATCTCTACTTGACTCCAAGTAGACTATTCTCCGTCTGTAAAGCCCAGCACTTGCTCCTACAGTACTTATCACCTTGATACAGCACTCTTGTTATAGATAGCACCCCATAAAGGCAAACCCCATTTCTCGGTCACCCACATCCCTCGGAACCTTTTTTTAAGTTTTTTTTGTCTATTCCTTCTAGCATGTCGAGGGATCAGTTGCTAATGTCCTCCCCTGCTCAGCTGGTGAACCTGGGAATATTGAGGCAATGTTACAATTGCCTCATGTACACAGACAACCCTCTCCTCCTCGCACAAAACACAAATACATGCGAGAGATGCAACTACACGGCCAAACTGGAGGCTGAGCTCTCTCAACATAGGTCTGGCAAGGCCAGACAGGAGGAGAAGGTAACCACACACACTATAGACCCAGTCTCACATAGTACCATCACAACCTCAAATCATACACATAAACACACAAAGACATACTCGGAGGCTCTGATCAAAAATCTACCAAAACAGCAGAGGCCACCAAAGCAGACACCCAAACAACTACCACCTCAGAACACAACACCTGCAACACATAGACCACACAGTCAGAGTGTCAAGCAGTCACAGCCCATAAGGCCAAACACAATGCCAGACACACTAGTCATTGGTGACTCCATAGTCAGACACACTGACGTCCCACTCACCAGACTGAGTAAGGAGAAGGTCACAGTAAGCTGCCTGTCGGGCTAGAATCCGCCACATAACGCAACCACTCAGGTCTCTCAACAGCAGGTACAAGTACGACTCAGTCATTGTCCACGCTGGTGTAAACGACCTGAGACGTACCTCCTTGGACTACATGAAGAGAGACATTGAGGAGCTCTCTGATTATGTAGCCCAAGCAGGTATGACCCTGACCTTGAGCAGTATCCTACCTTCACCAAGAATGATGCCACAATACAGAGATAAGATGATCAGCTTTAACAATTGGCTTAAACTCTGGTGTCATTCAAAGGGGATCCAATGTCTGTCTGCCTGGGATGACATGCTGGACAAGCCACGCTGCTTCGCAAGGGACAGCTTGCACCTGTCACCCCTAGGCTTCCGGATATTGGCAAAGGCTCTTGCCACCCCCATAGTGCCTTTTTTAGGCAAGGCTCAAATTCTAAACCTACCTCCCTAGAACACAACAAAGAAAAAAAACTAAGGGTAATGCTGCTCAATGCCAGAAGTCTCAACCTCAAGATGCATGCACTCGAGGCCCTTCTCAGTATGGAGAACATCGATGTCTGTGCTGTGACAGAAATCTGGTTCAAGGCTCCTGAGAGCACCCCAGCACTATCAGGTTTTACCTCATATCATGCGTTCCGGCCCCAAAATCCGGACAATACCAAGAAAGGAGGGGGGGTATCCATATTCATCAAGGACACCCACACCTCAAGATTGGTGGCAACGCACGATGCATCGGAGACCATCCAGGTGTAATTAACCATAGGCAAGACTGCTCTGCAATTTGTAGCATGTTACAGGCCACCCTCGCAAACTCAGGAACCTCACATGGCCTTCCTGAAAACACTGGAGGGGATAACTGTATCTCCAAACACCATCATACTAGGTGACTTCAACTACCCTAATATAGACTGGGAACACTACTCAAGCCCAAACACTCTAGCCCAAAAGTTCCTGGAATTCATAAACTCAAATGCCATGGAACACCTAGTCACCATCCCCACAAGAGGAGAAAACATACTTGATCTCATCATCACGAACATGGGAGCACAATGTTCAACACCAGAAGTATACCCCTCACTGGTGAGATCAGATCACAAACTAATCTCACTGGAGGTCCTCATCCCGCCCCCACCTGAAATAAAAAAGACCACAGTAAAGAACTTCTCGAAAGCCGACTTTGCACTTCTAAAGACTAGTGTGGTCTCCTTTAAGAACCCTAGCCGGTGGTAAACATTACTCAAGCCGCTGAATCACTTACAAATGCCTTCTACCAGCACCTGCAGGGCTGCATGGATCAGGCAATCCCAAGCAAAACAAAGACTCTTTGTACCAAAGGCAAGCGTCCAGTCTGGTGGACCCCAGCCATTAACAAACTCTACAACAAAAGGAGGAAGCTACTACAAGATAGATCAAAATCCTTAAAAGGTAAGATACCGCTGATCACTAAGTAAAAAGCTAAGAGCTCTCATCAAATCATCCAAAGCTAATTTTGAGAGAAAAATAGCTAAGGACTCAAAAGACAATCATAAGGCATTCTTTAGCTATGTTAGAAACCTGGGAGGAAACTCCCAGATATGCTCAGAATTAGTTCAAAATGATGTGAAGATTACTGATCCTACAGACATTGCCAACATACTGGCTGACAGGTTCAGTGCAAACTTCTCCCCCCCAAAAGGAGAGATATCTATACCAAATGATTGTAGCCCCCCAAACATCTCTAATGCCCAGGTGAGAACTGCTCTCTCCAAGGCAAAAAACACAGCATCCATGGGACCTGATGGTGTCCCCGGCTGTGTGCTCCACAAACTCAACGAGGAATTAAACCCGCAGTTAGGACAGCTGTTTAATCTTAGTCTCACCTCCGGATACATACCCAGGGAGTGGCGCACAGCAACTGTGGTCCCACTTCACAAACGCGGTGCCTCCACCAACCCTGGAAATTACCGTCCCATTAGCTTGACAAGCCTTATCTGCAAAGCCATGGACAGGATCATAATGGCTCTCATAAATAAAGACATAGGGAATTTGCAGACTTTGGATCCAACCCAGTTTGGCTTTGTCAAGGGCAGATCATGCCTTTTAAACTTGGTTGACTTTTTCGAGACAGTCACCAAGGCCATTGATGAGGGAAAGGCAGTCCATACAGCCTACCTCGACCTGGCGAAGGCCTTCGATACAATACCCCACTCGGGTAACATTGAAAAACTCATCAGCTTAAATGTAAACCCATACATCACAAGATGGGTTGCAAACTGGCTGAGTGACAGAACCCACAGGGTCAGAGTTGCTGGCGCCATGTCAGACTCAAAGCCTGTCACAAGTGGTGTCCCACAGGGCTCAGTCCTGGGCCCACTCTTGTTTGGCATCTACTTTTCTGAAGTACAAGCAAACACAGGAGGGTTATGGCTGACAAAGTTTGCAGATGACTGCAAACTGGGCGCCGTAGTTCGAAAACACATCTGACACAGATATCCTTCAGAAGGGTCTCACAGAAACGGATAACTGGTGCCAGAGCCATGGCCTAAAGTTAAATGCCAAGAAATGCACAGTCATACCCTTCGGGAAAAACAGGGTTACCCCTAGCTACCATATAGGTGGCAATCCACTGAGCACAGAAGAAGTTATCAGAGACCTGGGGACCCAGGGTGACAGTAGCCTTTCATTCGACACTCATATTGCTAAAGTAGTTAGGAAAACCTTCTACATTGCCCACCTTATCATGAAGGGATTCACATCTAGATCAAGGGAGGTCATAGTCTCCCTATACTCATCACTCATCAGACCAATGATTGAGTACAATGCCCCATTCGGAATGTATCTGACCCGACACTTGCAGCAGCTGGAGAGGCCACAAAAGTTCCTCACCAAAAGGATAAAGGGTATCAAAAATCTGTCTTATGCTGCCCGACTGAAAGAACTCCAGCTCTATTCAGTTGCCTACCGCTTGCTCAGAGGTGACCTGTGCCTGACATACAAGGCCATGTCAAACGCAGATTTGATGAACATGCTTCACCTCAAAAAATCTAGATCCCTCAGAGCCACAAGGGCGGGAGACTTAAACCTCGACACGGTTATTAATAGGATGTGCTGGAGGGATAGATTCATCACCCAAAGACACCCTATGCTGTGGAACAAAATCCCGGTATATGTGAGGCAGAGCACCTCGCTGGCCTTGTTCAAGAGGAATCTTGACCAATGGATGGGAGATCGCAGATACACCCCAGGGATTACCTCAGTGTCACTGCTCGACAGAGGCACAGCAAAATAATGGGCATAGTTTCTCCAAGCTAAAGGGGTGGCGTAAGCCACAAAACTATGGGCTAGGCTTGTAAATGCCCTCGGGCAGATAGCCTAGTATGAACCTATGAACCTATGAAGTTGTTAATACAGTTTGATTACTTTTACATAAATGTAAATTTGCCTATATCACAAGTGATGAATCAATAAAGGTGTCTAAAAAATAGCTTCAGTGACATTTTAAAATATGCACTAATTGCAAAACAGAAAAAAATACTGTTAACCTCTACAAACTCACACACACAGCATGTGCATGGGCGCGCGCATGCACACACACAGGAAGCATGAGCTTGAATCCTCTATCCCAACTACCAAGCTAAAAACATTCAGTTTTCAAGTGCATTTCTTGAGGAATTGTTTCAAGCTCATTTTTCAAGGAATTGAGTTTCATGTGTTTTTTTCAAGCAAATTGAGTTTCAGGCACATTTTTCAAGGAATCGTGAGCTTCAATGGTAGAAATGTTTACTGCTGCTCATCCAAAGTCTGTTTACAATGTATAACTGTTTTGTTTAGCAAATGGCATCCCTATTGCACTAGAGAATTGGAAAGCATTGCTAGTAGCACAACAGGTACCATTCTTGCTTTTAATGCAGTAGGCTGTGGGTTCTACACTTACAGCATGTAAATGGATTTCTGATACTATGTTGTAGTATAAGGGTGGTGGGGGTGCTGTGTCCTGAGTATTTCCTCCTTTGGATGAGATGCCTAGTAATCATGAACCTGTTATCAGTTTGCCATCCATTTCTTACTGTAATATTATCAGCTTACCATTTTTATAATTAACATATGCAATTTATTTTTCAAGGGCAGCAGACACTGAATTTATAGATGAAACACAAAACATAAAGTTGTTTCCTAGCAGCAACCTTTTCATTAGTTACAAATCTCTTTAATGTGAAATTATTCAGATGACTTTTACTTCTACAGAGATTGTCCACATTGACCAATATTGGTGGATTGTAATGACAGAAGTTTATCTGAGTGGCCTTTTATGGCTGAAATATTCTGAACTGGGCAGTTTTGTCATTATTGGGTCATACATTTTGTATAATTGCTTACTGGAAAAATGTTCAAAACTATAAATTTAAAACATGTTCTAATAAGTGGTGTACTATACAAGGAATAGAATAACTCATGCATGTTTGCATGGTCCTAAAAATGTGTGCAAAGACATTTTGGTTTGAAACAGCCAAAAAGCAAACTTTATCTGCCACTGGACAGATGCATTTTCTTTGAATGAGAGTTTCAAAGGCAGAAAAGTTTTAATGCTAAGTCTGTTTTCATTGTGAGACTGTATTGCTTTGTTTAGCAAATGTCTATCACTGTTTATGCTATAAAATTTGAAATAGAAGTTTTAAAGTAAATCCAAATATCTGTAATCATTGCAGAAGTAAAGCAGAAACAGTATGCACAGAGGTTTGAACAGAGTTTATGGTAACTGGGAAGAAACAGTCAAGTAATGTGACACTGGAATGTCGGGGGGTGGGATGGCTATGTATGGGGGCCCCGATCCACTATCCTGCCTAGGGCCCCATTCGATCATGATCTGACTCTGGCAGGCACCAGAGAAACTTCCCCATTTGATGCTGGCAAAAGGGAACATAAGGATGATCAAGGTCATGAACCCCAGAGCCCTCAGAAGTTCCCTGGCAGGTATAAGAGACAGCAGAAGGACTGGAAGTAGGTTATTAGAGACAGAACCTTGGGAACAGGCAGAAATACCAGCATTGCAAAACTTTGAATCCTGCATCCCAGAAAGATGTGATCCTGTGAGGGAGGAGAGGGCAGACTTCTGGGGAATGATGGTGAAACACAGACTGTGCAACAAGAGCCAGGTAAAGTGCAGGTCCTGCAGAAGCCTTGGAGGACGGGAAGCCTGAAGGAGCAGATCATCCAGATATGGAAATGTGTACTCCTTGAAGCCTGCAGAAAGCTATGACTGGTGCCAGACATTTGGTGAATACCCTAGGGGCTGTGGAAAGACCAAAGCAGAGAACTGAAAATGAGAAGAAGAAACAGAGAAACATAAATAGTTCCTGAATAGAGGGTGAATGGGAATACAAAGGTAAGCATCCTTCAGAGCATTGATGGACAACTGAGAGAACCCAAGAGTCTGAAGTAATGTGTTGTCAAATGTGGATTGACAGGGAAAGTCTGAGGGTCAAAGGAACCTGGCCACGGGGAAAGGAAGGCATAATGTCAGATGGTGGCAGATTTATTCTGAAAGGAAGGTTTTTGAGGTCTAGGCATCGGAGTTGGTTTGTCAGAAGAAACACACCTAGGGACTTTCTTACCTTCACAGGGCTAACGACGATGTCTATGAACCAAGTAAGTTTTAGCAGGACAATTCCTCAGAAACATAGAAATGGGAAAGACAAAAATCTGCTTAAGATCCTTCATGACCTTGCCTTGGACCCGAAAAGTTTTAAATAAATCCACCACTGGAGTACCAAAAATATTTGGATTACCTAGGGGAGCACCAAAAAGTTCAGGATTAATGTCATGAGGCAAGGCTTGGCCACAAAGGCAGGAATATAGTCTCATGACAGAGCCTAAAGCAGCAGCTCTAGAGGGGGCATCAGCAGTATTGTAACTACACCTAATGGAGCAACCAGCCACATCAGAAAGTGTATCCCACCAAAGAGCGAGCAGTAGACTTAGCCACAGAATCAGGCAGGTAAGACAGAACTCATACCAGCTGAGACAAAATGGATAAAATATATCTGGTCACCTGAGTCTGACAGTCAATGGCATAAAATGACATTCAGGAAGAAGTGTAGACCTTCCTCCACAGCTCAACAATCCTTGTCTGAGGGAAGAAGCAAGCCAAGAAGGCTTATCAGCAGAGACAGAGACCACAGCAAGGTCAAAAGCACAGTTATAAAGAAACTTGAAAGTCTCGGGCACCTTACAAAAAGGGTAAAGCTTCTTAGGGGCAGCAGTTTAGGAATCAGGAGCCAAAGAAGCAGCTGAAAAGGTATCCAACAGGGCAGCCAAAACAGGGAGATCAGCAGAAAGCTTGCAAGGGGGCTCCATCTGCAACAATTCATAGTATCTTTTCTGGAAGTCAGAAACTTGGCAGCAGTCCAACTTATAATGCTCCATCATGTGAAACACTGTACTTCAGAAGGAGAGTCAGGACTTAAGGATTCCTCCTCCTCAGAGCCAATTCCAAGGGCGATGGCATGTGGGAGGAGTAGACCAAGGAATCCTCATCTGATTTTGATTCCTCAGCAAACAAATCATGTCCTAAGATCAATTAGGGGTACAGAACTAAGCAGGGGCAGGAACTGAAACTCCCTGAGATGGTCTAGGCCATCTGGGCATTAAACAAGCCTTGAGTAAAATCCTCCCACTCCTTCTGAGGATCTCCGACAGTGGTAGAAATACGCTTAAGTCTTGTTTCTTTTCTTAAGGGGGGGTCAATAGCTTTAACAAACCTCAACAGTTCAAAATCCTGCCTAGCCTCACTCAGGGTACCAGGCACTTCCTCTCTAAGATCTGGGGGAATCCCCCTAGGACCCTCAGATATACCCAGCTGTGGTTACCCTCCACATCTGCAGTGAACATTTGCAAAACCTCGGAGTATGTGAAAGAAGTCAGCGTCAGACAGGATCATGGGAGAGGGAACAGACAGCACAAGGTGGTATTCAGGGCTATCATTCACCTCAAGAGAGACATCTAGCAGAGGCTGGGCAGCGGCACTATTAGACTTCAACGTCTTGGCCTCTAAGAGATGGTTTTACCTCAGTGCAAGTGGATTCAGCCATGGTATGCTAGGCCAACAACTTGAGATGTTGGCTCTCAAGATAAATGGAAAGAGAAGACAGATGGCTGTGAAGAGTTTTCGGCACAAACACCTGGCAAACAGAGCACTGAAGGTGGTCCTGAGAAGCACGTAGGCAAACCACACACTTGCCATGACTATCTTTATGTGGAATCTGACTCTCACACTTGTATTCCCTTTCTTGGATGACATGAACTTTCAAAATGCACTGTAAAAGAAAAGAAAAGGAGCCCCCATGGGGTACTTATCTGCAAAATGCTTGGTATAACCAGCACAGAGAAAAGGCATTCAGATCGGCGTAAAACTATGGTGTTTGAACTGGCAGCAAAGTATTTCTGAGTGTGGAGCATTTGTACATCACGTTTATACCCTATGTTGACAAGGGGAGCATACGTCTAATGTACAATGCTGACAAGAATTAAAGACTTCGGTACAGTGGTCAGACATATGACTATCCTTGTCAGGAGATTCCATATGTTATGAATACTGCAACAGTGATATGGAAGGATATCCAAGTTTTCAAGATAAGAAGGCTACATGAAGAAGCAGAGGAACAGACAATGTCCTTAACATGCTCAGTAGGACAGAGAACCACTGATGTCTCAGCCAAAAGGGTGCTATGAGTAGCATTTCAGACCTATCCTCCTTTACCCTAGGAACTACCATTAAGAGAATAGGTATAGCTGGAAAGGTAAAACTCATCCAACTGATGGAAAAGCTGTCTGCTGCCCAGGATCCCAGGCTTGGTGTTCTGGTGCAAAATTTGTTCATCTGTTTGTTTTCTGATGAAGCAAGCAGAGTACTGCTGACAGCCCACGTGAACTAAGTAAACAAATATGTCCCTGTACAGCATCCATTATTACGGGTCTGCTTGTTCTGATCAACTGATTTGCCAGAAAATTCTCCTGAGATGGAATAGAAGATGCCCTAAGGGTCAATTCTGAATCCTGGGCCTGATAATCATCCTTCTACAGTCAGGGAGCCAGCTTGCAGAAAAGGTAAATGTGAGTTCCCCCTGCCCTTTTTTTTTTTTTTTGAGCTCCCTGCAAGACTTCACACAAAATATCCTCCAGTTGCACTTAACTGGTACATCCCAATCATTCTGGTGTGAGGGTGTAAGAACTGGGCATTCCCAGGCAGGTGAAAGTCCTATGGCCCATGTGTTCCCGTCTGTGAATCTTAATCAGCCCTCCATTCCCTGGCAAGAGTCAGGTGGTAGGAAGCATACCAGCTTGCTTCAGGGAGCCATACCCTCTCCTCCTGGGAGGACCACAACTTGACTCTTCCATGTTCCATTACTGCTTTCTCCCAAGAGGAAGCATGCGTCTGTAAAGTACAGTTATGTAAGCAAACATATCATAACAGTAAATGTTCAAATGATCACTGCTGCAATAGACTAAGCTACAGATGTTATAGCTTGACCTAACTTAAATGGTTTGGGCGTGTGGAAGGTGGCTAGAAGCTTTGGAAGCTGGCAGGCTGGTATATCCTTAGCAGAATGCAACCCATATAGCTTAAGCTACGGAAGCCATGATCTACATGAAGAAAGTGCAGTTGTGTAAGTAAAATTACCATAAACGTATATGTTTGAATAATCACTGTTGCAGTAGCCTTAGCTATAACGGTTATATCCTGCATAGGATATAACAGCTGCCCAGCTTCCAATGTTTCAAGGCACCTGCCTTGTATAGACACATTGAAGAGTACAATATGTATAGTTTTAATTTTTTTTTATAATAGAGCAAGTTAGAAAGGATATACATGGATGGATTATTGGTGAACATTTGGATAAAAATGAGCTTAAATGGCAGTTACTGCTTGATGCCACCAATTACCCTGGATTGAATGATTCTTGCTCTATTACTTTTTTGCTTAAACTAAAATGTTATGGGGTTAGTTCTTAAAATGTTTAAAGTTAAATTTTTTTTATTTTCAAGTGATACATATTGGTATGTGTTTGGTGTTTTGTTTTTTTTTTTTTACAAAATGTCTTGTACACATATATTTTATGCTGTTTTATACTGACTGGCTTGGGTCATGTGATGTTAATTTGTGTGCTATTTAATTTCAGAATTAATTGTTTGAAGTGTTCTGATGAACTTCATAACGAACAAAAGTGCTTAACCTAATAGGTTCTTATCAATACATTTTGTTGGATCACTGTTCCAGTCGTGATTTGGTTCTTAAAATGCTGAGAATAGCAAGAAATAAATCACAACACCTTGGCATAAAAAACACCAAAAAACAAGGGGGCGGGGGGGGCTGGCTGTTGCGTCACTGATCATTCGAACATCTACTGTTACGGTAAGTTTACTTACAAAACTCTACTATATTCATCATACTGTTCACTGCTGCAATAGCCTTAGCTACATGGGTAGAGTACCTAGCTTATTACATTTGGGAGGTGAAAGAAGACTCAAGGAGCCCCTGGAAAAGGGTGCTAGCAAAGAATGATCTACACCTGAAGAAGGAATCAAACTTATAGCAAGTTGCAGCTACTTCTAGAATCCAAACTTTTCCAGAATGCCATAGATGAAGCCAAGGAGCTGGCACAGTGGGCCTTGACTCTGCCTGTAAAAATTTCCCCATGTGCGAGTATAACTAAAGGTAATAGCCTTAGACAACCATTTCAAAACAGTCTGTTTTGGCACAGGCTCTCCCTTAATAGTACCTTCGCAGGAAATGAACAACTGAGCCAAAGGTCTGAAAGATTTAATTCTGTCAAGATAGTACCTGAGTTATCTGTGGACATCCAAGGTATGCAGTATCCTTCCCCCTTCATTTTTAGGTTCAATAAAGAAAATGGGGAGAAGGATAGTTTGGCTTAAAGTAAACTCGAGTACCACTTTAGGCATACAAAGGATTAGTTCTCAAAGAAACTCTGTCCCAATGGAAAATGAGACAGGGCTGACTAACCATAAGAACTTGCAACTCAAACACCATTCTTGCAGAGGTCAGAACAGTCAGTATGACTGTTTTCCCTGTTAAGAACCTCAAGTCCGCCAGGTTAGCTGGTTCAAACAGAGCAAGTGCTAGCTTCTCTAACAAAATTAGGATCCCAAAGAGGGGCCACCAATTTGCTTAGAGGCCTCTTATGCAAAAGCCCTTTCAAAAAACAAAAACATTTTGACATAAGAATACATTGAAAGCTGACAATCTATGTGCAGACATGCTGAAATGGCCAATAAATTAACCTTGCTGGAGGAGTGAAAAAGGCTATAGGATAATAATTCACACAAATAGTGTGTAACTAGGGAACTACTAAACCTGAAAAGCTGCTGTTTATGTTGTTGGCACCAACTAGAAAACCTTTTCTATTTACTAATATATGATTTTTTAGTAGCAGTCTTTCTTGTCTCCGTTAGTACCTGTTGTACATTCTCAGTAAGCAGGTGTCTAAATGGAATTAAGACCCAATCATCCAGGAAGTCAAGTGAAGTTGATTGGGGTCAGGATGTATCAAACACCCCTGTTCTTGTTGAGTAGATCCAGTCTGTGAGGAAGCTTGTGGTCATTGCCCCTGGCCACTTCCAAAAGAAGGGAGAACCATAGTTGCCTTGGGGAGAAAAGAGTCAATACACTGATCTTAGGAAATTCCTTCTGAATCTTTAGCAGTACCCTAAACATCAGTGGAAAGGCTGGAAAAGCATACAAGAACATTCACGTACAAACAAAAATGGCATCCACCTTCTAGGTCTTGCATGGAGTCCTGGAACAGAATCTTGTCAGCTGATTGCTCATAAAGGAGGCAAATAGGTCTACTTGAGGAGCTCTCCACAGATGGATCAAATCTTGGAAGACCACTGATCTGGTTTCCATTCATGAGGATCTTTTCTTGTCCTACTCAGCTTGTCTGCCAAGCAGTTTTGCTCTAATTGAATATAGGATGGCTGAAGAGTGAGACTGTGCTGTGAAGCTATATCCCAAACTAACATGGTTGGTCTGCAAAGGGGGTATGACCTGGTTCCCCCTCGCTTATCGAAGAACCACATGATTGCGGTATTGTAACACCTTTTAGAGGTCCCGGGGGACCAAAGACAATTCAGAGTTGAGTGCCTTGATCAGAGCAAGCACCTCTTTTATACTTATGTGCTTGCATCTGTCCTTGGTGTCACACATACCTCACACTTTTATCCCTCCTGAAACCACTTCCCAAGCAAAGTCTGATGCAACTGACTGCTTTGACACAGGGAAGGAGAAACCCTGATTTAAGGATATTTTCTGTCTCCACAAAGTGATTTCTTTTCTATCAAACCCCAACACTGGGATTGAAAAGACAAAAGATGTTGATGCTGGGACTGAAGAAACCTCAAACACCATGAAGTCTGTCTCTTATGTACAGTCTTGCCAGGGGTACCATAAGAATCACAGATGCCATGAGACCCAAAATACTGAGGTATTCCCTCACACAGACTGACGTCTGAGTGGAAAATTAAAAAAAAAAAAAAAAAAAAGATCTACATAAAGATCTATTTTTTTCCTGTGGAAGAAAAGCTCAATGAACTGAGGTGTTGAGCTAACACTTCAGGAACAAAATTCTGTGTGAAGGAGACATAAAACAATTTTTGAATGTTCTTTTGGAATCCACGTTTGTATAAGCAATCACTCACCAAGTAAAAGATTTCTGACACTTTGAAAAAGATTATGCAAAGATAAGTAAGTCACCCAAACATGGAGAAAGGTGGATAACCTGTAGTCTGCAAAGAGCAACAACTGGAGCTAGACACTTTGTGAACACTCTTAGTGCAGTGAATTGTTCAAAATGTAAGAGCAGAGAATTAAAAATGTGATCCAGACTCTTAAAATCTTAAGAAACACAAGAAGTCTGGAAGAACAGGGATCTGATAAGCATTTTTTTCCAATCTAGTGTTACCAGGAAACTTGAATGAATAAAAAGAGGTAATAGGTTAAGTGATATCATGAATTTGGCCACCATCACAAACAGGTTAAGGAAAGAAAGATCTAGAACTAGTCTCCATGCACTTTCTTCCTTTGGCACTAAAAACATCCTTGAATAAAAACCTGTCCCCAACTTGGAAGGAGGAAATAGTTCTATCATACTTCAGGACACCATGTGATGAAGGACAGGTGGAAATAAGAGAGTCTCATTTTGGTGCATGACAGATTACCCATGGAAAGGAAGAATTTCCTCACAGTGCCAACTGTAGCCTTGATGAATGATCTTCAGAACCAATTTGTCTGGAACCAGCTGTTGCTAAGGAGAAAAGTGGAGATTCAGACTTTATGGAAGGGAAAGTGTGTGTGTGTGTGTGTGTGTGTGTGTGTGTGTGTGTGTGTGTGTGTGTGTGTGTGTTGGGGAGGGGCATGGTCGCTTAAACATTCATGGACTCACCTTGGTTTTTTGTAGGTTCCAGAACTGTTTATTTTGTAATATCCTTGCCATTTCTTCTTGCATTTTGTTGAGACTTTTTTTGTGCCAAAACTGGATGAGGATTTACAGAATCCCTTAGAAAGTTTGGAAAAGAATGACTGAAAAATCTTGGAGATTATCTTTATGACCTTACCCCTTTCATTGCACTTTTTGATTACCTATACAGCAGAGAGGCTAAAAGCCAAGTCTCTATCCAAAGGAGAAATCTAAATCTCATTTTTATCATCTTTGAGGTCTCTGAGAATGCAGCCAAGCAAACCTCCTCAAAACAGTACCAGTGGACACAACCCAGGAAGAAGCATCAACCGAGTCATACACTCACTGTAAACAAGGAGTAGTGACTTATACAATCCAAGTAACTAAATTATTTAAAGTAGACTTTTCCTCACAAGAAGAAACTGCAGACAAAACATTCCTCATACTAGAACAATTAGTCAAAACAAACTTTAACATATGAGCCTGACAATTCAAAATCGTGAAATTCAAAGTTGCAGAAGCATACAGTTTTCCCCATACTTATCAATAATCTTCCAATTCTCATCAGAAAGTGTTTGATTGGAATTAACTAAATGTTTAGCAGCAGTAGGATTAACTACACATGGTAGGTCAGGTTTGGGAAGAGTGTATAAAAACTTAAATGACTGAGGAACTTTATACATCATATCTGCCTTTTTATGGGCAACTGGCTGATTATCAGGAAAACAGCAGGCAGTAACACACATCCTTTCAAAGTTGACTGAACTGGAGGAATGGGTGAAGTTTCTTGAAATTCCTTCTGCAATAGTTCATAATATTTTCTGACAGACTGAGAAACTTCAGTGCTCTCCCACTGAAATACTGGCACATTCTAGAAATAATCCCAAAGAAACAGAAACTCCCACATGGAGATTCAGAAACTGAGCTATCCACAGAGTCTGAATCAAAACTCTTTGGAGAAAATCCTGTATTTGTCCCTTCACCTTCCTGCCCATATTCAGAATCCTCATCCTTTTCAGTTACCCCTCCTCCTTTTATCAGAAACTATTTTATAAGAAGAATCATTAGCCTAAATTAAACCTTGAGCCAGACTCAGTAAACTACTCCAGTCTAAGACAATTTGAGTAGATACATGTCGGGGCCAACAGTGTTATTAATGGCAACAACAGCTTCCCCAAGAATGGGTACAACATTCTGACAAAACAGAGAAGCCTTCCCTGTTCCCTCTGGCTCTCACTGGGCCACTGATTGGACCTCAACACACACAGAGGACATGGCTAACTGCTGGTCCCTAGTGGCTGTAGTTGCTATACCAGGGGGATCCAGGGTAAAAGTTGAGTGGTCTGAGATATCATACCATAGCAGTTACCCACCTGTGACTGAGGCAAAATGCTAGCCTGCTATCATGGTAATGGCTGCGTAATTTTTTCTTTTTGTGGCTGAAAGGAGAACCGACCATGGGACTGACAGTTTGCTTTGCTTCATTGTCAAATTGAAAATGGTCTCCCTCTCTCTCTTTTTTTTTTTCAATAATTCTTTATTATTTTTCACCTTAGTCATACAAACATTTGACAGAGAAATACACAGGTAATTTCCAAACAAGTCTTCTAACAACATTCTTATAACATATATACACTATTTACATGAATGCTTCCATATTTAGCATAAAGTACATATAAGGATTCTTATCTGCAGAGATAGTATCTTGTAATAATATGGTTCCTGATAGGGTTGGGTTTTATACTATATATAACAAGGAAGTTTTCTGTGTTCGGTGTATTAAGCTAATATAATATTGAAAATTTGTTCCCAAATCTTCAGATTATTTAGATGTTTGCTGTGGTTGTTGAACCCATCTCAAACTTCTTGGGACAATTTTAAGGTCTCTCTCTCTCAGGGAAAACAAGCAGCAAGAGCTGGTAAAACTTTACATTTTTTTTCATAAAAAAACACAGTAAAAAGTACTTTAAAATACTTTGCCAGCTCTCAAAAAGGAAAATAAAAACTCCAAATTAAAAAATGGTTTTCAATTACTTTAAAGAGCTTTTAAACTAGCAGGAAAAAAGAGCACACTTGTTTAAAAGTACAGTACAGTCTCATGATAGTCCTTTAAAGCACAAGCTCCTAGCCTTAAAATATCTCTCTGGAACAGGAAAGTGTTAAAAAATAAACAATGTTTTTAAAATAGTTTTTTTTTTTCCTTCAAAGGGAACTTATCTGCTAAGCAAAGGAACAACACAAGCAGACTGTCAAGCCTCAAAACCTCAGAGAAGCATACTCTTTGGCTGCAGAAAAGCTATGAAGGGCTTGGTGACCACACCTGTTTGTTTAGTCAGCTCAGCTTGAACTGCCTGATGATTTGGGCAATGAAGGCACCCTGAAGCTATGGAAGTTGTCCAGCTGTTATATCTTATGCAGACTATAACCCATACACAGTTAAAGCTACTGCAGCAGTGACCAATATAATGAATGTTCCTCTCATCTCACTAGTGTGGCTCGGACTCCACTGGGTGCTAAACACTTTATGGTCCCAATAGGTGTCAAATCGATGGCAATCAGAATCACCATCCCCAGGATGGGACAGCTGGCAGTGTCTTATAGGTTCTTAGGTGTTATACTAGGCTAACAACCACAAGGGCCTTTTTAAGCCTAGCCATGCATCCCAAATCTCTGATGAGTTCTGATACCCTTGATAACTGTAAGCATGGGCCTGGGAGATGAACCCTTTACAGGTTAACTACTCACTCCCAATCTTCCACATCAGCTCCTAATAGCATTACAGGTGCTAATCAAACATGGGTCATCTGAACCATTGTCAGGGTCTTATCCCTCCATGAAAGTGGAACTCAAACTAAAAGCTGTAGATGGAATGAAAGAGGGAACACAATTCTTTAGTACTTTCATTCAAATTTATTCTTCATGAACTTCTTCAGAAAAAATTAACCTCTCAAAACACACCTCTTATAAAGTTACATCACACATCACATAACTTTCATGACACTTCAAATTAAAGGTATAAAAATCATACCACAAAAATAAAAAACTGTCTTGTTTTCCAAACAGCTTTGAATGTCAAAACATCATACAAAATGTCGAGATAAAAACATCATCATATTATTATGATCTGAATGTTATTTTAGTGCTAAAAAACATTTAATATTAATACATTTGTTCAGACCAGGGGCTCTGTCTGCTGCCAAACTGATCTGACACAATGAATCCTTGCATTCTAAAATCAAATTGGTGTTCCCTATATAATCCACACAGAGGTCAACTTTTTTCTGAAGAAGTTCATGAAGAATAAATTTTAATGAACTTACTAAAGAATCGTGTTCGCACCTTCATTCCATCTACAGCTTTTGGTTTGAGTTCCATTTTCAAGTTTGTTGTGTGCTTATACGTTTAAGTGTTTTGACTTTACCTGAGTGGGATGGCCTTAGAAGAGAGTACACAGGGCACCTTTTTAAACCTCTCAGTACATTCGGTGCCTGAACAGTTTACAGCATTCACCCTACAACTTGCCAGGACAGTTACTGGAGCCATTCAAGATGTTTTTTCGAGATTGTGTGTGGCCCAGCAGCAGTATCCAGATGGTGTGGGTTCATTTTCACAGTCTCGACTGCCATTGGGAATTACAAACAACAATAAGCAAAGGCATGAAGGTAATGACTGCTAACAGCAGCAGCGGTCCGAGTGGGAACACAATTGTACACTTATACGGCAGAGTTTTGGATTATATATTTAAGGAAGTCAACAATCCTTTTATGGACATCATTTTCGAACCAAATGATGAAAATGTAAGTACTGTTGTTAATAATAATGTTACAAGTCATTATGAAGATGTTGGCAGTTGCAGGAAAGACATTTTTGAGTTTGAGAAGCTCACAGTTCACTTTATATCCATGGAACTAGAGATTTTATATCTCAATGAATGTATTAAGCATAAATGTGTTCCACAAGGACTAAGACTATCAAAATTTCCAAACTGTGTGAAACTTTGGTGACCCATTTTACATTGAGTTAGCCAACTTATTCAATGAAACAGGGGTCAACATGATGCATATGCTTGTAACACATTATTTAAAAGAGATTGACAGTCAAAGAAAATATGGCAAATTTGGACAATAAAATCAAGGGACATTGTTGTTTTAATGCACTTTCTGACTTATATAGTAGCACTGGGGCCAAAGCTGATAGACACAGAGCCTCCGCAGTCACAAGGAAGCAGTCTAAACTGCGGAGGGATCTTTTGGCCTATGCCAAAAAAAAGAGGCCTACCCTCTGCAACATCGGTGGGCTTTACAGGAGAACACTATCAATATTCAATACAACTAATGACAATAACGTCACACAGGGTGAGGTGAATGATAATGGAAGTGGAAACAACAACAGTATGACCACTAATAATAACAACAATGTCCCTAATAACAATAACAACAGTAACATATTTCAGCAAATTTCAACGGGGTCTGACAACAATCCAACATTTGCCAAAGTGGTTTCATCTACAAATAACCCCCATGGATCAGATCCATTTTTGGTGGACCAAGGGGGCAACAGGTGGTCAAATCAGGTTCAGAACAAGACAAAAACAAGGGGAAGAAACAACAGAAAGAAAAATTAAATGTTTCAGACTTTGAAATTTGCATTTTGAATTTGTCAAACAGTGTTTTATCTAATGATGTGATTTCAGTCTTGAAAAAAGGTTTTTCCTACATACCAAGTAGTTCTGTTAATATTACCAGACTGTTATTTCAAACTTTTTTTGAGAAAATTGAACCTTTGTTACCTACTGCATGACTTAAATGTAGACAAACAAGAGGTTTGTAACAAATTTAAAAAGAATAGCATATATAACCCCTCCTTGTGCAACACCTTGCAAGTGTTTGGTGATGTGTGTGAACTGGACATGAGGAATATTGTTAAGGACACCCACATGCATAACCTTACTGTGGAAGAACACCAGACACTGTGTATTTTAAGTAAAAATAAAGACATTAGAGTAATGAAAGCTGACAATGATGGTATAATGGTGATTATGTGTACTGAAGATTATGTTAAAAACATTGAAGACATGTTGGTAAACAACACAGCTTATTCTGTTGTAGATAAGAATGTAATTAACAGTTTTTTGAGAATAAACACTGATCTTTTTGACATGTTTTGCCAGGGTAGTTTAGATCATGACACATATGAATATTTGTTAGTGGAACATCCCAGCCTGGGACGTTTCTTTGGGATACCCAAAGTACACAAATCAGAAACAAATCCACCCTTTAGGCCCATTAGTTCAGCCACGAGAACTAAGACAGAAAATATTTCTTTATGGCTGGATTACATACTCAATCCTATAGTGCAAAAAGCAAAGTCGTACCTTAGGGACTCCTGGCACCTTTTGGAGATTTTGAGGGACATTAACCTAACCCAAGGTGATTTTTATTTTGTGTTTTTAGACGTTAAATCACTGTATACATGTATCAATCAAGATGCTGGTATAGAACATCTGAGAGATTACCTCAATGGGTACACTGACTTTACACACAGTAAAACAGAGACGGTTTGCAGGCTTATGGGTATAGTTCTTGATGAAAATTTGTTTGAGTTCAACCAAAGATATTACAAGCAGACCTCAGGGGTGGCTATGGGGGAAAGGGTGGCCCCATCTTTTGCCAACCTTGTAATGGCCATGTGGGAGGAGATATATTTGTATGTACACCCACAAAGATCCCACATTATTTTATATCAAAGATTTACTGATGACTTGATATTTCTGTGGACTGGTGATTGATGAGAGTGAATTTGAGTCCTTTGTTAGGGACTTAAATCAAACCACAGATTTTTGGGAATTTTCTGTGGGAAGTTTTGGTAGGACTATTAATTTCTTGGACATACATTTGGCATTTGATATGTTCAGTAACACTTTTGCGAGTATGAGTTATAGGAAAGATGTTTTGTCAACCAATATTTGCAAAGAGATAGCTTACACCCTAGGCATATGAAGAAAGGGGTGATTAAGGGGCAATTTATTCGCCTCAGTAGACATACATCTGATGATGACACTTCTTTTCAAGAGGTCATCATGCTGACACATTTTTTGAACAGAGAGGGTATGACCAAGCTTGGTTAACCAATATACATAAGGAAGTGTTCATTCTGAGACAAAATGCTGCCAAACCCATCATCAGGGGGGTTGGTGATGTAAGTAACAACAGGAAAAAGAAGGACAACACAGTGTTTACTATTTCTTTCCCTTCCCCATTGTGAATGAGATGGGTGTCATCAAACACATAATTAAGGACAATTGGAAGGTTTTGATGGGGAATAGGGAACTCATACAGGTAGTCGGTGTAGAACCCAAGTTCACCTACAAGAAAATTAAGAACATCAAAAATATTTTGGAAAATGGTGTGTGTGTGTGTGTGGTGGTGGGGGGGGGCACACTTTAGCATCGACTGATGTGAACAGTGTTCGAGGTACTTTCTCCTGCAGGAAGTGTAAACAATGTAGGTATATAAGCAATACATCTAGTACATTTATTACACATATTAAAGGGACTATTTGGGTCCACAGACAGTTTACCTGTGAGAGTACAAACATATTTTATGTGGTAGTATGTGACTCTTGCCCTAGTTATTACATAGGAAAAACCATTAGATGTTTAAAGCGTAGAATATATGAGCACACACTTGCTATCAAGAAAAAGGACTTTACCAATGCTTTAGCTAGGCATGCTATTCATTGTGTGAACTTTAAAAAGATCACCTTTTCAGTCATAGATTATGTTCAACAAGTAGATTATATAGGGAACACCAATTTGATTTTAGAATGCAAGGAGTCAATGTAGCAGATCAGTTTGGTAGCAGACAGAGCCCCTGGTCTAAATGAATGTATTAATATTAAGTGTTTTTTAGCACTAAAATAACATTCAAATCATAATAATATGATGATGTTTTTATATTAAGGCATTTTTTATGATGTTTTGACATTCAAAGCTGTTTGGAAAACAAGACAGTTTTTTATTTTTATGGTATGATTTTATACCTTTAATGTAAAGTATCGGTGCAGTGGTTAGCATTGTCACCTCACAGCAAGAGGTTCTCCGGTTTGATCCTCAGCTGGGGTGCCATCTGTGCGGAGTCTGCATGTCCTCCCTGTGGTAGCGTGGGTTTCCTCAGGGTGCTCCAGTTTCCTCCCACATCCCAAAGACATGCTGCAGGTGAATTGGACACTCTAAATTGGTCCTAGGTGTGAGTGCGTGTGTGTGTGTGTGTGTGTGTGTGTGTCTTCTGTGGAAGGCTGGGCGCCGGGCTGGCAACTCGACACTATAAAACTCCACTGCCAATCATGAGCGGACAGGTGATCACTGTGGCGACCCCTAACTGGGAAAAGCCGAAAGAAGAAGAAGAATTTAAAGTATCATGAAAGTCATGTGATGTGTGATGTAACTTTATAAGAGGTGTGTTTTGAGAGGTTAACTTTTTTCTGAAGAAATTCATGAAGAATAAATTTCAACAAAAGTACTGAAGAACTGTGTTCACTCCTTTATTCCATCTACAGCTTTTGGTTTGAGTTCCATTTTCAAGTTTGTTGTGTGCTCCTATGTTTCTGGGCTTTATTCCTCCATGTCATGCAGTGAAACCCCCTACTTGTTGAAGTATCAAATTACTGTTGTGTTGTCCTCAATAATATATGGGGTTCCTTAGCTGCTATGTCTACTTGAATGGTCTCATGGCTAAAACTACAGACACCAATGGAACCCTTGCCTCAGGTTCATCTGCTAAATCCACCAAAAGACATTTTAAGAAAAGCAAAAGAGGAATGGGGCACTGCAGCGAGTGAGCATTTTGACACCAAACGTTTTACAGGCAACATTGCAGTTTTCTCAGAGACATCTTGCCAAGAAGACCATCAGAATAAGGATGGCTTGCATTAATTTTTCCTGAGGTACTCCCTGGCTATAATCTGATTCTGCTGCTGTACAGATGTGAAATAGGGGATTAGAAACAGCATTCTCTTTGAGAGAAGGAATGCCCTGCATTTGTTGGTGTTCAAAAGGACTCACAGAAATTGGACTTAATGGAAGGGAATTAGAAATCATTTTGGTAGATTCAGAGACAAGTCTGAAGTCTGGAAGACAGCCAGGGTGAACTTCACAGGAGTCTGCATCTGCTCTCAAGTGGGGTGATGGGTGGGGTGCAGAAGCAGGTAGACATCCAGGAAGAGGAAAATGTACGCACCCCTGGTTCTGCAGTATGGAATTATGGAAACTAAAATCCCTAGACACAGTACATAAATCAAAAGGCAAAGAAGTAGACTGGTGAGAGGCACCCCCTTCTTTGAATCATGGCTATGAGTACATAGAGGTAGGCATCTGTCAGACACAGGCTGACCATAAAGACCTGAGGGGAGAGGAGAGAAGGGAAAGCAGAGCCTGCAAGATTAGAATTTTGAACTATGGCACTTGGAGAAATTTGTTTAGCCTTAACATGTCTAAAATAGGCCGTAATGAGCAATCTTTTCTTGGGAATGGTAACAGTCTTGAATAGAATCCTGTGCCTTCTTTCTAGAATGGTGCTCTTTCCACAGTCTTTTGTCTTAGAAGTTCCAGCCAGACAGGTTTCATTAAGTTTATTTGTTCTTATTTCTTTGTGCACTTGGGAGATTTTTCTTTGAATAAACTAAAATCGGAACCCTGGCTGTAAACTTTGCATGACACATACAATGACTCTTAGCCAACTGTCAGAGTGCTTGCCAACGTGGGGAGAGACAGAATGCACAGATCCAGCACTAAAATCGGAGAAAGATTCATTAATCTGCCATCAAGGCCTTCAGAGCTCTGAACTGCTAGACTCGCATGTTAAAGTTCTTTGACTTCTTGCACTTCAGGCTTGTCCTTGATAAAGAAAGTCTCTCGAAGAACTTTAACATGCGAGCCTAGCAGTTCAGAGCCCTGAAGGCCATGATGGCAGAGGAAAAGACCTTCCTCCCTAAACAAACAAGCACTCTGCTTTTCCTGTCACAGGGGATGGGATTCTTGGTTGGAGCCCCCAAAGATCCCTTGCAGGAATCTATGGACACTATGAATGAACCAGTAACTATATTCATTTAGGGGTACTTACAGGAGTCTATGACTATAAGGAAGGAGTTGAGAATCTGTTTCCAAATATGCACTGGCAAATCATTCATCCAAGGATTTTAAAAAATGAAAGAATACTTAATGGTTTAGGTTCTGGTAAGCCCAGAAGTTCTCTATAACTTTATGGGTATCAAAGTAATCCTTAGCTCCAACCTGAAACAACTTTTCATCTTGTTGAAGTCGTCTGTAAATGATGAATTCTCTGGAGGAGAAGCCGAGAATAAGGTGTCCTCACATATAAACAACGAGAAGTACATCTCGCTTGCATAAACCAGTTTGTCTGCCTCAGAGTCAGAGGAAAGAGATTAGTTACGGAATGAAGCTTCTCCTCTCTTTTTTCAGTAGGGAATCCTGACACTGAAAGTTGCTCTAACTGAGGCTATTAGTTCTTGAGGAAAAAATATAGTCCTGTGCCTTTAAAGGGGGAAGACAGGCCTGCCAACTCCAGTTGAGTCAAGAATGTAAAGTCCAAGGGCTGGATAATTTGGGACTGCTTTTTGGGGTACTGCCCACATTAGAAATTTCTAATCATGGGCAAGTACCAGCAGCTTCCATCCTTGAAGTGGAGACATCATCACATTGCAAAACTGATGATAAACAGTATTGGCCCTCAGTTATCACAAAATTGGCATTAGAACCAAACACTCACAGGAAAGCATCCATACCAACCTTGATTTAGGGGAATACCACATGTTGGCCTCCTCAGCCGCATCAGCAGAGGTCTAGTCCACATAGGCACTGGGGTTAAGGTCTGCAAAGGCACCTCAAAAGACCTGAAGACCTCAAAAGTACAGTTTTGTACCTACCATAAATGTAGATGTCCGAGAGGTATGCATCTGCAGTCCTTACAAATGGGTTGTCCTGGCCTCAGGCAGCCCTTCGGTCGGCCGGATTCCAAAGTCTGGGTCTGGCCTCGGCTGATGTCGCACTTCACCCGACGTCATAGCTGCAGTTCTGCGGGTATAAAGGCATCAGCCGACGCCATTTTCCTCAGTGTTTCTTGCCCCAGATGCCAGGTGCCCTCTAGGAAGGCTAAATTTGGATAAATGCAAATGTTTCCAAACAATAGAGAGCAAATAGAAATAAACATGTATATACATATATACAAACAAATACACCATAATAGATTCCCCCAGCTAGCTACAAGATGGGCAAATACCCTAGGAGTACCACAGAGGGGAAGGAGGGTGGGTAATCCTGACTGCAGATGCATACCTCTCGGACATCTACATTTATGATAGGTACAAAATTGTACTATGTCCTTCAAGGATGCATCTGCAGTCCTTACAAATGGGTAGAATACCATAGCCAAACTGGGGGAGGAGGCACTAAGAGTTTATGGTGTAGTTAAGATCCCTTGCAAAACAGCAGTGGCAAAACCTGCTCGGGATCTGGAGTATAAAGGCAGATTATAATGCTTGGCAAATTTATGCACGGAGCTCCAAGTAGCAGCCTCTAAAATGTCTTTGGTAGCCACTCCTCGTAAGAAAGCTGTAGTAGTGGCTGTAGCCCTTGTGGAATGAGGTCTGATGTTTTCTGGAGTTGTCTTTCCATGAAGAGAGTAACAAAATCTAATGCAATTTCCTATCCATTTTGAGATTGTTTTGAAATTGCTTTTCCTTCCATTCCTGTTGCATATGCTACCAGAAGCTGGTCAGTTTTTCTATTGTTCTTGGTTCTGTCCAGGTAGTAGCGCAATTGTCTGTGTACATCCAAGGTATGCAGCAATCTTTACCCCTGTTCTGTGGGTTGAGGAAGAATGTTGGTAGGTGTATTGCTTGGTTTAAAGATACCCTGGAGACCACTTTTGGCATAAAGGTAGGATTAGTTCTCATGGACACTCTATCCTGATGGAAGATAAGGAAGGGCTGTACTGCCATTAATGCCTGTAATTCAGAAACCCTTCTAGCTGAAGTGATTGCAAGCAGGAATGCAGTCTTCCAAGATAAGTACTGTAATTCTGCTGTTGCTGCTGGTTCAAAAGGGGGGAGTGTTAACTTTTCTAACGCAAAGTTCAAGTCCCATGTAGGCAATGGTGGTTTCCTTGGTGGTTTTACATTTTTAATTCCTCTGAGAAACTGTCTGAGTAGAGGTTGAGAAAAGACTGGAGGATCCATGTTGTATTCTGCTGAAATTGCTGATGCATGAATCTTAATGGAGGAGTAAGACAGACCATTGTGGAAAAGTTCTGCTAAATATTCCAGGATGTTAGCTATGTTTGCCAATGATACATCTAATCCTTTGGTTGCACTCCAAATGAGATATCTTTTCCATTTTGCTGAATAAGTTTTTCTTGTTGAGGGTCTACGAGCCTCCAAGATAATGTCTGTAACCCTTTGAGATAAATCTGGGTTATTTTTCCTTATGCAATGTTCCAAGCAGCTAGCTGCAGTGTTTTCAAGTTTGGATGCAGGATTTTGAAGTTGTTCTGTGTTAGCAGTAGAGGTATTAGGGGTAGAGGCCATGCGTGTTCCCGGGACATACTCCTCAGTAGCGGGTACCAATGTTGCCTCGGCCAATCTGGAGCTATCAAGATGATCCTCGGGTGATCTTCTTTGATCTTCAGTAGCACTTTGTGCATCAAAGGAAGAGGTGGGAATGCATATGCTGTCAGGTTTTCCCAACTGAAGGATAGGGAGTCCACCTTCCAAGCAAGTGGGTGGCATGTCCTTGTGCAGAGTTTTTTCAATTGGTGGTTGTGTGGGGATGCGAACAGGTCTATTTCTGGCAGTCCCCATTTCCTTGTGATGGTTTTGAAGATGTCTGGATGCAGCATCCATTCGTGGGCATCCGTGGTGGTTCTGCTTAAGATGTCTGCTAGTATATTTTCTTTTCCTGGCACGAATATGGCTTGGAGCTGAATGTTGAGGCTCAGGGCCACATTCCAGAGGTCCATTGCCATCCGGCATAGAGGATATGAATGTGTGCCTCCCTGTTTGTTGATATACCACATAACTGTGGTGTTGTCCGTCCTTATCAGTAGATGACCCTGTTGAAGAAATGGTCTGAATGTCTGAATTGCCTGTTTTACTGCCAGCATCTCTTTTTGATTTATGTGTAGGCTCATCTGGTCTTGAGTCCATAAGCCTTGTATACACTTGTCCACCATGTGTGCCCCCCATCCGAGGTCTGAGGCGTCCGTGGTGATAGTCTGGCTTGGGTGAGGCCTGTGGAAGGTCAGTCCTTTGTTCAATTGACAGGCCTGGGCCCACCACTGGAATTCTTGCTTCAGGCATGGAATTATTGGAATTTGGGTCTCTAGGCTGTGCTTGTGCTGAGACCATAAATTCCTCAGGTACCATTGTAACTTCCTCATATGTAGTCTGGCATGTGGAATTATTATTATGCAGGATGCCATGTAACCCAGGGCTTGAAGGATTTTCCTTGCTGTAAACTGGTTCTGCGTTGTTAATGCCATGAAATAGAGTGGTAGCTGCTTCTGTTTTTCTGCTGTGAGGAATGCCATCTGGTTTGATGTGTCCAGTTCTGCACCCAGGAAGGTTATCCTTTGGGATGGTATCAGCCTTGACTTTTTTGTGTTGACTGTGTATCCCAGGGCTTGCAGCAGGTGAATAACCTTTTCCAAATCTTTTGTTACTTTGTCTTTGCTGTCTGCTTGTAACAGGCAGTCGTCCAGGTATGGATAAATTTGAATTCCCTGAAGCCTGCAATGAGCAATTACTGATGCCAGGCATTTCGTGAATACTCTGGGCAGTAGATAAGCCAAAAGGCAATGCTGAGAATTGATAATGCTCTGATCCTGCAAGAAATCTGAGGTATCTTCTGCAATTTGGTCGTATGGGGACGTGCAGGTATGCCTCCTTGAGATCCAGAGTCACCAGCCAAGACTCCTTGCCCAGCATGGGAAGAAGTTGCTGTAGGGTCAGCATTTTGAATTTTGGAACAATGAGATATGTGTTTAAAGCGGACAGGTCGAGGATAGGTCTCCATTGGTTTTCCTTTCTTGGTACTAGGAAAAGCCTTGAATAAAATCCTTGTCCTTGTTCCATAGCCGGTACCTTTTCTATAGCTCTCATCCTTAGTACGTGGTCTATTTGCTGTAGAGCGTTTGTCCTTTGGTTTGGAGGAAGGTTTGGCATTCCTCTTTTCCTTGGAAGAGTATGGAAGTGAAACCTGTAGCCTTTGTCTATTGTCTGTAAAATCCATTTGTCTCCTGTAATGTAATGCCAATTTACTGAAAATAAGGCTAATTTTCTGCCTAAGGGTGCTGCCAATTGTTCCCTGGTAGGCAGTTTCAGAGCCAAGTCACTGTGATTGTCCTGTAGAAGTGGTAGTGGCTGGATCTGTGGCAGTTGTTCTCTGGCTGTTAGGCTGCCACTGACGTCCCCTGTAGGCACCTCTGGACTGACCTCTGCCTCTAGGGCGCCTATTTCTGCCTCTCTGTGCTCTGGTGGTGTCTGGAAAGGACCAATTCTTGGAAGGCCAGTTCCTACTAAACCTCGGAGGCTGGACCTGTAAGAAATCCTTGACTGTCTGGACAGATTTAGCTTTTTCTTCCACCTTCTTCAACACTTGCTGTGCAGGGGAACCAAACAAACTGTGCTTTTCCATGGGTGCATCTAGAAGCTTAGACTTTACATGGTCTGGTAAGGATTGCTCTTTTAACCATGCATGCCTTCTGATCACTGTACCAGTCATAGCTGATCTAAAGGAAGCCTCCAGTGCATCATAGCCACATTTTAAGGAATGATTACTGACCTGCTGAGTGTTATGCACCAAATCCTGAAGGGACTTACGGTCTAACGGTTCAGGCGAGGACAGTTTTTTAGTGAGCTGATCTAACAGGAATTCCTGATACTGAATCATGTGGAATTGACAGTTTAAGGCCCTAGCCGAAAGAGTAGCAGAAGTATAAACTTTTTTACCCCATCTCTCCAATGCCCTAGATTCTCTTTCAGAGGGGAGGGGGTTTTTGGCAGAGGCAGCTGTTACAGCTTTTGGGCCCTGTGAAATAGTTTCTGGATCTGCAATAGGAGCCTTATACAAATGATAATGTGTGTCCGGAACCCTGTAGTATCTGTCGGGCTTAGCAGGGGCCGGAGGCAGTGAGTCAGGGGCAGTACAAGCATCAGTAAATGCATCATCCACAACTGTAAGTACTGGAGGAATAGCTAAAGGCCTATGCTGTGGTAAATGTAAAAAGGTCCTAAGCCTTTTCCTGGAGTCTGAAAAATCCTGGCCCTGCCATTGAAATTGTTCCCTCATAGCATGCAAGGTTTCCCCAAAAGAAAATTCCTCAGGAGTAGAGGCAGAAGGTATGGAATCCTCTGCATCAGAGTCCTCATATGGAGAATAAGGGCCCTCTGGAGGATTTGTATGTTCTGAATCATCAGAGGAATAATCTGAAGAAACTGGTTCAGGGGGCTCTGCTCTAAGCCTCTTCTCTGGAGGTGGGTGAGAGGCACTGTCAGGGTGAGACTGGGTTCCCCTGATCAAAGAAATGAGATCCTCTGCTAGACTAAGCATTTGAGTACTGGAGCTAGGCCTGTGAGAGGGGGCTTTAGCAGGCACGGCCTTTGAAGATTTAGATGCTTTAGCCCTGACAAAAGCCTTAATTGACATGGATGCAGGGGGTCTAGCAGCTCCACGTGCAGGAGTAGATACATCTAAGGGGATAGTATCTGATAAATCCTGAGAATCTGTAAGAGCAGGTGGAATTTCAGTAGCAGATTCAGCCATGCTGGAAGAGGCCTCGGTAGAAGGAGGCATGCTTTCGGCCGAAGGAAGAACCGCGGACTCGGCTTCAGCCGACACCGAGACGCTCGCGGTTGGCTTAGCTGCGGTTTCGGCCGAAACCGCGGACCGCGAGTGTCGGTCCTTTTCCTTACGCTTTTTAGCTAAATGTGAAGTCAGAGTCTCCGACGGCATAATATAAGCAAAAGCAGAGCCGAAAAACTCCTCTGCAAACTCCGACCGACGCCTAAGTGTTCGTCGGTTGAAGGAAGCACAGGCTAGACAAGCTGCTACGTCGTGGTCTGGGCCTAAACAAGGTAGGCAGTAAGAGTGGAAATCTTTATGAGGTATTTGTTTCCCACAAGTTAAACAGTTATTCACTTTTTCTGACATCGGCTGAGGCAAGAAAGAGTCCCCAACGGGGTACTTAGCTTTTTAGAAGTCTTCGGTAGTAGCAATCTCTGGTTCTGACCGACCGGCACTTGCGAACAGCTTCTGCTTCGGGCGCCACGCGGCAAGAAAGACTGAGGAAAATGGCGTCAGCTTATGCCTTTATACCCGCAGAACTGCAGCTATGACATCGGGTGAAGTGCGACATCAGCCGAGGCCAGACCCAGACTTTGGAATCCGGCCAACCGAAGGGCTGCCTGAGGCCAGGACAACCCATTTGTAAGGACTGCAGATGCATCCTTGAAGGACATCCTAGGAACTCGGCAGGCAGATGTTTCTGCTGTGCACTTTATAAAGATCCTTGAAGTCAAAGAAAGAATGAATAATAGTGTCCAGAAATGAAAAAGGCTACTGCCATTGTGAACAAACACCACAAGTAACCTTCTGTGTACGGTTATTATTTACATGTCAACATAACTGTCTGAAGGTCCACATAATTTATCTAACCTATATGCATAATAGAAGGAAAACTACCCACAGGGTAGCCACACAAAATTATTGCCTTGCAGTGGAAAGATCAGTACTTCCACAATCCAAACGTGGTTCCAAGTTGCTAATTATCTTGGTTATCAAGACAAATCGAAGTAGGCTGGACAGATCAATTCTGGAAGAAGCAGAGTTTCTCTGCCAGTAAGGGTGCACTGCCTGGTGAACATGTCTGGTCAGTAAAGAGAGTGGTAAACAAAAATGCACAGGGGCATTCTGACCTTGACCTTGACCAACTGACTCAAAGTACAGGCAAACTAGGCAGCCTCATTAATTGAGATTCTGCCCCTAAAAATCCCCATCGTAATTGCAGAGTGGTCACTCAAACAACTGGACTACTACTAAATATCCAGAAAGGAGGTCTCCCTGCTGCTCTGGCTACTCAGAGGATCTTGACACCTTCTACATAAGCACACACCAGCTGCTAGCAAAGACAATGATGCTTCCTCTGCTGAGATCATCACGGGCGGGAGGATGGCATAATGGTTAAGGTGTTTACCTTACAGAAACAAGGTGCAGAGTTTGAGTCTCACATGGGGTAATTGGCTAGGCTTAAAATGGCCCACAAGGACAGTTAGCCTAGTACTAATCTATGAATCTATAACTGAGTGCAGAATGGTTATGAAAAGCAAGTCCAGCCACACAATGGACTGAGCTATTTCCTTTTAATTTCTCCATGTGGATGACAACCTCAGATCCAAATAACTGTGTCCCCTGAAAAGGAGAATGCACAAAGGATGCTGTGCCATCATCAGTGAAAGGAGTGTGATATACTCAGGGCTGCCAACAAATGACACCACCAGCTTCTGCTGTCCTACTCATCACAACAGCTGAGCCTTACCTCAATCACACCTAGCAGTACATGTGCTGACAAAGTGTGAAATAACTATGCCTGGTACTTTGGACAGCAACAATCTGGAGCAAACAAAACACTTAAATGTAAAATAAATGAGTTTAATTTCTTTTTACTTCACTGTCTCAGAGTACTTTCTTTCACATTTACAAGTTTAATCATGGTGCTAAATGCCATGACTACAACACAGTAACTAAGTTACATTGTAATAAAGCAAGTAGCGCTCTCTTGGTGTAGAATACAATCCTGGCCAAACAATGACTGCTAGAGGTGAGGACCTGAATGCACTGTAAACAACACTGTCAGTGGGAATGAAATATACTAAGTTGGACCATGGGGAACTGTCAGTGAATTCTGTAGCTACCAACTTCAGTAGTATTTAGAAAGAAGATTGTACATAGTACTATATTTTAGTCTCTAACAGAATTAATATAAATATCATTCATTTCACCTATGTCATTTTCTACAATGTTTGCATTCTTCTTTTCTTGTTTTGATATTTGACTGAGATGCCTTCATCCATGTTGTGCCTGAAACTGGTTAGTTTTGATTAATGCACTCCCTTAGTAAACAAATAAAATAAACCATTATACTGGCTCAGTACAGAGGTTTGTGTTGAGCACTTCCTTCCAAAAAAAAAAAACCCTACAACTTAAACAGTTCAGGGTCTTCAAGAACAAGAGAGTAGACATGAATGCTTGTTTTACACAGAAGTCAACAATGGCAGACTCAATGCTTGTTTTACACAGAAGTCAACAACTGAGGACTCTCAGTCAGAGGAATGAACTGTTGTACCCTGAAAAGCCAGGCTGCAATTCAGTTAAACAAGGTCCTGCTTGGGGATGTCTGTAAACAAGCAAAACGCCTTCTCAAGTGGCAGACTGTCCCTATTTACAGTAAAAAAAGGTCACTATGCTTGGATGAGACTGAATAGCTTTGAGAACATTTTTTCCAGTGTCCCCTAGAGACAGAAGAACTCAAGAAACTTGTTACAGAGTTCTGCAGGCAAGTCCAGCATCTGTAACTCACCCTCCACACTTAAAAGTACGGGCACAATTTCTGTTAAGGCTGATTCATTTTAAATTTTTTTGTTTGAATCTATCACAGAAAAATGCTCTAGTTAAGTCATGGGTTACCTCTTCCTTGTGGTAACAACTTCTTTAAGCAATTCTTAACTTTAAATACAAGGAAGAGGTAAAATCAAATACAGTAGGATAAATGATACGCAATTTTCATCAAATGCAAACCATAACATTTTAGAAATAAAAAAGACTGAAGGTAAAATACCAGATTTCCTGTGCTTTTACTGTAAATACTGTTTCATGGTGTGAAACTTCAGAAAATTCGCCATTCAAAGAAAAATAGGGACATGAATGCTCAAATTCAACTTTCAGTTAAAATTTGATTGCAATCCACTTATAGTATTTTTTTTATTAGAATGATAATGCTTGTGACTAGAAGAAAAACATAATCAGCCTTCACGGTGCTGTTCTGACCCTGGAGATTTTGGAGACTATTTTTATTAAAAATCTGTCCACTCCTAGGAGGTCAGCAGCTCTTGCCAAAACAGATTTTATAACATTAATCTCATAAAAAACACACACATGCAAACACCTGCATATATATTCACCTACGTGTGGGGTGCACGCACACACACACACACATTCAGGAGTTTCTAATATTTCAAGCCATGGGTGTAAAAAAGAAGTTATGTACTCACCATAACGTTCCATCGGAGTTGTTGCTCTTCATTTGTCTTCAACCTGTGGGACACGGATCCAGGACAGATCCGATTCGGCCACATTTCTCCAGCATCTGATCCAAGCTCCTCCCCTACCCATAATGCCCCTGTTTCCTTCCTCCCTTCAGATCGAGTTTGCTGGCTCCCATAGCAACCCAACCTGATACAATGCCTTACCCCCTGACACCAGAAAACTCATATAGTATCAACAGAAATAGCCATTTATGCTAAGGAATGGGCCATGTCTTATCCAGTCAGACCACCACACAGTCCATATATGGCAGGGGGAAGGAGGGAGGGATGGTTGAAGCCAAATGAAGAGCAACAACTCAGATGAAACATTATGGTGAGTACATAACTTCTTTACCTGAAGTTGTCTTCATTTGTTCTTCAAACTGTGGGACACAGTCCTCAGATACCAGACACCTGGGAGACGCTCATGGAAGGATACTGAGCAACAAAATGGAGCCCAAAGGATGTCCTACTTCTGGACAGAAGATCCAACTTATAATGGGAGATGAAGGTATGTGAAGATGCCCAGGTAGCCACACAGCAAATGTCATCCAAGGAAACTCTGGACCAAAAGGCGGCTGAAGTAGCCAGAGACCTAGTAGAATGTGCCTTAACATGACCTGGCAGAGGCACTCCCTTGGTTGAATATGCCAAGAGTATACACTGAGAAATCCAATGAGCAATGGTGACCTTAGATACAGGCTTCCTTAAAAAGGGCTTAGAATAGGAAACAGAGAGTTGATCAGACCTGCAGAAGGCCTTTGTTCTATGTAAGTAAAAACGCAATTGTCTATGAACATCCAGCAGGTACAATTTATACTCCCCCTTATTCGGAAAGTTTGAAAAGAAGACAGGGAGGTTGATAACCTGATTGATGTTCGATTCTGAGGCCACTTTAGGCAGAAAAGAAGGATTAGTACGCAGAGAAACTCTGTCTTTATGGAAGATCATGTAGGGGGGCTTAATGGACAAAGCCTGCAGCTCCAACACCCTTTTAGCTGAAGTAATAGCAATCAGGAAGGCTGTCTTCCAAGACATGAATTGCAGACCCACTGAAGCAGCAGGTTCAAATGGGAAGAAACCAAGGCTTGAAGGACCAGAGTAAGGTTCCAAGGAGGCGTAGGGTCTTTGATCGGTGGGCCTACAAAGAAAGGTACCCTTCAGAAACACTCTGCAGAGCTTAGAAGAGGCTAGAGAAGCTGAATTATCCCCTATGTGAAAATTAGAAATAGCTGCCAACTGAACTTTAACTGTAGAGAAACTGGCGCCCTGCTGAAAAATGGCTGCCAGAAACTCCAAGAGAACAGGAACCGGAGCAGTGAAAGCATCCAAATCCTGCTGAGCTGCCCAAATTGAGAAACACTTCCACTTACTTTAATAAACCTTCCTCGTGGAAGATCTATGAGTCGGTACCAAAATCTTAACTGCAGAAGATAACCCGGGAGTCCTAACTATCATGGAAATTGCAGCAGCCAAGCGGTGAGCTTCAGACTGTTCAGCTCTGGATGTGGGATCCCTGAGGGATGTGAGATCAGATCCGAAACTGGATCCAACATCCAGGGAGGACACACTACATGAGACCACAGAGAAGGGAACCATACTTGGCAAGGCCAGAAGGGGGCAATAAGGATGACTGAGCTCCCCAGCTGTTGAGCTTTCTGGATGAGTTTTGAAATAAGGGAAAGAGGAGGACAAGCATAGAGAAGACTGGAGTGCCAAACATAAACTAGAGTGTCTCTGGGGGGGGGTTCCCCCAGAGGGGGGTTCAGAGTGAAAAACTCGCTGCACTTCGCATTGGAAGGAGAGGCAAAGAGATTGCGGCAAGGCTGACGCCACTTTAAAAAAATCTGCTTCGTTACTGAAGGATTCAGAGACCACTCGTAAGGCATCAGGATAGACCTGCTTAGCCTGTCCGCTAGAATGATGGACCTCCCCGGAATGTGTGTTGCTACCAGAAAACGGCCGGTGGAGATCGCCCACTCCCACAATCTCATGGCTTCATGGCAAAGGGGATAAAACCTGGTTCCCCCCGTTTGTTGATATAAAAGACTACCGACATATTGTCTGTCTGGATGGCAACCATCCCTAGGGGAAGATGGGCATGAAGAGCTTGCAATGCCAAAAGCACCACCCTCATCTCCAGGATGTCCATATGCAACTGGGTCTCCAGGGAAGACCACGTGCCTTGAAAGTACAGTTGTGTACCTACCATAAATGTAGATGTTTGAGTGTATTCACTGTTGCAGTCATTACAATTGGGTTATCCTGCTGGCAGGCTTACCCGCAGTCGGCCTGAATTCCAATGTCCTGGTCCGGCGTCGGTTGCTGTCTCCTCCTCCCTGACATCAGTGCGCCAGGGGTATAAAAGATGCAGCCGACGCCATTTTCTTCAGTTTTTCTTGCCCCAGATGTCAGGTGCCCCCTAAAGGGTAGGCTAAATTATGCCAATAAGCATGCATGCACTAAAGTAAACTTTTCCTTCATCTACAAGCAAACACACCACATAGGTTGTATAGATTAGAGAAGTACAGATAAGTCCCAGCAAAGGAAAGGGGGATGGTGGGTGGGTAACCTGGACTGCAACAGTGAATACACTCGAACATCTACATTTATGGTAGGTACACAACTGTGCTATGTTCATCGTGTTTCACTGTTGCAGTCATTACAATTGGGTTGAATCCCAAAGCTAAGGTTGGGAGGCTGGGGCTAAATAGGATTAGGAGAGGCTATGAAGCCCTGCATAACTGCAGTGGCAAAGCCTGCCCTGGACTTCGCGTAGAGAGGTAAGTGATAGTGCTTTGTAAAAGTGTGCACTGAACTCCAAGATGCAGCCTCTAAGATGTCTTTGTTTGGTACTCCTCTGAGGAAGGCTGCTGAAGTGGCTGCTGCTCTGGTTGAATGGGGCCTAATGCCCTTAGGCACTGATTTGCCATGCTGTGAATAGCAGAAACTAATGCAGTGGCCTATCCACTTTGGAAGAGTCTGCTTTGAGATGGCCTTTCCTTGTGATCCTGCAGCATATGCCACTAGAAGTTGTTCAGTCTTTCTGAAAGATTTGGTTCTGTGCAAGTAGAAGCGTAGCTGCCTGTGAATGTCCAAAGAATGCAGAAGTCTCTCACCCTTATTCTGTGGGTTTGGATAAAAGGTAGGCAAATGAATTGTTTGGTTAAGGGTCACACTGGACACTACTTTAGGCATAAATGTCGGGTTTGTCCTTAGAGAATCCGTCAGGATGGAAAATGATAAAAGGTTCCACAGCCATGAGTGCCTGTAACTCTGAGACTCGTCTTGCAGAGGTTATTGCTAGGAGCAGAGCTGTTTTCCAGGATAAGAATTTTATATCAGCTGTAGAGGCTGGCTCAAAAGGAGGCAGTGTGAGTTTTTCCAAGACATAATTGAGGTCCCATGCAGGTATTGGTGCTCTCGTTGGAGGTCTTATGTTTTTGGCCCCTCTGATGTACTGCCTTAGTAATGGATGAGAAAAAATAGGTGGTTCTGTATTGTAATAAGCTGAAATGGTAGAGGCATGAATCTTAATTGATGAAAAGGATAGGCCTTTGTCCAGCATCTCGGTTAAATATTGCAAAATCTGAGGGATATTTGGTGCAATCGTGTCAATTCCTTGTGCCTGGTTACAAGCACAGAATCTCTTTCATTCTTCTGCATAGGATTTTCTGGTGCTAGGCCTCCTGGCCTCCAAAATAACATCCATCACCGCTTTAAAGAGAGGTGTGTTTTGAATGGCTACATTATCTGCCATGCCGGCAGATTTAAGGTCCTGAGTTGGCTGTGCAGGATCTGACTGTTCTGTTGGGTCAATAAGTGAGGAATTTGAGGTAATGTCCAGGCTGGGCATTGAGACAAGTTCTTTAGGATTGGGTACCAGTGCTGGCGGGGCCAGCCTGGGGCAATCAGTATCATTTTTGGCTTCTCTTGTCTGACCTTTAGGAGTACCTTGGGGAGGAAAGGCATATACTGTTAAGTTTTTCTAGCTGAAAGATAGAGCTTCCACTTTCCATGCTCGCTTGTGATAGGTCCTTGTGCAGAATCTCTGTAGTTGGCAGTTGTGAGGGGAAACAAACAGGTCTACGTCTGGGCATCCCCAGTTCCTTGTTATCATGCTGAAGACTTGTGGATCCAATTTCCACTCGTGGGGATCCATTAGATTTCTGCTTAGTTCGTCTGCCAGAGTATTTATCTTTCCTGGCAGGAATTGTGCTTGCAGATGTACTTGGTAAGTCAATGCTGTGTCCTACAAAGTCATGGCTAGTCTGCAGAGGGGGTAGGAATGTGTGCCTCTCTGCTTGTTTATGTACCACATGACTGTAGTATTGTCCGTCTTTATCAATAGTTGTCCTGGATGAATTAGATCCTTGAAGGCTGTCAGGGAATTCTGAACAGCTAGCATCTCTTTTTGATTGATATGTATAAGCATTTGGCTTGCAGACCATGTGCCCTGAATACATATTCCTGCCATATGGGCCCCCCAGGCATAATCTGATGCATCTGTTGTTAATGTCTGCCTGGCTGTGGGTAAAATGAATGGCTGTCCCTTGTTGTAGTGACAGGCCTTTGCCCACCATCGAAACTCCTATTGCAGGCAGGGAGTGAGGGTAATTATTGTTTCCAGGCTATGGCAATGTTGAGTCCAAACACTTTTTATATACCATTGCAGTTTCCTCATATGCAGTTTTGCATATGGAATTAGCAGAATGCAAGATGCCATGAAGCCCAAAACCTGCAGAATTTTTCTTGCAGATAACTGGGTCTTTGTTGCCAACATTTTGAAATAAGTACACAGTTGTCTTTGTCTGGCATGAGATAAGCCATCTGGGCAGTTGTATTTAAGCTTGCACCCAGGAATATTATCTCTTGAGAGGGTACTAGTTTTGATTTCTTTTTGTTTACTGTGTACCCTAGGCATGTTAGTAATCTTTTTACAAACGCCAGATGCTGTAGTAGAATGTCCTTGTTCTCTGCTTGAATAAGACGGTCGTCCAAGTAAGGATAAATTTGTATTCCTCTTTGTCTGCAAAATGCAATTACTGGTGCCAGCCATTTTGTGAAGACCCTGGGCGCAGTTAGATAAGCCAAAGGACAGTGCAGAGAATTGGTAGTGCATTGAGCCAGCTATAAATCTGAGGTATCTTCTGCATGACTGTCTGATTGGGATATGCAGGTATGCCTCTTTTAGGTCTAAAGTCACAAGCCAAGCCTTCTTGCCCAGCATGGGCAGACGCTGCTGTAGAGTCAACATTTTGAATTTTGGAATATCCAGAAATGTGTTTAGAGTAGACAGGTCCAGTATTGGTCTCCAGGCTTTGTCCTTTCTGGGCACCAAGAACAGTCTTGAGTAAAATCCTAGTCCCTGCACTTGTTGTGGTACTCGCTGAATGGCCCTCATGTCCGTGAGGGATGAAAAGTACAGTTTTGTACCTACCATAAATGTAGATGTTCGAAGATCCACATTGCTGCAGTCATAACCTGTGGGTAGTCCGCTGTCCTCGGTCGGCCCGAATACCAAAGTATTAGGCTGGCGTCGGTCATGGGCGCTGAGATCTGACGTCAGTGCGTCCCGGTATTAAAGCGCATGACCGACGTCATATCCTCAGTCTTTTCTTGCCCCAGATGTCAGAAGGCCCAAAAGAAAGGCCACAGCCTAAAATAGAAAAACCTCCAAAACCCATGTACAAACAATATCTACAACCTAAACAAACAAACACTCCAAACTACAGAGGGGAAGGAGGGAGGGTAAATTGGACTGCAGCAATGTGGATCTTCGAACATCTACATTTATGGTAGGTACAAAACTGTACTATGTTCTTCATCTCACATTGCTGCAGTCATAACCTGTGGGTAGAATCCCAAAGCAAAAGTGAAGGGAGGTTGGCCAAATCATAAAGCATTGGGGGCTGCTAATAAGACCCGCAAGACTGCAGTGGCAAACCCAGCCCTAGACTTGGAATAAAGAGGGAGATGGTAATGTTTAGAAAAAGTGTGCACTGAACTCCAAGTAGCTGCTTCCAAAATATCTTTGGTAGCTACTCCCCTCAAAAAAGCAGTAGAAGTGGCAGTAGCCCTAGTGGAATGAGGTCTGATTCCAGCCGGAATCTCCTTACCATGATGAGAATAACAAAAGGCAATACAATGACCAATCCACTTAGAAATAGTTTGTTTAGAAATAGGTTTCCCCTGAGAGCTCAAAGCAAAAGAAACAAATAACTGTTGAGACTGTCTGAAACTTTTAGTCCTGCTCAAATAATAACGCAACTGCCTGTGAATATCCAAAATGTGCAAAATTTTCTCCCCTTTATTTTGGGGATCAGCATAAAAAGTAGGCAAATGAATAGATTGGTTCAGGGCCACATTTGAAACCACTTTAGGCATAAAAGTAGGGTTAGTACGCAGAGACACCCTATCTTTATGAAAAATCAGGAAGGGTTCAACTGCCATTAGAGCCTGTAATTCAGATACCCTTCTAGCAGATGTAATGGCCAACAAAAAAGCAGTCTTCCAAGACAAAAACTTTAACTCAGACATAGCTGCAGGTTCAAAAGGAGGTAAAGTAAGTTTTTCCAACACAAAATTGAGATCCCAGGAAGGAGTAGGAGCTCTACGTGGGGGTCTTATGTTCTTTGCCCCTCTAAGGAATTGTTTAAACAAAGGATGAGAGAATAATGGTGGGTCACAGTCATAGTGAGCAGAAATTGCTGCAGCATGAACTTTTACAGAGGAGAAAGACAAACCTTTGTCTAATAATTATGTAAGATATTGAAGAGAAACACTCAAATTAGGCTTGGAAACATCAAAACTCCTTGCTGTGCACCAAATAAAAAATCTCCTCCATTTATCAGCATAAACTTTCCTTGTACTAGGCCTTCTGGCCTCCAAAATAACATCCAAAACTTGTTGAGGAAGCTTCGACCCTTCAGGTTCTAGAACAGAATATGCCAGGCTGTTAGATGCAGGGACTGAATCCTGACATTGAGGAAATGATTGCCCGCCTGGGACAAAAGGTGTAGAATTGAAGGCAAAGGCCAAGGAGGCTCCCGTACTAAACTCCTCAGCAGAGGGTACCAATGCTGTCGAGGCCAATCTGGAGCTATTAGAATCATGGAGGGCTTGTCTTGTCTGACCTTCAAGAGCACCTTGGGAAGGAGAGGCAGAGGAGGAAAGGCATAGACGTGAAGATTGCTCCAACTGAATGATAGAGCATCCACTTTCCAAGCTATGGGATGAAACATCTTTGTGCAAAACTTTGGCAACTGGAAATTCAGTGGAGAAGCGAACAGATCTATGTCTGGAGTCCCCCATATCACTGTCAACTGTCGAAATACATGAGGATCCAACTTCCACTCGTGAGGATCCACCATCTGTCTGCTCAAAACATCTGCTAAGGAGTTCTGTGCTCCTGGCAGAAACCTTGCCTGAAGAGTGAGGTGCATACTGATAGCAGTCTCCCACAGAATCACAGCTTGTCTGCAAAGAGGGTACGAATGGGTTCCCCCTTGCTTGTTGATGTACCACATGACAGTTGTGTTGTCTGTTTGAATCAACACTTGTCCCGGGTGAAGTAAATCCTTGAAAGCCATCAATGCAAATTGGACTGCTAACATCTCCTTCAAGTTGATATGTAAATGTTGAAGTCTGGCAGGCCACGTGTCTTGAACCCACTTTCCATTGAGGTGTGCTCCCCAAGCCTTGTCCGAGGCATCTGTCGTTAAGATCTGACTCGCCTCTGGTCGGGTCACAGAGAGTCCCTTGTTTAGGTGACATTCCTGAGCCCACCACAAAAATTCCTTTTGAATGCAAGGTATTATTTGAATGACAGTGTCCAGATCGTGGCAGTGTTGTGTCCATACATTTTGAGATACCATTGTAGCTTCCTCATATGCAGTTTGGCATTGGGAAGCACCAGAATACAAGATGCCATGAACCCCAAGGCTTGAAGGACTGTCCTTGCAGTCAGCCTGGACCGTAGAGACAATTGCTGAAAGTAAAGTGTAAGGTTTCTTTGCTTGTCCGGGGTCAAAAAAGCCATCTGGGAAGCTGTATTCAGTCTCACACCCAGAAAGCACATTTCCTGAGAGGGTACTAGACTGGACTTTGTTTCGTTCACAGAATACCCTAGGCACCTTAACACTGCCATAACATACTGTAGATGGTGAAGAAGCTTGTTTTCGTCTTGAGCAAGAATCAGGCAATCATCCAAATAAGGATAAATTTGTATTCCTCTTAACCTTAGGAAGGCTATCACCGGGGCCAGAACCTTTGTGAACACCCTGGGCGCAGTAGATAAGCCAAAGGGCAATGCAGAGAACTGATAATGTAAAGTCCCAGCCCGAAAACGCAGGAATCTCCTGCAACTGGGTCTGATAGGAACATGAAGATAAGCCTCTTTGAGATCCAGAGTTACCATCCCATCCGGAATTAACTGAGGCAAGAAAAAACAAAAATATTCCCCAACGGGGTACTTAGCCCAACTTGGTTTCGGTCTGAAACTCGAAATACGAAAATTTCAGAACGCCGAACGGCACTTGCAAACGCTGCTTCTGCTTCGGACCATGCAGCAAAAAAGACTGAGGATATGACGTCGGTCATGCGCTTTAATACCGGGACGCACTGACGTCAGATCTCAGCGCCCATGACCGACGCCAGCCTAATACTTTGGTATTCGGGCCGACCGAGGACAGCGGACTACCCACAGGTTATGACTGCAGCAATGTGAGATGAAGAACATCTTGTTTTTGTGCCTCTGCCCATTGGTTGTGTGGCAGGTCTGGCATACCGTTTGCCCTTGGCAGGTTGTGAAAGTGGAACCTGTAGCCTTGTGACACTATATTCAAGACCCATTTGTCCTGCATGATCATGTGCCAATTTTGTGAAAAAAGTGCTGGTTTTCCCCCTAAAGGAGCTGCCAGAAGATAAGTGCTTGGTGCTGGCAGGGGAAAGTCATTGAGACTGTTTTCTGTATGGCTGTGATTTATCTTCTCTGCTTTTGGAGGTAGAAGCACCCCATTGTTTAGACCTGTATGAGCCTTGGGGCTGGGATCTGCCTCTGATTTGTCTGTATCTGCCTCTTTGTTGCCGGTCTTACACTGGAAAGGACCAATTCTTTGTAGGCCAGTTCCTGCTAAATCTGGGAGGCTGTACCTGTAAGGAATCCTTGACTGTTTGCACAGATTTAGCTTTGTCCTCCATTTTCTTCAACACCTCTTCTGCTTTAACACCAAACAAGGTATCATGCTGCAATGGGGCATCTAATCATTTTGCTTTAACATGATCAGGCAGATTCTGTTCCTTTAACCAAGCATGCCTCCTAATGACAGAACCTGTAAAAGTGGCCCTGCAGGAGGCCTCCAGAGAATCAAAACCACATTGCAAAGTATGATTTCCCACTTGTTCAGCTGCATGCAATAAATCCTGCATTTCTTTGTTTTCTGCACATTCAGAATTTGTCAACAATTCCTGTTTAAGCAGTGACATAAGGTATTGCTGATATTTAAGCATATGAAACTGACAATTTAAGGCCCTTATGGCCAAGGTAGCAGAAGTGTAAATATTTTTCCCCATCTGTCCAAGGACCTTGAATCCCTATCAGAGGGGATAGGGTATTTTGCAGTGGAAGCCTTGACCCCTTTGGGACCCTGAGAGATAGTTTCTGGGTCAGCAGCAGAGTTTTTAAAAAGAAATTTATGAGAGTCAGGAACCCTGTAATATCTGTCAGGCTTAACAGGAGCTTGAGGTAAAGAGTCAGGGGTAAGACTAGATTCCGAAAACACATCATCTACAATGGCTAACACAGGTGGAATGGCTAGAGGCCTGTGTTGAGGTAGTAAAAGGAAATCCCTGAGCCTTTTTTTAGATTCTGAAAAATCTTGGCTCTCCCAGTGGAAATGCTCCCTCATGGTATGCAAGGTTTCCCCAAACGAAAAGTCCTCTGGAGGAGAAGCTGAAGGTATAGATTCTTCAGCATCAGAATCCTCATAGGGGGGGAAGAGAATATTCCTGATCAGGAGAGAGAGAAACCTAATCTGAAGATTCATAGTCAGTCTCTTGCCTATGCCTCATCTGGAGGGGGATGGGAACCCCTGATCAAGGTAATCAAGTCTTCGGCCATTTTGAGCATCTGTTTTTTGGGCATAGAGGCCTGTCCACGTGGCTCTTGAGTTTGTTTCTTTGCTTTAGAAGGTGCTTTAATCTTTGCCTTTGAAGCTGAAGTCTGTTCAATGTAAAGATGTTTAGGTCTGAATACACCCTCAGAAGCCGGTGCCTGCTCAGTGGCTCCGGACCCATCTGAGGGAATAGTATCCGAGGCTCCAATACCTTGAGTTTCCAGCGGCATGGCTGACTCCACGTGGGAGTCGGTAGCGGCCTACGACTCTAAAGTAGCGGGCGTCAGGGGCTGCGAAAGCACCTCACTGCGAACCGGCGACTGGTTTAGGAGAAGCTTCGTCATATGTTTTGGACCTCGGTTGTTTATCTTTCTCCTTTTCTTTGCGTTTTTTGTGAACTCCGGTAGTCGGAAGGTTATCCAACGACATTTCTGGATAATTAAACCAGCGTCCAAAATAGTTTAAAGCAAAATCATACTGACGCTTAATAGTGCATTGGTTAAATCTAGCACAAAACAGGCAACCAGAAACATTGTGATCAGGGCCTAGGCAAGGAATACATTAAGAATGAAAGTCCTTATGAGGTATTTGCTTTCCACAAGAAATACAATTATTTTTTTTTTCTGACATCGGTCTGGAGCAAGAAAAATGTTTCCCCAACGGGGTACTTAGCTTTATTGAAGACCTCATATCTGAAATTCAAACACAAAAATCTCAGGAGTCGGCCGACCGGCACTTGCGAACTGCTTCTGCTTCGGGCACCACGCGGCAAGAAAGACTGAAGAAAATGGCGTTGGCTGCTTCTTTTATACCCGTGACATCAGGCAAGGGGCGACAGCAGCCGACGCAGGACCCAGTACTTTGGAATTCAGGCTGACTGAGGGCAACCTGCCAGCAGGATTACCCAAATGTAATGACTGCAACAGAGAAACACGAAGAACATCAGCAAGAAGAGTTTTTTTTTTTTTTTTTAACCCGATGCAAAACGTGGAAGGGGAGGTGATAGGAAAAGATAGAAAGAGAGAATTTTTTAGAAAGAGGGAATTTTTAGACAGAAAGAAGATCTAACGCACACATTTAAATACACTTACCCAAAATAGCTTAGAGCAATGGATCATCATGCTTACTTGAGCTCGGCAAATGAGATCTGGAGACAAGGAGGAGACAGGGCATTATGGGTAGGGGAAGAGCTTGGAGCTTGGATCAGATGCTGGAGAAATGCGGCAGAGTGGGATCTGTGTCCCACAGGTTGAAGAGCAAATGAAGACAACAACGTCAGATCATACATTTTTGCTACGGTGTTCCAAAATCAGTACCTTTGATACTTCTCAATAATGTAACTGTTTGTATATTGCTGAGTATTTGCTGCATTTTCCCTGCTTAGTGCTGTGTGTATTTAACAGTTAACGTGTCTTTGCCACATTGTCTGGATTTGTGGCTGAAAAGGGTCCTTGAACCAGTTCACTCATCCAGTTAAATTTAAGTATATACATCAACAAACAAACAAACCCACCCAGTTCTCTTTGGCTCATAGGACTTTTGCTAGACCTGGCTAACAGGTACTTCCTGAGAATACTTTCTTTAGAACAAAACTTAAGGATGCTACATGTATAAAATACTTATTCTTCCTTTTCCATAGTTCTTAGGATCATAGGAAGTTACTAAGCTATTGGCCCTGAGGCCCTTACAAGCCTAGCCAAGAATTTAGCCCATGTTCTGACAAGTCAGTATCCAATGCCCCTGTGCAATCCCAGGTGTGTATTTTCTGTTCCCCATCCAGTTATCCAGGTTATACTTAAAAAGGGTTAATGAGGTACTCTGCTTGACGTGGACAGGGAGTCAATTCCACAGAAGGGGGAGTCTCTGGGACACAAATCTGTTCCACCACCAAGTCCTACTGATGTCACAGACCAGGTTGAGGTTGAGCATGCGAGTTACTCAAGTGGAGCTTGACTTACAGATATGCAGCAGTCCTACCAGGGCGGGGTCTGAGATTGCTTTGTATGCCAAACAGAGGTCATCTTGGAGGAGTCTGTATGAAACTGAGTAGAGGGACAGGGCTTTTAGCCTGTGTCAAAGGCTTTGGCCAGGTCAAGGTAGGCAGGTGTGCATGGTCTTCCCCTCATCCATGGCTTTTGTGGCTGTCTCAAAAAAGTTGAACAAATTTAACAGGTATGACCTCCCTTTGATGAAACCAAACTGTGTGAGATCAAGTGTTTGGAGGTTGCCAATGTCCTTGTTAATGAGGTGCATGATAATCCATTCCATGGCCTTGCAGAACTGGCTGGTTAGGCTGATGGGTCTATAATTTCCTGGACTGGTGGACGCTCCACCTTTGTGGAAAGGGATGAAGTGGCTGTCCTCCACTCGGCTGGGATGAAGTTGGTACTCAGGCTTTGGTTGAATAGAGTGCCTAACGGTGGTGCAAGTTCCTGCCCGAGTTCATGTAGGATGCCACCTGGAATGTTATCGGGTCCCACGGAGGCTATATTTTTTGCCTTTGAGAGGGCAGGGATGACTTGCTCCCGAGAGATAAGGGGGGCAGGTGCTGGAGATGTCTGATTTTCTGATGGGGGGACAGAGGGGTGAAGTTTCACTGAACCTATCTGCCAGCAGGTTGGCTATATTTACGGCGTTTGTATATGTGGTGACCTTGACCACCAGTTCTGCGCAGATCTGAGTGCTTCCCCTTTGAGACCGTGGACATATTTGAAGAAGGCCTTATTATTTTCTTTAGTAGATATGGCCAGTTTGGACTCCAAGTTTACTTTGAAAGATTGCTATGGAAAAATTGCTTCCAATTAGGCACCTGCTCCTTCTTGGTCCTGGACAGCAATGTTTTTCTTTTATTATAGAGTTAATTTATTGCAGATGGCCACCAGACAGGTTTACTCTTTCTTGAGGAGGAGGACTTTGTCCTGTCAGGTATTCCTGATTCCATGCAGCTATATAAATGCTCGTATAGTACTTTGGTGTAGGTTTGAATATATGTGCCAGTTCCTATGGAGGGGAGAAGAGGGCTATGAAATTGTTTATACCTTCCCTCAAGAGGCTGCAATCAGCTTTGGAGAAGTTTTTTGTTTGACCCTAGCTGGGGTCAGGGAGATGATGCTTAGAAAGTGACCGCTTTGTGGTCAGATCTTACCAGAGAGGATGACACTGTAGGGATGTTGCAATGGTTATACATACTGGTTAATACCAAGTCCAAGATATTATATCACCTCTTGTGGGGGTGTCGACCAGCAGGTCCAAGGCATTTGCATTGACAAAATCAAGGAATATCTGGGCATTTGGGTTTTGGCATGAGTAGCTCTTCCAGTCTATGGTTGGATAGTTAAAGTCGCCCAGGATTAGGGTAAAAGGGTCGAATCTTGATAAATTCGAAGAGGTCCAGATAGGTGGAGTGAGCATCTTGAGTCAAAGTTGGGGGCCTGTAGCTAGCTATAATATGAACAGCATTACCTGCACCTGGAGTGCCTCGTGTGTCATACTGTTTGACTAGCCTGGAGGTTTGTATGTCTTTAATATATATTGCAACTCCACCTCCTTTTGCTTGGCTGCCCATGGTTTGGGGTCTGAATGTATGATAGGATAAGTACCTGGTATGGCTGGGGTGCTCTCTACACCTTTGAACCAGGTTTCCGTGATTGCACAGATGTCAGCATCTTCCAGGGTTAAGACTGCTTGCAATGAGTACAGTTTCATGTTTAGGCTCTTAGCATTTAGCAGCATGACCTTTAATTTGCGTTAAATGCCATGCTACTAATACTCAATTACACACATTAAAAAATCATTTGTTCTGGCTAATAATGGCAGAGTGGCTTACAAACACGTAATGTATTATTATTATTATCATTATTATTGTTCATATGTGTATACTAGACTAATGACCACTAGGGTCCTTATAAGCCTACCATGCAACCCAAATGTGACCCACAAATTGGATTGATTTATGTGGTGATTTACTGACTACCTCTATCCATTAGAGACATAGGATCCAGACCAGAGGTGAATTTCCGATTACCCATCCATTGGTCCAAGTAACACTTAAAAAGGGATAGAGAGGAACTCCACTTAACATGGACAGAAAGTCTGTTCCAGAGAATGGCAATTTTCAAAGAAAAATATCTGTGTCTACAATATTACTATTTATGTTACAAGCAAAGTTTAGGTCTTTTAACATAGTAGTTCTGATGCTGTTTGTTTTGCAAATGTGCAAAAGGTTCATTAAAACAAGTTCCAGGGATGACCTGCATGCCCGGAAAAGATCACCTCTCAGAACTCTGTATGACATTGTTGTAAAAAGACAGGACTTTAAGGTGATCAGCATAGGACATTGTGTTTACTCCCAATATTCGTTTTGTAAGGAACTTTTGTGGACATTCCAGTTGTTGCAAGTGTCTGGGTCAGGTACATAACAAAGGGGGTCCGAATGGAAGGATAAATCAGCAAGCAAAAGAAAGTAGTATTCATGGAACTGAATCCATTCTCAAGTCTTGGTAAGTACCTTCACGAGATGGAACCTGTTTTTCACAAAATCTCAATAAGATGACACTGATATACAAACTGTATTTTATATAGTACATATCATGGACAGAAGCAGGTTAAAAAATAAAAAAAGATAGCTGGGTGCAGAAGACCCAGGATTAAAAAGCACCCAATCCTGGTAAGCACACTGATGCCAGGAATGGAAAAATATGACAGTATAGACTCCTCAAGATACGGAAACATTCCTTCAATGGGGCTAGGCCAGGCCCGGGGGAGGATGGACTCCTTGTTGTAGAAGGTAGTAGAAGTCCAAAAATCACAAAAAATGGTGGGCCAAAAAAGAGCCATACAGACAGAGTGGACTATTGAGGATAACAAAAAAATTATGTATTGTTACTATTATGCAAGAAGCCCAGAGTTTCCAGACAGAAGACATATAAAAAGATTAACAGAGAAATCGGGAAAGAAAAACACTTGCACAAGAAAAACTGTCAGAAGCTTCAAATATAAATCGATGTTCATTAATACAACAGATTCCTGAAAAACATTATAACAAGAAACCTTGAGACGTTTGGAAAAAGAAACAACTGAGGAAGTGCGAAAATATAAAAAATGAAATTTAGAGAATTTTAAAAGGTATAAAAAAGAAACATGGACATGGGAAAGAAAGAAATCCGATATGGTACAATATTTATGAAAAGGAGAAAGCCACATTAATCAACACAAAAAGGCATCCAGATATGGAAAATTTCACAATACAAAAAATAAGATCACTAAGCAGGAATGCTGAACAGAAGAGTAGAAACGTAGAAGTTAAAAAAAATAGAAGATGAAGTTATCGAATACCTGCAAAGTGAAGGATTTAGTGTAGAAAGTCTAACACAGGTTATATCACCACATGACGGGAACGATTCCCTCAAGTAAACAGAAATAGGAGGAGCAGGAGACATCTGAAAAAGAAATATGGACATGGGAAAGAGAAATAGACTTAATATGGTGCAATTTTTATGCAAAGGAGAAAGCAAAACTATTCAATATAAAAACAGCAGCACCAAAGACATTTGAAGAGAAATACAAAGCATTCAGATATGGAAAATTTTGCAACACCAAAAAATAAGAAAAAGTGGAAAAGAAGATTAGTAATGGAGAAGTTAAAGAAATAGAAAATGAGGTTATGGATTATCTGCGAAGTGAAGGATTTAGTGTAGAAAATTTGATAACATCACAGCAGGACAGAGTAGAGGATCCCCAAATCAAGGAGATACCAGTGGAGCAGGAAACATCTGATTATTTACCACATGAGGATACTTTGGAGCATTCCATAGGAAATCAGTACAAAAGTTCAGTTGGAGCTACACAGCAAGAGAAAGAACATGAAACTATGGCAACCCTGACACAGTCAATGTTGTGGAGTGACAGATCAGTGAGTTCCTATATGAATGAGCAATGGATGACATAGGATGAAACCGAAGAGGATGCATTACAGGAAGATGTTGTGGAACTTACAGAATGCCCACACGAAATGGAGAACAAAGAATGTGCCCTCAGATTAGAAGAAAATGACATATGAGAAGAGTTGCTTGATTTAATAGACATAGACAGTAAAACAAATGAACACAGTAATTTGGAGTGTTCACAGAGATTCATGCAATATAACAGAAGTAAATAGGATATATTACCATGCAGCTAAATGAATAACAAGTGAAGTCTCACCACAAAAACACAGGGCAGTAAGGGAAAGGAAGGGAAAAATCAAATGCCATCATGGAATTATCGAATAGATAAAACTATAAAGCAATTAAGACAAGAGTTGTCACTGTTAGAAGAGTACAGAAGAGGGAACAGATTAACAAAAATGCTCAGAAAGATAGACACGATAAAACCAATGTGCTGTATCAGAACATAAGAGGATCTATCATGCAGTATCACAAATAACAAATTAAAAATATCAGCACAGGCAACAAAACCTAATATAAAACAAGCAAATTATTGATAACCCAAAAAGGTTTTATAGAGAAATGGGAAACAAGGCAAAAAACACCACCAATAAAAAGAGGAAACATACATTTTGGAGAAATATCTATGCAGATCCTGTGGAACATAAAGATGCTAAATGGACAGAAGTAGTAAAAGAAAGAATAAGTAGTTCAAATGTACAGAATATGAAATACGATGAAGTAACGGCCAGAGAGAGTGAAACTAAGTCAAGAAAAGCTCCTAATTGGAAAAATTCAGGCCCAGCAGCTGCAGTACTTAACTTCTGACTAAAAGTATTAACGTCTTTACATGAAGATTTAGCCATGAGTAAGAACCATCTGTATGCAAACCCCGAACAGACACCAACCTGGTTAACAAAGAGAAAAACAATGCTCCTACTTAAGAGCGAACCTACAAGCTATCCTAAAAACTATAGACCAATACCTTGCCTTCCGAAAACATATAAACTCTACATAGGAATTGATGCCTACAGAGTTTATAGTCACTTAGAGGAAAACTCAATCATGACAACAGAACAAAAAGGCAACAAAAAAAGTCATATGGAACAAAGGATCATTTGTTGTTAAAGTCATAATGGAAAGCTGTAAAAAGGGGAATAATCTAAGTATGGCATGGACAGACTATAAAAAGCATTTGACAGTATCCCACATTCATTGATAAAAGAGTGCTTAAAAATGCGTAAGATACACTCTACACTGATCATTTACATTATGGTGACCACGAAACTTTGGCAAACCGCTCTGTAGTTAAGCCAAGATAAAAATTCAAAGGGGAATATTTTCAGGTTGACTCTGTCAGTTGTGCTCTTTTGTCTTGCCTTTAACCCATTAAGCTGTCTACTTAATAGATTAGGTCATGGCTACAATTTGGCTGCCAGAAAACAACAGTGTAAAGACTTATCTTCTTTTTGTAGATGATTTAAAATTGAAGAGTTCATCAAATGAACTGAAAGCACAACTGCAAGGGTCAAAACTTTTTCAAATGATACAAGAATGTCATTTGGTCTTGATAAATGTGGAAAAGTAAACTTTAAAGCAGGAAAGCAGCAGCATCAAGAAAACATCAGTTTGAGACAGGAATGTGATATAAAAGAATTTGAGCAAGGAGGAGTGTATGAATATTTGGGAACTGATGTAGGATCAAAAATAAAACATGTACAAATGTGAATAAAACTTAGCAAGGAATATTTTTGAAGACCAAAATTAATACTGAAAACAGTACTGACATCTAGGAACAAAGCCAAGCTATAACCCGGTTTGCTCTTACTGCTCTAACTTACAATTTTGGAGTGACTGACAGGCCCCAAAAGGTGTTGGATAGGTTGGACAGGAAAACAAGGAGGATGCTTCAAGCTCATCAAATGATTTATAAAAATCTGTGTATACCTTCTTTTGGCTTTTCCCGGTTTGGGGTTGCCACAGTGAATCACCTGTCCGCTCTTGATTGGCAGTGGAGTTTTATGGTGTCAAATTGCCAGCCCGGCGCCCAACCTTCCACAGAAGGCACACACTCACACCTAGGGCCAATTTAGTGTGTCCAATCCACTTACAGCATGTCTTTGGGATGTGGGAGGAAACCGGAGCACCCGGAGGAAACCCACACAACCACAAGGAGGACATGCAGACTCTGCACAGAAGGCACCCCAGCTGAGGATCGAACCGGAGAACCTCTTGCTGTGAGGCAGCAACACTAACCTCTGCACCACCGTGGCCACCCACAAAAATCTGTGTATACCAAGACTAGATATTTCCTATTATGAGGGAGGTATGAGTCTCCTCAAAACTGATTACATGTCAAATTTGCAAACCTCACAAACCCAAACGTTGTGAAAGTTTTGAAACATGAGGAGAATAAGTCTAGGATGACTTCCCTGCTAAGTTTAGCAGAAGCATACTGGCGTCAAGCAGGAATGGAAATCAAACCAGGAACAGAAAAAAAAAATCAGGCAGGAAACGAATGTGCCAACACACAAAATGTGGAAAATGCAGAAAAACAGTTACAAGTACAGAAAACTTTTGGATCAACCTCATGTTGATCAAGATCTAATGCAAGAATGGATAAGGAGAGGTGAATTTAAACCAAAAGACGAAAGGTTAATATTGGCAGCCCAAGATAGTGGACTATGTACACATTGGTTTACAAAGTCCATTGAACATGGAGAGAAACACAAATGTAGGTTTTGTAAACAGAACTGGAAACAGTCACACATCTTGTTGCTGGTTGTGATATACTAATGGCAAAAGGACTGTATATGGAAAGGCATAAAAATGTGGCAAGAATGTTGCACTGGGGATTATGGAGGCATTATAATACTAAGGCAGCTGAAAAACACTAGAAACAAAAGCCACTATTACAGAAAATGAAGTTTGTATCAAGTGGGATCACCCATTACCAACAGTTCAAAAAATGCAAGAAAAACAGATACAGTAGTCCAGGAAAAGAATACAAAAGCAGCACTGACCAGTGAAACTGCTACATCCAGTGACTACAGTGTTTTAGACAGAGAGAGAGAGATAAAGAAATAAAATACCAGAATTTGCAGGCAGAAATGAGGGCAATGTAGAAGGACACCCAAACAGTTCCAATAGTATAAGGAACAATGGGTCTTATAAAAATGAAATTACAATCGGACTTAGATATGTTATCGATACACAAAACCCCATATGAACTGCAGAAGGTGTCGTTACCGGGCACAGTGCAGGTGCTGTGAAGAGTACTTCTGGCTAACATCAAAGACAAACAATATTAATTACATGAACATTAATCATACTTTGCTTAGGAATGGGGTCCATTCCCGTCATGGTATTAGAAACCCAAAAATCTTGGGAGAAATTAAAAGGCATTATACTCTATGATGGATCTGATGAGGGCCGAGTACAGTGCTATGATGACCTCTCTGGACCTAGATGCCATGCCCTTACTTGTAAGTTGAGCAACATTGAAGGATTTTCTTATTACCTTGGACAAATGCTGGTCGAAGGTTAGGTCACTATCTACATGAGTTCCCAGATCCCTGACTAATGAATCAACTTTTAAGGGTGTTTTTCTGATGACATAGTTACTCGGGGTGGTAGATTTCCCAAAAAGTACTAGAATGCATTTCTTGGTATTATGGTTTAAGCCATGGCTTTCGCATCAAGTGAATGCCTGTATTATGTTTTGAAATTGCTTTTCCTTGGACTGCAGGGGCGTAAGCTACAAAAAGTTGTTCAGACTTCCTACTGGCCTTGGTTCTGTCCAGGTAGTATCGAAGTTGTCTGTGAATGTCCAAGGTATGCAACAGTCTTTCCCCCTTATTCTCAGGATTGGGGAAGAAAGCAGGCAGATGAATGGCTTGATTTAAAGAAACCCTAGATACCACCTTTGGCATAAAAGTAGGGTTGGTCCTTAATGAAACCCTGTCTCTATGAAAAATAATAAAGGGTGGTATTGCCATTAGGGCCTGTAGCTCCGAAACCCTTCTTGCTGAGGTAATTGCCAACAGGAAAGCTGTCTTCCATGAGAGAAATTGCAAGTCAACTGAAGCTGCTGGCTCAAATGGAGGTAGAGTCAGTTTTTCTAAGACAAAATTGAGGTCCCAGGCTGGCACTGAGGCCTTTCTTGGTGGCTTAATGTTCTTAATTCCCCTGAGGAATTGCCTTAGTAAGGGTGAGAAAAACAGGAGGATCAGTGTTGTATCTAGCTGAAATAGCAGATGCATGTATCTTTATGGAAGAATATGAGAGGCCGTTCTTTAACATATCTGCCAAATATTCCAAGATGAGTGGGATGTTCAACAATGATGCATCATGTCCCTTGCTGGTATTCCAATTGCTGAATCTTTTCCACTTTGCTAAGTAAACCTTTCTGGTGGATGGTCTTCGAGCCTCTGTTAGTATCCACTGAACTTCCTTGGAGAGAGATAAGCTGAAGTTATTTATGGGATCTCCCAGGCTGTTAGCTGCAGTGTCTGAAGATTTGGATGCAGTGTTTCGAAATTGTGTTGAGTCAAAAGTAGAGGCCACTGGGGGAGGGCCCACCTCCTGGTGTGACATATGCTCCGTAGTAGTGGGTACCAGTGTTGTCTTGGCCAGTCCGGAGCTATTATGATTCCCTTGGGTTTCTCTGCTTTGATCTTTAGTAATACTGAGGTCATCAGTGGCAGAGGTGGGAATGCATAGATTGCTAGGGAGTTCCAGTTGAATGAGAGGGCATCTATTTTCCAAGCTTTTGGATGGTATGTCCTTGTGCAAAATTTTGGTAGAAGATGGTTGAGGTGAGAGGCAAATAGGTCCACTTCTGGCTTGCCCCATGTCGAAGTGAGTTGTCTGAAGGCCTTCGGATGTAACCTCCACTCGTGTGGATCTGTGAAATTCCCGCTTAGGCTGTCCGCCAACACATTGTCTTTTCCTGGAACAAACTGGGATTGTAACTGGATGTTTAGGCTCAGTGATTTTTCCCAAAGCTGCATTGTCAGTCTGCAAAGGGGTAAGAGTGGGTGCCCCTGCTTGTTTATGTACCACATCACAGTGGTGTTGTCTGTCCGTATCATTAAATGGCCTTGCTGGAGTTGGTGTTGAAAGGCCTCGATGGCATGCATTACTGCCAGCATTTCCTTTTGGTTTATATGCAGATGTGTTTCCTTTGGAGACCATTGTCCTTGTATACACCTGCCTTCCATGTGCCCCATCCAAGGTCTGAGGCATCTGTAGTCATGGTCTGTGTTATCTGTGGTTTTTTGAATGACATACCTGTGTTTGCCTGGCTCACCGAGGCCCACCATAGGAATTCCTTTTGTAGGCATGGAATGAGTGGTATGATTGTCTCCAAGTTGTTGCTGTGTTGAGACCAAATGCTTTTTAGGTACCATTGAAGCTTTCTCATGTGTAGTCTTGCTAATGCAACCAGGAGAATGCAGGATGCCATGTAACCCAGGGCCTGTAGGAATCTCCTTGCAGTCATCTGGGTGAGTTTTGCTAAACCTTTGAAATAATGAGTTAACATCTCTTGCTTGTCTTCTGTCAGGTAAGCCATCTGAGAGGCTGTGTCTAGTTTGGCTCCTAAGAAGATTATTTGCTGGGATGGCTGCAGTCTTGACTTTTGGAAGTTGACTGTGTATCCCAGAGCTTGAAGTAATCGTATGACATAATCCAGGTTTTTTGTCAACATCAATTTGTCGTCCGCTTGTATGAGGCAGTCGTCCAGCTACGGGTAAATTTGTATACCCTGGAGCCTGCAATGAGCAATTACTGAAGCCAGGCATTTTGTAAATACTCTGGGCACAGTAGATAAGCCAAATGGCAATGCTGAGAATTGATAATGCTCTGGCCCTGCAAGAAATCTGAGGTATCTTCTGCAGCTGTGTCTGATAGGGACATGCAGGTATGCCTCCTTGAGGTCCAGATTAATCAGCCACGACCCCTTGCCCAGCATGGGAAGGAGTTGCTGTAGAGTCAGCATTTTGAACTTTGGTACTATGAGAAAGGTATTTAATGCGGACAAGTCCAGTATTGGTCTCCATTGAGATTCTTTTCTTGGAACAAGGAACAGTCTTGAGTAAAACCCCTGGTCTTGTTCTTGTTGTGGAACTCTTTCTATTGCTTTCATTCGAGTCAGCAGAGTGATTTGCTTGATAGCCTCTGCCCTCGGATTTTGTGGTAGGTTTGGCATGCTTTGTTTTCTTGGTAAGGTATGAAAATGAAACCTGTACCCTCGGTCTATAATGTCCAAAATCCATTTGTCCTTTGTCAGTCTGTGCCAGTTTTCTGCAAACAGAGATAATTTCCCGCCCAAGGGAGCTTCTAGTTGTTCCCTGGTAGGCGGTAGTAGAGGAAAGTCATTGAGATTGTGGTTGTGGGGCAGGTGAAACCCCTGCATCACTTCTTTGGTTTCCTGGCTGCCATTGTCGTCCCCTGTAAGGGCCTCTGTATTGGCCTCTTCCTCGGCCACGTCTGTTCTTACCCCTTTGAAACTTTTCTGGATTAGGAAAGGACCAGTTTTTTGAAGGCCAATTCCTACTGAATCTGGGGGGGTTGAACTTGGAGGAAATCTTTCACAGTCTGAACTGATTTTGCTTTTTCTTCGATGGTCTTTAACACATCCTTAGCATTTGCACCAAAAAGCTTGTTCTTTTCCAAAGGTGCATCCAGAAGTTTTGCTTTTACATGATCTGGTAGAGGTTGATCGTTTAACCAAGCATGTCTACGAATGACTGCCCCTGTCATAGCTGCCCTACATGAAGCTTCCAGTGCATCATATCCACACTGCAGGAAGTGATTGCTTACTTGCTGAGTGTTATGTACAGCTTCCTGCAAAGTCTTCCTGTCTAAAGGATCAGGAGTGGCTAATGTTTTTTGTAAATATTCTAACAGATAATCCTGATATTGTAACATATGAAAAAGGCAATTTAAAGCTCTCATAGATAAGGTAGTGGATGTGTAAACCTTTTTGCCCCATCTCTCTAATGACCTAGCTTCCCTGTTAGAGGGCAAAGGATTTTTTGAGGTGGAGGCTGAAACTCCTTTAGGCCCCTGTGAAATAGTTTCCAAATCAGCAGTATGGGCCCTGAATAAATAGGAATGAGTTTCTGGGACCCTGTAATACCTGTCTGGCTTGGCTGGAGCAGGAGGAAGAGAATCAGGGGTAGCACTAGAGTCAGAATACAAATCATCCAGAACATCAAGTACAGGAGGAATAGCTAAGGGCCTGTGCTGAGGCTTCTTAAGGAAAGTCCTAAGGCGTTTCCTAGAATCAGAATATTCCTGACCTTGCCACTTGAAATGTTCCCTCATGGTGTGCAGAACTTCCCCAAAAGAAATATCCTCAGGAGGGGAGGCCGAGGAGATGGAATCTTCTGCATCCGAGTCCTCATAGGTCTGGAAGAGCTCTTCCTGGCTATCAGAGTGGACAGAGCCCTCAGAATCTTCATCTGAAGGAGTAGGGTCAGAGGGTTCAACCCGGGGCCTTTTATCAGGAGGGGGCTGGGATCCTCTCTCAGGATGGGCCTGTGAACCTCTAATCATGGAAATTAAATCAGCAGCCATGGACATAATTTGTGCCTCTGGAGTCGGCTGAGGTAAGGATTTAGAAGTAATATGCTTTGTTTTGCTGGCTGCCTTAGCCCTAGTGTAGGCCTTAATAGACACAGCCATAGGGGGCCTGGCAGCTCCACGTGCAGGAGTGACCTTGTCTACAGCAATGTTCTCGGGCATTTCCTCGGTTTCGGTATCCGAAGGAAAATCTATAACTGGCGTTGGAGTAATGTCTGGAATCGGAGGCGTCGGTAATGCGGTGTCTTCGGTTCGGAGCGGTGGAGAGACCGTCTCAGAGGGAACCGGAGCACTCGTGCTAGGTTTTGGTGTGGAGTCGGTGGTAGACGCGGGCCGAGGATGTCGGTCCCAGTCTTTTCGCTTTTTGGGAGTTTGCGATGTCGGAAGATCCAACGGCATGGTGTAAGCAAAATTATCGCCGAAAAAATCTTCAGCGAACTCCGCCCGGCGCCTGAGAGTGCGCTTGTTGAAGCGAACACAGGCTACGCAGGCCGAGACGTCGTGGTCTGGGCCCAGGCAAGGGAGGCAGTAAGAGTGGAAATCCTTATGAGGTATTTGTTTACTACAAGAAAGACAATTGTTAACTTTTTCAGTAATTTCTGACATCGGCTGAGGCAAGAAAAGATCCCCAACGGGTTACTTAGCTTTTTTGATGACTTCGGTATCGTAGAATACAGGAGCTGAGCGACCGGCACTTGCGAACTGCTTCTGCTTCGGGCACCGCACGGCAAGAAAGACTGAAGAAAATGGCGTCGGCTGATGCTTATGTACTCCAGCCGCTCTGACGTCGGAGAGAAATGCGACATCAGCCGACGTCGGACCCAGACTTTGGAATCCGGCCGACCGAGGGATGCCTGAGGTAGGACAACCCACATGTTATGACTGCAGTTGCATTCTTGAAGGACATCTGAATGAATGTCACTAACGTAAAGATTAATTTATCCTGAATTGTTTGCCATTTACAGTTTTCTTTTAACACTTATGGTGTCAGAGATATGAAGCATACCTCTCAACTATATAGATTTTCACAGAATGTCTAGATTTTTGCCTCATATTTTTGGTCCGTTCCTCATAAAGATTGCATTTGCTGATGAATCACTGGAATGATCTAAGGATTAAAGTCACTAAATAATAACATGCATTTCAGTTTCAAACTTCATGTTATTCAGAAAGTGCATTCTAACACAAATTCGATTATAGCAACTTTCTAAGTTTGTAAGAGCAATATTTAAAATGTGTCCCAATTTTGGGGCTTTTGCCCCCCCCCACCCCCACCCCATTATGTCAGGCTTTGTCCAGATTTCTTGCGCTAAGAGGTTGAAAGGTCTGATATGAAGATATGAATATTTGTTTAAAAAATTAAGTTATGACCGTACAGTTTAAAGTCTCAAGCCACAACCACTGGGAGATAAGAGTACACACTCAAAAGAGCTGTACTGGAGGGAATGAGTTAAGTTACAATCCAAGTTTGACCAAAAACACACAAGAATTCAATGAACCAGATTTAATACAAGTTGTTTTAGCGCTTTCATCAGGATACAACTAAAAGACTTCTTCAGAAACATCATTTCATTACACAAACCACATTAAATATCCCTCCCAGAAAACCATGGGACATAAAAAGTACACTTGTGTACACTTACCATAAATGTAGATGTTCGAGTGTATTCACTGTTGCAGTCATCACACTTTGGTTATCCTGCCAGGAGTAGCTCTCAGTCGGCCACAATTCCAGAGGCTTAGTATTTCTGCGTCAGTTGCAGTCGCTTCATGACTAACATCAGGTCGTCAGAGGTATAAAAACAGGCAACAGACACCATTACATCAGTTTTTCTTGCCCCAAATGCCAGGAGCCCCCAAATAGGAGCTAAGTTATGGTAGAAAAACACCACCAGTAAAAAGTAAATACCACTAGCCCTGTAAGGAGTGAGGAAGAGAGAGAGACAAGGGGGCTGGAGGGTGGGAAAAGTACAGTGTACACTTAACATAAATGTAGATGTTCGAGTGTATTCACTGTTGCAGTCATCACATTTGGGTTATCTGCTTGCAGTAGCCCTCAGTCGGCCTGATTAATAAAGTCTTGGGTCCTGCGTCGGTTGCTCTCTCTTATTCTATGACATCAGGATGGCAGGGGTATAAAATTAGAAGTTATGTACATACCATAACGTTCCATGTTAGTTGTCTTCTCTCGCCTTCTATCTTGCTGGATGGGTTCGGAGCCGATCCTCGGCTCCGACTCTACACTTGCTAAGCTCGAGAACTCATTTTACCAGCTCGAGGCAACCCTATATCCCATGATGCAAGGCGTGACTACCTCAGATCTCGTTTGGTAGCTAGAAGAAAAACCCTGCCAAAAAACACTTCTTCCCAAGGAAGAAGATACTAAATGTAGGAGAAACTAGGCCGATGGCCACTAACAATAATGACTCTTCCTACTGTGAACTCTTGGAAAGAGTGACAACTTCCCCAACAAAAGGAAGGTACAACCTCAAGATCAGTCCAGGCCAGGGGGAAGGAGGGAGGGACGCAAGAAAGAAGGCGAGAGAAGACAACTAACATGGAACGTTATGGTATGTACATAACTTCTAAATGTTAAGTTGTCAAACTTGCCTTCATTCTTGCTGGATGGGACCGCGTCCCTAGCACCTCTATCCTGGGTGGCTCAATGGAACAGACTCTTGAGAACTGTGGAACCAAACCTAGCCCTGTCCTTGGAGGCCAAGTCCAATTTGTAATGAGAGACAAAGGTGTGAGGAGTGGCCCAAGTGGCTGCTGCACAAATGGTGTCAATAGGTAACCTATCCTGAAAGGCTGTGGATGTGGATAGGCTCCTGGTAGAATGTGCTTTTGGTTTTGAGGACAGTTGCTTGCCTCTAAGATGATAAACAAAAGAAATAATAGAAGACAGCCATCTGGATAAGGTCACTTTAGAGACTGGGAGACCTTTTCTATTCTCTGCATAAGAAAGGAATAGTTGATCAGATTTTCTGAATTGTTTAGTTCTGTCCAAATAATATCTAAGTTGACGATGGACATCTAAGCAATGAAGTTTTTGTTCAGCTTTGTCTGAATAATTAGGGAAAAAAACTGGCAAATCAATAGATTGGTTAAGATTAGTCTGGGAAGCAACTTTGGGCAAAAAAAGATGGATTAGGTCTTAAAGATACCCTATCTTTGTGAAAAACCAAGTAAGGGGAACGGACACAAAGGGCCTGAAGTTCAGAAACCCTTCTAGCTGAAGTAACAGCCACCAAGAAAATTGTTTTCCAGGAAAGAAACTTTAAGGAGCATGTAGCAGCCGGTTCGAAGGGGGGTAGAATCAAGGATGCCAGCATTAAGTTCAAATCCCACTGTGGAGGGGATCCCTGATTGGAGGCTTCAGGAGAAATATACCTCTGAGAAAGGCTTTGCAAAGTTTGTGGGACATTATGTTTTGATCTGCTAAACCAACATGAAAATTAGAGATTGCTGCCAATTGGACTTTAACTGTAGAAGCAGAAGATCCTGATTGAAAAATCTCTGCTAAGAAATCCAGAACTGAATGCACTGGAGCAGTAAAGGGATCTAAGTGTTTAGACTTTGCCCAGAAAGAAAAGCGTTTCCACTTACTAGCATAAATCTTTCTGGTGGAGGACTTTAGAGAAGCTACTATGATATTCCTAACGGGGTTAGAGATCATAGGAAGCCTGGCTAAGGAAGGAAGTGGAGCAACCAAGCAGTGAGGTTGAGAGAACGAATGGCCTGGTGCGGTTGACCCAACTGGTGGGTCAGAAGGTCTGGAACTGGGTCCAGATGCCAAGGCTGCACCAGGAGATGACGATGCAGGGACGGAAACCAAATTTGTCGAGGCCAGTAAGGGGCAATGAGGATCAACTTGGCTCTCAATACGGTAGCTTTCTGAATAAGTTGTGGTATCAGTGGAAATGGAGGAAAGGCATACAGAAGTCCCCGGGGTCAATCCTGGATTAGAGAGTCTCTCGGGGAATGGCCTGGTAGAGGAAAGAGGGTGAAGAAGTCCGGGCATTTGCTGTTTTGGGGTGTAGCAAAAAGGTCGCAGGAAGGGAAGCCCCACTTCTGAAAAATCTCATCCACTACCGATTGCTTGAGAGACCACTCGTGTGGCATGAGAATAGCTCTGCTCAGTCTGTCCGCTAAGAGGTTGGATCTCCCGGGGATATGCGTTGCTATCAGAAACCGATGAGAGGAGATCGCCCATTGCCAAAGTCTGAGAGCTTCTCAACACAGTGGGTAGGACCTGGTCCCACCCTGCTTGTTGATATACCAGACTACAGACATGCTGTCCGTCTGAACTGCAATAGTCCCTAAGGGAAGAAAGTCGCTGAGGGCTTGCAACATTAAAAGCACTGCTCTCATCTCCAGGACATTTATGTGCAGATGGTATTCTATGGGTTGCCAAGTCCCATGGACCATCCTGCCCTGATAATGCCCCCCCCACCCGATCAGAGAGGCATCCGAAGTGACTGTGGCAACCGGAACTGGGGGAACAAACGGTCAGCCCTGATGGAGCAGAGGAGAAAACATCCACCAGGTTAGATGACTCTTGCACAACTGCGTGACTAAAATCTCGTGACTCATGGGGAGCTGCTGGAATGACCACTGAGCGAACATCCACTGCAGAAGACGCATGTGGAAGCGGGCTAATGGTAGTAGAACAATGGCCGCAGCCATAAGACCCAGAACCTTCAGGACAAATTTGGCTCTGATCTTCTTGCTGAGTAATATGATCCGAACATACTTCTGAATGTCCAGAATTCTTTGTTTTGTGAGTCTGGCTGACATACTGACAGTGTTTAATTCTGCGCCTATAAAGGTAATAGATTGGCAAGGCGACAGAGAAGATTTTTCGAAGTTTATTGAAATCCCCAATTGTTTGCAGATTTGCAGAGTGTAGTCCCTGGCCTTGAGGAGTTGATGCCTGGTGGTGGCGGAGAGGAGCCAGTCGTCTAGATACGGAAACACCTGGAATCCTTGAAGTCTCAGATGAGCCGTAACCACTGCCATACATTTGGTGAACACTCTGGGAGCTGTACTGAGGCCAAAGGGCAGGGCTCTGAATTGAAAATGACTGGACCCCAGCCGAAAGCGGAGAAACCTTCTGGAGCGCCTGTGAATCTTTATATGGTAGTACGCATCCTGAAGGTCTATTGAGCACATCCAGTTGTCCTTGCCCAAAATGGGTAGAATGGACTGAAGCGTGACCATCCGGAACCTTGCCTTCTTGACAAATTTGTTTAGTTTGCTGAGGTCTAAAATTGGTCTCCAATCTCCCGTCCTTTTGGGGACCAAAAAGAATCTTGAGTAGATGCCGGATCCTACCTGGTCTGCTGGCACTATTTGGACTGCTCTTTTTGCTAGGAGCTTTGATACCTCCTGCTTTGCCAATTCCCTTAGACCGGGTGCGACGTCTGGAAGGGATTGATGAGGAACGGGATACCTCTCGAAAGGGATATTGTAGCCCTCGGATATGATCGACTGTACCCATTTGTCTTGAGAGAGGGAACGCCAGGCTATTGGGTACAGCGACAATCTTCCCCCGACTGCCTCCAAGGATGGGCAGTCGGGCAACACCTCAAGGATGCTGGAAGGGTTTATCAGGGAGAGTCCCCATGCTACCCTGATTCTGCGGACCCCCTCTGCCCCTAGGGCGGCGCCTATTATTATTACCCCCTCTGCCTCTGGGGGTAAACTGACCACGTGTGTCCGGCGTGACTCCTTGAGATTTACGGAACCACATTTTCCCTCCCTTCTGACCCTTTGGATAGGGTCTTGAAGGGATGGAGAAATGGACTCCTACAGCAGAAAGGGTCTTGCCGTCTTGTTCACACCTGGTCAATGTATCCTTCACCAGAGGTCCGAACAAAGCCGAACCGTCAAAGGGGGTATTGGTAAAGGACGCCTTAAAAAGGTCTGCAAAATTACAAAGCCGCATCCAGGCCTGACACCTAAGTGCCACTCCTGTGCCTGCGGACCTACTCGCCCCATCGGCTGCATAAGAAATGAGCCGCATGGAGGAGTTAGTCAAAGAATTGAGGATTCCTAGCTGTGAGGCAATCTTTTCCTGAGCCCCAGTCACCGAAGGATCCTGAACCACCTCACCTAGTTCCTTGAGAATGTCTCTCTGAAGTCTGGTAAAGTGACAAAGGTAGTTCAGCGAACGCATAGCAAAGGTCGCTGAAGAAAACATCCGCTTGCCGTACCTATCCATGGTCCTAGAATCCTTATTAGGAGGATGGACAGGCACAGAAGGATCAGCAAGTTCCTTCTTGGTGGCCGCCGCCACCACCATAGCATCAACAGGGATGCCCTTAGAAAGAAACTGTTTGTCTGCAGGGGCTGTAATGAATTTGGAGGGCCTCCTAGGAACTGGTTCCACAGAATCCGGGGCTGCCCACATCTTCCGAGCCACTACTTGCATGAGTGGGTTGAAAGGCGGAGACACCCAGGAGGTGGAAGGTCGAGATCCAAAAGCCTCCAGGTATACCGACTCATCCTCGGAGGGGTCAATGGAAGGCCAGTTCCCCCTCTGCTTAAGGAGTTCCAGGATGTCTGAAAAGGAGACATCCTCAGAGGGGGACCGTGGGGAACCCTCCGACTCATCTAAGTCGGTATCTGATGTAGTAGACTCAGGGGAGTCTGTGTGCTTCCTCTTACACATCCTCTTATGCGGGGGTTCTGCTGCAGGATCAGGAGAAACCTCGGAAGAGGAAGTTATTCCCAATGGGGAAACCTGGGGCGATGGATCTCTGGGTCTGGGAGCAAGAGACTGGCAAGAGACATCAACAGGCACCGAAGATGGAGGAGCTAAAGGAATAGACCGTTGACCTAGCTCAGGGGCTAGGACACTCCTTATCACCTCGAAGGCTCCTCTCCCAGGGAGGCCAGAAGAATCCCGCTCCGAAGAAACAGGAATCCCTGGCCCCAACGAAAGAGAAGGCTCCGAAGCCGATGTCGGTGCCGAGCTCATCAATGCCGAAGCTCCAAGAGGGAGAGCAGGGTCAGACAAGGGTCCGATGCCACTCGCCCCCTCGGAGCCGACAAGGGAGACTCGACGACCGGATCCCTCCAAGGAAGGTCTCATGGAGGAGATCGGAGCCGAAGACGTCGGAGCCGAAAGGGGAAGTATCGGCTCCAGCGCACCCACGGTTACCGTTCCGAGAAGCTCCGGCTCCTAACTCTGAAGGAGAGACGGAGGAGGAAGTTCAGGGGGATGAGAAATAGCAGACGTCTGTTGAGACGGGCTATGGAGCATTTGGGCTACTGCCTGTGACTTCAACAGTCTGCTTACCACCCTCTCTAAATCGCGGTCTGTTAGCCTGGAAGATCTTGAAGATCGGCTTCGATGGCTCCGCCCCGACAAAAGAGGAGATCCCGGAGCCGAACAAATCGACTCCAGGGAAGGAGACCGAGATCTCTTCCTGGATGGAGCCATCGGAGCCGACGACCCCTCGGCTCCAGATGGAGCCGAAGACTTATCGGCTCCAATACTGGATAAAGACATGTCGGCTCCGGCCAGAGCCGACAAAATAATGGGTATTTGTGTGTCGGAGCCGACACAGCAACCTCCAAAATGGAAAGATCGGCTCCGGCCGGAGTCGATCTCGACTCCGAAGGAGTCGGAGCCACAGCCGAAGGCTTGGAAACTACAGCCTGGGACTTAGATGGCTTAGAGGGCTTAACCGACCCAGCCTTGGTCGGAGAACCCTCTGGCTATAACAAGCCACGAAGAATCAGTTTGTTTCTTCGTTCCTGCAGGACTCTCTGGCTAAAGGAGTGACAAATGGCACAGGAGTCCTGCAGGTGTAAAGGCCCCAGGCAGTAAACACAAGAAGTGTGACCGTCTGTCAGAGACATTTTCTGACAGCACGAGTCACACTTCTTGAAGCCTGAGACCTTCACTTCTTTAGACATATTTATGTCCAAAAATAGACAGACACACAACAGTCACACACAGTTAACCCCCAAAAAACACACAACACACAACACACAACCTGACAGGAATTAACTGAGAGGGAGGCTTAAGGCCTGAAGAAAGGAAATAAATCCTAATGTAAAAGAAGGGGAATATAGGGTAGGAGATTATATAAAAGTATAAAAATATACCCAATAAATGACAAATAGGAGAAAGGGGGGGGGGACCCTGACTAATCTTATAGAAATTGAAACTTTACCTGAGCTGGCAAAAAGGAGACCTCTTCGCGAAGTGGCAAACGAGATCTGGGGTAGTCACGCCTTGCATCATGGGATATAGGGTTGCTTCGAGTTGGTAAAAGGAGTTCTCGAGCTTAGCAAGTGCCGAGTCGGAGCCGAGGATCGGCTCTGAACCCATCCAGCAAGAATGAAGGCGAGTTTGACAACTTAACATCATGCAGCCAACGCCATTACATCAGTTGCCCCAGATGTCAGGTGCCCCCCAATGGAAAGCAATTAAATATCTAAAAATACAAGGTTATACCTCCAACAAAAAAGTAAATACACCAAAAAGCTTTGAAGCATAGTAAAGGAGAGGAGAGGCATAAACAAAAGAAGACTGGGGCTGGAGAGAGGGTAACCAGGACTGCAACAGTGAATACACTTGAACATCTACATTTATGGTAAGTGTACACAACTGTACTATGTTCTTCGTGTTTCACTGTTGCAGTCATCACATTTGGTTAGATTTCCAAAGCTAAGGATGGCAGTAGGAATTTAGATAGTATTATGACCAGCTATAAGGCCCTGCAAGACTGCAGTGGCAAAGCCAGCTCTGGATTTAGAGAAAATTGGCAGATGGTAATGCTTGGTGAAAGTATGTACAGAACTCCAGGTAGCAGCTTCTAGGATGTCCCTGGTAGGGACACCTCTGAGAAAGGCTGTAGAGGTAGTTGCAGCCCTGGTTGAGTGGGGTCTGATCCCCTGTGGGATAGGTCTTCCATGGTGCTTGTAGCAGAAATGAATGCAATGGCCTATCCATTTGGAAATGGTTTGCTTTGAAATAGCCTTCCCCTCTGCCCCTGCAGCAAATGCCACCAGCAGTTGTTAAGATTTTCTTTGAGGTTTAGTCCTATCCAAGTAAAATCTAAGTTGTCTGTGCACATCTAAGGAATGCAGTATCCGTTCCCCTTTGTTTTGTGGATTAGGAAAGAAGGTTGGCAAATGAATGGACTGATTAAGGGCCACACTGGATACTACCATGGGCATGAAGGAGGGATTTGTCCTGAGGGACACCCTGTCCGGATGAAAGGCTCCACTGCCATAAGGGCCTGTAATTCAGATACTATTCTTGCTGAAGAGATTGCTAAAATGAAAGCTGTTTTCCAATAAAGGAATTTTAAGTCTGCAGTACCAGCTGGCTCGAAAGGAGGAAGAGTGAGTTTTTCCAATACAAAGTTAAGGTCCCAGGCTGGAGTTGGAGCTCTCCTGGGTGGTCATAAATTTTTGCCCCCCCCCCCCCCGAGGAACTGCTTGAGCAGTGGATGAGAGAAGAGGGGAGGTTCTGTGTTGAGGTGAAATAGCTGAGGTGTGAATTTTGATGGAGGAGAAAGACATGCCCTTGTGAAGCATCTCAGTTAAGAATTGCAAAATCAGAGGTAAATTGGGCACTGTTATGCTCATCCCTTTTCAGCATAAGGTTTTCTAGTACTAGGCCTCCTTGCCTCTAAAATGATATCCATCACTGGTTTACTGAGGGATGGTAAAGGAGAGATTAGGTAATTAGCCAGGCTGCTAGATTCAGTGTTTGAAGCTGGGGTGCAGAATCTGGTTCTCCTGCTGAGACAATAGGGTAGGAGTCTGAGGCAGGTGCCATGGGGCCAACAGTGACACACTGCACAAGAGGGGGTAGCAGTGTTGGCGTGGCCAGTCTGCTGCATTCAAAATAGTCTTTGGTTTGTCTTGTTTGATCTTTAGCAGTACTTTGGAGAGCAGAGGACGGAAGGCATAAACTGATTTTTCCAGCTGAAGAACAGAGCATCCACTTTCCAAGATTGTTTGTGGGGAGTCTTTGTGCAAAATTTGACCAATTGATAGTACTGGGGGGAGGCAAACAGGTCTATATTTGGGCTACCCCATTTGCTTGTCAACAAGTTGAAAATCCTTGGTTCCTGTTTCCACTCGTGTGGGTCCATGAGGTTTCTGCTTAGCTCGTCTGACAGTGTATTTAGTTTTCCTGTCAAGAACTGAGCTTGTAGATGCACTTGGTAGCTCAGGGCTGTGTCCCACAATGCCATGGCTAGTCTGCAGAAGGGGTAAGAATGTGCACCCCCCTGCTTGTTTATGTACGACATAACAGTGGTGTTGTCCGTCTTTACCATTAATTGTCCTGGAAGGATGTGATCCTTGAAGGCTGCCAGTGCATTTTGTACAGCTAACATTTTTTTTTGATTGATATGCAGGTGCATTTGACTTGGGTTCCATTTGCCCTGAATGCACTTCCTTGCCAGGTGAGCCCCCCCTCCCCCATGCATAGTCTGATACGTCTGTTGGTAAGGTTTGGGCAGCAAGGGGTAGTGTGAATGATAGTCCCTTGTTTTGGTGGCAGGCCTCTGCCCACCAAAGGAACTCTAGGCAAGGTATGACAGGAATCATTGCTTCTAGATCCTGAGAATGTTAACAACACAGGCCTTTTAGATACCATTGTAGTTTCCTCATATGCAGTCTTGCATATGGAATTAGAAGAATGCAGGAGGCCATGAACCCCAAGGCTTGTAGTATTTGCCTTGCAGATAGCAGGGTTTTTGAGGCCACTTGTTTGAAGTAGGTTGTCAAATGAATTTGTTTCTCTGGCAAGAGGAAAGCCATCTGGGAAGTTGTATTCAGGTTGCTCCCAGGAATATAATTTGTTGACAGGGTACCAGCTATGATTTCTTTTCGTTTATGGTGTACCCCAGACAAGTTAGCACCCTTTGTACAAAGGCCAGATGATTCAAAAGTATGTCCTAGCTTTCTGCCTGAATTAGACAATAGTCCAGGTATGGGTATATTTGAATATTTCTTTGCCTGTAAAATACAATGACTGGAGCTAGGCACTTTATGAATACCCTGGGCACAGTAGATAAGCCAAAGGGCAGTGCAGAGAACTGATAGTGCGTGTAGTCTGCTTTGAAGCGTAGGTATCTTCTGCAAGATTCCCTGATAGGGATGTGCAGGTATGCTTCCTTTAAATCTAGCGTTGCCAACCAGGCGTCTTTGCCTAGCATAGGGAGCAACTGTTGAAGAGTCAGTATCTTGAATTTTGGAATCACCAAAAAGGTGTTTAGAGTAGACAGGTCCAGGATAGGACGCCATGAATTGTCTTTTCTGGGTACCAGGAAAAGTCTTGAGTAGAAAACTTGTCTCTTTTCCTCTTCTGGTACCAAATGAATAGCCTCCATGCTTAAAAGAGAAAGTACTTGCTTTTGGGCCTCTGCCCACTGATTTAGAGGGTAGATCTGGCCACCTGCTTGGTGTTGGTAATGTGTGGAAGTGAAATCTGTATCCCTGGGACACTATTTGAAACCCATTTGTCCTGGGTAATGAGTTCCCAGCTCTTTGCATACAGGGCAATCTTTCCCCCCAAAGGGGCAGTCAGTTGAGAAGTGCTTGGAGGTTTTAAAAATAAGTCATTGAGACAGTTTACCATAGGGGGGAGTTTTATTACTCCCAGATTTGTAAGTGGAGACCCCCCCCACACACACTGCTTTGCCCTGTGCATTCCCTGGGACTGAAGCCTGGGAACTCTGCTGGATCTGGGTTTGGACTGAGAAGGTCCGGAAGAGGCAGGAAAGGACCAATTTTTGGAAGGCCAATGCCTACTAAACCTTGGAGGTTGTACTTGTAAAAAATCTTTAACAGTTTGCATAGATTTAGCTTCTTCCTTCATCTTTTTAAGAAATTCTTCTGCCTTGCTGACAAACAGGCGGTCCAGGTTTAAGGGAGCATCCAGTAATTTCGCTTTAACATGATCTGGCAAGGATTGCTCCTTAAGCCAAGCATGCCTTCTAAGTAGAGACCCAGTTACAGCAGCCCTGCAAGATGCCTCTAGTGAATCAAAACCACATTGTAAAGTATGTTTTCCAACTTGTTCAGCTGAATGCAGTAAATACTGTAAATCCTTACTTTCAGCACAATCAGGAATCAACATAATTTTCTGTTTAAGTAATCCAATAATATGCTGTTGATACTTTAACATATGAAACTGGCAGTTTAAGGCCCTAATGGCCAAAGTTGCAGAAGTGTATATCTTCTTACCCCATCTATCCAGCGCCCTGGAGTCTCTATCAGAGGGGGTAGGATTTTTTGCAGCAGTAGCGTTAATGCCCTTGGGTCCCTGTGAAATGGTCGCAGGATCTGCAGTAGGATTTTTAAAAAGGAACTTGAGAGAGTCAGGGACCCTCTAATATCTATCAGGTTTTCTGGGAGCAGGAGGTAGAGAGTCAGGGGCCAAGCTAGATTCCGAAAAGGCATCATCAACAATGTCTAGTACAGGAGGTATGGCTAAAGGCTTGTGCTGGGGCAGGAGTAAGAAATCCCTAAGTCTCTTTTTAGAATCAGAAAAATCCTGACTTTCCCAATGAAAATGCTCCCTTAGGGTATGCAAGGTTTCACCAAAAGAGAAATCTTCTGGGGGGGGGGAGCAGAGGGAATAGAGTCCTCAGCATCAGAATCCTCATAGGTAGATAAGGGTAAATCCTGGTTATCAGAGGAAACAGAAAATTCAGAATTCTGGTCAGAAGTACCATAAGCAAACTCAGTCCTAGGTCTCTCAGAGGGGGAAGGCTGGCTTCCCCTAATTAAAGGAATAAGGTCATCAGCCATTCCTATCATTTGTTTTTTAGGCATAGAGGCCTGACCATGCGGTCTGGCCGTCAGTTATCTAGGCATGGCTCGAGTTTTAGGCCTTGAAGAAGAAGATGGAGTTGGTTTAATACGCAAGTCAGTAGGCCTGAATCTGAAGCTGGTGCCTGCATCCAAGGTAGAGATAACTGCAGGTTCCACAGCTGAAGCATCTCACGGCATAACGGACTCCGAAGGGGTCTCAGTAGAGGCCTGCGTATCAGGGGCTGCGAAAGCGCCTCACTGAGTACCGGTGAACTGGCGACTGGCTTAGGAGAAGCATCGTCAGCAGCTCTGAATCTAGGCGGCCTGTCTCTGTCTTTATCTTTGCATTTTTTTGGAATGTCGGTAGTCGGATGGCTTACCGAAGACATAGCAGGATAATTGAACCGAGCACCAAAATATTTAGAAGCGAAAATATACAGACGACGGATAATTTGTGGTTTAAATAAGGCACAAAACCGACAGCGAGGTAAGTCGTGGTCAGGGGCTAGGCAAGGAATACAGTACGAATGGAAATGTTTATGAGGTATTTGCTTTCCACAAGTAATGCAATTATTTACTTTTACTGACATCGGTTGAGAGCAAGAAAAAGTTTCCCCAATGGGCTACTTAGCTTTTAGTTTAAGACTTCGGTTCTGAAACTCGAAAATGAAAATTTCAGGAGTCGGCCAACCGGCACTTGCGAACTGCTTCTGCTTCGGGCACCGCACGGCAAGAAAAGACTGATGCAATGGCAATGGCTGCATGTTTTATACCCCTGACGACCTGACGTCACGGAAGAAGAGACAGCAACCGACGCAGGACCCAAGACTTTGTTAATTAAGCCGACTGAGGGCTACTGCAAGCAGATAACCCAAATGTGATGACTGCAACAGTGAAACACGAAAAACATCCAGGACTGCAACAGTGAATACACTCGAACATCTACATTTATGGTAAGTGTACACAACTACACTATGTTCTTCGTGTTTCACTGTTGCAGTCATCACACTTGGGTTGATTCCCAAAGCTGAAGAATGGGTGGAAGTAGTCAAGAAGAGTTGGGGCTGGCTAGTATGCCCTGCAGGACTGCTGTTGCAAAGCCCACCCTGGATTTGGAAAAGATAGGCAGGTGGTAATGCTTGATGACAGTATGAACAGAAATCCAAGTAGCAGCTTCCAGAATGTCCCTGATAGGGACTCCTCTGAGGAAGGCTGTAGATGTTGAAGTTGCCCTAGTGGAATGCATTCTGATGTCTGAGGTGGTGGTTTCCCATGGTGTTTGTAACAGAAATGGATACAGTGTGCTATCCATCTGGACATGATTTGTTTTGATATGGCTTTGCCCTCTGCTCCTGGTGCAAAGCCGACTAGTAACTGGTCAGATTTCCTAAAGGGCCTAGTCCTACCAAGGTAGAATCTGAGCTGTCTGTGCACATCTAAAGAGTGCAAGATCCTTTACCCCTTATTTTGAGGATTAGGGAAAAAGGTGGGCAAATGGATAGATTGGTTAAGAGCCACACTGGACACCACTTTAGGCATGAAAGTTGGGTTAGTCCTGAGGGAAACCCTGTCAGCATGAAAAATAATGAAGGGTTCCACAGCCATAAGTGCTTGTAGCTCAGACACTCTTCTAGCTGAAGTGATGGCCAGAAGCAAGGCTGTTTTCCAAGAGAGGAATTTTAACTCTGCTGATGCTGGAGGCTCAAGGGGGGGGGGGGTAGCATGTGATTTTCCAAGACAAAGTTAAGGTCCCAAGCAAGGGTGGGGGCGCTTCTTGGTGGCCTTAAGTTGTTATCCCCTCTCAGGAACTGCTTGATGAGAGGGTGAGAGAAGAGAGGTGGCTCAGTGCTGTAATCAGCAGAGATGGCAGAGGCATGGATCTTAATGGAAGAAAAGGATAGGCTTCTGTGGAGTACGTCTGCTATGTAATCCAGGATGAGAGGTAAGGATGGCTGTGCTATATCCACGCCTTTAGTGTGAATCCAGAAACAATACCTTTTCCACTTGTCAGCATAGGATTTGCTTGTACTGGGTCGTCTGGCTTCATGTATGACCATCCAGTACCTGCTTGCTTAGGCTGGTCACTGGAGAAGAATTCAAAGAATAAGCCAGGTTGCAAGGTTCAGGGTCTGCAATTGTGGATGCAAGAACTGTCCCTCCTGCTGAGTCAGGAGAGCTGGGATCTAGGGGTAGGTGCCGTGGGGGCAATGGTGACAGACTGCGCAGTAGTGGGTACTAGTGTTGGCATGGCCAGTCTGGGGCAATCAGGACTGGGGTCTTTCCTCCCTTATCTTGAGCAATAGTCTTGTAAGAAGAGGCAGAGGGAGAAATGCATAGATTGAGAGGCTTGCCCACTGGAAGGATAGGGCATCCACTTTCCAGGCCTTGCTGTGAGGTACCCTGGTGGAGAATTCACTGAGCTGGTGGTTGTAGGGTGAGGCAAACAGGTCCATCTTCGGGGTACCCCATTTCTGGGTCAAAAGGCTGAAAGTGTTGTTGTTTAATTGCCACTCGTGTGGGTCTAGGAGATTTCTGATTAAGTTGTCTGCCAGACAGTTTAGGTTGCCTGGGAGGTATTGAGCTTGCAGGTGAATATGCACGGCTGAGGCTGTGTTCCACAGGGACATGGCTAGCCTGTAGAGTGGGTTCCCCCCTGCTTGTTGATGTACCACATCACTGTGGTGTTGTCAGTTTTGATTAGTAAGGGTCCCAGTGAGAGTAGGGATCTGAATGCCGTCAGTGTCTGCTGAACAGCTAGCATCTCTTTCTGGTTGATGTGCAGATGAATTTGATTTGGATTCCAGTGGCCCTGAATGCACCTGCTGTCCAGATGTGCACCCCAGGCATAGTCTGATGCGTCTGTGGTTAGGGTCTGGGTGACATGGTGTGTAAAGGGACGCCCCTTGTTGTGGTTGCATGCTGCTGCCCACCAAAGGAACTCTTTCCTTAGACAAGGTATTATAGGTATGATAGTTTCCAGGTCCTGAGAATATTGGCACCAAAGACTTTTTAAGTACCACTGAAGTTTCCCCATATACAGTCTGGCATATGGAATTAGTAAAATGCAGGAGGCCATGAACCCTAGAACCTGCAGAATTTTCCTTGCGGATAGCTGGGTTCTGGTGGCCATTTCAATGAAGTAGTCTGTCAGGTAGGCTTGTTTTTCTGGAGTAAGGAATGCCATCTGGGATGCTGTGTCCAAGCTTGCTCCCAGGAATACAATTTTTTGACTGGGGACTAGTTTGGATTTCTTTTTGTTGATAGTGTACCTAAGGAAGGTTAGAAGGTCCTTTACAAATGTCAGGTGCTGCAACAGCTTTTCCTGACTGTCCGCCTGAATCAGGCAATCATCCAAGAAGGGGTAAATTTGAATATTTCTCTGTCTGCAATAGGCAATGGCTGGAGACAGGCATTTTGTGAAAACTCTGGGAGGAGTGGATAAGCCAAAGGGAAGTGCAGAGAACTGATAATGCATAGATCTTGCCCTGAAACGTAGATATTTCCTGCAGGAGTCCCTGACTGGGATGTGCAGATAGGCCTCCTTTAGGCCTAGGGTGGCTAACCAGGCATCTTTGGACAGCATAGAGAGAACCTGCTGTAGGGTGAGCATTTTGAATTTTGGTACCACCAGGAAGGTGTTTAAAATGGATAGATCTGAGACTGGGCACCAGGTGCCCTCTTTTCTGGGTACCAGGAAATGTCTGGAATAAAAACCCTGGCCTATCTGTTCTGCAGGAACAGGCTGAATTGCCCTTATGGACAGCAGGGACTGAACTTGGTTTTGTGCTTCTGCCCACTGGTTTGAAGAAAGGTCTGAGAACCCTTTTCGGGTTGGCAGCTGTGGAAATGAAATTTGTACCCCTGGGATACTATGTTGAAGACCCATCGATCATTGGTGATGAAGGCCCAGTTTTTTGCATGGTGGGCAAGTTTTCCTCCTAGGGACATGAGCAATTGGGCAGAGGTAAGGAGTGAATTCTTTCTGTAAGGGGGTGGCTTAGCACTCCCTGCTTTAGAAGTGGAGGTACTCCATTGCTTAGATCTCTGCATACCCAGAGACTGTAATCTTGGGGGTCTGTTTCCCCTGGGTCTAGTTTGAGGTGGCCTTGAGGGGGCTGGAAAGGGCCAATGCCTACTAAATCTTGGAGGCTGCACTTGCAAAAAATCTTTGACTGTCTGCATAGACTTGGTCTTTTCTTCCATCATTTTTAAAACCTCCTATGCTTTGGTGCCAAACAGATTATCCTTGTTCAGAGGAGCATCCAATAATTTTGATTTGACACGCAAGGTCTGCTCCTTAAGCCAGGTATGCCTTCTAAGTACAGAAACTGTGACTGCAGCCCTGCAAGATGCTTCTAGGGCATCAAACCCACACTGCAGGCTATGCTTGCTGACTTGGCTTGCAGAATGCATAAGCTCCTGTAACTCTTTATTTTCTGCACTGTCAGGAAAGGTAGATAACTTTTGCTTAATAAGTTTCATAGCATGTTGCTGGTATTTCAGCATGTGGAATTGACAATTCAATGCCCTAATTGCGAGAGTTGCAGAGGTGTATACTTTTTTACCCCATCTGTCTAAAGCTTGGAAATCCCTGTCCGAGGGGGTGGGATTACTGGCTGTAGTAGCTTTTATTCCTTTAGGTCCTTGGGAGATGACCTCTGGGTCAGCTGTAGGATTTTTGAAGAGAAATTTGTGAGAGTCAGGAACTCTGTAGTACCAGTCAGGTTTCCTTGGAGAAGGGGGTAAAGTATCAGGAGTTAGACTGGATTCCATAAAGACATCATCCACAACATCCAGAACTGGAGGGATAGATAAGTGTCTGTGCTGTGGTAAATCTAAAAATTCTTTGAGTCTCTTTTTGGACTGAGGATAATCCTGGCATTCCCAAAAGAAATGCTCTTTCAAAGTATGTAGGGTTTCACCAAAAGAAAAATCCTCTGGAGGGGAGGCAGAAGGAAAGGATTCCTCTGCATCTGAATCCTCATAGGCAGATAAGGGCATGTCTTCATATTCAGAAACGAGTCGTCAGACTCTTGGTCAGATAAAGCTGCTGGGGACAAGTCTCTTTCTTTTAGCAGAGGAAGGCTGGCTTCCCTTAATCAGCATGATCAGGTCTTCTGCCATTTTAAGCATCTGAGATTGTGGCAAGGAAGCAGGCACTTGAGTTTGGGTTGTCACTTTTTTAGGCATAGCTCATACTTTTTGCCTTAGAAACATACTAGTTTTAGAATGAACTGAAGACGCGAAAGAAGTTGTAGGTTTGTGTTGAATATCGGTAGTGTGAAGAACTTCCTCAGAAGCCAGTGCCTGCACAGCGGCTCCGGACCCATCCAAGGTAGAGACAGCCACAGGTTCTGTAGTCAAAGAAGAGTCTCGCAGCATACTGGACTCCAAACGGGTCTCGGTAGCAGCCTGCGAATCCATCGAAGTGGGTATCAGGGGCTGCAAAAGCGCCTCACTGAGTACCTGTGAACTGGCGACTAGCTTAACGGAAGCGTCGTCGTCAGTTTTGGACCTGTGTGATCTGTCTCTGTCTTTATCCTTAGGTTTTTTTTTGGAAGATCAGTAGTCGGTTGGCTTACTGAAGCCATTTCGGAATACGGAGATCAAGAATTAAAGTATTTAGGTACAATAAGGGCCCAACGATGAATAGTTCGGGCGGTGAACAAGGCACAAAACCGGCAGCGAGGTACGTCGTGGTATGAGCCTAAACAGGTGACACAGTAAGAATTGAAATCTCGGTGTGGTATTTGCTTTCTACAGGCGGGGCAATTGTTAACTTTTTCTGACATTGGTTAGAGCAAGAAAAAAGGATCCCCAATGGGGTACTTAGCTTTAGAAGACTTCAAGATGATTCAATTTCGGAAACGAAAACTCAGGTAGTGGCAGACTGGCACTCATGCCAACTGCTTCTGCTTCGGGCTCCTCGGCAAGAAAGACTGATGTAATGGCGTTGTCTGCTTGTTTTTATACCTCTGACGACCTGACGTCAGCCATGAAGCAACAGCAACCAACGCAGAAATACTAAGTCGCTGGTATTCTGGCCGACTGAGGGCTACCCCTGGCAGGATAACCCAAGTGTGATGACTACAACAGTGAAACACAAAGAACATCAACCAATACAACTAAGTTTTCCATTTAAAGTAAAACCACATATCAATTTTTAGAGGGCAAAACAGCTAAATAAAATACATATATAACCTTTTAAAATCAAAAACAAATGAATTTACCCAAGTCATAATACATATGAACAAAGTTTAAGAACACTAACATTAGATAAAGTATCATTAAGCCCAGGGGACACACAGGCGTTTATTCTAATTTGCCACCTCAGTTCTTTATATTCAATAAAGTCAGTCCAAGGACCACCATTTTTGGCTACCACATGTAACCCCACAAAACCAAATTCATGCCCAGGATTTCTTGATAAGTGTTTGTATAAAGCATTGTTAAGGTTATAATTCTTAATATCGTTGATGTGTTCATAGACTCGTTCCTTGAACACTCTCTGGTTCTTTCCAACATAAAATCCATTACATTGTTTGCAACGTGTTACATAAATAATATCCATAGTATTACAATTACAAAAACATTTTGTCTGAACACGAATCCCATTAATATTAATAACATCACATTCAATGAGATGTCTACATAAGTTACAAGACACACATTTGTGTGTGCCATTTTTTCTACAGGTACCAACCAAATCACCTCCCTCTCCATTTTCTAACAATTCCTTCAAACACTTCCCCTTCCTATATATCATTTTAATATCATCCCCCAGTACATTCTTAAACTCGTAACAAGAAAAAATATTCCTGTTTTTCTTTAGAATCTTATAGACATGGGGACAATCTGGGGAATAGGTCGTAATGAATGACAAAAAATATTAATTTTTGGTTGTTCTGTTTAAAGTAGCATCCACAACCGTAATATCTTTTAAATCATTCCCATTGTCTTTTGGTTAGGGAACGTAAAACCCACTTGCCCTCTTGTGACTAACCTCAGTGAATGCATTTTTGATCATTTCATCAGGGTAATCCCTTGCTATAAACATACTGGTCAGAAATTTGCATTCATTCTCAAAGGTTATGTCCTCAGAGACCATTCTGGTTAGACGTACAAACTTGTCCTTTGACAATGCCTCTTTTTTGATGTTTAGGTTGGCAACTGTCATAGTGCAAAAAACAATTAAAAAAAGTGGGCTTTCTGTAAATGTTACTAATTAACCTTTTATTATTCACATATTTTATAAGGTGGACATCCAAGTATGAAATATCAGAATAACTCCATTTAGAAGTAAAGGTAAAGAAGGGGGTAGTTTGGGTCAGATATTCCAAAAATACACTCAGTTCAATCTCAGTCTTGTTCCACACAATAAAAATGTAATCAAGGAAACGCATATACAACTCCCAGGGGGGAACCCCCCCCCCCCATATCTCTCAAAAACAAATTTCCTTTCCCATTGTAGCATTACAATGCTGGCAAAAATGGGGGCACACACTGCCCCCATTGCAACACCCTTCTTTTGCAAAAAAATGTCCACCAATAAGCACATAATTGTGTTTTAACACCACTTTCATAAGCAAATCTAGGGTATTGATCTCATTGTTGAAAAAACACCCAGTTCAAGCAAACATTCACGGTACCAATCCAACCCCTTGTCATGGGGTATCACATTAAATAAATTAACCACATCTATGGTACAAAAAATCAAATCATCACTGTACTTAACATTCGACACCTTATTAAGAAAATCCCATGAGTCCTTGCAAATATGTGAAACATCATCCAATGCTTTTTTCAATTTCAAATCAACAAATTTCACCAAGGGATGGGTTTTAGATTTACAGGCATTGACAATCGGTCTCATCTCATGGGTGGGTCTCTCAGATCATTGTGTATTTTAAGTAGCCCAAATATAGGGGGAATGGTAGGGTATCTTACTGTTAAAAACAGCCATTCATCTAGGGTTACCCGTCACTGATCCAGCATATCTTGCAATCAGTCTATTCTAGAATATGAGATGTGCACCATGTTAATAGAAGTTTCTTCATAAAAGGCCCCATCAAGCAAAAAAGAAAACATTTTATTTAAATAGTCATCTGAATTCATTATTAACCCCCCCCATTTTGTTATTACACAACTGTTTCAATAATATATTTTCCTTATTATTTAAATCACAGGAAGAACTCTTCCTATGTTCATTCAATATAGATCGGAATTCAAATTCACGACCACAGCTAGAAGGGGGTTAAACACACTACTCCTTCTAATTACATTACAGGTGTACTCAAAATCTTTTTCCTTAAACAACAGTTTAAAATTCACCTTCCGGTTTTCATGGTGGTTACCTTTGTGGGGGATGGGAGGGATGTGGATTTCCAAGGTGATTAGTTTGTGGTCAGATCTAACCAGGCAGGAGTTGTCTACTGGTGTACACCAACGGTCACCCATGTTAGTAATGACCAGGTCAAGGATGTTGCTACCTCTAGTGGGGGTAAGAATGAGCTGGTCCAGGACATTGGAATTAATAAATTCCAGAAAGCATTAGGCAAGTGTATTGGTACATGAGTAGTTTTCTCAGTTAATGGAGGGGTAGTTGAAGTCGCCCAGTATGTTGTATTTAAGGAACCTAGAAGAAAAGAAAAAAAAAGAAGTTATGTACTTACCATAACGTTCCATGTTGGTAGTCCATCTCAGCCTTCATTTTTACATATGGGTTTGGAGCCGATCCTCGGCTCCGACTCGGACGATTTTCAAGCTCAAAGACTTCTGGTTGGCTCGTGGCTAAGCAGGTATCCCATAGTGCACCAGTGCAATCCCCAGATCTTGTTTGCTGCTCACTAGAAATAGAAAGAAAACCCTTAACCAACAAAGCAATACTAAAGGGTCGTCAACCAACAAATTTACAGTATTACCTCCAGATCTTCCAGGATGGGGGCAGGAGGGCAGGATGGTAAAAATGAAGGGTGAGATGGACTACCAACATGGAATGTCCTGGTGAGTACATAACGTCTTTATGTTAGGTAGTCCAATCTCACCTTCATTTTTACATATGGTACAGCATCCCTAGCACCTTATTCTTGGGTGGCTCATTAGAAGATACTCCTGAGTACTGTGGAGCCAAAGGATGCTCTACCCCTAGAAGCCAAATCCAACTTATGAGTAATGAAGGTGTGAGGGGTAGCTCACGTAGCTGCTGCACAGATATGATTAACTGGTACCCTGGCTAGAAAGGCTGCAAAGGTAGACAGAGACCTGGTAGAGTGAGTCTTGATCCTGTGGGGTAAAAGTCTGCCCTCCGAACTGTAGATGAAAGCTATGTAACTCGGAATCCAGTTAGACAATGTCACCTTAGAAACTGGCAAGCTCAATCTGGAATCAGAAAAGGAAACGAACAACTGGTCTGACTTCCGAAATTCTTTGGTCCGTTGCAAATAAAAACGTAGCTGTCTGTGAACATCCAACTGGTGGAAACGATATTCAGCTTAATTGCTATGATTGGGAAAGAAAACTGGAAGCTCAATGGACTGGTTCAATGTGGCAGAAGAACAAACTTTGGGAACAAACGAAGGATTGGTACGTAAAGAAACCCTATCTTTATGAAAGACTAAATAAGGTGGCTTAATAGACAGGGCATGTAGCTCAGAAACATGTCTGGCTGATGTAATAGCTACTAAGAACACAGTTTTCCAAGACAAATACTTTAAGGAAGCTGAATGAGACTTTTCAAAGGGAGGGGATGTTAGTTTGGACAACATAAAATTTAAGTCCTAAGAAGCCACAGGTTCCTGTAATGGTGGTCTCAGTAAAGTGGCTCCTCTCAAGAAAGTTTTGCATAACTTATGAGACATAAGGTTGACATTTGGAGATCCCAAATAAAAATGTGAGATAGCCGCCAATTGTACTTTGATGGTGGCTGCGGCAAATCTCTGCTGAAAAAGCTCCGAAAGGAATTCCAGAATCACAGGAACGGGAGCGGTGTAAGGATCTACTTTCATTTTCTATGCCCAAATAGAGAACCTTTTTCCATTTACTGTCATACAGCCTTCTGGTTGATGGTTTATGTGAGCATAAAAGAATATGGGACACTGATGACGAAAACATCATGAAGCCTGACTAGAGATGGAACTGGAGCAGCCAAGCTGTCAATTTGAGGGTGTGGAGAGATGGATGTAGCGATCCCGATATGTGGGTCAATAGATCTGGAACTGGGTCCAGGATCCAAGGATCGCCCAGGAGAAGAGGCTCGAGGAAGGGGAACCAGACCTGACGAGGCCAGTAAGGAGCAATGAGGATTAACTTGCTTCCAAGTCAGTTGGCTTTCTGTACCACTTTGGGGATAAGAGGGAATGGAGGAAAGGCATAGAAAAGTCCCGTGGACCAGAGCGACTCTAGGTGCTTCCCCCGGAGGGGAAATTAGGGAAAAATAACTGCTGCACTTGGCATTGACTGGACTGGCAAAAAGGTCGCAGCAAGGTTGTCCCCATTTTCGGAAAATCTGTTCCACTATTTCCTGTTTCAGAGACCACTCGTGGGGCAGCAAGATTGCCCGGCTCAGCTTGTCGGCTATTACGTTGGTTGTCCCCGGAATGTGTGATGTCACCAGAAAGTGCAGGGAAGAAATCGCCCATTCCCAAACTCGCATGGCCTCTCGACAGAGTGAGTAAGATCTGGTACCGCCCTGTTTGTTGATATACCACACAACCGACATGTTGTCTGATTGTATCGCAATCATCCCTGGAGGAAGAAGGTCCTGAAGTTCTTGCAACGCCAGAAGCACCGCTCTCCTCTCCAGAACGTTGATATGCAGATGAGCCTCGTGTTATTGCCATGTGCCATGGACAGTCCTGCCAATATAATGCCCCCCCCCCACCTGACCTGGGAGGCATCAGTGGTCACAGTGGCAATGGGTTGGGTAAGCACAAAGGGAGCTCCTGATAAGTTGTTGGGGGCTATCCACCAACGAAGGTCCTTTTTGCATGATTCTGTTAGCAGAATAGGGTGATTCAGCGGTAGATATTGGAACAACCACTGGGAGAACAGGAGCCATTGAAGGATTCTCATGTGCAACCTGGCTAAAGGTAATAACAGAATGGTTGAGGCCATCGTTCCAAGAAGCTGAAGAATCTTTTTTGCTTTGACCTTCAGAAGCAAAAAAGACGCTGAACTTGTGAGATGAGGTTTTGTGCTCTTTCGGCAGGAAGACGAACTGTCATATCCACTGTGTCTAGCTCTGCGCCTATAAAATTCACAGATTGCGAGGGCAGTAATGTAGATTTTTCCCAGTTTACGGAGATCCCTAGTTGAGCACAAAGCTGGATGGTGGCGTCCCTGACTTGGAGAAGTAGATGTCTGCTGGGGGCGGTCAGGAGCCAGTCATCCAAATACGGAAACACCTGGAATCCCTGACGTCTTAGGTGAGCTGTCACTACTGCCATGCATTTGGTGAGCACCCTGGGGGCTGCGGTGAGACCAAAGTGCAGAGCATGAAACTGATAATGGCTGGCTCCCAGCCTGAAGTGCAGATACCTCCTTGACGCCTTGTTCATTTTTATAATACCTCAGCTTTGGCCGACTAAGAACTTGCTGTATTCAACTGGACGTATAAGAGAATTTAAGTACCTTTATCTGCACTTTTTTTTTCAAAAAAATACAGTATTTAAATTGATTTTAACTGTGTGTTGCAGGAATATTAACTGAACTGGAAGTTTTGACTCTGCTCTTCAGTTAGTCCCACCCACCCTCTCTGTTTTTGTTTTGGTGTTAATCTTAGTGGCCTTGAAACTGCCCACCCCTCTTGTAAATATGTGTTTGGATACTCCTTCTGGGCCCATCTCATTTGCTCACTCAAGTGAGTGCAGTGAGATCATATTCTGATTTCAGGCACTCCTAATATGTACAAAGAGAGCATCTGGGAAACAGAAAAAAAAATTAAGCTTGTTTCCTGCCTTTCCTGTTAAGTGGTATAGACTATTTGTAGGCTTCTGAGCCCCCAAGCCCTGCTGTGTTGGAGGGAAGTCTTCTAGCTTATTTTTTTTCCTTATAACTAGCCAGTTTTCTAGTTTCAGCACTCAAATCTGTTTCTTTGATCTCAGCACTTGTGCAGGAAAAAAAAAAGTTCATCTGCTTTTACTGTACTTGTGTTTCTACCTACTTTATTTTACTTTTGCATCATCTTAAAAGAACTCAATTGTATTTATTACTGCTTAGTGTAACTCATTCTAAGCCTTTTGGTTTAAACACTTGGGCTTCGGACCAGTTGTTTTGCACTGAGAGGGTTTGTGGTCTGCACTGTAGTGGCAGAACAGGTAGCTTACATCCTTCTAGGTTGGGAACTGCTGATTGAGGGCTCAGTGTCTGTTATTCTAAAAGTGTATTAATTCTGGTTTAAGCACTTGAGCTTTCAGGCCAGTTATTTTACATTAAGAGGGTTTGTGGTCTGCACTCTTGTGGGAGGAGAGGCTGGACTCTGCCATTCTGAGCTGGGAATTTCTGGAACTGCTTCTTACTGAAGTTGGTGCGCCTTGTTTGCTGTGGCATAGACTGGATTTGGGCCTGCTGGATCTAGCTTTGTTTGTGTAACTTGAGCACTAATCCAGGCATTCTCTAAAGTATTCAATTGTATTTATTACTGCTTGGTAGTAACTTGATTAAAGTGTAGCTATCATTCCAAGTCTTTTGGATTAAGCACTCGGGCTTCAGACCAGTTGTTTTACATTAGGAAGGTTTGTGGCATGCACTTTGGTGGCAGAACAGGTAGCTTTCATCCTTCTAAGTTGGGAACTGCTGATTGAGAGCCCAGTGTCTGTTATTCTTAAAGTGTATTAGTTCTGGTTTAAGCACTTGGGCTTCAGGCCAGTTATTTTACATTAAGAAGGTTTGTGGTCTGCACTCTTGTGGGAGAAGAGGCTGGACTCTGCCCTTCTGAGCTGGGAATTTCTGGTTAAAGGTTTATAGTGCCTGAATATTTGAACTGTATCTTACTGAAATTGGTACACCTTGTTTGCTGTAGCATAGACTAGATCCAGGCCTGCTGAATCTAGCTTTGTTTACATGCTTGTTGTTTGTTTGCTTGTTATTTCCCTGGAACGCTAATTCCACCTAATATGCGGCTTTTCAGCGCTTCTGTGGTCACTAGTGATATCTGCATTGCTTACTGTACTTATTTCCTTGTTTCACTTGAAAGAAAGTTACTGTTTGCCGTTTTTGCATTTGTTACCTGTAACACATTGCACTTAAGTTACCTGGCACTTGCTCGCTAAAGCAATTATATAAGTCAGCACTAAAAATTAAAAGCACTACACCCTCACTCCCCACTGGCCCTTGTTTTCAATTATTAAGGAATTCCCAATATTATTCTAGCATGCCCAAAGGTCAGTTGTCAATCTCCTCTCCGGTCCAGCTGGTGAATCTGGGAATCTTGAGGCAATGTTACAACTGCCTCATGTACACAGACAACCCTCTCCTCCTCCCAACAAATTCCAACACATGTGAGAGATGCAACCATATAGCCAAACTGGAGGCTAAGCTCTCAACTCAGTACTGGCATAACCAGTCAGGAGGAGAAGGAAACCACACTCACTACAATTCCAGTCTCACATAGACCTACCACGACAGCAAACCAAACACATAATCACACAAAAACATACTTGGAGGCTCTAAATAAAGATCTGCCTAAGCAGCAAAGACCTCCAAAGCAGACACCCAAGCAACCGCTACCCCAAAACAAAACACGTGCAACACGTATCTCACAAAGCCAGTGTGCCGAACAGTCACAGCCCTTAAGACTAAACAACACACCTGATACACTTGTAATAGGTGACTATCGCCAGGCACATTGACGTCCCGCTCACCAGGCTGAACAAGGAGAGGGTCACGGTGAGCAGCCTGTCGGGCGCTAGGATGCGCCACATAACACAAGCACTCAGGTCACTCCAAGGCAAGTAGAAATATGACTCAGTCATTGTCCATGCTGGTGTGAATTACCTGAGACGTACCTCCCTGGACTACATGAAAAGAGACATAAAGGAGCTCTCTGAGCATGTAGCCCAGGCCGGTATGACCCTGACCTTGAGTAGCATCTTACCCTCACCAAGAATGATGCCACAATATGAAGGCAAGATGATCAATTTCAACAATTGGCTTAAGTACTGGTGTCATTCAAAGGGGATCCAATGCCTGTCAGCTTGGGATGATATGCTCGACAAGCCACGATGCTTCGCTAGGGACAGCTTGCACCTGTCACTCCTGGGCTTTCGGATATTGGCAAAGGCTCTTGCTATCCCTACAGTGCCTTTTTTAGGCAAGGCTCAAAAGACAAACCCACCTCCATAGGATGGGAGAAAGGAAATTCACCCCAGGGATCACGTCAGTCGCCCTGCTAGACAGGGGTCCAGGAAAGTAAATAATGTGGGAAGAAATAGCCAGGGAATTGTTATGGCTAGGCTTGTATAGGCCCTAGGGCTGATAGCCTAGTACCAACCTATGAACCTATGAACCTATCACAAGGGATAAGAAACTAAGAGTAATGCTACTCAACGCCAGAAGTCTGAACCTCAAGATGCACGCACTCGAAACTCTCCTTAGCATGGAGAACATCGATATCTGTGCAGTAACAGAAACCTGGTTCAGGGCTCCCGAGAGCATCCCAGCACTACCAGGTTATACCTCATACCATGCTTTTCGGCCCAAAAACTTGGACCAAACCACAAAAGGAGGGGGAGTATCGATATTCATCAAAGATACCCACACACCTCCAGGTTGGTGGCAAAGCACGAAGCATCAGAGACTATCCATGTGCAACTAACAGTGGGTAAAACTGCCTTCCAGTTTATAGCCTGCTACAGACCACCCTCCCAAACCCAGGAACCCCACTCAGCCTTTCTGAGAACACTGGAAAATATGAAGGTCTCTCCAAACACCATTATATTGGGCGACTTCAACTACCCAAACGTAGACTGGGAGCATTACTCTAGCTCCAACATCCTAGCCCAAAGGTTCCTAGAATTTACAAACTCAAATGCTATGGAAAGTACAGTTTTGTACCTACCATAAATGTAGATGTCCGATAGGCATGCATCTGCAGTCCTCACAAATGGGTTGTCCTGTCATCAGGCAGCCCTTCGGTCGGCCGGATTCCAAAGTCTGGGTCTGGCCTCGGCTGGTGTCGCACTTCACCCGACATCATAGCTGCAGTTCTTCGGGTATAAAGGCATCAGCCAACGCCATTTTCCTCAGTGTTTCTTGCCCCAGATGCCAGGTGGCCTCTAGGAAGGCTTAATTTGGATAAATGCAAATGGTTCCAAATAGTAGAGAGCAAACAAAAAATAAGCATGTATGTACATATATACAAACAAATACACCATAATAGATTCCCCCAGCTAGCTACAAGATGGGCAAATACCCTAGGAGTACCACAGAGGGGAAGGAGGGTGGGTAATCCTGACTGCAGATGCATGCCTATCGGACATCTACATTTATGGTAGGTACAAAACTGTACTATGTCCTTCAAGGATGCATCTGCAGTCCTTACAAATGGGTAGAATACCATAGCCAAACTGGGGGAGGAGGAGAAATAAGATTATGGTGCAGTTAAGATCCCTTGCAAAACAGCAGTGGCAAAACCTGCTCGGGATCTGGAGTATAAAGGTAAATTATAATGCTTGGCAAATGTATGCACGGAGCTCCAAGTAGCAGCCTCTAAAATGTCTTTGGTAGCCACTCCTCGTAAAAAAGCTGTGGCAGTGGCTGTAGCCCTTGTAGAGTGAGGCCTGATGTTTTCTGGAGTTTTCTTCCCATGGTAGGAGTAACAAAATCTAATGCAATTTCCTATCCACTTAGAGATTGTCTGTTTTGAAATTGCTTTTCCTTCCATTCCTGTTGCATATGCTACCAGTAGCTGGTCAGTTTTCTATTGCTCTTGGTCCTGTCCAGGTAGTAACGTAATTGTCTATGTACATCCAAGGTATGCAACAGTCTTTCTCCCCTGTTCTGTGGGTTGGGGAAGAATGGAGGTAGGTGGATAGCTTGATTTAAAGATACCCTGGAGACCACCTTTGGCATAAAAGTAGGATTAGTTCTCATGGACACTATCTTGATGGAAGATCAGGAAGGGCTGTACTGCCATTAATGCCTGTAGCTCAGATACCCTTCTTGCTGAAGTGATTGCAAGCAGGAAAGCAGTTTTCCATGATAAGTACTGTAAATCTGCTGTAGCTGCTGGCTCGAAAGTAGGGAGTGTCAACTTTTCTAGCACAAAGTTCAAGTCCCATGCTGGCAATGGTGGCTTCCTAGGTGGTTTTACATTTTTAATTCCTCTCAGAAACTGCCTGAGCAGAGGATGAGAGAAGACTGGAGGATCCAAGTTGTATTCTGCTGAAATAGCTGATGCATGAATCTTAATGGAAGAATAGGACAGGCCGTTGTGGAAGAGCTCTGCCAAGTATTCCAGGATGTTAGGTATGTTTGCAAGTGACACATTCTCTTCCTTTTGCAGTACTCCAAATGAGATATCTTTTCCATTTCACTGAATAATTTTTTCTTGTTGAGGGTCTGTGAGCCTCCAAGAGAATGTCTCTAACCCTTTGAGATAAATCCGGGTTATTTGGTCTTATGCAATGTTCCAGGCAGCCAGCTGCAGTGTTTTCAGGTTTGGATGCAGGGTTTTGAAGTTGTTCTGTGTTAACAGCAAGGGAACCAGGGGCAGAGGCCATATTTGTTCCCGAGACATACTCCTCAGTAATGGGTACCAATGTTGCCTTGGCCAGTCTGGAGCTATCAGGATGATCCTTGGACGGTCTTCTTTGATCTTCAATAGCACCTTGTGCATCAAAGGAAGAGGTGGGAATGCATATGCTGTCAGGTTTTTCCAACTGAAAGATAGGGAGTCCACTTTCCAAGCAAGTGGGTGGTACGTCCTTGTGCAGAATTTTTTCAGTTGGTGATTGTGTGGGGATGCAAATAAGTCTATTTCTGGTAGTCCCCATTTCCCTGTAATGGTTTTGAAGATGTCCGGATGCAGCATCCATTCGTGGGCATCCGTGGTAGTTCTGCTTAGGATGTCTGCTAGAGTATTTTCTTTTCCTGGCACAAAAATTGCTTGTAACTGAATGTTGAAGTTCAGTGCCACATTCCAGAGGTCCATTGCCATCCGCATAGAGGGTATGAATGTGTGCCTCCTTGTTTGTTGATGTACCACATAACTGTGGTGTTGTCGGTCCTTATCAGCAGTTGACCCTGTCGAAGAAATGGTCGGAATGCCTGAATTGCCAGTGTTACTGCCAGCATTTCCTTTTGATTTATGTGTAGGTGCAGCTGGTCTTGAGGCCATAAGCCTTGTATGCACTTGTCCAGCATGTGTGCCCCCCAACCGAGGTCTGAGGCGTCTGTTGTGATGGTCTGGCTTGGTTGAGTGCTGTGGAAGGGCAGTCCCTTGTTTGATTGACAGGCCTGAGCCCACCATTGGAATTCTTGCTTCAGGCATGGAATTATTGGAATTTGGGTTTCTAGGCTGTGCTTGTGCTAAGACCATAAATTCCTTAGATACCACTGTAACTTTCTCATATGTAGTCTGGCATGTGGAATCAATATTATGCAGGATGCCATGTAGCCGAGAGCTTGCAGGACTTTTCTTGCTGTTAGCTGGTTCTGCTTTGTTAATGCCATGAAGTAGAGAGGGAGTTGCTCCTGTTTTTCTACTGTCAGGAATGCCATTTGTTTTGATGTGTCCAGATCTGCACCCAAGAAGGTTATCCTTTGGGATGGTATCAGCCTTGACTTTTTTATATTGACTGTGTATCCCAGGGCTTGCAGTAGATGAATGACCCTTTCCAAATCTTTTGTTAATTTGTTTTTGTTGTCCGCTTGTAACAGGCAGTTGTCCAGGTAAGGGTAAATTTGAATTCCCTGAAGCCTGCAATGAGCAATTACTGATGCCAGGCATTTCGTGAATACTCTGGGCGCAGTAGATAAGCCAAAGGGCAATGCTGAGAATTGATAATGCTCTGATCCTGCAAGAAATCTGAGGTATCTTCTGCAATTTGGTCGTATGGGGACGTGCAGGTATGCCTCCTTGAGATCTAGAGTTACCAGCCAAGACTCCTTGCCCAGCATGGGAAGAAGCTGCTGTAGGGTCAGCATTTTGAATTTTGGAACAATGAGGTATGTGTTTAAAGCGGACAGGTCGAGAATAGGTCTCCATTGGTTTTCTTTTCTTGGTACCAGGAAGAGTCTGGAGTAAAATCCTTGTCCTTGTTCCATAGATGGTACCCTTTCTACAGCTCTCATCCTTAGTGAGTTATTTGTTGTAGAGCTTCTGTCTTCTGATTTGGAGGTAGGTTTGGCATTCTTCTCTTCCTTGGCAGAGTATGGAAGTGAAACCTGTAACCTTGGTCTATTGTCTGTAAAATCCATTTGTCTCCTGTGATGTAATGCCAGTTTACTGAAAATAAGGCTAGCTCCCCGCCTAAGGGTGCCTCTAGTTGTTCCCTGGTAGGCGGTGCCAGAGCCAAGTCACTGTGATTGTCCTGTGGAAGTGGTGGTGGCTGGATCTGTGGCTGTACCTCGCTGGTTGTTAGCCTGCCAGTGCCGAACCCTGTAGGCACCTCTGGATTGACCCCTGCCTTTTGAGCGCCTATTCCTGCCTCTCGGAGCTCTGGAGGTGTTTGGAAAGGACCAATTCTTGGAAGGCCAGTTCCTGCTAAACCTTGGAGGCTGGACCTGCAAGAAATCCTTGACTGTCTGGACAGATTTTGCTTTCTCTTCCACCTTCTTCAGCACCTGCTGTGCAGGGGAGCCAAACAAATTGAGCTTATCCATGGGAGCATCTAGGAGTTTTGATTTTACATGGTCTGGTAAGGACTGCTCTTTTAACCATGCATGTCTTCTGATCACTGTGCCAGTCATGGCTGATCTAAAGGAGGCCTCCAGTGCATCATAGCCGCATTTTAAGGAATGATTACTGACCTGCTGAATGTTATGGACCATTTCCTGTACAGATTTTTTGTCTAATGGTTCATCAGAGGACAGTTTTTAGTTAACTGGTCTAACATAAATTCCTGATACTGAATCATGTGGAATTGACAGTTCAAGGCCCTAGCTGAAAGAGTAGCAGAAGTGTAAACTTTTTACCCCATCTCTAAGGACCTAGATTCCCTTTCAGAGGGAGGGGTTTTGGCAGAGGTAGCTGCTACAGCCTTGGGACCCTGGGAGATAGTTTCGGATCTGCAAAAGGGCCTTATACAAATGATAATGTGTGTCCGAACCCTGTAGTACCTATCGGGCTTAGCAGGGGCCGGAGGAAGAGAATCAGGAGCAGTACAAGCATCATTAAAAGCATCATCCACAACAGTAAGTACTGGAGGAATGGCTAAAGGCCTATGCTGTGGCAAATGCAAAAGGTTCTAAGCCTTTTCTAGAGTCTGAAAAATCCTGGCCCTGCCATTGAAATTGTTCCCTCATAGCATGCAAGGTTTCCCAAAAGAAAATTCCTCAGGTGGAGAGGCAGAAGGGATGGACTCTTCTGCATCAGAGTCCTCATAAGGAGAAAAGGGTCTCTGGAGGGTTTGAATTATCTGATTCATCAGAGGAGCCATCTGAAGAAACTGGCTCAGGGGCTCTACTCTAGTCCTCCTCTCTGGAGGTGGGTGAGAGGCCCTGTCTGACATGGATGCAGGAGGCCTAGCAGCTGGTAGAAATATCCAAAGGGATAGTATCAGATAAATCCTGTGAACCTGTAAGAGCAGGTGGGATTTCGTTTCAGCCGAAACCGAGACACTCGCTGAAGCTTAACCGCGGTTTCGCCGAAACCGCGGACCGCGAGTGTCGGTCCTTTTCCTTGCGCTTTTAGAAATTTGAGTCGGAGCATCCGACGGCATAATGTAAGCAAAAGCGAGCCGAAAAACTCTTCAGCAATTCGACCGACGCCTAAGCGTCCCGGTTGAAAGAAGCACAGGCTAGACAAGCTGCTACGTCGTGGTCTGGGCCTAAGCAAGGTAAGCAGTAAGAGTGGAAATCTTTATGAGGTATTTGTTTCCCACAGGTTAAACAGTTATTCACTTTTTCTGACATCGGCTGAGGCAAGAAAGAGTCCCCAATGGGGTACTTAGCTTTTTAGAAGTCTTCGGTACTTGTAGTAGTAATCTCTGGTTCTGACCGACCGGCACTTGCGAACAGCTTCTGCTTCGGGCGCCATGCGGCAAGAAAGACTGAGGAAAATGGCGTCGGCTGATGCCTTTATACCCGAAGAACTGCTGCTATGATGTCGGGTGAAGTGCGACACCAGCCGAGGCCAGACCCAGACTTTGGAACTGCCGATCAAGGGCTGCCTGACGACAGGACAACCCATTTGTAAGGGCTGCAGATGCATCCTTGAAGGACATCAACTTGTTACCACTCCCACAAGAGGGGAAAACATACTGGACCTGATCATCACCAACATGGGGACTCTATGCTCCAGACCAGAAGTGTATCCATCACTGGTAAGATCAGACCATAAACTAATCTCACGGGATATTCACATCCCGACCCCACCCCCTGCCCAGAAAACCACAGTGAAAAACTTCTCTAAAGCAAATTTCACACTCCTCAAAACCGAGGTGGAATCCTTCAAAGCCCCCGGTACTGTGGAAAATCCGTCCCAGACTGCAGAATCCTTTATTAACGCATTCTATGAACACCTTCAGGAATGCATGGATCATGCGATCCCAAATAAAACCAAGACCCAATCCTCCAAAGGCAGACGCCCTGTCTGGTGGACCCCAGCCATAAACAAACTATACAATAGAAGGAGGAAGCTACTAAATGATAGAGCAAAATCCCAAAAAGGGAAGGCATCACTGATCAGTATTAGCAAAAAACTACGGGCACTCATAAAATTGTCTAAGGCCAGCCTCGAGAGAAAAATTGCACAGGACACTAAGGATAATCACAAGGCTTTCTTTAGTTATGTTGGGAACCTGGGTGGTAATTCCCAGATATGCTCAGAATTAGTCCAAAATGACAAAAATTACACTGAACCCACAGACATTGCCAACATCCTAGCTGACAGGTTCAGCGCAAACCCCCCCCCCACCAAAAGGGCAAATATCTAGCCCAGCAGAGTGCTGCCCCCCTGACATCTCAGATGTTCAGGTAAGAGCCGCCCTCTCCAAAGCAAAAAACACACTATCAATGGGACCAGACTGTGTCCTGGGCTGCGTGTCCTACATGAACTCCAAGAAGAGCTAAACCCAAACATAAAACTACTGTTCAATCTGAGCTTTACTACAGGATATGTGCCCAAAGAGTGGCATACAGCAACAGTGGTCCCTCTCCATAAAGGTGGTGCCTCAAAGGATCCTGGAAACTATCGCCCCATAAGCCTGACTAGCTTGGTCTGCAAAGCTATGGAAAGGATCATCATGGACCTCATAAATAAAGATATTGGGGACCTACAGACACTGGATCCTACCCAGTTCGGCTTTGTTAAGGGCAGATCCTGCCTCTTAAACCTGGTTGATTTCTTTGAAACAGTCACCAAGGCCATTGACGAGGGGAAGGTGGTCCACACAGCCTACCTAGACCTCGCAAAAGCCTTCGATACAATACCCGACTCGGGCATTATAGATAAGCTCACCAGCTTAAATATAAACCCCTATGTCACTAGATGGATTGCAAACTGGCTCAAGGACAGAACCCACATGGTTAGAATTGCTGGAGCCATGTCAGACTCCAAACCAGTTACAAGTGGTGTCCCACAAGGCTCAGTCCTGGGACCTCTCTTGTTCGGTATATTTCTCGGAGGTAGAGGCCAACAAGGAAGGACTGTGGCTGACCAAGTTCGCAGATGACTGCAAACTGGGCACCATAATCGACTCTCCAGCCGACACAAGCATCCTCCAAAAGGGCCTCATAGAAACAGACAACTGGTGCCAGAGCCATAGCCTCAAGCTAAATGCCAAAAAGTGTATAGTCATCCCCTTTGGCAAAACAGTGCCCACAAATTACCACATAGGTGGTAATCCATTAAGTACAAAAGAAGTAATTAGGGACCTGGGGACCCAAATTGATAGCAATCTCTCATTTGACAACCACGTGGCCAAAGTGGTTAGAAAAACATTTTATATAGCCCACCTAATCATGAAGGGATTCACATCTAGATCAGGGAAGGTCACCGTGCCTCTTTACTCATCCCTCATCAGGCCCATAATTGAGTACAATGCCCCTTTTGGGATGTACCTTACCAGACACCTGCAGCAACTGGAAAGACCCCAAAAGTACCTCACCAAGAGGATCAAAGGGCTCAAACAGATGCCTTATGCTGCCCGGTTAAAGAAACCCCAGCTCTACTCAGTGGCATACCGCCTGTTCAGAGGCGATCTGTGTCTGACGTATAAAGCCATGTCCAACCCGGAATTAATGGGCATGCTGCACCTCAGAAAATCCAAATCCCATCGAGCTACGCACTCGAGAGACTTGAACCTCAGCACTGAAATAAATAGGACATGCTGGAGGGACAGATTCATAACCCAGAGGCTCCCTTCACTCTGGAATAAAATCCCAGTCCAAGTTAGGCAGAGTCCCTCATTGACTCTCTTCAAGAGGAATCTTGATGAGTGGATGGGAGATCATAGGTTTACCCCGGGTATCACTTCTGTGTCACTGTTAGACAGAGGCACAGTATACAAACCTCAAAAAAGGGCATAGCAAAATAAATTTAAAATGGGTGGCGAAAGCCAAACACACTCTGGCTAGGCTTATAAATGCCCTAGGGCAGATAGCCTAGTATGAACCTATGAACCTATATGGTAGTAGGCATCTTGGAGATCCAGGGAGCACATCCAATAGTCTTTCCCTAACAACGGGAGTGTCGACTGCAGTGTGACCATCCGACACTTGACTTTTTTCATGGATTCGTTTAATCTGCTGAGGTCCAATATTGGCCTCCAGTCTCCAGCTTGTTTTGGGACTAAAAAGAACCTGGAGTAAGTTCCGGATCCTGTCTGGTCTGGTCTGCTGGGACGGGCTGGGTGACTCTTTTTGAGAGCAACTTGTTGATCTCCACAGTTGCCTGATCACTGTGATTGGGTGGAACATCTGGGATATTCTTGGGAACAAACGGTGGAAGGGAAAAGGGTATGATATAGCTTCTGGTAACTCTTTGTACCCACTTGTCTTGGGTTATATTTAGCCAGGCTTCTGAATACAAAGAGATGCGACCCCCGACTGGCCCCAGAGAAACGCAGTCGGGCCCCACATCAGGAGCGCTGATAAGGCCGCCCTCGAAAGGAACCACAGCCTTGCTGGTATTGTGGACTGCCCCTGCCTCTAGGGCGACATCTACCATTTCCTCCTCCTCTGCCTCTGAAGAAGGATTCACTCTGTGAGTCCGGAAAAGCCCTCTGGGACTTTTTGAACCACATCTTACCTCCCCTTTGACCTTTGGGGTATGGTCGAGAGGGGACGGTAAAACAGACTCCCACGGCAGAGAGAGTCTTTTCTTCCTGTTCACACCGAGTGAGTGTTTCTTTCACCTTGGAACCAAACAAGGAGGAACCATCAAATGGGGCACTGGTGAAGATGGACTTAAATGGCTCTGCAAAGTTACACAAGCGCATCCAGGAGTGGCGCCTAAGGGCAACTCCTGAACCCGCTGCTTTGCTCACTCCGTCAGCCGCATGAGAGATGAGCTGCACGGTGGACTTAACTACCGAATTTAGGGTGGACAACTGAGCAGAGAACTTAACTACCGAATTTAGGGTGGACAACTGAGCAGAGATCCTATCAGGGACTCCCTCAGGACAAGCACCCTGTATGGAATCTCCTAACTCCTTGAGGAGATCCCTCTGCAACCTTGTGAAATGGGTAAGATAGTTTAGAGATCGAAGTGCAAAAGCTGCTGAACTAAATACACGCTTCCCAAATCTGTCCATCTGTCGAGACTCCTTGTTTGGCGGACAAACAGAAGTCGTCTCCACCAACTCCTTCTTCGTGGCTGCCGCCACCACCACGGCATCTACGGGAATGCCCTTAGACAAGAATTCTTTCCCAGGAGGGGCAGACAAGAACTTATTTGGTCTTCTAGGGACTGGCTCCACGGCATCAGGAGTATCCCACACCTTCGGACTAACCAGATCCATTAGCTCGTCGAAAGGTGAAGACACCCAAGAGGCAGAGGGTTGACACCCGAAAGCCTTCAGGTACACCGACTCCTCATCAGAAGGGTTGACAGTGGGCCAGTCGCACCTCTGTTTAAGGATCTCTAGAATGTCCACAATGGAGACATCAGAAGAAGACTTAGGGGACCCCTCCGACTCATTGAGGTCAGTGTCCGATATCAGAGACTCATCCTGGGAGTCAATATGCTTCCTCTTGCATACTCTCTTCCAAGGGGGCTCCTTGAAAGGACCTTCTGGGGAGGCCCCGGAAGAGTGGGGGCCACCAGCTGGTGGCTCCTGAGGCTGTGGGTCTCTGCTGTCTCCAGAGAGAGAGAGTAGGTACTGAGACCGAAGTGGGAGCCCCTGGAGGGAAGAGTGCTTGTACCACTGGCAGGGGATGTAGATTGTGACAGCACACTCCTCATCACCTCAAAAGCAGACCTCTCCAGCTCCGAAGACCGTCCCCGCTCCAAAGAGACAAAGGACGGTGCTGGAGCCCGAGCCATCAGCTCCAAGATAGATGCAGGGTCCGAGCTCACCCTGGCGGAAGCACCGAGAGGAAGGCTCGGAAGCGACGAAGATTGATTCAAACCCTCCCCCCTTGGCGCCGACAGAGGAGCTTTGGTCTCTGGACACGACGGACGGAGCAGAGAGTGTCGGAGCCGAACTCGGCTCCAATGCAACAGCAAGGGGAGCTGGAACCGAGGGTTCTTCTATTGGTAACAAGCACTCCGGCTCTGAAAAACTGACATGGCTCAGAGGAGGAATCACGGATGAGGACAAGACTGGTTCGAGTGGCTCCGGAGCCGACTGGGTCGGCGCCAACAAAAATTTAGGCAGAGCAGACGACTTCAAGAGTCCCAGTACTACCCTCTCCACATCTTCTTCTGAAAGACTCCTGGAAGATCTAGAAGATAAAGTTGGGGATCTCGACCTAGCAGGCACTGGAGGTTTGACCATCACAGAGACTGGTAGGGACTCTACAGACCGGCTCTGAGGAGCAGAGTCAACTATTTCCAAGAGTTCAGCAGTTGGCACCGAAGCACCTGTGACGGACTCTGAAACCACGGTGCTCTCCTTCAGCTCCGAAAACTGAGACATCGAGGAGGCAGATGTTGTTAATTTAGCAGGTGGCTCCGAAACACGAGTCGGTACCGGAGAAGGCCTTTTTGAACCTTTCGATTTTGAGTCAGATCTTGACTTTGAAGACTTAGACGAAGAAGCCGAAGAACCAGATAAAGCTTCCTCGAAAGTTGACTTCAGAAGACCCCTGAGTATCAGTTTGTTCTTTCTCTCCTGCAACACTCTAGAAGAGAAAGCATGACAGAATAAACAAGATTCTTGCAAATGGATGGCTCCCAAGCAGTAGACACAGCTACTGTGGCCATCCGTCTAAGACATTTTCTGGGAGCACTTCATAAATTTTTTAAACCCAGAGGGTTTGTGCTCCTTGCTATCCTTAGACATTGCAACACACAAGCAACCAGAGGAGATAAGAGAAAGAGACTGACTGCGGACTAGATCCTCTAACTAAAACGGGCCTAGCCCTGCAGAAGAATTACACGAGGACTAAGTTCTCTAAGTTAAACGGGCCGAGCCTGGTATAAGAAAAAAAAATAGGTCTTTCACTAAACAACAGACATATTCAATCACACAGGAAATATTTTCAAATAAAAATACAGTGGAGTAGAAACATGAGGACTAGGTCCTCTAAGTTAAACGGGCCTAGCCCTGTGAAGAACCGGATCTTCTAATTCAAACAGACCAAGTATACCACAACACACACACACACATGCTCAAAGGTAGGAGAAAAACTTGCAATTGCAAAGCGATTAAGACTTTAGCGGGTCCCCGCTAAAGACCACCAGTCAATAATCGATTGACAGGAAAGCAATCAAAAGGAACCCCTACTGATTAAGAATGGCAAAACTGCCAAAACTATCTAGGCAATAAATTGCAACTGCGCCTAACTACTGATACACAAGAGACTACTGCTATTGGTCACACAAGACCACAAGGCAATTAAGGAAAACCCTATATGTATACTTTCCAGTAAATAACAGGAAAATGGCGAAACAGTCAAAACTAACGATTTAGGCAAAAAGTGCAACTGCGCCTAACCATTGGTACACAGGATACTACTATGTCGGTCACACAAGACCATTAAGATAAAACCCTATATATATATATATATATATATATATATATATATATATATATATATATATTCAGTAAATATACAAAAAAAAAAACCACTAGTTAATGAAAAATGCAAAAACTTAGCTAGAGCCAAGAGAAGCACATCCGAACTCGTAGAAGTGGCAAACGAGATCTGGGGATTGCACTGGTGCACCATGGGATACCTGCTTAGCCACGAGCCAACCAGAAGTCTTCGAGCTTGAAAATCAGCCGAGTCATATGTAAAAATGAAGGTGAGATTGGACTACCTAACATATATACTTTGTAAAGGCTTGTTATAGCCGAGGCGCTAGAGAATCTACTTCTGGATAATTTACTTCTGTTTTTTTGTTTTAATTAAAGTGTTCTTGTTTGCTTAAGAAACTTTGACTCAACTGGCCTTGGTGGTTTATGTGGTACTTCATCATTTTTACTACAACTAGTGGCTTTAATATAATTCCTTTCAGTGTTTTCAACTAGCTCTACCCCTTACATTTCTTCTGTGTATTAGTACTGTTAAAGCAAGAGTGGGTTTTGCTGCTGTAACCATTTAAGGTATGTTGGCAAGTACACCCATCTATATTTGCCTGGAATCCAACCATAAGTACAAATGACAAAGACAAAATATGTGATGTATTTAACATAGAAGCAGAGGTCCTCTTTCCTTTCTTTTTTCAAAACCAATTCTTCCTTCACACTTTCCCCAGCTTTGTTCCTTATTTTTTGTTTAGTTGAATCTGTTTTCTACCAGCTCTGCATTACTGCATGAAAGAGTGTGTGTTCTGAGTGGAAGCCAAGGTGTATTAAAAAAAAAAAAAAAGAATTGGGTTGTGGTCTGCTTTGGTAGGGAGGAGGCAAACAGTGGTTGTTGCTGTTTTTTATGTACCAGATAACAGTGGAAGCTTAGCTATGATCCCTCACAAACATGCTGAGCTTAAATATGCTTTCTTCAAAGATTCTGAAAAGGAAGCAATGGCGAACAGCCTATATTAACAGGTTACTTCGATGTTGCTAAGATCACAGTACTGAAGCAGTGGCACCCAAGGGAGTTTGTAAACAATGTAAAAACTCTTTTTCCACTTTTTTTATGTAGGTCCAAAGTGAAACTAATGGGGGGAGACCTGCTCAGCAACACACCAGCATCATTCACAGTTCAAAATACTTGCCATGTCCCACCTAATTCTTGACTCTGCTCTAGTCTAACGCCTGTCTGACTAGCATCCCTCCAGCTGTACTGATTTCTCTTGCATACCTTGGCTACCTCCTCTGTAGATTTTTTTCTGTCTACTTGATGCAACTCTAACTCATCTTACTTATAAATTCACCACAAGTCTCCATCGTACATTCTCTCGCTGTATATAGTGTCTAACCCTTTCACTCTCACCCCAATTTCCTCATTGCTCCAGAACTCCCCATCAATACCTTGGACAGTGTTTTGTATACTAGAAACAGTGACATTGTCACATCTACCTAGATAATGAATACCGAACGTACAATGCACAAAGTATATCCTGTATCAACAATTGTTTTTACTTACTACTATGTTTTATACATAATTTGTGCTCCTTTGTATTTGCTACTACTGTGTAAGTTTATAACCTATGCCTCACTTATTTGTATCTACTAGGGCTTTTCCACCTGGGCCTCCTCTGAAAATAGGCCTGCGCCCAGTCAGACTATCGTGGTAAACAAAGTCAAATAAATAAAAACTATAAGAATAATTCCCAGCTGTTGGATCCTGATGCCAAACTGTCTCAAACTCAAAGTTTCTTTGGAGAGAGAAAGGCTATAAAAAGATATTTCAACCAAAACTAGAAGTCACAAAAAGTACAGTTGTGTACACTTAACATAAATGTAGATGTTCGAGTGTATTCACTGTTGCAGTCATTACACTTGGGTTATCCTGCTGGCAGGCTACCCTCAGTCGGCCTGAATTCCAAAGTCTAGGTCTGGCATCGGTTGCTGTCGCCTCTTCCCTGACGTCAGTGCACCAGGGGTATAAAAGATGCAGCCGACACCATTTTCTTCAGTTTTTCTTGCCCCAGATGTCAGGTGCCCCCAAAAAGGTAGGCTAAAATATGCCAATAAAAAATGCATGCACCAAAATATAGACCTTCATCTACAAGCAAATACACCACATAGGTTGTATAGATTAGAGAAGTGTAGATAAGTTGCATCAATGATATGGGGGATGGTGGGTGGGTAACCTGGACTGCAACAGTGAATACATTCGAACATCTACATTTATGGTAAGTGTACACAACTGCACTATGTTCTTCGTGTTTCACTGTTGCAGTCATTACACTTGGGTTGAATCCCAAAGCTATGGTTGGAAGGCTGGAGCCAAATAGCATTAGGAGCGGCTATGAGGCCCTGCAGAACTGCAGTGGCAAAGCCTGCCCTGGATTTAGAGTAGAGTGGTAAATGATAGTGCTTTGTAAAGGTGTGCATTGAACTCCAGATAGCAGCCTCCAAAATGTCTTTGGTTGGTACTCCCCTGAGGAAGGCTGCTGAAGTGGCTGCTGCTCTGGTTGAATGTGGCCTAATGCCCATAAGCAATGGTTTGTCATGTTGTGAATAGCAGAAACGAATGCAGTGGCCTATCCACTTTGAAATAGTCTGCTTTGAGATAGCCTTTCCTTGCGAACCTGCAACATATGCCACTAGTAGTTGCTCTGTCTTTCTGAAAGCTTTGGTTCTGTTCAAGTAGAAGTGTAGCTGTCTGTGCATGTCCAAAGAATGCAGAATTCTCTCCCCCTTATTCTGTGGGTTTGGATAAAAAGTAGGCAGATGAATAGTTTGGTTAAGGGCCACACTGGACACTACCTTAGGCATAAAAGTGGGGTTTGTCCTCAGAGAAACCCTGTCTGGATAAAAAATGATAAAAGGTTCCACAGCCATGAGTGCCTGTAGCTCTGAGACTCGTCTTGCAGAGGTTATTGCTAGGAGCAGAGCTGTTTTACAAGATAAAAACTTTTTATCAGCTGTAGCGGCTGGCTCAAAAGGAGGCAGGGTGAGTTTTTCCAAGACATAATTGAGGTCCCATGCAGGTATTGGTGATCTCCTCGGAGGCCTTAAGTTTTTGGCTCCTTTGAGGTACTGCCTTAACAAGGGGTGAGAAAAGATTGGTGGCTCTGTATTGTAATGAGCCGAAATGGCAGAGGCATGAATTTTAATTGATGAAAAGGATAGGCCTTTGTCCAGCATCTCAGTTAAGTATTGCAGAATCTGAGGAATATTTGGAACAGCTGTGTCAATTTCTTGTGCCTGGTTCCAAGCACAGAATTTCTTCCATTTTCCAGCGTAAGATTTTCTGGTACTGGGCCTTCTGGCCTCCAAAATGACATCCATTACAGCTTTAGTGAGAGGTGCGTTTTGTATGACTACATTATCCGTCATGCTGCCAGATTTAAGGTCTTTAGTTGGCTGTGCAGGATCTGATTGTTTTGTTGGGATATTAGATGAGGTATCTGAGGCAAGGTCCAAGCCAGGCATTGAGACAAGTTCCATAGGATTGGATACCAGTACTGGCGGGGCCAGTCTGGGGCAATCAGTATCATCTTTGGCTTATCTTGTCTGACTTTAGGAGTACCTTGGGGAGGAGAGGCAGTGGAGGAAAGGCATATACTGCTAAGCTTTTCCAGCTGAAAGATAGGGCGTCCACTTTCCATGCTTGTTTGTGATAAGTCCTTGTGCAGAATCTTTTTAGTTGGTAGTTGTGGGGAGAGGCAAATAGATCTATATCCGGGCATCCACATTTCCTTGTTATCATGCTGAAGACTTGTGGATCCAATTTCCATTCGTGGGGATCCATGAGGTTTCTGCTTAGTTTGTCTGCCAGAGTATTTATTTTTCCTGGCAGAAACTGTGCCTGCAGATGTACCTGGTAAGTCAATGCTGTCTCCCACAAAGTCATGGCTAGTCTGCAAAGGGGGTAAGAATGAGTGCCTCCCTGCTTGTTTATATACCACATGACCGTGGTGTTGTCTGTCTTTATCAGTAGTTGTCCCGGATGAAGTAGGTCCTTGAAGGCTGTCTGTCTGGCTGGGGGTAAAGTGAATGGCTGTCCCTTGTTCTGGTGACAAGCCTTCGCCCACCATCGAAACTCCTGTTGCAGGCAGGGAATGAGGGTAATTATTGTTTCCAGGCTGTGGCAATGTTGAGTCCAAACACTTTTTAGGTACCACTGAAGTTTCCTCATATGCAGTCTCGCATATGGAATTAGTAGAATGCAGGATGCCATGAAGCCCAAAGCCTGCAGAATATTTCTTGCTGATAACTGGGCCTTTGTTGCCAACAGGTTGAAATAGGTAGTCAGTTGCCTTTGTTTGTCTGGCATGAGATAAGCCATCTGGGCAGTTGTATTTAAGCTTGCACCCAGGAATTGAGAGGGTACTAGTTTTGATTTCTTTTCGTTGACTGTGTACCCTAGGCCTGTTAGGAATCTCTTTACAAATGTCAGATGCTGTAGTAGAATGTCCTTGTTCTCTGCTTGAATGAGGCAGTCGTCCAAGTAAGCATATATTTGTATTCCTCTTTGTCTGGAGAATGCAATTACTGGTGCCAGGCACTTTGTGAAGACCCTGGGCGCAGTAGATAAGCGAAAGGACAGTGCAGAGAATTGGTAGTGCAATGAGCCAGCTTTGAATCTGAGGTATGTTCTGCATGTTTGTCTGATTGGGACATGCAGGTATGCCGCTTTTAGGTCTAACGTCACAAGCCAAGCCTTCTTGCCCAGGATGGGCAGAAGTTGCTGTAGAGTCAACATTTTGAATTTTGGTATATCCAGAAAAGTGTTTAGAATAGATAGGTCCAGTATTGGTCTCCAGGTCTTGTCCTTTCTTGGTACCAAGAACAGTCTTGAATAAAATCCTTGTCCCTGCTCCTGCTCTGGTACTTGTTGAATGGCCCTCATGTCCACGAGGGATAAGACTTGCTTTTGTGCCTCTGCCCATTGATGTTTTGGCAGGTCTGGCCAACCGTTTGTCCTTGGCAGGGTATGGAAGTGAAACTTGTAGCCTTGTGACACTATGTCTAGGGCATATTTGTCCTGGGTTATTATGTGCCAATTTTGAAAAAAAAGTGCTAGTTTTCCCCCTAAAGGTGCTGCCAGAAGATAAGTGCTTGGAGCAGGCAGGGGGAAGTCATTGGGACTGTTTCCTGTATGGCTGTGATTTGTCTTCTTCACTTTTGGAGGTAGAAGCACCCCATTGTTTAGACCTGTACGAACCTTGGGGCTGGGATCTGCCTCTTGGGCATCTTTATCTGCCCCTGTGTGGCCTATCTGACACTGGAAAGGACCAATTCTTTGTAGGCCAGTGTCTGCTAAATCTTGGAGGCTGTACCTGTAAGAAATCCTTAACCGTTTGCATAGATTTAGCTTTGTCCTCCATTTTCTTTAACACCAAACAAGGTATCATGCTGTAATGGGGCATCTAATAATTTTGCTTTGACATGATCAGGCAGATTGTGTTCCTTTAACCAAGCATGCCTCCTAAATACAGAACCCGTAACAGCGGCTCTGCAGGAGGCCTCCAAAGAATCAAAACCACATTGCAAAGTATGCTTTCCAGCTTGTTCAGCTGCATGCAATAAAACCAGCATTTCTTTGTTTTTTGCACATTCAGAATTTATCAACATTTTCTGTTTGAGCAGTGACATAATATATTGCTGATATTTGAGCATATGGAACTGACAATTTAAAGCCCTTATAGCCAAGGTAGCAGAAGTGCAAATCTTTTTTCTCCATCTGTCCAATGCCCTAGAATCCCTGTCAGAGGGGGTAGGGTTTTTTGCAGCGGAAGCCTTGACCCCTTTGGGACCCTGAGAAATAGTTTCTGGGTCAGCAGCAGGGTTTTTGAAAAGGAATTTATGAGAGTCAGGGACCCTGTAGTACCTGTTCGGCTTAACAGGAGCTGGAGGTAAGGAGTCAGGGGTCAGACTGGACTCTGAAAATACATCATCAACAATGTCTAACACAGGTGGAACAGCTAGGGGCCTGTGTTGTGGTAGTAAAAGGAAGTCTCTAAGCCTTTTCTTAGATTCTGAAAAATCTTGACTTTCCCAGTGGAAATGCTCCCTCATGGTATGCAAGGTTTCCCCAAAAGAGTAATCCTAAGGAGGAGAGGCTGAAGGGATAGATTCCTCAGCATTAGAATCCTCATAGGGAGGAAGAGAGCATTCCTGATCAGAAGAGGAATCAGATGAAATGGAAACCTGATCTGAACATTCATATTCTGTCTCTTGCCTAGGCCTTTTATCAGGTGGGGGATGGGAACCCCTGATCAAAGTAATTAAGTCTTCGGCCATTTTGAGCATCTGTTTTTTGGGCATGGAGGCCTGTCCATGAGGCTGTTGTACTTGTTTCTTTGTCTTTAAAGGTGCTTTAGTCTTTGCCTTTGGAGCTGAAGTCGTTTTAATGTATAATTGAGTAGGTCTGAAAATACCCCTTCAGAAGACGATGCCTGCTCAGCGGCTACAGACCCATCTTGAGGGAATAGTCTCCGAAGGTCCAATACCTTGAGCTTCCAGCAGCCTAGTCGACTCCACCTGGGAGTCGGTAGCGGCCTGCGAGTCTAAAGTAGCGGGCGTCAGGGGCTGCGAAGGTGCCTCACTGAGAACCGGCGACTGGCTTAGAAGAAGCCTCGTCATCGGTTTTGGACCTCGGATGCCTGTCCTTTTCTTTTTCTTTGCATTTCTTGTGAATTCCGGTAGTCGGGTGGCTATCCGACAACACTGTATAATTAAATCTTCTGCCAAAATAGTGTAATGCAAAATCGTACCGACGCTTAATAGTGCGCTGGTTAAATCTAGCACAAAACCGACAACTAGCAACTTCGTGGTCAGGGCCTAGGCAAGGAATACAGTAAGAATGAAAGTCCCTATGAGGTATTTGCTTCCCACAAGAAATACAATTAACATTTTCTGATATCGATCTGGAGCAAGAAAAAAAGTTTCCTCAATGGGGTACTAATCTTTTAATGAAGACTTTGGATCTGAAATTCTAACACGAAAATCTCAGGAGTCGGCCGACCGGCACTTGCAAAATGCTTATGCTTCAGGCACCGCACAGCAAGAAAGACTTAAGAAAATGGCGTCAGCTGCATCTTTTATATCCCTGGCGCACTGACGTCAGGGAAGAGGCGACAGCAACCGACGCCAGACCTAGACTTTGGAATTCAGGCCGATTTAGGGTAGCCTGCCAGCAGGATAACCCAAGTGTAATGACTGCAACAGTGAAACACGAAGAACATCTTTGCATTTACACAAACTGAGCTAAACTGAAGCACAAGCCAAGGTTCCCTGCATTCCTAAGAAGATAGAGGCACTCCAGGAATTAAATGTTTTTATGCCATCACGGATGGGACACCAGATGTACTCCATCGAACTAATGTATACTGACATATAAAGTCCTTCCACATTCAGTGTCTGCTGTCTGGCTTTTCTTTTCTTGTCAAGACAGTTCTAAAGAACCAGCATTTTCTGCAGCAGCCAAATGTCAAAAAATTGTCTATTCCCTTAACTTGAACACTGGCTTAAAAAGGACAAAAGCAACACTGCACTAAGCACAAGACTTGGAAGGTCTTAACCTTCCTCCACGCTTTACAGCTTTACAAACAGAAAAGAAAATGTCATGGGTCCACCCAAGTCACCTACTTTACAGTAATGAATTTACTTTCTACTCACACAGCTCCCACATGGTGGATACAGAAAATAAGATCATCTCCCTAGATACCACAGTTTGGCTCATTTCAAATGTTTGCCATCACTAGTCCTTTCTTCTCCGACTTCTGATTTTCACAGGAAAATATCAACTGAGATCTCCACAGAAGGACTTTTCAGAAGTGCATCAGAACAATATTTAAGATTTTCATACAAGGGTACTTCAAATGACAGTTAAAGACTCAGTGGCCATACAGCCACAAAGAAACATTAAACCAAAGCAATGTGTTACATAAATGCGTGCGGTGGTGGAAAGGCACAAGGTTCAGAGATGAAAAGCAACAAAGAATAAATCCTAAAGTTTTACAGAACGTTAATTTGGACCCTGGAACGGCATAAAACAGACACTTCCTTACTGCAACACTTACTCTATGAAGAAAACTCTTGCTGATGGGATCTACTGTTTGGCTTATTCTCTCCACCAATCAGCATCTTTTTCCCAAAAATTCCTACCCTTGAGGATGGATGCATACCCATAAAAAAATGCAATTGGGACAACAGCTGTTAAAACACATAAGCACATTCCTGCCAGCACACCAACTGTAATCAGCCCTCTGCAAAACAGAACAATGAAATGGCACCACCACTAAGAAGAGATACACAGGCATACATTTGCCAGACTTCAAATGGAAATGTAACAACCAAGACCAGCTGGAGGAATCTCCCCAGGGAAGGGTGCCCATGATTCATAAAGGCAGGTCCTCATCAATGATCAACCAATATCGTACAAACATATCTACTAATAACTACATATCTATAGCACTTAAACTATTTCAGAGATGTAGGCTAGAAAGCAGCTGTATGGTAAACAACAATTATGTACTCCATCGACTGGCTTAATACTGACAACTCCTTAATGTAAACACTTCTTTGGAATTAAACTGTAAGCTAATTTGCTTTGTCAGTAATGAATTGCTCCTATTTGAACATTCAAATATTCTGTTCCTAAATGAAAATTCAGTACTGTGCTGTATCTACAACTATGTTACAGCCAATGCCAATATATAAATGTCTATGTAAATAATTTGACATTCTGTATATGTTCAGTTGTACTGCCTCTCCTCTCTGGCCAAGATTGTGACTTGAAAAGGGTCCTCAGATCAGTTCACTTATAGGTTAACAAATATTACATAACTAAAACAAAACTACATATAATATTCTAGCTAAAAGATCAGTTTACCTATGGGTTAACAAATATTACATAAATAAAAAAAAAACTACATGTAATATCAAGAAGCAATAAATCCTCCAGGACAAAAGAAGCCAGAAGACTAAACCAAGACCAGTGATAAGGCTTGAGAACCAGAAGACCACAGACCATGATGTCAGAAAGGTTAAAATTAAACAGGAAGGGACCGTCATGGGCTCCAAGGGCTGTAACAAACAATGCTGCCAAGGGCTGACCAAGCAAGTAGTGGAGGCAGTCACTCCAACAGAGGAGATCAGAATGCAGTCAGGGTAAAACAGAAGAATTCCTAATGGCAAATAGTACTCAACTTCTCACACGGGTTAAAGCAACTGAAGACTCTCCTTTCCCAGGGAAATGGACCACCACTCCATCTAGCTCAGAGCAGATCCACCTTGGAGGAACTTATAGAAAACAGCACTGGTCTCAGCAGTGGCAACCCCCTTCAAAACTCAATTCCCATCTCCAACATGGAAATAACAGAAAAAAGTGGAGGTTTATACAGGTGTAAAGATCAACTTTTCAGGAAAGGAAGAACGTTTCCCAAAGGAGGAAAAGGAAGCCTATCCCACTGAGAGGTGCAGAGAATTACTCTATCCAGAACAGGTAGAGCCACTAGGAAGGGCAAGTACCACAAGAAAACTTGTATTTCACTAGGCCACTAGGAAGGGCAAGTACCACAAGAAAACTTGTATTTCACCAGGCTACCTGACACAATAGTAAACAGAAAGGGCTGTCACACATGAAAGCAGGATGACCGTCAAGGAGATAAGCACTCCACATGGAATGAAAACCAACCTTCTAGCCAAATATGGGCCTTTATCTTGTCCTCCCCTCACAAACCAAAGGGATGTGGCTACCATAAAACCAAAGTGGAACTAAGCAAACAACACCAAGCAGAACCCAGATGCCTGGTGGAAGCCAAATGTGGTGGAAACAGGGGTTAATCCAATTTAAGTTATGAAGAAGACTTCTCAGAAGGTCAATGTCCTTCCACTAAGACCAAGTCAAAAGCCATTGGGGTCCAGGACTAAAGGAGCTTGGCTAAACACCCATTAAGTGGTTAGAAGAGCACCAGAAGAAGTGAAACATCTCTGACTAAACTCAGGAAATGGTTCCTAGAGATGCCCAAAAGCTAGAACTAATTCACTCACTTTGACCACAAGAGGGTCAAAGGCAAAAGTATACAGTGATGTATGTAATCATTCAGATTATTAAAAACATCAATCCCCTTAAGAGAATTTGACTAAAACAAAAGTTATGTACTTACCACAGATAGATCAGTGTTGTCTTCTTTGAACCAGTTCAAGCAGTAGGTTATCAGATCTGACAATGGCAATCTCAGAGTCTTCAGAGTGACAGCTCCACCTCCTATAAGCACAATGCCCTGCTCTCTTATTCTCTCCTCAGATCAGATTAAGTGTGCCCTGACAACCCCCCCAAGATAATATAAAAATGAAAACAACATGTTAATACAAGAGGCACTAGGTAGAGAGTGACAAACAAGGACCCATACATGCCATGTCATAAGCCAGACTGCAAGGTCAATCAAAAGCATTTAGCTACAAACCGTGACAATTTGGAGGGAGTAAAGAGGGATGGATGTCTTAAGCCGATGGAAAAAGACAACACGGATAGTACAGTTGTGTAAAATCTCACTGTAACAGCAGATGTCCTTTCCTTCACTATTACAGTATTCATAATCTTTGGGGTTCCCTGCCTTGTGAAGCCCAAAGTCCAGCCTGTACATGAAAGCCTACTGCAGCTTTAAGGTACACCATAAGTCACATCTATGTTCCTTACAAAGCACTGGGCATCAAGGTGACGTCCAGATGTACTGCCCTCAGAACTGATAGCCCCAGTAGGAATGCCAGTCCAAGGAAAACCAAGACAGTACATCTAGGAGGGAAATGGACCAGGGGTGAGGAGGGAGGGAGTGAATACTGCAAAAGTGAAGGAAAGAACATCTACTGCTATAGTAAGATATTACACAACTGTACTATGTCCTTCCATCCACTGACTGCAGTATTTGTAACCTTTTGGAGAGTGCCAAAGCTCAAGAAGAAACATGGAGGGAGAAAGGACCAGCAGAGCCCTCTAAAAAGCCATGAAGGGTGGTCGTAGCAAAACCAGCACTAAAGATTCCGCCCAACTTGTAGCGCTTGGTAAAAGTATGCACAGAAGTCTAGGTAGCTGTTTCAAGAACAGTAGTATCCAACCCCTAGGAAAAAAAAGACACCAGAAAAAGCCACTGCTCTACCAGAATGAGCTTTTACAGAAGAAGGAAGGCTCTTATTATGGAAAGTATAACAAAAAGAAATACCCTTAGAAATCCAAGAAGAAATAGTTTGCTTGGATACAGCTAAAATTAGGGACCTAGGATGAAAAGAAACAAACAACTGATCAGATTTTCTAATAGACTTTGTCTTATCTAAATAAAATCTGAGTTGTCTATGTACATCCAAAGTATGCAGCACCCTTCTCACAGGCAGACTGCAGAGAGGGGAAAAAAGTAGGTAAATAAATAGACTGATTACGTAACAACTCATTATCCACCATGGGCATAAACTAAGGATTAGTATGCGAGGAAACCCTGTCCTTATGAAACACCAAGCAGAGCACCTCTTTGACCCTCTTCAAAAGGAACCTTGACGATTGGATGGGAGATAGGAAATTCACCCCGGTGATCATGTCAGTCACAGGGGTCCAGGGAAGTAAATATTGTGGGAAGAAATAGCCAGGGAATTGTTATGGCTAGGCTTGTATAAGCCCCCAGGACCAATAGCCTAGTACCAACCTATGAACCAAAAAAGAACAATCCATAAGGGCTTGAAGCTCAGGCAACCATCTGGCAGAACTAAGGGCCAACAAAAGAACAGACACCCAAGAGCAATGTTGCAAGGAAGCTGAAGCAGAAGGCTAAAAAGAAGCCTGAGTCAACTTCTTCAAAGCAAAATTAAGATCCCAGGAAGGAGGAACAGAATTCCTGGGAGGCCTAATATAAAGGATGCCTTTAAGGAACTGTTTAACTTCAAATCTAGAAGCTAAAGGAGGAGATATATCCAGATAAGCAGAGATAGCTGTTAAGTGGGCCTTATCAGAAGAGGCCAAATCAGCATTGAGCAAGTCACACAAATAAGAAAGAACCAAAGGAACATCCACAGTAACTGGATTCAGGTTATGAGAGAGACACCAAACAGAAAACCTCTTCCATCTGGATAAGTAGATTTCCTAGTATTGGGTTTCCTGGCCTCCTACAAGACACTAAGCATGTCCTCAGAAAAAAAGGTTTCTATGCGGAATCAAAATCCTATCACCCACAGTGTCAGTTGAAGAGTGGACAGGTGGGGATGGATGAGAGATTTCTAGTCTTGTGTGAGTAGGTCCACCCTATGAGGTATCTTGTGAGGATTGCCCTTGCCTAAATGCAGAAGAGGAGGAAACCTATGCTGTCTCAGCCAAAAGGGAGTCACCTTTAAGATTTTGGGAGCATCCTGTTGAATTGTGAACAGGACTTTTGAAATGAGAAGGTCCACTCATCACTCATCAGACCAATGATTGAGTACAATGCCCCATTCGGAATGTATCTGACCCGACACTTGCAGCAGCTGGAGAGGCCACAAACAAAGGATAAAGGGTCTCAAAGGGTCTCAAACATCTGTCCTATGCTGCCGAAAAAGAAAGAACTCCTATTCTCAGCTCATATTCAGCATTGCCCAGTTGCCTTTTTTTGCCTAACATACAAGGCCATGTCAAGTCCAAGAATGATTATGTTGCTTCATCTAGATCAAAAAGAAAGATCCGCCAGAGCCACAGAGAAGGGCGGAGACTTAAACCTAGACATAGCTATTAATATAGATTCATCACCCAAAGACTCCCTATGCCAAAGACTCCTATGCTGTACATATGTGAGGCAGAGCACTATTGGCCTTGTTCAGAGAATGTTGAAAGAGAGATTTGGATGGGATGGAGATGGATGGGAGATAGGATAGGTATACCCTCAGTGTCACTGCTCAACAGAGGCACAATAAAATAATGGGTATAGTTCCCTCATAGTGGCGAAGCTAAAAAAACTAACTGGCTAAGAAAAGCCACAATGCATGCCTGAGCCTTAGCCTAAAGTATGAACCTATGAACCTTCCACACCAGAAGACCTGGGGCTCTGGCATAAAAAAAGCGGAAGTTGTCTGTTCAGAGGGAGGCAAACAGATCTACTTGAGAAGTACCCCACCAGTGGATAATGTCCAGAAACACATCCCTGTGAAGGGTTCATTTGTTGCATTGAGTTAAGGACCTGCTCAGTGCGTCTGCCACAGTGTTTTGACCTGAAGGAATGCAAACTGCCTGAAGGTCATTTGATACTGGGCAGCAGGATCCCATACCTGGACTGACAACTGTCAAAAAAGATAAGATCTTATTCCCTCCTGTTTGTTTATATAGCACATCACTGTGGTTTGTGTCTTTTGGCTTTTTCCCGGTTAGGGGTCACCACAGCGGAACTCCGGTCCGCTAATGACTGGTAATGGATTTTTACGTATCGGGTTACCAGCCCTGATGCACAACCTTCAACGAAGGCATGCCCCATTCACGTATGCCTCCACACAGAAGACGCTCTAGCTGAGAATCGAACGGTATTGTCTGTAAATACACCTTGAGAGGTCCTGAGGAGAAACAAGAGGATGAAAAGCCTGAACAGCCAGAAGAAGAGCCCTCACCTCTTTGACAGTGATGTGTTCCTTCTGCTGAATAGGCAACCACACCCCCCTGTACCTTTAGGGAGCCAAAACACTGCTTCCCATTCCATGTCTGAAGCATCAGTGAACAGTTCCTGAGAGGGAAGAGGGGGATGAAAAAGAAGCCCTGGATCTAGACACAACTGCTGGATCCACCGGTGAAGTTCCTTCTTGAGACAAGGTAGAAGAGGACCTACAAAATCTAGAGGATTTGCATGTTGAAGCCAAACTGACTTCAGAAACCACTGAAATAGAGTTTAGCCAGAGGGAGCACAGGTATAGTAGACGCCATGAAACCCAGAGCTCTCAAAAACTCCTGGCTGTAACTGAGGTCACAGGAAGAAGAGTTTGAAAGAAGGAAATGAGAGTTAGGTCTTGTAAGGAAGCAGGGATGTCAGCATAGGCACCATATGAATCCAGCAATCTAGAAAAGCATGATCCTGAGAAGTAGTCAGAGAAGACTTCCTTGAAGTTTACTGTGAACCCCAGGCTCTGAAGAAGGGAAATGGCAAAAATGAAGATTTTATAACATGATTCTGGAGAGAAGGCCTGAATCAGCAGGTCGTCCAAGTGGGAAATACCTGGATTCCCTGAAGCCTGCAAAAAGCAATCACAGGGGTGAGGCATTTGGTGAATATCCTTGGGGCAGCAGAAAGGCTAAAGAGTAAACGAGAGAACTGAAAATGCCAGGACGTAACAGAGAAATGCAAAAGCTTCCTAAAAAGGGGATGGAACGGAATATGGAGATAAACATCCTTGAGATCCAGAAATACCACATAAACCTGAGGAAGCAAGAGAGGAAACAGAGTCTGAAGGGACATTTGAAAAGTGGACACCTTCTAAAAAAATGTTTGGATGAGAGAGGTCTAGAATTGGTCTCCACATACGCTCTTTTCTAAGAACTAGAAATATTCTGGAGGAAAATCCCCTCCCCTTTGGGACGTAGGCACCTCTTGAATAGTGCCCTCAGTCAAAAGGTCTCAAAGTACCTCTGGGAAATAAGGGAGTTGATTCCAAGGAGGCTGAAGAATGCCCATAAAAGGGGGATAGGATTTCCACACCATGAAATACCTCTGGTGAATAATGGACTGAACCAAATAATCCTGAGTAATCTGAAGCCAAACAGGATGAGAGAGAGAGTGAAAGGCAAAGAGAAGGAGGAACATGGCAGAGAAGAGACAGAGTAAGACAGCACCTGGTCTACCTGTAAAGGAAGACTTCTGAGTCTCTGGAGTCTTAGCAGGAGGAACCCATTTGCTACACTTTTTGCCCTTAGTAGGAGGTTGAGATTGCCTGTGAACAAAAGCAAGCTTATTGGGGTAGTTTTTTTGAAATTTACACACAGGAGAGACAAACATGTTTGAGTTCCTGTAAGGCTTTCCCCCTATCGAGAAGGGACTTAAACACGCCAACAGCGGCTTCTCCAAACAACTGTTACTTATCAAGTGGGGTATCCATCAACTTATCCTTAATATCATCAGGCAAAGGCTGAAGTCAAAGCCGAGAATACCTCACCATCATTGAATCAAAAGCAGCAGCTCTAGAAGAGACATCTTCTGCATTATAACTACAGTTGATGGATTGACAAACCACCTGAAAGGAAGCCCCTAACAGGGAAAAAGCATAAGTTTTACCCTCAGAGTCTGGGAGATGAGAGAAAACCTCAAAAGCCTGAGAAAGAAGAGCCAACACATACCTGGACATATGGGTCTGATAATTAATATCCCTAAAAGCCAAGGTAGCCGAGGTGTAAACCTTCTTACCTAGCATTTCCATGGTTCTGCTATTTTTATCAGAAGGCGAAGGAAGCAAATGAGAGGGTTTGTCAGAGGCTACAGACACCACTGAGGGGTCAGCAGCAGGACATTTGTACAAAAAGCTACAGTCCTCAGACACCCTATGAAACCTGGTTTCTTGGGAGCAGGGGGATGAAAATCAGGAGCTTTAGAGGAATTGAAAAAATGCATCCAACAAAGCAGCCAAAACAGTAGGAACAGCAGAAGGTCATCCTGGAGATTGTGTCCCCAAAATAATTTTTTTTGAAAGGAGTATCAGGATTGTTAGAGTCTGCTTCCTCAGACCCATGGTCCAAAGGAGAAGGAATAGAGTAAGCAAGGGATTCCTCATTAGAATCCAACTCCTCCTCAGAGGAATCCTGTTCCCAGGGCCTCTTATGGGAAGTAGAGGACCAACGGGAAGCTGGAACAGAAACCAGCTGAGGAGGTTTTAATGCCATCAAAGCATTAAACACACCCCAAGTGAAGGTCTGCCACTCACTCTGTGGATCCCTAGCAGCAGGGCAGGCATGTTTAGTTTTTGCTTTTTCTTTAATGGGACGTCTGCCCTGTAAATCTCAGAAGGCACTGACCCGGGATGGCACTCAATTACAGTAGTTGGGACTTCTTCCCCAACTAAAATCTGAGAAATACCTCTAGGCCCCTTGGAAATAATTAACCATGGTTCTCCCTGACTGTCCAAAACAGATGTCTGCAAAGCCTCATTGGACGTATTGAAAGCCATATCCCTGCCGGCTTTCAACCTGGTCACAGCAGACGAATCTGACAGAAAAGGTGAATGAACCTCCGGGTTCTCACTGACCTTAGGAGAAACGTTCGGAAGCTGGACAGCTGAAGATTCCAGTCTTGGTTTCTTAACCTTCTTCTTCCCTAATGTCTGACCATCAGGGCTGGAAGCGCCTTCCGTAGTATCCAGAGCAAAATGCTTGAGACGCCGACTCTATAGATGCAAAGCCAGGGAAGACAGCCTACTACACAGAGTCTTCGATGCGAAACCCTGACATATGGAGCAGGACTTATAGTTGAGAGAGGCACCTAAGCAAAATAAACACTGTTTGTGGTGGTCTTTATAGAGAATCTGTCTCCCACACTGGCATTTACCCTTCCTGGATGACATTAACCCCCAGAAGCAGCAGAAAATCCATTAAACAATAAATCCTGATGGGCCACTTACCTGCAACAACTTGGAGACCAGCACACAAGGCGTAGGCATTCAGACCGATGACCGGAAGATACATTTGGACTGGCTGAAAGGACGTAGGCGTTCAGACCAAGAGATGAGCTCGGACTGGCACTGCAGAAGTTCTGAGGATAGTGACTGGATGTCACCTTTATGCCCTACGCTATGTGAGGAGCATACGTGTGATGTACGGCTTACCTTAGAGCAACAGTAGGCTTTTATATACTGGCTGGACGTCGGGCTTAAAAAGGCAGGGAATCCCAAAGGTTACAAATACTGCAACCTGTGAATGGAAGGACATCTATTGTTAAGATAAGTACATAACTTTTGTATCAGATGGTGTCTTTTCCATCAGGCTTCAATCTGTGAGACAGAGTCCCCAGTCAGAGGAAAATCCCCAATGTAAGAGAGAACATTCCCCAAAACGATGGAACCAAATGAAGCTCTTGACCTACACTGAACATCCAATTTGTAACAACAGACAAAGGTATGAGTGCTAGTCCAAGTAGCGGTAGCACAAATATCATCAATAGAGAAATGCAAGAAAAAGTAGTAGAAGTAATCACTGTTCTAGTCAAATGATATCTAGGCTTCGCATGTAAGGATATTTACTCCTACTCCTAAGAGTACATAAATGAGATACAGTTAAACAGCCATTTCGATAGTGTCACTTTGGAAAGAGGCTTTCTCAGTCTAAACTTAGAAAAAGAAACAAACAGTTGGTCAGACTTTCTAACACTTTTGGATTTATTCAAACAGAACCTGAATTGTCTATGCACATCCAAACAATGAAGCAAATATTCTCCATTTTTAATGAAATATGGAAAAAAGACTGGTAAATGAATGGGCAGTTTAAAGTAGATTCTAAAGCGACCTTGGGGAAAAGAAGTATTTGTTCTAAGGATAAATATGTCCTTATGAAAAATTAAGAAAAGAAGTACAAGGAGCCAAGATGGCCATCTGAATATATCACAATTTTAGAGCTCTGCAAAATTATTCATTTAGAGAGGAATTAAAAGATTACCAATATTTTTTATAAATGCTTATTATATAAACTTCAAGACTACAAACTTTGGTGGACTTACTCAAATTCCTGTCAAATTATTGGACACTTTATCTGTATAAACATGAACAACTCCAAGCATTCCCAAACTGACACAGCACTGAAGAAAGAAATGCAGATGGTGACCTCAACTCTTCAAGCACTGTCCTTAAAAAGAGAACTTTCAAACAAAATGTTGAAAACCTCAGAGAAAACAGCCTACAACAAACTGAAGTATTTAAAGAACTACTTCAACATCAAAACAAAATAATGGATATAGAAACTGCTTTAACTGACCATGAGAGACTTAAGGAAAATGAAATTCAATCTGAATTTCTTCTCAAACAAAACACTATGCTCTAGGATAAGCTTGATGTCCAAGAAAACAGGGAAAGAAAGTGTAATACAAGGATTTTCAGTCTCCATGAAAAAACAGAAGACATTATTTACTTTCTAAACTACTGGCTCCCTGAAATCTTAGAACTTCAAGGTTTTTCCTATGGAATAGAGAGAGCTCATTGAGCAACTGGAAAGCCTGCAGCAACTTCATCTCCACAGAGTTCCATAGTTGTAAAATTTCTGTCTTGCATAGACAAAGAACTTGTTCTAAAGACTACCTGGAGGAAAGTCCCTTTAAAATTCAATCAAAATCTCATCAGATTTGACAATGATTATTCCACTAGGGTTCTTGATAAGAGGAAAAATGCTGGCCCCTTGTTAAACTTTTAAAACAAAATAACATTACGGCTCAAATTATATACCCTCCAAGAATCAAAATACATCTTTCCGACGGAACAAGAACTTTCTACAATCTACGTGAAACTTCTGCTTTTATAAAAAACACCAACTTAATTTTCATTCCTGAAGATATGGACTGTTCTTCCACCACATTAAAGAGATCCCCAGAAAAAAACAGTTGGACAGATGCAAAGCAAAAAAAGACTGATGTCACAAGTGTGAATTCCAACAAATCTCTCAAAGCATCTACTGGTAAATGACTTTTTCCTCTTTGTTAACAGTCTTAACTAGATGTGCTGTAGTTCATTTTACTCAAGATCTTTCAATCAAAGCATTTACTGCCTTTATCATTCATCTATAATTTCCTGGTAGTATCACAACAGCAAGCAATACCAAATGAAAATGAAAAACTAATCCCTGTGCACACCACCGGTAACTCTTCTATAATTTATACATAAACATATGAAAACTGAGTGTTTGACAGTACTGTCACTTGGTGGAGTTCCTTTTGTTATAAACATATGAAAACTGAGTGTTTGACAGTACTGTCACTTGGTTGGGTTCCTTTTGTTATAAACATATGAAAACTGAGTGTTTGACAGTACTGTCACTTGGTGGGGTTCCTTTTGTTATAAACATATGAAAACTGAGTGTTTGACAGTACTGTCAGGTTCCTTTTGTTAAACTACTTTTCCATTGTTTGCTTTAAAATGTTTCAGATAAAATGATTTAATTAGTTAACATAATCCAACTCGAGCTTACTAAAATGTGATTATTAGTTTCATTTTGTTGTTGTTTTTTTTGTTTTTTGTTTTTTTAAGTAAAAATGGCTTAGGGATTGTTAGTTTATATATCTGATATGCCTTGAACGTTCACAACCCTTTTTTTTAATCTAGCACTTTCAAATCACAATAAATAAGTAAACTCAAAACAGCACACCACTGAATACACCAGATGAATGCTGCCTGTCACCCAGTTTAAAAAGCACTTGAAATTGATCCTTCTCTAGAACGAGCCTTAGGACTACGTAACACCGTAGCTACACCATATTTTGGATGTCACAGTTCCAACACCCAGGTGAATAGGGAGCACATGTCATCTCATGTTAAGTTTTCAACATATTATTCATCAGATAATAATGAGATTAGAGATATCATCAATAAATATTGGTCCATCATGCATGTTGATCCTAAATTAAGAGTCATAGTTGGTGAAACTCCCAGTTTTTTGTACAAGAATAAGAATAATCTCAAAAAGATGCTATGCTATCCTAAGTATGGAATAGTAAAAGTAGAAGGACATACTAAACCATGTGGTAGATGTAATTTCTGTCAATTTACTAATGAAGACAGTAACTTTTTACATCCTGATACGCTTGTCACTTATGACATAAATGTGGAGGCTGACTGCATGACCACTAATGTGGTATATTTGGCCACCTGTCAGATCTGCTCCCACCTTTATGTTGGGAAAACCAACCGATCATTAAGGGACAGAATGAGGGAGCACATCTATCACATAAGGAAGGGTTCACCTTATAATGCCCTAGCGAAACACGTCAATCTTGCAGGAAGATCGCACTATTTTTGTTTTAGAGTACTTGAAACTATAGTCCCAGCAATAAGAGGCGGTGATATCAGGACGCATACAGAGAACAAGGAATGTAACTGGATAGTTCGGCTTAGGGCAGATAAAGGATCTGGCCTTAATGATAGAGCCTCGATAAAACCGAGATTAAGAACACATAGGAATATTAAATAGATTGTATCTGCTCTCTCCAGTGACATCTGTACCAGCATTTTACGTCCCCCCCCTTCAATACTCACTTTCATTTATGACATTTCTCACACATGTTCGCTATTTTTCATGTCATTCCATTTGAAAGGTAGTTGACTAGGATTTGTTGTATCCTTAGCATTGTTTGAGCATTTAACATTCATTTGATTTGTGATTTCAGGACATATATTTTGTATATTTAACTGGTTATTCATTACATGCATTCTTATTGTATTCATTTGTTTGACCACTAGAGGTGATCATACAATAGAACCAGTTTATGTTCTTTTTATTGTAATCACTTGTTTGACCACTAGAGAATTTAGCTTTTTCCCCTCCCCCCCTTCAACACTCACTTTCATTTATGACATTTCTTATGTAGGTTATATATATTTTTTATGTCATTTCATTTGGAAATGTAGTTGACTGGGATTTTCTGTATTTCCAGGACAGGCATTGTTTGATTAACATCTATTTGATTTGTGATTTTATGATGTATATCCAACTTGTTATTCATTCATTATATGTATCTTCATTGTAATTATTTGTTTGACCACTAGAGGTAATCATATAAAAGAACCATTTTAAGTTTTTATTTATTTTAACTTAGATCTGAACAAGCTGTGTTAACAGTGAAAGCACTCATCTTTAAATAAATACTCATTCTTTTTACACAGTTGGTCTTGAGATACTCTTCATTTTTTGGACCTGTTTTGCTCCTGCAACCTCCAACCCGATTTTACTTTCAAATCACAGTTTTACAGTTAAAAATCACCTCATTAACCTGACGTGAAGCTTTTCTTACCTCAAGGTAGGGTTGCTACCTTTCGATGTGGCCAAAACCAGAATTAGGTCATGCCTCCTTGCAACTCATCCATTTTCTGCCCACTTTCCGCCCATTTTGTGATGGCACTGCCACATCATCTGATGGGAACGCCCTATTTTTCCATTTTGTAAAATACAGTAAATCCACAGATTTAACAAACTTTAATAGTCTGTTTCCTTTTTGAAACAGAATACTGGAGTTTGTACATATAGATCACACGTCACTGCAGGTTCAAACAGGGGCTGGACGCTAAGATGTAGTACCAAGTCCGGGTCTCATGCAGGACAGGGATCCTTGTGAGGTGGTCTTAGTAATAGGGTCCCTTTCAAAAAGGCTTTGCAAAGTTTATGGGAGATCAGTGACAAGTTACCTTTCCTAATGTGAAAATCAGAGACAGCTACTAATTGCATTTTTATTGTACAGGCATCTATCCCATTATCGAAGATGTGAGCCAAAAATTCTATAAAGGAGTAGACAGGTGATGTGAAGGGATCTACATCACGTTATGTAGTTGAGCACAAATTACAAACCTCTTCCATTTACTCCTATAAAGTTTTTGAGTGGATGGTTTATGGCAGGACAGAAAAATCTGATGGACTGGGAAGGAGAGCATAGGCTGTCTTGCTATAAATGGAATTGGAGGAACCAAACCATCAGCTTGAAACTGGAAAGACTGGGATGAATCATTCCTGCCAGGTGTGACAGGAGATCTGGAGTGGGTTCCAGAGTCCATAGTTTCTTTTGTAAATGAGGCCAAAGGAAGGGAAACCAGATTTGTCAAGGCCGAATTGCGGGAATGAGTATTACTGTTCTCTTCAACCCATTTGCTTTCTGGAGAAATTTGGTGATGAAGGGGGTAGGGGGAAAGGCACACGGGAGACCAGGAGGCCAATCATGTATGAGAACATTACACTCAGGGATTCATGCGTCAGGGGGCTTAGGGCAAAGTAGCTGCAGCATTTGTTATTCACAGGGGATGCAAAGAGGTTGCAGCAAGGCTGGCCCCATCTGTGGAAAATTTCTTCTGCTACTTTCTGGTTGGGGGACCACACGTGAGGCATGAGAATGATTCTGCTCAACTTGTCCTCTGCCTCACTGGACTTTCCTGGAATGTGTGATGGTACAAGAAATCAGCTGGATGAGATAGCATATTGTCACACACTGAGCGCTTCTTGACACAGAGGCTATGATCTGGTTCCTCCTTGCTTGTTTATGCACCAGACCACAGACATGCTTATCTGATTGATTCGCCACTGTTCCCAGAAGAAGAGCAGTCTCAAAAGCCTGCAATGCTTGAAGCACTGTCCTCACCTCCTGGATGTTTATGTGCAAATTGGCCTTGTCGGCAGTTGAACCGTCTTCCTTAAATAATACCCCCCACACACTATCTGGGATGCGTCCATGGTCACCTTGGCCTGTGGTTGTGGGAGAAAGTACAGTTTTGTACCTACCATAAATGTAGATGTCCGATAGGAATGCATCTGCAGTCCTTACAAATGGGTTGTCCTGTCGTCAGGCAGCCCTTCGGTCGGCCAGATTCCAAAGTCTGGGTCTGGCTTCGGCTGGTGTCGCACTTCACCCGACGTCATTGCTGCAGTTACTCGGGTATAAAGGCATCAGCCGATGCCATTTTCCTCAGTGTTTCTTGCCCCAGATGCCAGGTGCCCTCTAGGAAGGCTAAATTTTGATAAATGCCAATGATTCAAAATATTAGAGAGCAAACAAAAAATAAGCATGTATGTACATATATACAAACAAATACACCATAATAGATTCCCCCAGCTAGCTATAAGAAGGGCAAATAGCCTAGGAGTACCACAGAGGGGAAGGAGGGTGGGTAATCCTGACTGCAGATGCATTCCTATCGGACATCTACATTTATGGTAGGTACAAAACTGTACTATGTCCTTCAAGGATGCATCTGCAGTCCTTACAAATGGGTAGAATACCATAGCCAAACTGGGGGAGGAGGAAAGATAGAATTATGGTGTAGTTAAGATCCCTTGCAAAACAGCAGTGGCAAAACCTGCTCGGGATCTAGAGTATAAAGGTAAATTATAATGCTTGGCAAATGTATGCACGGAGCTCCAAGTAGCAGCCTCTAAAATGTCTTTGGTAGCCACTCCTCGTAGAAAAGCTGTGGTAGTGGCTGTAGCTCTTGTAGAGTGAGGCCTGATGTTTTCTGGAGTTTTCTTTCCATGGTAGGAGTAACAAAATCTAATGCAATTTCCTATCCACTTAGATATTGTCTGTTTTGTAATTGCTTTCCCTTCCATTCCTGTTGCATATGCTACCAGTAGCTGGTCAGTTTTTCTATTGCTCTTGGTCCTGTCCAGGTAGTAGCGTAATTGTCTGTGTACATCCAAGGTATGCAACAGTCTTTCTCCCCTGTTCTGCAGATTGGGGAAGAATGTAGGTAGGTGGATAGCCTGATTTAAAGATACTCTGGAGACCACCTTAGGCATAAAAGAAGGATTTGTTCTCATGGACACTCTATCTTGATGGAAGATCAGAAAGGGTTGTACTGCCATTAATGCCTGTAGCTCAGAAACCCTTCTTGCTGAAGTGATTGCCAGCAGGAAAGCAGTTTTCCATGATAAGTATTGCAATTCTGCTGTTGCTGCTGGTTCGAAAGGAGGTAGTGTCAACTTTTCTAGTACAAAGTTCAAGTCCCATGCAGGTAATGGTGGCTTCCTAGGAGGTTTTACATTTTTAATTCCTCTCAGAAACTGCCTGTGCAGAGGATGTGAGAAAACTGGAGGATCCAAGTCGTATTCTGCTGAAATAGCTGAGGTATGAATCTTAATGGAGGAGTAGGACAGGCCTTTGTGGAATAGCTCTGCCAAGTATTCCAGGATGTTGGCTATGTTTACCAGTGACACATCTTCCCCTTTAGCAGTACTCCAAGTGAGATATCTTTTCCATTTTGCTGAATAGGTTTTCCTTGTTGAAGGTCTGCGAGCTTCTAAGATAATGTCCTTAACCCTTTGGGATAAATTTGGGTTAATTTGTCTTATGCAATGTTCCAGGCAGTCAGCTGCAGAGTTTTCAGGTTTGGATGCAGGGTGTTGTAATTGTTCTGAGTTAACAGCAAGGGAACCAGGGGTAAGGGCCATATCTGCTCCCGAGACATGCTCCTCAGTAATGGGTACCAATGTTGCCTTGGCCAATCTGGAGCTATCAGAATGATCCTTGGATGTTCCTCTTTGATCTTCAATAGCACCTTGTGCATCAAAGGAAGTGGTGGGAATGCATATGCTGACAGATTTTTCCAACTGAAGGATAGGGAGTCCACCTTCCATGCCAGTGGGTGGTACGTCCTGGTGCAGAATTTCTGTAATTGGTGATTGAGTGGGGATGCAAATAAGTCTATTTCTGGGAGACCCCATTTTCTTGTAATGGTTTTGAAGATGTCCGGATGCAGCATCCATTCGTGGGCATCCGTGGTAGTCCTGCTTAATATGTCTGCTAGAGTGTTTTCTTTTCCTGGTACAAAGATTGCTTGTAACTGAATGTTGTAACTCAGGGCCACATTCCAGAGGTCCAGGGCCATCTGGCATAGAGGGTACGAATGTGTGCCTCCCTGCTTGTTGATGTACCACATAACTGTGGTGTTGTCTGTCCTTATCATCAATTGGCCTTGTCGAAGAAATGGTTTGAAGGCCTGAATTGCCAGTTTTACTGCCAGCATTTCCTTTAGGTTTATGTGTAGGTGCAGCTGCTCTTGAGTCCATAAACCCTGTATGCATTTGTTCATCATGTGGGCCCCCAACCGAGGTCTGAGGCGTCCGTTGTGATGGTTTGGCTTGGTTGAGTGCTGTGGAAGGGCAATCCTTCGTTTGATTGACAGGCCTGAGCCCACCATTGGAATTCTTGCTTCAGGCATGGAATTATTGGAATTTGAGTTTCTAGGCTGTGCTTGTGCTGAGACCATAAATTCCTTAGGTACCACTGTAGTTTTCTCATATGCAGTCTGGCATGTGGGACCAATATTATACAGGATGCCAAGAAGCCCAATGCTTGTAGGACTTTTCTTGCTGTTAGATGGTTTTGTTTTGTTAATGCCAAGAAGTAGAGAGGGAGTTGCTCCTGTTTTTCTACTGTTAGGAATGCCATTTGTTTGGATGTGTCCAGCTCCGCACCCAAAAAGGTTATCTTTTGGGATGGTATCAGCCTTGACTTTTTTATATTGACTGTGTATCCCAGGGCTTGTAGAAGGTAAATGACTCTTTTCAAGTCTTCTGCTAGCTTGTTTTTGTTGTCCGCTTGTATTAGGCAGTCGTCCAGGTAAGGGTAGATTTGGATCCCCTGAAGCCTGCAATGAGCGATTACTGATGCCAGGCATTTTGTGAACACTCTGGGCGCAGTAGATAAGCCAAAGGGCAATGCTGAGAATTGATAATACTCTGATCCTGCAAGAAATCTGAGGTATCTTCTGCAATGTGGTCGTATGGGGACGTGCAGGTATGCCTCCTTGAGATCTAGAGTTACCAGCCAAGACTCCTTGCCCAGCATGGGAAGAAGCTGCTGTAGGGTCAGCATTTTAAATTTTGGAACAATGAGGAATGTGTTTAAAGCAGACAGATCGAGAATAGGTCTCCATTTGCCTTCTTTCCTTGGTACTAGGAAGAGTCTGGAGTAAAAGCCCTTTCCTTGCTCCATATGTGGTACCTTTTCCACAGCTCTCATCCTTAATAATTGTTTTACTTGTTGTAGAGCTTCTGCCTTTTGATTTGGAGGTAGGTTTGGCATTCCTCTCTTTCCTGGTAGAGTATGGAAATGAAACCTGTAACCTTGGTCTATTGTCTGCAAAATCCACTTGTCTCTTGTGATGTAATGCCAGTTCTTTGTAAATAAAGCTAGCTTCCCGCCTAAGGGTGCTTCTAGCTGTTCCCTGGTAGGCGGTGCCAGAGCCAAGTCACTGTGATTGTCCTGTAGTAGTGGTGGTGGCTGTGTCTGTGCCTCGCTGGTTGTTACCCTGCCACTGGTGTCCCCTGTAGGCACCTCTGGATTGGTTTCTGCCTCTTGAATGCCTATTCCTGCCTCTCTGTGCTTTGGAGGAGTCTGGAAAGGACCAGTTCTTGGAGGGCCAATTCCTGCTAAACCTTGGAGGTTGGACCTGTAAGAAATCTTTCATTGTTTGGACAGATTTTGCCTTCTCTTCCATCTTCTTCAGCACCTGTTGTGCAGGAGAGCCAAACAAATTGACCTTGTCCATGGGAGCATCTAATAGTTTTGATTTGACATGGTCCGGTAAGGCCTGCTCTTTTAACCATGCATGCCTTCTGATAACTGTGCCAGTCATGGCTGATCTAAAGGAAGCCTCCAGTGCATCATAGCCGCATTTTAAAGAATGGTTACTAACTTGCTGAATGTTATGTACCATTTCCTGAACATATTTCTTGTCTAAAGGTTCATCAGAGGATAGTTTTTTGGTTAACTGGTCTAGCATAAATTCTTGATACTGGATCATATGAAATTGACAGTTCAAGGCCCTAGCTGACAGAGTAGCAGAAGTGTAAACTTTTACCCCATCTCTAAGGACCTGGATTCCCTTTCAGAGGGAGGGATTTTGGCAGAGGTAGATGCTACAGCCTTAGGCCCCTGGGAGATAGTCTCGATCTGCAAAAGGAGCCTTGTATAAATGGTGATGTGTGTCCGGGACCCTGTAGAACCTATCGGGCTTAGCAGGGGCCGGAGGTAATGAATCAGGAGCAGTACAAGCATCATTAAATGCATCATCTACAACAGACAGAACTGGAGGTATAGCTAAAGGCCTATGTTGTGGTAAATGCAAAAAGGTTCTAAGCCTTTTTCTGGAGTCTGAAAAATCTTGGCCCTGCCACTGACATTGTTCCCTCATAGCATGCAAGGTTTCCCCAAAGGAAAATTCCTCCGGTGGAGAGGCAGAAGGGATGGACTCTTCAGCATCAGTGTCTTCATAAGGGGAAAAAGGAGACTTTGGAGGGTTTGTATTATCTGAATCATCAGAGGAATCATCTGTGGAAACTGGCTCAGGGGGCTCTGCTCTAGGCCTCTTCTCTGGAGGTGGGTGAGAGGCCCTGTCTGGGAGAGGTTGGGATCCCCGGATTAAAGAAATGAGATCCTCTGCTAAAGTAAGCATTTGGGAACTGGAGCTAGGCCTGTGAGAGGGGGTCTTAACAGGCACAGATTTAGTAGCTTTAGCTGCTTTAGCCCTGGCAAAGGCCTTAATGGACATGGCTGCAGGAGGCCTAGCAGCTCCACGTGCAGGGGTTGAAATATCCAAGGGAATAGTGTCAGATAATTCCTGAGAAACCACAACTGCAGGTTGGATTTCAGAAGCCGATTCCACCAGGTTGGAAGAGGCCTCGGTAGAAGGTAAGCTTTCGGCTGAAGGAAGAACCGCTTGCTCGGTTTCAGCCGAAACAGAGACACTCGCGGTTGTCTTAACCGCGGTTTCGGCCAAAACCACGGACCGCGAGTGTCGGTCCTTTTCCTTGCGTTTTTTGGATATTTGCGAAGTCGGAGGATCCGACGGCATAATATAAGCAAAATCAGAGCCGAAAAACTGCTCAGCAAATTCCGACCGACGTCTAAGCGTCCGTAAGAAGCACAGGCTAGACACGCTGCTACGTCGTGGTCTGGGCCTAAACAAGGTAAGCAGTAAGAGTGGAAATCTTTATGAGGTATTTGTTTCCCACAAGTTAAACAGTTATTAACTTTTTCTGACATCGGCTGAGGCAAGAAAGAGTCCCCAACGGGGTACTTAGCTTTTTAGAAGTCTTCGGTAGTAGAAATCTCTGGTTCTGACCGACCGGCACTTGCGAACAGCTTCTGCTTCGGGCGCCACGCGGCAAGAAAGACTGAGGAAAATGGCGTCGGCTGATGCCTTTATACCAGAGTAACTGCAGCAATGACGTCGGGTGAAGTGCGACACCAGCCGAAGCCAGACCCAGACTTTGGAATCCGGCCGACCGAAGGGCTGCCTGACGACAGGACAACCCATTTGTAAGGACTGCAGATGCATCCTTGAAGGACATCAACAGGTCAGCCTTGTGTTGAGCAGAAAGAATCCACCATGACAGGGCTCTTTTGCAGGTGTCTGTAATGAGAATTTGGTAAAACATTGGTTGGTGGAGAATTGACCACTGTGCAGCCAGAAGCCATTGTAGTATTTGCATGTGGAATCTCACCAGCAGAACCAAAACTATTGCTGCAGCCATTGAACCTCTGGCCTGTAAGACATGATGGGCAGCTATCGTCTTGTTTTGGAGCAGCTTGAGTGTTTGGCGCCTGACTGCCAGCACTCTGGAGGGCAGAAGCTTTGCAGTCATCTGTGACTTGTCCAGAACTGCTCCTATAAATTCCAGTATTTGAGAAGGGTTCAAGTGAGATTTCTTGTAATTTATGGGTATACTTAGCTCTATATAGATTTGGATAACAGAGTCTCTTGCTCGGATAAGTAGATGCCTGGTTGGGGTGGAAATTAGCCAGTCGTCCAAACAGGGAAACACACACAATCCTTGTCATCTCAGGTGAGCCGCTACCACTGCCATGCATTTGGTGAACACTCTGGGGGGGGGTAGTGCTCTGAACTGGTAATGACTGGCCCCTAGCTGGAAGGGTAGCTGCCATACAACTGTCCTGCTCCAAAAAAAAGCAGCATGGACTGTATCATGATCATTCGGAACTTGTGGCGTCAAAGTAACTTGTTAAATCTGCTGAGATCCAGAATTGGTGTCCAGTCCCCTGTTTTCTTTGAAAATAAAAAGAACCTTGAGTAAGTTCCGAATCTTCTCTGTTCTGGGGGGACCTCTTGGATGACTCTTCCATTTAGCCGTTTCTGAAATTGAATGACTGCTTGATCCCTTTGACTGGATGGAATGTACAGGATTTTCTTGTTTGGGGGGCAGGTGAGAAAAAGGGATTAGATAATCTCTGGCTACTATCCTCTGCACCCATATATTGGTGATTATTTTTTGCCAAACTCTCCAGTGCAGGGATAGTTGACCCTTGATTGCCTCCAGAGGCGGGCAATCGGGCCTCCTTTCAGGAGCGCTGGAAGGGTTTCCCAAACAAGGGCTCTCTGGACCATTAGTTCTGCAGGCCTCCTCTACCAACCAGGGAGGCATCTTCCAGAATTGCTCACCCTCTGCCCCAGGGGGAACTCTCTCCATGTGTGTCCTGGTAAAATCCTTGTGATTTCTTGAACCACATTTTGCCACCACCTTTCTGACCTTTAGGGTAAGGTTTCTGAGGGGCGGGAAAATGTATGCCAAGGCAGAAAGGGTCTTTCCATCCTTTTCACACTTGGATAATTCATCTTTGACCTTGGGACAAAACAGGGATGTGCCATCAAATGGAGCGGTGACAAACGAAGACTTAAAAGGCTCTGCAAAGTCACACAGAAGTATCCAGGCATGCCTCCTCATAGATATGCCGGAACCCGCCACTCTATTTGTTCCCTTGGGTACATGCGCGATGAGCTGCATGGAAGAATTAGCTACAGAATGTAGGGTTGCCAGTTGGAAAACAACCTGTGCTCGGACTCCCTAAGCTATGGCTCCCTCAAGGGTATCTGGTAGCTCCTTGATCAGATCCCTTTGTAACCTGGTGAAGTGGGAAAGGTAAATGAGCAAACATAAGGCAAAAGTTTCTGAAGAAAAGACTCATTTCCCGCATCTATCCATCATCCTGGAATCCTTCTTAGGAGGATGGATATTGGAACTCTCCTCTGAGAGTTCCTTTTTGGTAGCCGTCTCCACAACCATGGCATCTACTGCAACCCCTTTTGTCAAAAACTTCTCGTCAGCTGGTGTGGTGATTATCTTGTTTGGTCTCCAGGAGATTGGCTTGATGGAATCCGGGGTCTCCTATGCTTGCTAAGTAATCAATTCTATTAGCTCATCAATGGGTGGAGTGACCCAGGAAGTAAAAAGTCAATATCCAAAGGCTGCCAGGTACACCAACTCCTCAGGCAAAGGATTAGGGGCCTGCCAGCCATTTCTCTGTTTTAAAATCTTCACGATGTCCCAGAGGGAACCATCCTCAGAAGGTGACCATGGGGATCCTTCCCCCTCATCGAGGGTGGTGTCCTCTGTGGAGTCCAAATGCTTCCTCTTGCAAGTCTCTTCCGAGGAGCCTTCTCAGTGGGATACTCTGGGAAGGTATCAGAAGAGGCAGGAGCACCTGGACGGGTATTCTGGAGCCTATGGTCCCACTGTCCTTGTGGAATGCCCTGGTCAGAATGAGTGTGCAGAGTATATGGGGCTGAGGATCCAAGGGGGGAGGTGACTTCCTAGCTGCGGAGGCAGCTATGGCCCACTCCAGTGCCCCACAGGCTGACTGCTCCTGAGTGGAGAAGGACTCCAGCTCTGACAGGCCATGTCTGTAAGATGGGGTCCTCTCCAGCTCCGAAGACAGCTTACCCAGGGTAGAAGCTGGTGCCGAGCTGACCTGCACAGAAGCCCCGAGGTGCATAGACTGCCCAGAAGGTCGGGGAGTCAAACACACCTGTGGCCCACAAGGCTTGCTACAGCTCAGAGAGCTCTCTGGCTCTGAAAAAGCTGAAGAGCTCCGAGCAAAACTCAGAACAGAAGAAAGAGAGATTCTCAGATCTGAGCTGGAAGACACTGGATGCATCAGATCGGACAACTCTGAGGCTTGTACTGAAGTCAGAGGAGGAACCAGAGGGGGAGTGGACAGCTTGCCTGAATCTTGGACTGTTTGGGTAGAAGCCGAAGGGGACTTAGTAATGCCCTGCACCAACAAAATTTTCTGGACCATCATTCCACGTCTTCTTCCATAAGGGTTCTTGTAGAACGGGAAGAGGATGCCAAAGGAGACTATGACCTGCTCAGAAAAGGAGACGGTACTCTCAAAGGCACAGGGTCTATACATGGGGAGTACAGAGTCCTCGGCAGGAAGACAACGGGTTTGAATGGGCTGGAGGTCAGCACTGACCTACTGTTACGACACAGATCTGGAACCGAAGCAGGATCCAAGAAAGACATGCTCGGCACCGAAGGCTCTGACCGAGCTACTGGTTCAGCCAATTTACAAGTTTCAGGTCTCGGCTCTGAGGAATCTGTTGGAACCAAGGAAGGTCTCTTTTTCCCTTTATCTGAACTTCTAGAGAATGAAGAAGCAGGGCTTGAGTGAGCCAATTTAGACTTAGCCGCAGTTTTGGGGTTACTGCAAGAAATGGCCTCACCAAAGGAAAGTACAGTTTTGTACCTACCATAAATGTAGATGCCCGATAGATATGCAACTGCAGTCATAACATATGGGTTGTCCTGCCTCAGGCAGCCCTCGGTCAGCCGAATTCCAAAGTCTGGGTCCGGCGTCGGCTGGTGTCACCTCCTCTCCAACGTCACAACGGCTGGAGTATAAAGGCATCGGCCGACACCATCTTCTTCAGTGTTTCTTGCCCCAGATGTCAGGTGCCCACTTAGGAAGGCTAAATTTGGTAAATGAATAAAAATAATCCCAAGCATGCACAACAGTAATAAACAGATACACCATAGGAGATACCCCCAGCTGTAGGGAAGAGGGGTAGGGACCCAAAAAGAAGGATACAGAGGGGTAGGAGGGTGGGAAAATCCGACTGCAGTTGCATATCTATCGGACATCTACATTTATGGTAGGTACAAAACTGTACTATGACCTTCAAGAATGCAACTGCAGTCATAACATATGGGTTGAATACCATAGCCAAGCTGGGGGTGGATGGAACTATGATAAGGATGGTGTAGCTATAATCCCCTGCAGGACTGCCGAAGCAAAGCCTGCTCGGGATCTGGAGTATAATGGCAGGTGGTAGTGCTTGGTAAATGTATGCACGGAGCTCCATGTAGCAGCCTCTAAAATGTCCTTTGTTGCCACTCCTCTTAGGAAAGCTGCGGAAGTGGCTATAGCCCTGGTGGAGTGTGGCCTAATATTGGCTGGCACACCTTTTCCATGAAAAGAATAGCAAAATCTGATGCAATGTCCAATCCATTTTGAAATTGTTTGTTTGGAGATTGCCTTCCCTTGTACTCCAGCAGCATAGGCTACAAACAGCTGGTCAGACTTTCTGGTGGCCTTAGTTCTGTCCAAGTAGTAGCATAGTTGTCTGGTATGTCCAAAGTATGCAGTAGTTCCCCCCCCCCCCCTATTTTGAGGATTGGGGAAGAATGTAGGTAGATGAATAGCTTGCTTTAGAGACACCCTGGAAATAACTTTTGGCATGAATGTAGGATTGGTTCTTAGGGAGACTCTGTCTTGATGAAAAATGAGGAAGGGGGGCACTGCCATGAGTGCCTGTATCTCCGAAACTCTTCTTGCAGAAGTGACTGCCAATAAGAAGGCCGTCTTTCCATGAAAGAAATTGCATTTCTGAGGTTGCTGCTGGCTCAAATGGAGGAAGAGTTAGTTTTTCCAACACGTAGTTGAGGTCCCATGCAGGTACTGGCTGTTTTCTGGGAGGTTTGATATTCTTTATCCCTCTTAAAAACTGTCTTAGCAGAGGATGCGAAAACACTGGAGGGTCACAGTTGTATTTTGCTGAGATTGCTGAGGCATGAATCTTTATTGAGGAGTATGAGAGTCCAGTATGAAATAGTTCTGCCAAGTACTCTAAAATCTGAGGAATACTCGGTAATGCTGTGTCCTGACCCTTTTTTGTATTCCAGATGCTGAATCTCTTCCACTTGGCTGAATAAGTTTTTTTGGTGGAAGGTCTGCGTGCTTCCAGCAAGATCTCTTGAACAGATTTGGAAAGAGAGTTAGGCGTTGAAGTCATGGTAGCCTCCAGGCTGTCAGGTGCAATGTTTTCAGGTCTTGATGTACAGTCCTGTAATTGTGTTGCGTTAGGAGCAGGGGCCATAGGGTCAGAGGCCATGGTTTGGTCCGAGTTATGGTCAATAGCAGTGGGTACCAGTGTTGCCTTGGCCAGTCTGGAGTTATCAAGATGCCTGTTGGTTGTTCTGCTTTTATTTTCAGTATCACCTTGGTCAGCAGAGGCAGAGGAGGGAATGCATAAATTTTTAGAGAATTCCAGCTGAAGGAGAGAGCATCCGTTTTCCAAGCTAGAGGGTGGTGAGTCCTTGTGCAGAACTTTTCCAGGTGATGGTTTAAGTGGGAAGCAAAAAGATCTACGTCCGGTATTCCCCATGTCCTTGTCAGTTGAGAGAAAATATGAGGGTGCAGCATCCATTCGTGTGGCTCCATGAAATTTCTGCTCAGATTGTCCGCCAGTACATTGTCCTTGCCTGGTGCAAACTGGGATTGTAAGTGTATCTTCAGGCTCAGGGATTTTTTCCAGGGAAGCATCGTTAGTCTGCAGAGGGGGTAAGAATGAGTGCCTCCCTGCTTGTTTATGTACCACATGACAGTGGTGTTGTCTGTCCTTATTAGCAAATGTCCTTCTTGTAGTGATTTTTCGAAGGTCTTGATGGCATGTATCACCGCCAACATCTCCTTTTGGTTTATGTGCAGATGTCTTTCCTTTGGCGTCCATAGACCTTGAATGCATCTGCCCTCCATGTGCGCCCCCCATCCATGGTCTGAGGCGTCTGTTGTGATCATTTGGCCTGCTTGAGGCCTGTTGAAAGGCATGCCTTTGTTTAGTTGAGTGGCTTGAGCCCACCACAGAAATTCCTTCTGCAGGCATGGAATAAGTGGGATTATGTCCTCTAGGCTGTTGCTGTGTTGAGACCATAAGTTTTTTAAATACCATTGCAGCTTTCTCATATGAAGTCTTGCTAAAGGTATCAGAAGGATGCAAGATGCCATGAAACCCAGAGCCTGCAGGATTTTCCTTGCAGTCAGCTGGGAAAGCTTTGCTAGGTCTTTGAAGTACTGTGGTAAATGCTGCTGTTTTTCCTCTGTGAGGTAGGCCATTTGAGTTTCCGTGTCCAGTTTGGCTCCTAGGAATGTAATCCATTGGGATGGTAGTAATTTTGACTTCTGAATGTTGACTGTGTATCCCAAGGCCTGCAGTAGATTCATGACATAGTCCAAATTCCCTTTAAAGGTTTGTTTGTTGTCTGCTTGTATGAGGCAGTCGTCCAAGTAGGGGTATATTTGAATCCCCTGCTGTCTGCAGTGTGCCACTACTGATGCCAGGCATTTCATGAACACTCTGGGCGCAGTAGACAAGCTAAACAGCAATGCTGAGAATTGATAATGCTCTGTTCCTGCAAGAAATCTGAGGTATCTTCTGCAGCTTTGTCTGATTGAGACATGCAGGTATGCCTCCTTGAGGTCCAGAGTGACCAGCCAAGACCCCTTGCCCAGCATGGGAAGAAGTTGCTGCAACGTCAGCATTCTGAACTTTGGCACAATGAGGAAAGTGTTTAGATTTGACAAATCCAGTATGGGTCTCCATTTGTTTTCTTTTCTTGGAACAAGGAACAGTCTTGAATAAAATCCCTGACCTTGCTCCTGAGGAGGAACCCTTTCTATTGCTTTTATACTTAATAGTTTGGAAACTTGAGTGAGTGCCTCTGCCCTTTGATGATGTGGCAAGTTTGGCATGCCCTGTCTTATTGGTAATGTGTGGAAGTGGAATCTGTAACCTTTGTCTATCAAATCCAGAATCCAATTGTCTTTGGTTAAGATATGCCAGTTTTGTGAGAATAAGGCTAATTTTCTGCCCAAAGGTGCTTCTCTTTGAACCTTTGTAGGCGGTACGAAAGTGAAGTCATTGTGATTGTCCTTGTGGTGCAGCTGAACTGTCTGCGCCACTTCTTTGATTTGGAGGTTGCCATTGGTGGCCCCTGTAAGATCCTCGGTATTGCCCTCTACCCCTGGCACGTCTGCTTTTTCCCCTTTGAAACTTGTCAGAGCCGGGGAAGGACCAATTCTTTGAGGGCCAGTTTCTGCTGAATCTGGGTGGCTGAACCTGAAGGAAATCCTTGACTGTCTGTACTGACTTTGCTTTTTCCTCTATGGATTTCAATACATCTTTTGCAGTAGCACCAAAAAGCTTTTGTTTTTCCAAAGGTGCATCCAGTAACTTTACTTTAACATGGTCAGGCAAAGACTGATCCTTCAACCAAGCATGTCTACGTATCACAGCCCCAGTCATAGCTGCCCTACATGAAGCTTCCAGTGCATCATAACCACACTGCAGAAAATGGTTATTAACCTGCTGAGTGTTATGTATTTGATCCTGCAGTGCCTTTTTATCAATAGGCTCAGAAGAGGCTACCTTTTTCTGTAAATCATCCAGGAGAAAATCTTGGTACTGAAACATGTGAAAAAGGCAGTTAAGAGACCTCATGGCTAGGGTAGTAGAGGTATATACTTTTTTACCCCATCTCTCCAGGGACCTTGCTTCTCCGTCAGCTGGCAGTGGGTTTTTGGCAGAGGAGGAAGCCACTCACTTGGGGCCCTGTGAAATAGTTTCTAGATCCACAGAGTGGGCCTTAAAAAGGTGCTTGTGAGTGTCAGGGACCCTATAATATCTGTCCGGCTTGACAGGAGCAGGAGGAAGAGAATCAGTGTTGGCACTGGAGTCAGAGAAAACATCATCCAAAACATCCATAACAGGAGGGATAGCCAAAGGTCTGTGCTGGGGGAGCTTGAAGAAAGTACGTAGCCTTTTCCTGGAGTCAGAGAATTCCTGACCCTGCCATTGAAAATGTTCCCTCATGGAATGCAGAACTTCCCCAAATGAGAAATCCTCTGGAGGGGAGGCAGAGGGAATAGATTCCTCAGCATCAGAGTCCTCGTAGGCCTGGAAGGGTTCTTCTTGAGTATCAGAGTGCTCAGAATCCCCAGAGGCTTCATCCGAGGAGAGGTCGCCCGCCTGCTCAGTTCTAGGCCTTTTCTCTGCAGGTGGTTGAGAACCCCTGTCCGGATGAGGCTGAGACCCCCTGATAAGGGAAATAAGATCTGCAGCCAGAGACATGATCTGCTTATCAGAAGAACGGGCCTGGGCAGGTTTGGGATGGGCCTTGGCCTGACTGGCGGCCTTAGCACGTGCAAAGGCCTTGATGGACATGGAAACAGGAGGCCTAGCAGCCCCACGTGCAGGCGTTACCCTGTCCACCGGAATGGTGTTGGGTAGATCCAGAACTTCGGTTTCCGGAGGAAAATCAACAACCGGTACCGGAGAGATCTCCGAGACCGAAGGTCGTGTTAGCGCTGAGTCGTCGGCCTGGAGCGGTAGATTTACCACTTCCGAATGAGCCGGAGCACTAGCAGAGGGTTTAGGAGAAACATCGGTAGTGGACGCGGGCCGAGGATGTCGGTCCCGGTCCTTGCGTTTTTTAGCAGATTGGGCTGTCGGTTGTTCCGACGGCATGATATACGCAAAAGATTCACTGAAGAAGTCCTTGGCGAATTCTGCCCGGCGCCTGAGAGTGCGCTTATTAAAGCAGGCACAGGCAGCACAGGCCGAGACGTCATGGTCTGGGCCCAGGCAGGGAAGGCAGAGAGAATGGAAGTCCTTATGAGGTATTTGTTTACCACAAGACAAACAATTATTAACTTTCTCAATTTGTTCTGACATCGGCTGAGGCAAGAATAAATGTTCCCCAACGGGGTACTTAGCTTTTAGATGACTTTGGTACTGAAAACACAGGAGCTGACCGACCAGCACTTGCGAACTGCTTCTGCTTCGGGCACCGCGCGGCAGGAAAGACTGAAGAAGATGGCGTCGGCCGATGCCTTTATACTCCAGCCGTTGTGACGTCGGAGAGGAGGCGACACCAGCCGACGCCGGACCCAGACTTTGGAATTCGGCCGACCGAGGGCTGCCTGAGGCAGGACAACCCATATGTTATGACTGCAGTTGCATTCTTGAAGGACATGATGGCAACATTCCCCTCAAAGTAAGTTTTTTTTTTTTCAAACAGGGCATGGTGGTTTAAAGAATGACAAATAGCACAGTCTTCGTGCAGATGGACGGGGCCCTGGCAGTAGACACACAAAGTGTGCAAGTCATGGAATGGGATCTTGTTAACACACTTTGTACATTTTTTAAAGCCCGCTGGCTTATCCTGTTTCTCAGCCATTTGAAAGGACAGAGATGGCAGAGATCACACACACACAGGCAGCTAATTCTGACAGGAATAAAATGGTAGAGAAAGGACTTTGTTTTTTTGTAGCGAGGGTATATGGGAGGGAAGGAAAGCAATCTAATAAAAAAATGGTTTATGTAGAGAAAGAAGAGTTAAGTGTAAAAGGTGAGGAGGAAAAAATTAAATGAACTACCAAAGGTCAAGAAAACAGAAATTATAAAAGGTTTTATGAAAAAAAACTCTAAATATCACCTGTCCAACAGCAGGTGGTTTAGGCTTCACGAAACAGCAATCGAGATGTGAGGTAACTGGGAGAGGTGCATTATGAGTAAGGGGAGGTGTCCAAGAGCTTTTTGGTTGCCATGAGCTTGGTAATGGCTGAGTCGGATCCGACCCATCTGCAAGGACAAAATGAAAATTAACAATGTCAGATCCTTTTTTTATTCATTTATAACAGACTTCAGTAACATTAAGGCTTATACCAGGAAAAAAAACAGAAAGTGAATGGCACAATATCTACAAAACTGTTTCCTTTTTGTGAGCAGTAACCTGCGTCTACTAGCCAATATAACTTTTAATGATCATCAGAACTTGTGCACTCTTACATACTTTCATAAAAAGAGATTTATTACCTATGACGTTTGGGATGTTTATAACTTAAATGTTTATTATTTACACTAGTTAAAACTATCCTGATTATATTAATTCCATTAGATAAGTCTCACTTATAGAACTTATTAGAGCTGCTAGATATGGTTATGATGGTTACAGAACACAGTCTGACAGATCCTGGTTTATCTCTCAGACTGGGAATTTTAATAATTCCATGTTTGATTTTGGAAATACAAATTTTCTTTGATTATATGTTTTGCATCATCTTTTTTTATTTAGACAGGCCTGGATTTATGATATCACAGTTTATAAGCATAGCCAATGTCATTTCAACTATGTTACACTTACCTGCAAATACTCATATGTTTTAAGTATTAGAAAGTTACAAGATTATATCATCAGCATTGCTCACTATACGAAATACTTAAGTACACATCTAAGTCTCTAGCTATAACATCTCTAAATATCAATGGTCTGAACAATCCAAGAAAAAGGTCAACTTGCTAAAATACTTTTAACATTAGCTCATTCCTCACATAAATCCAAGAGGAGGGGTGTCATGATTTTATGGAAGAAAAATGCTGTTAACCCACAGATTATTTACAAATATGAAGATTCAGAAGGATTATTAGTCATTATTGTTTTAAAGTTTAATAACAAAATTTGGACATTTGTTAACCTCTATTGGTTTCTGGGATTTGAATAAACACAGCAGCAAACATCATCTTGATCTGATAACCTGAAAGCCTCAATGGTTAGGACTGCAGCAATGTGGAATGAAGAACATCTAATGTTTACAAAGGCAATCTTATACTGGGAGGAGACTAACTGCATTTTAGATAGCTTTGACACCACAAACAGTCTTCCAACTAGACTCACTTCTACAGCAAAACTCTTTAAAAAATGACTAGAATCCCTTTAACTGATAACATACATATAAATCCAAACACAATAACTCAATATGTTTTCCACATATAGATCACAGATTTAAAACACAAACAAGAACATAAAGGATTCTAGTTTCCAGTGACAAAGTTAAAAAATCTAATCTTTCTCCATACTCCCATATCCTCTTTCTGATCACAGCTGTCTCACACTTAAGTTACAACCTGATTTTATTAACTTAATTTCTATAACTAAAATACCTCTCTAAATAACTAAAATTAAAGCCTTTAAACCTTGTTTTTTATAAATATTACAGTTCTTCTTGGAAGCAAATCATACTGCTAATAACATAACAATGGTCTAGGATGCTCTAAAACCCTACAACTATGGCAAAACAGTCACCTGGTACAGAAATAAACAAAGTTTGGGACTCAGAGATACAAAATTTACAATCAGAGCTTTAAACAATTAAGTCTAGATCACACCTGCCGTCGGATGACAAGAAAATTGATGAACTGAATAAGAAATGCTTACACATTTTAAAGCATAAAATGAATCTGGCATTAGAAAGTTTGAAATTAAACTCTTATGTCTCAACCCCAAAACATATGAATAATCTATCAGTAAGAGTCAAAATTCAATCTAAGTTGAATAATATCAATCTATTACATGAAGGTTCCAATAAGTCAGTTTCAGATATACAGTGGATATAAAAAGTTTACACACCCCTGTTAAAATGCCAAGTTTTTGTAATATAATAAATGAGACCACAATAAATCATTTCAAAACTTTTCCCACACTTAAGGTGACCTATAACCTCTACAATTCAATTGAAAAACAAACAAATCTGTTAGGGGAAAAATATAAAAAATAAAAAAGTACAGTTGTGTACACTTACCATAAATGTAGATGTTTGAGTGTATTCACTGCTGCAGTCATTACATTTGGGGTTATTTGCCTGCAGGTAGCCCTCAGCCGGCCTGAATATCAAAATCTTGGATCCCTGAGTCGGATGCTCTCTCTTCTTCCATGACGTCAGGTCATCAGGGGTATAAAGCATGCAGCCGATGGTATTACATCAGTTTTTTTCTTAAACCAGATGTCAGGTGCCCCCATAATGGGAAGCAATTATATATAAGGTTACACCTCAAACAAAAAGCAAATACACCAGAACGCTGAAATACACTAAACAAGAAGAAAAGTATAGCCAAAAGAAGTCATGGGGCTGGAGGGAGGGTAACCAGGACTGCAACAGTGAATACACTTGAACATCTACATTTATGGTAAGTGTACACAACTGTACTATGTTCTTCGTGTTTCACTGTTGCAGTCATTACATTTGGGTAGATTCCCAAAGCTAAGGAAGGGAGGAGGAAGTTAGAGAGCATTAGGACCAGCTATTAAGCCCTGCAAGACTGCAGTGGCAAAACCAGCTCTGGATTTAGAAAGAAGAGGTAAGTGGTAATGCTTGGTGAAGGTATGTACACAGCTCCAGGTAGCAGCTTCTAGGATGTCCCTGGTAGGGCCACTCTGAGAAAGGCTGTAGAGGTAGATGCAGCCCTGGTGGAATGTGATCTTATCCCCTGTGGGGTAGGTTTTCCATGGTGCTTATAGCAGAAATTAATGCAATGGCCTATCCACTTAGAAATAGTTTGATTTGAAATGGCCTTCTCCCTCTGCCCCTGCAGCAAAGGCAACTAGCAGCTGTTCAGTTTTTCTTAGAGGCTTAGCCCTGTCCAAATAAAATCAAAGTTGTCTGTGCACGTCCAAAGAGTGCAGTATTCGTTCTCCTTTGTTCTATGGATTAGAAAAAAAGGTTGGCAAATGAATGGACTGATTAAGGGCCACACTGGATACCACCTTGGGCATAAAGGAAGGACTGGTCCTGAGGGACACCCTGTCTGCATGGAAGATGATGAAGGGCTCCACTACCATGAGGGCCTGTAATTCAGACACTCTTCTTCCTGAAGTGATGGCTAGAAGGAAGGCTGTTTTCCAAGAAAGGAATTTTAACTTTGCAGTTGCAGCTGGCTCAAAAGGAGGTAGAGTGAGCTTTTCCAATATAAAGTTAAGATCCCAGGCTGGAGTAGGGGCTCTCCTGGGTGGTCTTAAATTTTTGGCCCCTCTGAGGAATTGTTTCTGCAGAGGGTGAGAGAAGAGGGGTGGCTCAGTTATTATAATGTGCTGAAATGGTTGAGTCATAAATTTTAATTGATGAGAACTGATGAGAAGGAAAGGCCCTTGTGGAGCATCTCTGTTAAGTATTGAAGAATATGCGGTAAGCTGGGCACTGTTGTGCCCATCCCCTGAGTCTCCAGGAACAGTATCTTTTCCACTTTTCAGCATAGGATTTTCTAGTACTAGGCCTCCTTGCCCCCAGAATGACATCTAACACCTGCTTACTGAGGGATGCTATTGGAGAGCTCAGGGAATTAGCCAGGCTACAAGGTTCAGGGTTTGAAGCTGGGGGTGCAGAATCTGGCCCTCCTGCTGGGACAGCAGGGAAGGAGTCTGAGGCAGGTGCCATGGTTCCAGCAGTGACATAATGCGCAAGAGGGGGTACCAGTGCTGGCGTGAACAGTCTGGTGCAATCAGTATTGTCCTTGGTTTGTCCTGTTTGATCATTAGCAGAACTTTCGAGAGGAGAGGCAGAGGGGAAAGGCATAAACTGAGAGGCTTTCCCAGGTGAAGGACAGGGCATCCACTTTTCAAGCTTGACTATGGGGAGTCCTTGTGCAGAATTTGTCCAATTGGTAGTTCTGAGGGGAGGCAAACAGGTCTATCTCTGGGTTCCCTCATTTGTTTCTCAAAATGTTGAATATCTTTGGTTCCAGTTTCCACTCGTGCGGATCCATGAGAATTCTGCTTAGGTCGTCTGCCAGTGAATTTAGCTTGCCTGGCAGGAATTGAGCTTGTAGGTGCACTTGGTAGCTCAAGGCTGTGTTCCACAGAGCCATGGCTGGTCTGCAGAGAGGATACGAGTGGGTTCCCCCCTGCTTATGAAACACATAACAGTGGTGTTGTCTGTCTTTACCAATAATTGTCCTGGAAGAATGTGGTCCTTGAACGTCGTCAGGGAATTCTGTACAGCTAACATTTCTTTTTGATTGATATGCAGGCGCATCTGACTTGGGTTCCATTTGCCCTGAATGCACTGCCCTGCCAAGTGAGCCCCCCATGCATAGTCTGATGCATCTGTTGTTACGGTTTGTGTGGCAGGGGGTAGAGTGAATGGCAGTCCCTTGTTGTGGTAGCAAGCCTCTGCCCACCAAGGAATGATAGGAATCATTGATTCCAGATCCTGAGAATGTTGACACCATAGGCTTTTTAGATACCATTGTAGTTTCCTCATATGCAGTCTTGCATATGGAATTAGTAGAATGCAAGTGGCCATGAACCCCATGGCTTGCAGGATTTTCCTTGCATATAGCTGGGTCTTTGTGACCAGAAGTTTGAAGTAATCTGTCAAATAAACTTGTTTCTCAGGCGTGAGGTAAGCCATCTGGGAAATTGTGTTCAAGCTTGCTCCCAAGAATACAACAATTTGTTGGCAGCGTACTAGATGAGATTTCTTTTCGTTTATGGTGTACCCCAGTGAGGTCAGAAGTTTCTTTACATATGCCAGATGATTTAGTAGCATGTCCTGGCTTTCTCTATGAATTAGACAATCGTCCACATATGGGTATATTTGAATATTTCTTTGCCTGCAAAATGCAATGACTGGAGTGAGGCACTTTGTGAATACCCTGGGCGCAGTAGATAAGCCAAAGGGAAGTGCAGAGAACTGATAGTGCATGTAGCCTGCTCTGAAGCGTAGGTATTTCCTGCAAGATTCCCTTATTAGAATGTGCAGGTAAGCTTTTTTTAAGTCTAAGGTTGCCAATCAGGCGTCTTTGCCTAGCATAGGAAGCAGCTGATTAAGTGTTAGCATTTTGAATTTTGGGATTACCAAAAAGGTGTTTAGAATAGAGGTCCAGGATAGGACGTCAGGTGCCATCTTTTCTGGGTACCAGAAAAAGTCTTAAGTAAAAACCTTGTCTCCTTTCTTCTGCTGGGACAGGCTGAATAGCCCTGATACTTAGAAGAGAGAGAACCTGCTATTGAGCCTCTACCCACTGATTTGGGGGTAGGTCTGGTCAACCGTTTGAGGTTTTTAAGGTGTGAAAGTAAAATTTGTATCCTTGGGAAATTATATTTAAAACCCATTTGTCCTGGGTAATGAGTTCCCAGATTTTTGAATGCAGGGCGTTCTTTCCTCCTAAGGGAGCAGGCAGTTGAGCAGGGCTTGGAAGGTTTAAGGTTAAGTCATTGTGACAGTTTTCCATAGGGGGGTGTCTTACTACTTCCAGCTTTGGAAGGGGGAGCCCCCCACTGCTTAGGCCTGTGAGTACCCTGAGACTGTAGCCTAGGTGATCTGCTGTTCCTGGGTTTGGACTGAGAAGGCCTGGAAGAGACAGGAAAGGACCAGTTCTTAGAAGGCCAATGCCTACTAAATCTGGGAGGCTGTACTTGCAGGAAATCGTTAACAGTTTGCATAGATTTAGCTTTTTCCTCCATCTTTTTAAGGACGACTTCTGCTTTGTTGCCAAACAGGCAGTCTTGGTTTAAGGGGGCATCCAGTAATTTAGCTTTAACATGATCTGGCAAATTTTGATCCTTAAGCCAAGCATGCCTTCTAAGAACAGACCCAGTAACAGCAGCCCTGTAAGATGCTTCTAAAGAGTCAAAACCACATTGCAAAGTATGTTTACCAACTTGTTCAGCAGAATGCATTAAATCTTGTAATTCTTTATTTTCAGCACAGTCAGAAATCAACATCATTTTCTGTTTAAGTAGTCCCATAATATGCTGCTGATACTTATGAAACTGGCAGTTTAAGGCCCTAATGGCCAAAGTAGCAGAAGTGTATACCTTCTTACCCCATCTGTCCAAGGCCTTCAAATCTCTATCTGAGGGGGTGGGGCTTTTGGCAGTAGTAGCCTTAATGCCTTTAGGTCCCTGGAAAATGGTCTCTGGGTCCGCAGTAGGATTCTTGAAGAGGAACTTGTGTGAGTCAGGTACTCTGTAATACCGGTCAGGTTTCCTGGGAGCCTGAGGTAAAGTGTCTGGGGACAAGCTAGATTCCAAGAAGGCATCATCTACAATGTCCAGGACAGGAGGGATAGCTAAAGGCCTGTGTTGAGGGAAGAATAAGAATTCCCTAAGCCTCTTTTTGGAGTAAGAGTAATCCTGGCTTTCCCAGCGGAAATGCTCCCTAAGAGTGTGCAAGGTTTCACCAAACGAAAAATCATCTGGAGGGGAAGAAGAGGGAAAGGAGTCCTCTGCATCAGAATCCTCACAGGTAGATAAGGGCAAATCCTGGTAATCAGAAGAAACAGAAATTAAAGAATCCTGATCAGAAGAATCAGAAGGAAAATCAGCTCTAGGTCTCTTAAAGGGTGAATGCTGGCTTCCCCTAATTAAAGTAATAAGGTCTTCAGCCATTCTTATCATTTGTTTTTTAGGCAAATGGGCCTGACCATGCAGTTTGGATGTCGGTTTTCTAGGCGTGGGCCGAGTTTTAGGCCTTGAAGAAGATGGCGTCGGTTTGAAATGCAAGTCAGTAGGCCTGAATACACCCTCAGAAGCTGGTGCCTGCACAGCGGCTCCAGACCCATCCAAGGTAGAGACATCCGCAGGTTCCATGGTCGAAGAAGCATCTCACGGCATACCGGACTCTGAATGGGTCTCATTAGAGGCCTGCGAATCTGAAGTAGTGGGTATCAGGGGCTGCGAAAGCGCCTCACTGAGTACCGGCAAACTGGCAACTAGCTTAACGGAAGCATCGTCGGCAGCTATGGACCTATGTGGTCTGTCTCTGTCTTTATCTTTATGTTTTTTCAGAATATCGGTAGTCAGATGGCTCACCAAAGCCATTTCTGGATAATTAAGAGTATCGAAAATAGTTTGATGCAAAAAAGAACAGACAACGAATAGTTCGAGGATTGAATAAGGCACAAAACCAACAGTGAGGGACGTCGTGGTCTTGGCCTAAGCAAGGAATGCAGTATGAATGAAAATCTTTATGAGGTATTCGCTTTCCACAGGTAATACAATTGTTAACTTTTACTGACACTGGTTTAGAGCAAGAAAAAGGATCCCCAACGGGGTACTTACCTTTTTTGAAGACTTCGGTTCTGAAACGCTAAAACGAAAATTTCAGGAGTCGGACGACCGACACTTGCGAACTGCTTCTGCTTTGGGCATCGTGCCGCAAGAAAGACTGATGTAATGGCGTCGGCTACATGCTTTATACCCCTGACGTCATGGAAGAAGAAAAAGCTTCCGACGCAGGGATCCAAGACTTTGATATTCAGGCCGGCTGAGGGCTACCTGCAGGCAGATAACCCCAAATGTAATGACTGCAACAGTGAAACACGAAAAACATTGTACAATACGCTGGTTGCATAAGTGTGCACACCCTTACACTAATACTGATTCTTGGGCCATCTTCTCTGATTTTTAGGAGGACCTGAGGAAGAAGAGGCAGGGAAGGAAATGATTAAAAAAAAAGGTGGGCCCAAAGGAAGGAGAAAGCATCCATCTTCCAGGCTGTGAGCAGTTTGCTCCTGGAACAGAATCTTTTTATTTGAGCATTGTCTTTGGTGGTAAAAAAGTCCATCTGTGGGGTTTCCCATTTCTGGACTATGCTGAGAAACGTTTCCTGATGCAGATGCCATTTGTGGGGATCCATCAGGTTCCTGCTGAGGTCATCTACTAGTGTTGTGAATTGTGGAAGGTATTGTGCCATAAGGTGCAATGCCAGGGAGTGAGCTGTCTCACAGATCTGCAAAGCTAGTCGACATAGAGGATAAGACTGAGTGCCTCTTTGTTTATGTACCACATGACTGTGGTGTTATCTGTTTTGTTTAGCAGGACCCCTGGTTTCCGTTTTTCTTTGAAAGCTACTTGGCCCTTTGAACTATCAGTTCTTTCAAGTTCATGTGCTTGCCTCTGACCTGAATTTCCCATTTGCCTTGGGATTGAACATGTTGGAAATGAGCCCCCTAGGCTGTCTCTGAAGCATCTGTGGTTAAAGTTTGACCCTGAATGGTGAACCTGAAAGGAAAACCCAGGTTCTGGGCACAAGCCTGTGCCCAACGTGCAAGTTTGGACGCCAGTGACTGAGTGCTGGCACCTCATAATCTTGCAGCCTGGCCAGTGGAATCCTGAGGGCACAGGATACCATGTAGCCTTAATGCTCTAAGAAATTCTGGACTCTGCATAATGTTTTGGAAGTCAAGAGTCAGAAAAGAGACCTTTTCTGGCGGGAGAAAAGCCTTTTGAAGTGAAGGATCCAGAAGAGCCCCCATGAAAAGGAAAAGTATCCTGGTGGATGGGTCTGTGTTGGATTTTTGTAGATTTATGGTGAACCCCAAGGAGGTGAGGAGGTTCTGAATAATGGCCATATCCCTGAGGAGTTTTGACAAATGTGTGGCTTGAATAAGGCAGTCACCTAGGTAAGGATAAATTTGGATCCCTCTTGTTCTGCAGAAGGTGATCACAGAGGCTAAGCACTTTGTAAAAACCCTGGGGAGCAATAGACAAGCCAAAGGCCAGAGAAGAGAACTGAAAGTGATTAGTGCCTGCTCTGAAACGTAGAAAAGCTTCTGCATGATTCCTCTATAGGAATGTGTAAGTGAGCATCCTTTAGATCCAGGGTGACCATTAAGGCCTGGGGAATTATCATGGGTAGAAGCTTTTGAAGAGTCAACGTTTTGAGTTTTGGTACCAGCAGACACTGACTGAAGGTGGACAGGTACAGAATAGAGCACCAAGAGCCTGGAGTAGAACCCCCCCTTCCTTTTTGGTGTTCTGGGACTGGTTTCACTGAACCCTTTCAGCACAAATTGAGAATTTGAAAAAGGGCGCCTCTTCTTTGATTTTGTGGAATACCTGGGAAACCTGAGGATCTTAATGGAGCTTTGAAAGTGAGCCTGTAATCATGTGAAATAATATTCAGGACCCACTTGTCTGAAGTAATGAGGGATCAATTTTTTTGGAAGAGGGAAAGCCTTCCTCCTATATCTCGGATTGAGGCTAGGGGAGATGAATGGGAGAGTCATTGCCGCTCTCTGCCAGGACCCTGTGGCCTAGAACTCCCCTGCCTGGGTATTTGTAATTGGTGCTGTCTTTGAGGTCTTTCCTTCTCAGGGTTTCCTTTGACTGCTTTTTGACTGAGCGGGAAAGGACCAGTGTTTAGTGGGAAAATTCCTACTAAATCTAGCAGGCTGAACTTGGATTAAGTTTTTAACAGCCTGCATAGATTTTACTTTATCTTCCATCTTTTTGTGCACAGCCACGGCTTTTAGCCCAAAGAAGAAATCCTTCTCCAGGGGTGCAGCCAGATGTTTGGACTTGACATGGTCTGGGTGGGTCTACTCCCTAAACCAAGCATGCCTTCTAATGACAGAACCAGAGACTGCAGCTCAGCTGGAGGCCTCCACAGCATCATAGCCACAGTGAAAAGAGTGTCTAGCCATCTGGGAGCAAAAATGGCAAAAGTTCCAAAATTCCTTGGAAATGTTCTTGTCCTCCAGGAAGATATTCTTTGCTTCATTTGATCTAAAATAGTTTGTTAGCACTTGATCATAAGAAACTGACAGTTAAGGGCCCTGAAGGCTAGGGTAGCAGAAGTGTAAACTTTTTTACCAAACCTGTCTAGGGCCCTGCTTTCTTTGTGAGCAGGTAAAAGATTTTTTGAAGAACTAGCCCTTGTGCCTTTGGGTCCTGGAGTGACAACCTGTAGATCTGCAAAAGGATTCTGGAAGAAGTATTTATGCAAGTCTAACATCTTGTAGAACCTGTTGGATTTCAAGGGGCTGGATGAAGACAATCTGGGTTCAAGGAAGAATCCATAAAAATATCCTCTACAACCTCCAACACAGGAAGAATAGCCAAAGGTTTGCATTCTGTTAGGTCAAGAAACTCCTTAACCCTCTATTTTGATTGTGGATATTCCTAGGTCTCGAATTGGAAATGCTCCCTCACGGCATGGAGAGTTTCCCCAAAAGTGATGTCTTCAGGGGGTGAAGCTGAAGCCAGATTCCCTTCAGAATCTGAATTTTCAAAAGAAGTATGGAAGGGTCCCCCACCTCAAAGACAGATTCCTCCTGGTCAAAATCCTCATCAGAATCAGGAGGCTCAGAGAAAATGTCAGGGGTAGATCCCTCTTTCTTTCCCCTGGGGAAGACCCCAAAGTGGGTTGCCTAGCTTTGACTACAGAAACAAGGTCATGAACTAACCTCAACATGTCTTGCTGATATCCCTGTGCACAGGAGCCAGTAGGCTTAGGCATAGGGCCTGAGGTAGAACCCTTCTTAGGGGAAGCTCTGGCCTTGGGCCAAGGTATGTCTACAATTCTGATGCCAGTCTCTTTGTAAGGATGCTCACTGGAAGCTGAGGTCTGCTGAGCAACTCTGGACCCCGACCAAAGAACTAAGAATCAAGGCCTGTGTAGAAGTTGAGGGACCCAAAGGCATGTTGGACTCTGGATGGGTCTTTACAAAGGCCTGTGCCACCACCTCAGTCACAGAAGTGGGCTGCAAGAGCGCCTTACCTTCCTCAGCGATAACGAGCCCTGGGGGACTGGCAGACGGAGAACGATTGTCATCTGAGGCCCTAAGCCTGGGTCTTTTTTTTATGTTTAGAGAGCTCAACCTCAGGACAACTGGCAGATGTCATCAGACAATGCAAAGTAGATGGGAGACTAAGATGCCCAGCTAAGACTTCACCCCTATGCCTGACAGTCCTAGAACTGAAACGGTTGCAGAAACAACAATTAGGAACATCATGATCAAAGGATAGACAGGTGACACACATCGAATGGAAGTCTTGGTGTGGGATTTGCTTACCTCAATGGAAACTATTGTTAACCTTATCTGACGTGGGTTAAAGAAAGAAAAAAAAGAAAGAGTTCTCCAACTGGGTACTTAGCTTTCAGATGACTTCTGTCTTGTGTGGACTGACCAACACAGTGAAATACTGCTTCGGGCTCTGATGTCAAGAAAAGACTGAAATCATGGTGTCGACTGGTTCCCTACATACCAAAGCATATTGACATTGGATAGGAAGTCTGACAGCCTAAGGAGGATAGAGATTTTTACTCTGGTAGTCAGGCTGGCCAAGGGCTTACATGGCAGGAAATCCCACAAATCAGGACTGCATCAGTGAAACTTGAAGAACATCAAGAGCTGCCAAAGGTTTAGGATCCTGAAGAATGTGAGATGTGAGGCAAAGTAAAATTAGCCTGGATGATGAAAGCTTGGCTATCTGAATGACCGTATCCAAATGGCAGCCTATAAATTCCTGGTTCCAGGCTGGACTTTTAGTAATTCATCGTAAAGCCTAAGAACAGAAACAGCTGGATTAAGAAGTTTCATGCCCTGATGATGGATGCTCTCTCAAAAGTGGTGAGAAGCCGCATGTTCAGGTACAGAAAAACCTGGAATGCTGGTAACCTGAATCAGGCTGCCACTATTACCATACATTTGGTGAACGCTCAGGAATCTGTAAGTGAGAAAAAAGGGGAGAGCTCAAAATTGGTGAGGACAGATCCCCAAACCAAAAAGCATAAATCTCCTAAAGTACCTCACCATCTTTATGGGATGGTAGGTATCCTTGAAATATACCAAGCACATCCAGTCATCCTTCCTCAGGAGAGGTAGACGTTACTGCAGCGTAACGATCTGGAATTTGGTATGTTTGATGAAACAGTTCAGTTTGATGAGATGCAGAATTGGTCTGAGGTCCTTGCTTTCTTTGGTAATAAAAAGAATCTGGACAAGACCCCAGATGCTCGCTGGTCTGGTGGGGCCTCTTGTTGGCCAGCAGTTTCTGGATTTCTACTGCTGCACCCCTTTTCTGACAGGGTGGCATGTCCGAAAGACATTTCTGGGAAACATTGGAACAAACAAAAAGAGAATTACATAGCCTATGGATATGACTCTCAACACACATGGACCTGAAATGATGACCTTAAAGCAGCCCACAAAATTGTACAAACACATCCAGGCATTATGGCACATGTCAATGCCGGTGCCTACTACGCAGGATGCTCACATTGGATAACAACTTCATTGAGACATTTATGATAGACTGCATCACTGACAACTAAGCCTCCAGATTCTTCTGTGCTGCCAGGAGCCGTTGTGTCTTCATAACATTAAATACTTCAATCACCAGGCCTCAATGAAATCTTGTCAAATGAGCAAAGTAGTTGAGCACATGTGACACAATGGTTGATGAAGCATATGTGGGCTTTCCCAAGTGGTCCACAGCCTGAAACTCCATGTTGGTGGATGTATCAAAAAACTCTCCTCAGAGATATATTTCTCCATGGAAGCAGCAACCACAACAGTGTCAATAGCTGGATCCTTACCTCAATGGGGTCAAGTCCTTAGGAGGGGCCAAAATCCTATCTGGTTTCCTAGCAACTGATTCTACTACATCTGTTTCCTCCAAACCCTTTGTGTCAGTATGTCTATAAGGGTGTCCAGAAGGAAGAACATCCAGGATGTGGATGGGCCTATGCCAAAGGCTTCCAGAAGCACCAACATCTCTGGGGATGGAGCCGCTGTGGTCTAACCCCCACATTGTTTCAATAACCCCAATACATTGCCAAAACAGGCATCACAGGTGGAGTTGGGAGAGTCCTCCATTTCATTAAGGCCAATGTCCTCAGTAAGGGATTCATCAGGAGAATCCAAGTACCTCCTCTTACACCTGTTCTTTCTGTGTCCCTTGACAGGAAAATAAAGAGGAGCCAGAAGAAATGGGGGACCCTGAATGTAGGAAAACCGCGTTTATAACAACATCGAAGATGCAAAATGTCAAACCGCTTGCAAGAGCGAAAATGCCGAAAATCGAATTCAGTATTGTGGGGGTTGTGCCCCCCTCACCCCCCACTAAATATATATTCCAACTCACAGATCGCACTACAGTGAGGAAACGGCAAATATCCCAATCTTCACTGTACTGCGATTACAAAAACGGACCTTCAACATTTCGGTACATTCGCTGTTGTGCCGTTCGACATTTTGATTTTTCAATAACATAATATAGATCAGGAAAACCGGGAGACCTGATGGCATGGGCTGTCCCAGAACCAGCTGGTGAAAATCCACAGGACCATAAACATGGGAAAGGGAAGGACATGATACTGCTGTTGCCAAAGTTCCTATCTTTAAGTGGGAGAAAATCCACTCTAAAGCATCTACAGGTGAAGGTGATCAACAGAATATTCACTACTCAGATCAGAGGACCCAAGTGAGACACCAGTATTTGGAGACAACTCAACCAGCTCTGACATCATGATGAAAGCTGAACTGTTGACTGACAAAGCTTCCAGGGGCAGGGACGATTCTGAAACCTGGATCATCAACCCTGACACCATAGTTGTGGCTACAAACCCTTGGTTCTGCGGCATGCCAAGCTCCGATAACTCTGGAGTTGAGAACGCCAAAAAAAGAAGTTGGTACCTTAAACAGCCAAAACATCAGAGTGGACAATGGGGGTGGCAGCACGGTTGGACATATAAATCCTGGAGCTGAAGGGACTGTGGAGGAAAAACAGCATTTGAATCCAAGACCACAGACAAAGGGGCTGAAGAGGCTGGGGGGATTTCTAGTTCTCTCTGGGTCTGCAGAAAGGATCACATCAGCTCTTTCAATTTGATGAGTTAATGCTCCCAAGTGATCTGGTGGATCAGGCAGAAAATGCTAGATAGCAAAATGGAAGACTTCCTTACAGGGATAGAATCCAAGGAATGGATCTGAGCAGAAGCAGCTCAGATCAGGGATGGGGAACAGGACAGCCCCGAAGAGAAGTCGAAGAGTGATAAGTGAGGAAGGGGAGTGTAACCTGCTCACAAAAGCTGAAGGGTTCTTTCAGCAGTGAAGAACTGGAGATGGGAGAAAGTACAGTTGTGTACACTTAACATAAATGTAGATGTTCGAGTGTACTCACTGTTGCAGTCATCACACTTGGGTTATCTGCCTGCAGGTAGCTCTCAGTCGGCCCAAATATCAGAGTCTTGGTATTTCTGCTTCGGATGCTGTCGCCTCTTCCATGACGTCAGATCGTCAAGGGTATAAAACATGCAGCCAATGCCATTACATCAGGTTTTCTTGCCCTATATGTCAGAAGCCCCCAAAATAGGAAGCAATTACATGGTGTGGAACACCTCCAGTAAAAAGTAAATACCATTACCATAAGATATGGCCAAAAAAGAGGACAGGTAGAAAGTATAGAAAAGCCAGGGGCTGGAGGGAGGGTAACCAGGACTGCAACAGTGAATGCACTCTAACATCTACATTTTTGGTAAGTGTACACAACTGTACTATGTTCTTCATGTTTCACTGTTGCAGTCATCACACTGGGGTTGATTTCCAAAGTTGAGGAAGGGTGGAGGCAGTCAAGAAGTATTAGGGCTGGCTAGCAGGCCTTGCAAGACTGCTGTAGCAAATCCAGCTCTGGATTTAGAAAAGATAGGCAAGTGGTAATGCTTGAAGGTGTGTACAGAACTCCAGGTTGCAGCTTACAGGATGTCCCTGGTAGGGACTCACCTGAAAAATGCTGTAGAGGTTGAGGTAGCCCTAGTGGAATGGGTTCTGATTCCCTGTGGGGAAGGTTTTCCATGGTGTTTGTAGCAGAAATGGATGCAGTATGCTATCCATTTGGAAATGGTTTGCTTTGAAATGGCCTTGGCCTCTGCCCCTGTAGCAAAGCTGACTAGCAGCTGGTCAGATTTTCTGAAAGGTTTAGTCCTGTCAGGGTAGAACCTAAGCTGCCTGTGCACGTCCAAGGAGTGCAGGATCCTTTCCCCTTTATTCTGAGGATTAGGGAAAAAGGTTGGTAAATGGATGGATTGGTTTAAAGCCACACTGGATACCAACTTGGGCATAAATGATGGGTTAAGTCCTGAGGGAAACCCTGTCCGCATGGGAGATAATGAAGGGCTCCACAGCCATAAGGGCCTGCAACTCTGACACTCTTCTTCCTGAAGTGATGGCTAGAAGTAAGACTGTTTTCCAAGAGAGGAATTTTAACTTTGCTGTAGCAGCAGGCTCAAAGGGGGGGGGGGGCAGTGTGAGCTTCTCTAGTACAAAGTTAAGGTCCCAGGCTGGAGTGGGAGCTCTCTTCGTGGGTCTTAGATTGTTAGCTCCTCTCAGGAACTGTTTGACCAGAGGGTGAGAGAGGAGGGGTAGCTCAGTATTGTAATGAGCTGAGATGGCAAAGGCATGAATCTTAATAGAAGAGAAGGATAGGACTTTGTGGAGCAGTTCTGCTAGATAATCTAGGATTTGAGGTAAGGTGGGCACGGTTGTGTCCTTTCCCTGAGACTGGCTCCAAGAACAATATATTTTCCACTTTTCTGAATAGGATTTCCTGGTACTAGGCCTCCTGGCCTCAAGGATGACATCCAGCACCTGTTTGATGAGGGTTGCTGGTGATGAATTCATGGAATGAACCCGGTTGCTAGGTTCAGGGTTTGCAGCTGAGGGTGCAAAATCTGGTCCTCCTGCTGGGACAGCAGGGAAGGGGTCTGATGCAGGTGCCAGGGTGGCACTGCTGTCAAGACTGCACAAAAGTGCGTACCAGTGCTGGCGTAGCCAGTCTGGTGCAAACAGGATTGCCATTGGCCTGCCCCGTTTGATCTTTAGTACTTTCGAGAGGAGGGGTAGAGGGGGAAAGGCATAGACTGAGAGGTTTTCACATGTAAAGGATAGGGCATCCACTTTCCATGCTTGGCTGTGGGGAGTTCTGGTGCAAGACTTGCACAACTGATGGTTTTGGGGGGAAGCAAAGACATCCACCTCTGATGTCCCCCACCTGTGGATTAGAAGCTTGAATGAGTTGGGTTCCAGTTTCCACTCGTGTGGGTCTATTAGATTTCTGCTTAAGTCGTCTGACAGTGAATTTTTTTTGCCTGTAAGGGAATGAGCTTGCAGGTGCACTTGAGTGCTCAAGGCTGTGTTCCACAGAGCCATAGGTAACCTGCAGAGAGTGGGTAGGAATGAGTTCCCCCCTGCTTGTTTATGTACCACATAACTGTGGTCGTGTCCGTCTTTATCAAGAGTTGTCCTGGAAGGATAAGGTATTTGAAGGCTGTCAGTGCATTCTGTACAGCTAACATTTCTTTTTGATTGATATGCAGGTGCATTTGTCTTGGGCTCCATTTGCCTTGAATGCATTTGCCTGCCATGTGAGCCCCCCCATGCACAGTCTGATGAGTCTGTTGTCAGGGTTTGGGCGGCGGGGGGTTGAGTGAAAGGGAGTCCCTCATTGTGGTAGCAAGCCTCTGCCCACCAAAGAAACTCTGTCCTTAAGCAAGGAATGATAGGAATCACTGCTTCCAGGTCCTGAGAATGTTGACACCTGAGACTTTTTAAGTACCACTGAAGTTTCCTCATACACAGTCTTGCATATGGAATTAGGGGAATGCATGAAGCCATGAACTTTAAGGCTTGCAGTATTTTTCTTGCAGATAGCTGTGTTTGGGTGGCCAGTAGTTTGAAGTAGTTTGTTAAATACATCTGTTTTTCTGGAGTGAGGAATGCCATCTGAGAAGTTGTGTTCAAGCTTGCTCCCAGGAATACAATTTTTTGGCTGGGTACCAGATTTGATTTCTTTTCGTTGATGAAAGAGAGACGTTAGGAGTCCCTTTACAAATGTCAGGTGGTGAAGTAGCAATTCCTGACTATCTGCCTGAATCAAGCAATGGTCCAAGTATGGGCAAATTTGAATTTTTCCCTGCCTGCAGTACGCAATGGCTGGAGTCAGCCATTTTGTGAATACCCTGGGCGCAGTAGATAAGCCAAAGCGAAGTGCAGAGTACTGATAGTGCATACAGCCTGCCCTGAAACGTAGATATTTCCTGCAAGATTCCCTTATGGGGATGTGCAGATAAGCTTCCTTTAAGTCTAGGGTGACCAGTCAGAAGTCCTTGGCTAGCATAGGAAGCAGCTGTTGGAGAGTAAGCATTATGAATTTTGGTACCACTAGGATGGTGTTGAGAATTTACAGATCCAGGATAGGGCACCAAGTTTTTTCTTTTCTGGGCACCAGAAACAGTCTGGAGTAGAAACCCTGTCCCATTTGCTCTGTTGGAACACGTTGAATAGCCCTGATACTGAGAAAAGAAAGTACTTGCTTTTGGGCCTCTGCCCACTGGTTTGGGGGGAGGTTTGGCAATCTGCTTGGGGTTGGCAGTGAGTGGAAGTAAAATCTGTATCCCTGGGATACAATATTTAAGACCCATCTGTCCTGGGTAATGTACTCCCAGATTTTGCATGCAGGGCAAGTTTTCCTCCTAGGGGTGCAAGTACTTGGCCATGGCTGGGAAGGATGAAGGACAAGTCATTGTGAACTTTTTCCATACGAGGGTGGCTTACCACTCCCTATTTTTGAGGTGGGAGCACTCCATTGTTTAGATCTGTGCATACCCTGAGACTGTAGTCTTGGTGGCCTGCTACCCCTGGGTTTGGACTGAGAAGGTCTGGGAGGGACTGGAAAGGGCCAGTTTTTTGAAGGCCAATGCCTACTGAATCTAGGTGGCTGTACCTGTAGGAAATCTTTAACAGTTTGCATACATTTAACTTTTTCCTCCATCTTTATAAGCTCTTCTAATTAAGTGCCAAACAAACGTTCTTGGTTTAATGGAGCATCTAGTAATTTTGCTTTGACATGGTCTGGCAAGATTTGTTCCTTCAGCCAATCATGCCTTCTAAGAACAGACCCAGTGACAACAGCCCTGCAAGATGCTTCTACAGCAGCCCTGCAAAATACTTCTAAGGCATCAAAACCACACTGCAAAGTACGTTTTCCAACTTGGTTTGCAGAATGCATTAACTCTTGTAAATCTTTATGTTCTGCACAATCAGGAATCAACATCAATTTTTGTTTAATCAGTTCCATATGTGAAACTGGCAACTTAAAGATCTGATAGCAAGAGTTGCAGAGGTATATACCTTCTTTCCCCATCTGTCTAAAGCCCTAGAATCCCTGTCTGAAGGGGTAGGGTTTTTGGCTGTAGTAGCCTCAATACCTTTAGGTCTCTGGGAAATGGTCTCTGGAGCCGCAGTGGGATTTTTAAATAGAAATTTGTGAGAGTCAGGTACTCTGTAGTACCTGTCAGACTTTCTAGGAGCTGGTGACAAAGTATCAGGAGTAAGACTGGATTCCATGAAGACATCATCTACAATTTCCAGAACAGGGGGGGTAGCTAGAGGCCTGTGCCGAGGCAAGTTTAAAAATTACCCGAGTGTCTTTTTGGACTGTGGGCAGTCCTGGCACTCCCAGCTGAAATGCTCTCTGAGGGTATGCAGGGTTTCAACAAAAGAAAAGTTCTTTGGGGGGGAAGCAGAGGGAATGGAATCCTCTGCATCTGAATCCTCATAGGTAGATAAGAATATGTCCTGGTAATATGAGGGAATTAGAAGGAAAATCAATTATTTGTCTTTTAGAGGAGGAAGGCTAGCTTCCCCTAATTAAAGTAATAAGGTCTTCAACCTTTCTAAGCATTTATTTCTGTGGCAAGGGAGCTTGAGAATACGCTATGGTCGTCGGTTTCCTAGGTGTAGTGTGAACTCTGGGCCAGAGAAATTTGGTAGTTTTATTTAGAAACAAAGTAGTTCAACGAACATCGGAAGGTCTGCATACACTGTCAGAAGCCGGTGCCTACACAGCGGCTCCAGACCCATCCAAGGTAGAGACAGCCGCAGGTTCCATAGTCGAAGAAGCATCTCACGGCATACCGGACTCCGAATGGGTCTCAGTAGAGGCCTGCAAATCTGTAGAAGTGGGTATCAGGGACTGGGAAAGCGCCTCACTGAGTAACAGCGGACTGGCGACTAGCTTAACGGAAGCGTCATCGGCAGTTTTGGACCTATGCGGTCTTTCTCTGTCTTTATCCTTAATTTTTTTTCAGAAGCTCAGTAGTTGGATGACTTATCAAAGCCATTTTGGAATACAGAGAACGAGAGCGAAAGAACATTGTGACAAACATAGCCCGACGACGAATAGTTCGGGTGTTGAACAGGGCACAAAACCGACAGCGAGGAACGTTGTGGTCTGGGCCTAAACAGGTGACGCAGTAAAAATGAAAATCTCTGTGAGGTATTTGCTTTCCACAGGCAAGACAATTATTAACTTTTTCTGACATCGGTTAGAGCAAGAAAAAAGGATCTCCAACAGGGATACTTTAGCTTTAGGACTTGAGGTCTGAAACTCAAATAGTGAAAATTTCAGGTAGCGGCTGACCGTCACTTGCAAACTGCTGCTGCTTTGGGCTCCGCTCGACAAGAAAAGTTGGTGTAATGGCGTTGGCTGCATGTTTTATACCTCTGATGATCTGACGTCATGGAAGAGGCAACATCATCTGATGCAGAAATCCCAAGACTCTGATATTCGGGCCAACTGAGGGCTACCTGCAGGCAGATAACCCAACTGTGATGACTGCAACAGTGAAACACGAAGGAAGTACAGTTGTGTACACTTACCATAAATGTAGATGTTCAAGTGTACTCACTGTTGCAGTCTTGGATTCCTGTGTCGGATGCTATCTCCTCTTCCATGACGTCAGGGTTATAAAACATGCAGCTGAAGTCATTACATCAGTTTTTCTTGCCCCAGATGTCAGGAGCCCCCAAAACTGGAAGCAATCATATGTTATGGTACACCTCCATCAAAAAGCAAATACACCAGAAAACTTTAAATACACCAAACAAGATGGAAAAGTAGAGCCAAAAGAAGTCGGGGGGCCTGGAGGGAGGGTAACCAGGAATGTGACAGTGAATATACTCAAACATCTACATTTATGGCAAGTGTACACAACTGTACTATGTTCTTCGTGTTTCACTGTTGCAGTCATCACATTTGGGTTGATTCCAAAGCTAAGGAAGGGAGGAGGAAGTTAGAGAGCATTAGGGCCAGCTATTAAGCACTGCAAGACTGTAGTGGCAAAACTAGTTCTGGATTTAGAAAAAAATAGGCATGTGGTAATGCTTGGCGAAGGTATGTACAGAGCTCCAGGTAGCAGCTTCTAGGATGTCCCGGGTAGGGACTCCTCTGAGAAAGGCTGTAGAGGTAGAGGCAGCCCTGGTGGAATGTGATCTTATCCCCTGTGGGGTAGGTTTTCCGTGGTGCTTGTAGCAGAAACAGGTGCAATGGGCTATCCATTTAGAAATGGTTTGCTTTAAATGGCCTTCCCCTCTGCCCCTGCAGCAAAGTCATCTAGCAGCTGTTCAGATTTTCTGAATCTAAGTTGTCTGTGCACGTCCAGAGAATGCAGTATTTGTTCTCCTTTGTTTTGTGGATTAGGGAAAAAAGTAAGCTAATGAATGGATAGATTTAGGGTCACACTAGACATCACCTTGGGCATAAAGGAAGGATTGGTCCTGAGGGAAACTCTGTCTGCATGGAAGATAATGAAGGGTTCCACTGCCATGAGGGCCTGTAATTCAGACACACTTCTTGCTGAAGTGATGAAAAGAAGGAAGTCTGTTTTCCAAAAAAGGAATTTCAACTCTGCAGTTGCAGCTGGCTCAAAGGAGGGAGAGTGAGCTTTTCCAATACAAAGCTAAGTTCCCAGGCTGGAGTAGGGGCTCTCCTGGGGGGGGGGGGTCGGGTCTTACATTTTTGGCCCCTCTAAGGAATTGCTTTAGCAGGGGGTGAGAGATGAAAGGTGGCTCAGTATTATAATGTGCTGAAATGGCAGAGTCATGAATTTTAATTGACGAGAAGGATAGGCCCTTGTGGAGCATTTCTGTCAAGTACTGAAGAATATGAGGTAAGCTGGGCACCGTTGTGCACATCCCCTGATTCTGGATCCAAGAACAGTATCTTTTCCATTCAGCATAGGATTTTCTAGTACTAGGCTTCCTTGCCTAGAGAATGACATCTAGTACATGCTTACTGAGGGATGCTATTGGACAGCTCAAGGAATTAGCCAGGCTGCAAGGTTCAGGGTTTGAAGCTGAGGGTGCAGAATTTGGCCCACCTGCTGGGACGGCAGGGAAGGGGTCTGAGGCAGGTGCCATGGTTCTAGCAGTGTCATACTGTGCAAGAGGGGGTACCAGAGCTGGCATGGCCAGTCTGGTGCAATCAGTATTGTCCTTGGCTTGTCCTGTTTGATCTTTTGCAGAACCTTCGAGAGGTGAGGCAGAGGGTGAAAGGCATAAACTGAGAGGCTTTCCCAGGTAAAGGACAGGGCATCCGCTTTTCAAGCATGACTGTGGGAAGTCCTTGTGCAGGATTTGTCCAACTGGTAGTTCTGAGGGGAGGCAAACAGGTCTACCTCTGGAGTCCCCCATTTGTTCCTCAAGAGGTTGAATATTTTTGGTTCCAGTTTCCATTTGTGTGGGTCCATGAGATTTCTGCTTAGGTCGTCTGCCAGTGAATCTAGCTTGCCTGGCAGGAATTGAGCTTGTAGGTGCACTTGGTACCTCAAGTCTGTGTTCCACACAGCCATGACTAGTCTCCAGAGAGGGTACGAGTGGGTTCCCCCTGCTTGTTTATGTACCACATAACTGTGGTGTTGTCTGTCTTTACCAACAGTTGTCCTGGAAGAATGCGGTCTTTGAAGGCTGTCAGGGAATTCTGTACAGCTAACATTTCTTTTTGGTTGATATGCAGGTGCATCTGTCTTGGGTTCCATTTGTCCTGAATGCACTGCCCTGCCAAGTGAGCCCCCCATGCATAGTCTGATGCATCTGTTGTTAGGGTTTGGGCCAGGGGGAAGAGTCAAAGGGAGCCCCTTGTTGTGGTAGCAGGCCTCTGCCCACCAAAGGAACTCTGTCTTTATTCAAGGAATGATAGGAATCATTGATTCCAGGACCTGAGAATGTTGACACCATAGGCTTTTTAGATACCACTGTAGTTTCCTCATATGCAGTCTTCCATATGGAATTAGTAGAATGTAAGAGGCCATGAACCCCAGAGCTTGCAAAATTTTCCTTGCAGATAGCCGGGTCTTTGTGGCCAATAGTTTGAAGTAGGTTGTCAAACTTGTTTCTCTGGAGTGAGAAAAGCCATCTGGGAAGTTGTGTTCAAGCTTGCTCCCAGGAATACAATCTGTTGGCAGGGTACTACGTGAGATTTCATTTCATTTATGGTGTACCCCAGTGAGGTTAGAAGTTTCTTTATGAATGCCAGATGTTGTAATAGAAAGTCCTAGCTTTCTGCCTGAATCAGACAACTGTCCAAGTATGGGTATATTTGAATATTTCTCTGCCTGCAAAATTCAGTGGCTAGAGCTAGACACTTTGTGAATACCCTGGGCACAGTAGATAAGCCAGAGGGAAGTGCAGAGAACTGATGCATAGAGCCTGCCCTAAAGCGTAGGTATTTCTTGCAAGATTCCCTTAGTGGAATGTGCAGGTAAGCTTCCTTTAAGTCTAAGGTTGACAACCAGGCATCTTTGCCTAGCTTAGGAAGCAGCTGTTGAAGTGTTAGCATTTTGAATTTTGGGATTACCAGAAAGGTGTTTAGAATAGAGAGGTCCAGGATAGGATGCTAGGAGCTGTCTTTTCTGGGTACCAAGAAAAGTCTTGAATAAAAACCTTGTCCCCTTTGTTCTGCTGGGACAGGTTGAATAGCCCTGATACTTAGAAGAGACAGAACCTGCTGTTGGGCCTCTGCCCACCGATTTGGGGATAGGTCTGGCCAACCATTTGGGGTTGGTAGGGTGTGGAAGTGGAATCTGTATCCTTGGGAAACTATATTCAAAACCCATTTGTCCTGGGTAATGAGTTTCCAGTTTTTTGCATACAGGCGAGCTTTCCTCCTAAGGGAGCAGGCAGTTGATCAGGGCTTGGAAGGGTTAAGTCATTGTGACATTTTTCCATAGGGGATGGCTTACTACTCCCTGCTTTGGAAGTAGGAGCCCCCCACTGCTTAGGCCTGTGCGTAGCCTGAGACTGTAACCTAGGTGGTCTGCTGTTCCTAGGTTTGGACTGAGAAGGCCTGGAAGAGACTAGAAAGGACAAATTCTTTGAAGGCCAATGCCTACTAAATCTAGGAGGCTGTACTTGTAGGAAATCTTTAACAGTTTGCATAGATTTAGCTTTTTCCTCCACCCTTTTGAGGACTACTTCTGCTTTGTTGCTAAACAGGCAGTCTTGGTTTAAGGGAGCATCCAGTAATTTAGCAAGTTTTGCTCCTTAAGCCAAGCATGCCTTCTAAGTACAGACCCAGTGCCAGCAGCCCTGCAAGACTCTTCTAAAGAGTCAAAACCAAATTGCAAAGTATGTTTACCAACTTGTTCAGCAGAATGCATTAAATCCTGTAATTTTTTATGCTCAGCACAGTCAGGAATCAACATCATTTCTTGTTTAAGAAGTCCCATAATATGCTGCTGATACTTTAACATATGAAACTGGCAATTTAAGGCCCTAATGGACAAAGTAGCAGAAGTGTATACCTTCTTACCCCATCTGTCCAAGGCCCTAGAATCTTTATCAGATGGGGTAGGATTTTTGGCAGCAGTAGCCTTAATGCACTTTGGTCCTTTTGAAATAGTCTCTGGATCCGCAGTAGGATTCTTGAAGAGGAACATGTGAGAGGTCAGGTACTCTGTAATACCAGTCAGGTTTTCTGGCAGCTGGAGGTAAAGTGTCTGAGGACAGGCTAGATTCCAAGAAGGCATAATCTACAATGCCCAGAACAGGAGGTACAGCTAAAGGCCTGTGTTGAGGGAGGAGTAAGAATTCCGTAAGGCTCTTTTTGGAGTCAGAGTAATCCTGGCTTTCCCAGCGGAAATGCTCCCTAAGAGTGTGCAAGGTTTCACCAAAAGAAAAATCTTCTGGAGGGGAAGCAGAGGGAATGGAATCCTCTGCCTCAGAACCCTCATAGGTAGATAAAGGCAAATCCTGGTAATCAGAAGAAAAATAGATTTCAGAATCCTGATCAGAAGAATCAGAAGGAAAATCAGTCCTAGGTCTCTTAAGAGGGGGAAGGCTGGCTTCCCCTAATTAAAGTAATAAGGTCTTCAGCCATTCTAAGCATTTGTTTTTTAGGCATATGGGCCTGACATCGGTTTTCTAGGCATGGGTCGAGTTTTAGGCCTGGATGAAGAAGATGACGTTGGTTTAAAATGCAAAGCTGAAGGCCTGAATACATCATCAGAAGCTGGTGCCTGGACAGCAGCTCCGGACCCATCCAAGGTAGAGACATGCGCAGGTTCCAAAGTCAAAGCAGCATCTCGTGGCATACCAGAGGCCTGCGAATCTGAAGTAGCGGGTATCAGGGGCTGTGAAAGCACCACACCGAGTACCAGCGAACTGGCGATTAGCTTAACAGAAGCGTCTGCAGTTTTGGACCTATGTGGTCTGTCTCTGTCTTTATCCTTAAGTTTTACATGGCTTAGCGAAGCCATTTTGGAGTACTGATAACGAGTACCAAAATAATTTGCTGTAAAGATAGCCCGATGACGAATAGGTCGGGGGTTGAACAAGGTACAAAACTGACAGCAAGGGGCATCGTGGTCTGGGCCTAAGCAAGAAATGCAGTACGAATGAAAATCTTTATGAGGTATTTGTTTTCCACAGGTAAGACAACTGTTAACTTTTACTGACATCGGCTGGAGCAAGAAAAAAGATCCCCAAAGGGGTACTTATCTTTTTTTAAGACTTTGGTTCTGAAACTCGAAAACGAAAATTTCGGGAATCGGTCGACCAGCACTTGCTAACTGCTTCTGCTTCGGGCACCGCATGGCAAGAAAGACTGATGTAAAAGCATTGGCTGCATGTTTTATACCCCTGACGACCTGACGTCATGGAAAAGGAGACAGCATCTGACGCAGGAATCCAAGACTCTGGTATTCAGGCTGGTTGAGGGCTACCTGCAGGCAGATAACCCAAATGTGATGACTGCAACAGTGAAACACAAAGAACATCATCTGGATGTTTCAGACAACACTAGTACAGGAAAACAGGGCCAAATAAAAGGGGTCAATGTTGGAGATACCAAAGGCCAGTTAACCTTCAGCTGTGGCTGATCTTCGGTAGATAAAGAGGATTATTTATAGTCCCCTTGATCCTTGGAACAGGACTTCAGATCCTTGTACCACTCTACTTCTTTTCAGACCTCTAACTAGGAAATGAACAGGACGAACAGGCATCCAAAGGCACGAGCATCCCTTTAAAAAACAGTTTGGCCTGACCACGTTTGTTAACCGGTTGGATCCCAAAAACGCAGAAGCTGGACAGTCTGTATCTAGATGGGCAGCAGTCAGACAGCACCCACAGCGGTCACATGCATCATGCAGCAGCAATTTGTGTCCACACACAACATACTGGACTTTTCTTTTTCCATAATCAAGAGAATCAAAATTAAGACCTACACTACCAGCTAAAGCACTACCACAACACACACTGAAAAACTGACTTATCTAAAGGTAAAACTATGAACTACAAAGCCTAACCAGACTATACAACAGAAAAAGCTATTATCTATCTATATAAACTGTTACTACGTACATACTACACTTTTTTTTTTTTTTTTTTTTTTTTTTTTAAGGAAGTTTTTTTTTTTTTTAAGGAAGGCACCAGAAAAAAGGGCAGGAATGCTCAGCAAACACCACATAGTTAAAAAAGACTAACATTTAACTATAACCTACCAATCTAACACCTAAACCTAACACACGGGGAAACTAAGGTAAAAGGAGATAGAGTAAAAAAAAACCCTACAGCTATACCAAAAAAGGATATTTTTAGTGGAGCACAAAGGACCACGATCCACCCTTGACAGAGGCAAACAAGATCTGAGGAGAGAATAGGAGTGCAGGACATTGCAGGCAGAGGAGGAGGAGCTCTCTGGCTGAAGACTCAGAGATAGCTGATATAAGATCCAATAACTCACAGGTTGAAATTGGATGGAAAAGACATCACATCAACCTTTCACTGCTTCCTCTTGGGAGTGTCCCACAACCGAAGGCCTAATCCTGACCTGAATTCAATAAGCCCCCCCTCAAAAGGGGCAGCTGGGGTAGCTCCTAGAAGCAGAACCAAGGATCACATTCACTGGAATAATAACCTGTACGAAGCCAAACCTGGAAGCCACTGGACTCCAAAACAAAAAGGAAGCCTTCTGCGAAAGGCATATGACAGACACATGCCTTCTTTACCTGAAAGAGAAACCTTTTAATGCAACTCCTGTTGAGCACTTACACAGGAGGCCTCAAACTCAAACACATTATGATAAGGAAGGACACACAGTACAGGCTCTGTGAATAAATAACAAAGGGAAGCCTAAGCAAGCTTCCCCTCCCCCACAAAAACACACAGACACAGTTATCCTATAATGGGGAAGTGCCAAAAAAAGAAAAAAAAATCCTGAGTTCAGAGGAACACTGCCAAACCTGGGCTTCAACCCTACACCTATAATAGGAAGGTTTGAATGTGAGGAGTGCCAGCCACCCTCCTCAATACACCTGTCAAGCAAAATGCAACTGCACAGAGAGAGAGATAGACAACATACACAGATGCAAGGGTGGCCTGCACAACAAAAAAAGTCACGACTGCTGTCACACAGAAGTTATCAATCTTAAGTAATTTAAACTCTACACACCGGAAGGGATAGCAGCAAAGGAAGAGAAATGTCCCTGACCAAAAAGGACTGCCTCTAACTAGAATCCCACACGAAACTTGCAACTAGAGGAGGCCATTCCACTGCAGTGAAACAAAAGAAAACAAGAATTCCTCATGGAAAGCCCCCAAAATTTTATAAAAGCAGCCTGCTGGAAAAAACCCTCTACACGTGCAGGGCACTGCCACCAGCAACAGAAAACTAAAGCCAAGTACGCTATGAGACCGAAGGAACTCAAGTGATTATCCCTCACCTGCTGTTAGCATGCCCACCAAAGATTAAATGAATCACCATACAGAAACTTCCCTTAAAGTACAAAATCAAGTATCTCAATCATTCCACATCTCTGTAAGCAGGTTAAATGGGTCCTAAGACACAAATATGGAAACCGTAAAAGAAAGGACACCCTTAAAGCTATCTCAATACACGAGGAGGGAGGCATCATTCCTTCCCTAACCAAAGGAGGCCCTCCACTACTCACCAGGCAATTCAGTCTGGGCCTGCTCCAAAGCAATGTCTTGGTTAAGGAATGAAGATAAAAAGGAGGAGACCGAATGGAGCACCAATAACCTACTAATCTTTAACAGGGAGCACTAATATCAAGAGAAAAAAGGGCAAAAAGACTACCTTCTACCCAGTAGATCCAGCCCAGGAAATCTAGAAGTCGAGCTAAAGACCTTCAAATGCTTATGGTTGATGGAGACAGAGGGAAATAGAGGAGCATTTGGCCCTATACCCAAGACATCTGTGAGTAGTCTTCTTTCTCCCAGGAAAGCAAATACAGATAAGATGAGGAACCACAGCAGTACGGGGAAGCCTGCCTTTTATTAAGGAATGCTTTAAATAAGGGATGCAACCTATCCCCATATAGCCCACTCCTGTCAAGGAATGCCAAGCAGAAATATACTAAGTATGCCCCCCCCCCCAAGAAGATAACCTCAATCATATTATCTTGTGCTGACACAAAGCCAGTCCTGTTACTCGAACCAGAGTAACAAGGACAACTACAAGACAGCTAGCCAAATGAGAGCCCACCAGAAAAGCATTACACAGATTTGAGGAGCAGTCCTCCCCAATTCCAGACTGAGGGAGAGTCTCAAGCATCCCCAGCACAGACTATAATATAATGTACCGGAAATGTGGCAGGTGAGATGCACAGCTGAACTCCCAAAGCCCTAACAGATCAGAGAGAGCCTCTTTTGTAAAAGGTTTGTCTCTTCTCATGCTACCCGGTCAGTCAGTTAACTAAAAAATATGGGTCCACCAGAGGCCCTCCAACATCACAAAGTCGTCAGACTTGGTCATTTATTTAAATCTTCCCTCCAGTATGCTGGAGAATATACAAGGCAAATCATTCCCTCAATATGCTAATGCTTACACAAGGCAACAGTGCAGCAGTGATGGTGCCAACAAGCTTCCACGCTGAAATAAAAAAAAAGGTTGGCATGAGGGTGGGATAAAAAATATGCTCTATAACAAAAAAAAAAAAAGAGAGAGAGAGAGAGAAAAACATGACGTCTGATCCAACTCACAAAAGGTCTACATTCCAAACGATTTCTCTAAAAAGCTCTGTGTACCACGATTACATTACACTGAGCATCTCAAATTAACCTCTGCAATATATACTACATACAGCCTATGCCAGTGGCATAGAAACCCAAACTTTAGCTGAAGTGAACCAAGTCTGTTTAGTAGCTTGAGCACCTGACAGTGCAGGAAGGGTGAATGAGCAGTGGAGAGTATGATGACATGGCAGAACAAATGTCAAGTCTAGGTGGATACTGGGGCTGGAAGAAATTACTGAGCCGCCAGAAGTGGGATGAGCAGGGAGAAGTGGCTGCTTCAAGGACTAGGACAAGCATATCTGACTGCTTGCCTAGCACATAAAGGATATATTGTCAAGCCAGGAGGAGGGATCAAAGAAAATTATGTAGGCACTGCTCCACTCCACCTTCAAGATACCACTCTCCCATTCCACTTTCTATTCCACCAGCAGGCCTTAAATCAAGGACAGTACTGAGTATGGACTCACCACCTTTCCTTTCCCTCCCTGCCAGTGGTTCCAAAAACTGGAGGAGGTTGTTGAAGCAACAAAAGCAGCAATGGATAGACAAGGGTCAGAGCTGTAGACCAGAACCAAACAAAAAGGACATATACAATACTCTAGCAAAGTGGACAATCATCAAAACACAGTGAATTAATGCTGGCACTTACTAACCCAAACAACAAAAACTTCAAAACTCAAAAACATTGAAAAAAGAAACAGTTTCCTTTTCTGATCGCTTAACTCTAACCCTAATAATAACTTTAGACCAAATTTTTCGTAGTAGTGATACTTTTAGGGAAAGGGGTTTGCATAAGTTAATGTGTAAGGTTACGGGTTAGGGGTAGGAAGAGAGTCTGGCTTAATGCAGAAACACAGACAGAAAATTATGCAAAAAATACCACAAAAAGAAAAGCTTCACCAAAAAGACACACTCTACGTTCCCAACACTCTCATATCGGGCTACTTGAACTACCCCTCCATTAACTGGGAAAACTACTCATGTACCAATACATTTACCCAAAGTTTCCTGGAATTCATTAATTTCAATGCCCTGGACCAGCTCATTCTTACACCCACTAGAGGTAGCAACATCCTTGACCTGGTCATTACTAACATGGGTGACCGTTGCTCTGTGCCAACAGTTAACTCTTCCCTGGTTAGATCTGACCACAAACTAATCACCTTGGAAATCCACATCCCTCCCACCCCCCGCAAAGGTAACCACCATGAAAAACTTCTTCAAAGCTAACTTTGGGCTCCTAAAAACAGAGGTGGCTAACTTCACGGCACCCATGCAATTGGAGGACAGCTGCATGACTGCCAAATCCTACACTAATGCCCTGTACGAACACGTACACAAATGCATGGATCTCGCCATACCCAACAGAACCAAGACACTCTCCTCCAAAAAAAAAGAAAGCCAATCTGGTGGTACCCTGCCCTAAACAAACTCTACAACAGAAGGAGGCAACTCATGAGAAATAAGGTGAAGTCCCAAGACTGGAAAAACTCCCTTATCAACCTCAACAAAAAGTTGAGATGCCTCAACAAATCCTCTTAAAATAGCTATGAAAACAGAATTGCAGCAGATAGTAAAGAGAACCACAAGGCCTTCTATAGTTATGTAAATAATCTCCACGGCAATCCCCAGATTTGCTCGGAGCTGTTGCACAATGGCACTTCCTATACTGAGGCAACAGATATTGCCAATATACTGACCAACAGATTCAGTGTCAACTTTACCCCTCTCTCCCCCACCAAAGGACCAATCACAATACCAGTAGATTTCCAGGCACCCAGTATTACTGCTGCACAGGTTAAAACAGTACGGTCCAAGGCCAATAATACAGTTTCTATGGGACCTGACAATATCCATGACGATCTTCTACATGAACTACAGAGTGAACTGGCACCTCACCTGTGTGCCCTGTTCAATCACAGCCTTACCTCAGGCTTTGTCCCTACCAAATGGCAAACTGCTACAGTCATCCCTCTCCACAAAGGAGGAGCGACTACAGACCCTGGGAACTATCACCCCATTAGCCTGACGAGTCTGATATGCAAAGCTATGGAACACATCATCATGGATCTAATAAACAAGGATATAGGGAACCTCCAAACTATATCCCACACAGTTTGGTTATGTGAAGGGTAGATCATGCCTGCTCAACCTGGTCGACTTCTTTGAGTCAGTCACCAGAGCTGTGGATGAAGGCAAGGTGGTTCATACAGCCTACCTTGATCTGGCCAAGGCCTTTGATACCATTCCCCAGTCAGGAAACATAGAAAAACTCACTAAGCTAGGCATCAACCCCTATATAACTAGGTGGGTTGCAAACTGGCTTACAGATAGAACCCACAGTGTGAAAGTAGCTGACTCCAAGTCAGACTGTCAACCAGTCACGAGTGGAGTCCCACAGGGTTCGGCCCTGGATCCTCTCCTGTTTGGTATCTACTTCTCTGAAGTCCAAGCCAACACAAAGGGACTCTGGCTGACAAAGTTCGCAGACAATTGAAGTTGGGAGTCATAATTAACTCCCCAAGTGATGTTGACATCCTACAGAAAGGCCTCACTGAGACTAATGACTGGTGTCAGAACCATGGCCTTAAGTTCAATGCCAAAAAAATGTGTCATCAGCCCCTTTGAGAAAAACCCAGTTCCCATGAATTACCACACTGATGGTAGTCAACTGAACACAGAAGGTGTCATAAGAGATCTGGGAACACAGGTTGACAGCAACCTCTCTTTTGACCACAACACTGCCACTGTGGTCAGAAAGTCCTTCTATGTGGCACATCTCATTACTAAGGGTTTTGCATCCAGGAAGAAAGAGGTCATTGCTCCCCTCTACTCTTCCCTCATTAGGCCAGTCATCGAGTACAATGCCCCATTTGGCATGTACCTCACTAGACACCTACAACAACTGGAGAGGCCGCAAAAGTACCTCACAAAGAGGCTCTTAGGCCTTAAACACTTGTCCTATATGGACAGAAACATTTTATATTTTACTAAAATACATTTCTATGTTTTAACATTAATACATGTTTATATATACATGTATTAATGTTAAAACATAGAAATGTATTTGTTAGTTTTGTATAAAATATAAAATGTTTTTTAGATAAATGATTTTGGTACATGTTTATATATTATGTGGTGCAGTGGTAGCATTGTTGCCTCACAGCAAGAGGTTCTCCCGTTCGATTCTTGGCTGGAGCGCCTTCTGTGTGGAGTCTGCATGTCCTCCCTGCGGTCGAGTGGTGTTCGAAAGACATGCGTAGAATGGGCATGCCTTTGTTGAAGGTTGGGTGTCAAGCTGGCACGTCGGCACCCGTAAAAAAATCTACTGCCAATCATTAACGGACCGGAGTTCCACTGTGGCGAACCCTAACTGGGAAAAGTCGAAAGAAGAGCAAACAAACAAACATGTTTATATATTATACACATCTATAAATACTTAAGAGTTAAATTTGCATCCAGATTCATCCCCTTAGGGTATAACGTTCTATAATTTAAAATCATTCTACATTCCAATTTATTCAACTCATCGTTAAAGCTTCCACCTCTACTTAAATGTGGTCGGGCTAAAACACTAAAAATGAAACTATCTGCCAACCCCCCATGTGCAGCTAAAAATTGACTTGCTACAGGGCTGTTTACATTTTCTCTCCTAATATCCCCCGATGTTCCATAATTATAATCTTTTCTCTTAGTTTATCCAATATACCACTTAGTATATGGGCATCCACATCTAATTATGTAAACTACCCCTTGAGAGTTACAACCAAACATCCCCATAGCCATATATCTCCTTCCACTGACTTATTTTACATGTTAGGTTCCTAATTCTGCTACATTCTAAACAATTTCCACATGGTCATTGAGCCACTTTCTCCCCTCTATTTACAATCGCCCCATCCATTTAATAATTCTTTCAAATTGCTGCATCTTCCATATGAAAAGGTTACACGTTTGGGAAAGAGATGTCCCACTGTGGTATCATAACACACTATATACCACAATTCCCTTACTATCTGCTCTAAAATATAAAATAACAGGGGGAAAACTTGGTCACAAAGAATATTTTTCTCTGTTTTCATCTAAAGTTTCTTTGTTCTTAATCCTCATACTATTACTGTTAACCCTCCAGATTTTCCAAACACCTTATTTTGTTGTAACACACTATTTTTAGCTTCCAATAATGTTGATTTAGAGTAACCATGAGCAGCCAGTCTATCATAAACTTTGCCCAAGTGCATTTCCCTTAAATTTACATCCGAAGAATTATAACAGTTCCTCTTGAATTTCCCATAGGGATGTGACAACCAAAAGGTCCATACTTACTGCATGAAGAAAATTATTAACAAATGTAGGCTTCCTATAAGGTCTATACTGAACACTGTTCCCATCAACAATATAAAACTCCACATCCAAAAATGCTATACTTTTGGAGCTCAGTTGACATGTAAATTTCAAACCATGTGGATTGTCAATTAACTGCCTTACAAATTCAAAAAATTCTTCCTGTGTTCCACTACACACTAAAATTAAATCATCGATAAGCCTTTTAGAATAAACCAAATGGTTGTAAAGTAAATGGTAGGATACACAAATTGTCTCTAAAATTCACTCATATAAATGATGGCACAAGTTGGGGCATAAGAAGCCCCCCTCTTTTGTAAAAATAATTTTTTATCCCATCCAAAATAATTGTGGGTGAGGCAAAATTCCAAACTGGACAACAAATAAGAGGTATGAGGACCTTCCCCCATAATCTTACCCAACGCATCCAAACCCCATTTGGTTTCAATGTTAGTGTATAACGCACGAGTCTGTCCTAGCAATCTTGAATAAGAATGAAAGGGATGCTTCTTTCCCTACCTCACTGTACTCACATGTGCTAAACCTAACCTTACCCCTATAGCCCAAGCCTATACCTTAACTTATGAAAATCTCTTTCCCTAACAGTAACACTATACACAGACAAGCACCACATTACATCCATACCCTAACCAAGCCCCTAATCTAACCCTAACTTGACGTGCATGCACGGACACACACACAAAGCTTGTAAAGCAATGCTGCTGAATAAACTTCCATTTTACTCACACTCCAAAACATTCAAATGAACACACACCACAAAACCTAGCCATCACTCTAATCCTAACCTAGGTACACACACAAACACACTCCACTACACTCATCCACTTACCTAGCCCTTATTATAAAAATTAACCAAAAACCTGTGCGCACACACCGCACAACCTATTCCCCTTACCCTAACCTGCAAAAACACAAACAACAGTCCAATTCTACTTACCTGACACACACACACACAAACACAAACACACACACACACACACACACACACACACACACACACGTAAGTTGATCTAACAAACATTACATCAACTTACATATAGTTGACACCAACTTATCAGTCTCAAAAGATTGAAAAAACATAGTGCATGCTCAGAAACATAACCCCAGAACAAAAAAGTAAAAACAATTTTTGCAGAGGACAAGCCCACCCCCCACCCCCCCAAATGCCTCCTCATACCCATGCAACTTACAAATACCAACTCTAAAACTGCACGATTCCAGGGAAGGAATACATTCTGCAACCCAGTATAATGTCAATCTTGTACCACACGGTGGATAGCTTTCCTATTAAAAAAATGTAACACCCAGGCAAGCTATCGAGAAAAAAAGAAGTTATGTTCTTACCATAACGTTCCATGTTAGTTGTCTTCTTCTCGCCTTCTTCTTGCTGGATGGGTTCGGAGCCGACCTCGGCTCCGACTCGGCCACTCTAAAAGCTCGAGAGTTGGTTCCACCGGCTCGAGGCTCCCCTTATATCCCACAATACTAGGCGTGAGTTACCTCAGATCTCGTTTGTAAGCTAGGCCCAGCCTATAGTAGTAATGGAATAATTAGTAACAAAGTCCACCTCTATAAATAAGGGAAAAAAGAAGGGTGACCTACATCCTGATCCAGGAAATATGCACAACAGAGCATATACCTAAGTACAGAGGTGGTAGAAAGAGAGGTCACGATCACAACTCCTCTAGGTCTGTCCAGGCCAGGGGGCAGGAGGGTGGGACGCAAGAAGAAGGCGAGAAGAAGACAACTAACATGGAACGTTATGGTAAGAACATAACTTCTTTATGTTAAGTTGTCTATCTCGCCTTCATTCTTGCTGGATGGGACCGCGTCCCTAGCACCTTGTCCCGGTGGCCTAACGGAACAGACTCCTGAGAACAGTGGAACCAAAGTTAGCTCTATGCCTAGAAGCTAAATCCAACTTATAATGAGAAATGAAAGTGTGAGGAGTAGCCCAAGTAGCCACTGCACAAATGGTGTCAATAGGCAGTCTGTCTTGGAAGGCTAATGAAGTAGCCAAAGCTCTGGTAGAATGGGCCTTAGGTTTATTAGGCAGCTTTTGGTGTCTAATCTCATAAACAAGGGTAATCAGAGATGTAAGCCATCTAGATAATGATACCTTTGAAACTGAAAGTCCCTTTCTGCCTTCTGCATAGGAGATAAACAGTTGGTCAGATTTTCTGAATTGTTTTGTTCTATCCAAATAGTACCTCAACTGACGATGAACATCTAGCCAGTGTAATTTTTGTTCAGACCTATTGGAATATTCTGGAAAAAAGACAGGGAGGTCAATGCTTTGATTTAGATTTGACGTCGAGACTACCTTAGGCAAAAAGGACGGGTTGGTTCGTAAGGATACCCTGTCCTTATGGAACAATAGATAAGGAGGTCGACAGCTGAGTGCATGAAGTTCTGAGACTCTTCTAGCTGAAGTAATAGCTACCAGAAAGAGAGTCTTCCATGATAGCAATTTTAAAGAACAGGAGGCTGCAGGTTCGAAAGGGGAAGAATCAAAGAAGTAAGAACTAAATTTAGGTCCCAAGGAGAAGGAGGATTTCTTATGGGAAGTCTGAGAAGAAAAACTCCTTTCAAAAAGGCTTTGCAAAGCTTGTAGGACATTAAGGCAGACTCAGAAATACCCACATGAAAGTTAGAGATAGCTGCCAATTGAACTTTAAGAGTAGAAGGGGATGAACCTGCATGGAAGAGTTCAGCTAGAAAATCAAGGACTATTTGGATGGAAGCAGTGAAAGGATCTATGTCCCTTCCTTGAGCCCAATATGTGAAGCGTTTCCACTTACTCAAATAAATCTTCCGAGTGGAAGATTTATGGGAAGCTATCAAAATATCTCGAACGGAGTGAGATAATTGAGGAAGCCTGGCTAAGGTTGGAACTGGAGGAACCAAGCAGTGAGGTTCAGAGAGGGAGGAGCGATGTAACTGACCCGATTGATGGATCAAAAGATCTGGAACTAGGTCCAGATGCCACGGTCGCTCAATAGAAATTGATGTAGAAAGGGGAACCACACCTGTCGAGGCCAGTACGGAGCAATGAGGATCAATGAGGCCTTCTGAGCGATAGCTTTCTGTATCACTTGAGAGATTAGTGGGAAGGAGGAAATGCATACAGAAGTCCCCGGGGCCAAACTTGGACTAGAGCGTCTCTGCTGGGTTGGCCTGGTAAAGGGAATAGAGTGAAAAATTCTCTGCACTTGCTGTTTTGGGGAGTAGCAAAAAGATCGCAGCAAGGCTGACCCCACTTGAGGAAAATTTCTCTCACAACAGAGTCTTTCAGAGACCACTCGTGAGGCATGAGAATAGCTCTGCTCAACTTGTCCATAATTTGATTGGACTTCCCGGGGATGTGCGTTGCTATCAGAAATCGCTGAGAAGAAATCGCCCATTGCCACAGTCTGAGTGCTTCTCGACACAGGGGTATGACCTGGTTCCGCCTTGTTTGTTGATGTACCACACTACAGACATATTGTCTGTCTGGATTGCAATCGTTCCCAAGGGAAGAGAGTCTTGAAGGGCTTGCAACGCTAAAAGCACTGCTCTCATCTCTAGAACATTTATGTGCAAGTGGCATTCGTTTGGTTGCCATGTGCCCTGGACCGTCCTGCCCTGATAATGCCCCCACCCGATCAGGGAGGCATCCGTTGTCAGTGTAGCAACCGGAGGGTGGAACAAAGGGTCTTCCCAACAAGAGCTGAGGGAAGACATCCACCACATGAGATGATTTCTGCACGCCTGCGTGATCATAATGGTGTGAGACATTGGAAGTTGCTGGTATGACCATTGTGTGAAGAGCATCCATTGAAGGATCCGCATGTGGAATCTGGCTAACGGAAGCAGGGGTATGGCCGCCATAATTCCCAACACCTTCAGAACTAACCTGGCTTTGATTCTGTTGTTGTTGAAAAGGAGTGAGACCAGTTTGTGAATGTCTGCTATTCTCTGATGTGTTAGTCTCGCAGACATGTCCACTGTGTCCAGATTTGCGCCTATGAAAGTAATAGCACGACAAGGCGACAAAACAGACTTTTCGCAATTTATTGAAATGCCTAACTTTTGACAAATGCGAAAGGTGTAATCTCTGGCCACCAGAAGGAGATGCTTGGTGGGAGCTGTGAGGAGCCAGTCGTCCAAATATGGAAACACCTGGAATCCTTGTCGTCTCAGGTGAGAAGCTACCACTGCCATGCATTTGGTAAACACCGGGGCAGTGGTGAGACCAAAGGGCAGGGCCCTGAACTGAAAATGACTGGTTCCCAGCCTGAAGCGGAGGAATCTTCTGGAGCGTCTGTTCATTTTTATGTGATAGTACGCATCCTGAAGGTCTATAGAGCACATCCAGTTTCCTTTGCCCAAAAGGGGAAGGATGGATTGCAGCGTGACCATCCGAAATCTTGTTTTCTTGACTGATCTGTTCAAGATACTGAGATCCAAAATTGGTCTCCAGTCCCCTGTTTTCTTTGGAACTAAAAAGAACCTTGAGTAGATTCCGGATCCTTGCTGGTCTGCTGGAACTGGCTGAATTGCTTTTTGCAAGCAGTTTTGAAATTTCCAAAACCGCTAGATCCCTTTGAGCGGGTGGAACATCTGGAAGGGATTTTTTGATTGGTTTGGAGCATGAAGAAAGGGGATAGAATAGCCTTCGAAATGACGGACTGTACCCATTTGTCTTGAGTCAGGGATAGCCAGGCTTCTGGGTACAGTGACAATCTTCCCCGACTGCCTCGAAGGTGGGCAGTCGGGCAACACCTCAGGGATGCTGAAAGGGCTTGTCAGAGAAGGCTTCCCGATTGCCCTGGTTCTGCGGACCCCCCCTGCCCCTAGGGCGACGTCTACCATCGTTATTCCCGCCTCTGCCTCTGGCGAGAAGCGACCCTGTCGTCAGGCGAAGTCCCTTGAGATTGTTTACGGAACCACATCTTTCCACCTTTCTGGCCTTTGGGGTAAGGCCTAGAAGGAGTAGAAAAACGGACTCCGATGGCAGAAAGGGTCTTGCCATCAGTTTCGCATCTAGTTAAGGTTTCTTTCACTTGAGGACCAAAGAGATGATCCATCAAGCGGGGAGTTAGTGAAAGGCATGTTGATAGGGTCCGCAAAATTGCATAGCCGCATCCATGCATGCCTACGTAAGGCCACACCTGTCCCTGAGGCCCTACTCGCTCCATCAGCAGCGTAGAAAGAAGGCATGGAGGAGTTGGTTATGGAGTTAAGGGTAGCCAGCTGAGTGTTCATCTTATCTTGAAAACCCGCAGCTGTAGGGTCCTTTAACATTTCACTCGCTTCTTTGATCAAGTCCCTTTGAAGGCGAGTGAAATGGCATAGGTAGTTCAGCGAGCGCATGGTAAATGTCGCTGCGAGAACATCCGCTTCCGTACCTGTCCATGGACCTAGATTCCTTGTTAGGTGGATGGACAGGTACTGAAGGATCAGCTAGCTCCTTCTTAGTGGCAGCAGCTACCACCATAGCATCCACAGAGACTCCTTTTGTCAAGAACTGTTTGTCTGCTGGTGCCGTTATGAATTTGGAGGGTCTCCTGGGAGTGGGGTCCACTGAATCAGGAGCCGTCCATGCCTTTTTAGCAACCACTTGCATGAGGGGGTCAAAGGGGGGGGACACCCAGGAGGTGGAAGGGCGAGAGCCAAACGCCTCAAGATACACAGATTCATCCTCCGAAGGGTTGAGGGCTGGCCAATTTCCCCTCTGTTTCAGGATCTCTAGAATGTCTGCAAATGAGACATCTTCAGAAGGGGAACGGGGGGAACCCTCAGAATCATCTAAATCTGTGTCAGATGTGATGGACTCAGGTGAGTCAATGTGTTTCCTCTTACACTTCCTCTTCCGAGGGGGCTCTTCTGCCAAATCAGGAGAGGCCTCGGAAGAGGATGAAATCCCCACAGGGGTTCCTGAGGAGCTGGCTCTCTGCGGTCCGGGATGAGGGAGTGAGTCGACTTGACCTGAGGCACCGTAGAGGGAGGGGCGGACGGAGCCGACTGTGGAGTAGAGCCAGGCTCTAACACACTCCGCATGACCTCGAATGCACCCCTGTCAGGCAAAGCCAGAGGTCCCCGCTCCGAGAAGCTAAGAACCTCCCTCGGCACCGACAGTGATGGCTCCGAGGTCGATGTCGGAGCCGAACTCACCAGCGCCGAAGCACCGAGAGGGAGAGGGGGGTCGGACAAGGGTCCGATGCCACTCACCCCCTCGGAGCCGACGAGGGAAGTCCGGCGCCGAGATTCTTCCAAGGAAGAAATCGGAGCCGACGACGGAGCCGAAGACAATTGTATCGGCTCCGACGCTATCACAGTCTCGGTTCCGACACGACCCGGCTCCGAGCTCAAGAGAGTCGAAGGAGGAATATATTGATGGACAGGGGCAGGCATCGACTGATGAGTCGGGCTCTGAAGCATCTGGGCCAGTGCCTCGGACTTAAGAAGTCGACTCACTACCCTCAAAAGGTCATGATCCGACAGCCTCGATGACCTAGAGGAGTGAGATCTTTGGCTCCGTTCAGACAGCAGGGGAGATCCTGGAGCCGAATGAACGGAGCCAAGGGATGGTGACCTGGACCTCTTCCTAGTTGTCGGCTCCGAAGGTCTGGTCGGAGCCGACACGGAATTCTAATACCTCGGCTCCAGCCGGAGCCGAGGGAACCACAGAAACTGTGGACTGAGACTCATCGGCTCCAGCCGGAGCCGATGTAGGCAGAGGTTTATAAGCCTTAGGTCTCGGCTCAGTTGTCGGAGCCGAAGACCTAGATGCCTTGGAGGGCTTCCCTGAAGACACAGTAAGGGAATCCTCTGGCTTGAGTAAGCCTCTTAAAATTAACTTATTTTTTCTTTCCTGCAGGACCCTGGGGCTGAAGCCATGGCAAACAGCACAGGAGTCCTGCAGGTGCAAAGGTCCCAGACAGTAGACACAAGAAGTGTGAGCGTCTGTCAGAGACATTTTCTGACAGCACGCATCACACTTCTTGAATCCGGAGACCTTTGCTTCTTTAGACATCTCAAAAGGTGTAATCACACACAGTCACAAACACACTGATTACACCCTGTCTAGTTTAGCTTAAAATAAAACAACTAGCTAGGTTTTTAAATTAAGAAAAATAACACACACACTCCACTAGGGAAAGAAAAAGGCCTGTAGGCCCAAGGGAAGAACTTAAAGTTCTTGTGGGGAAAAAACAGGAATTTTTAAGAAAGGGGATAAGAATTCCTCTAAACTAAGGGAAATAAGTATAAATATTAAAATTAAAGGGGTTTTAATACACTAACTTTACAAGAAAGTCACTTACCAAGAACCGGTAGAAAACCAACACCTCGATCGCTGTAGCGGCAAACGAGATCTGGGGTAACTCACGCCTAGCATTGTGGGATGTAAGGGGAGCCTCGAGCCGGTGGAACCAACTCTCGAGCTTTTAGAGTGGCCGAGTCGGAGCCGAGGTCGGCTCCGAACCCATCCAGCAAGAATGAAGGCGAGATAGACAACTTAACATCAAAAATTTGATCAATGTGGCTGAACATATAAATGTATAGAAAATATATCATGGACTTATGGGTAATATTTTAGTACAGAGGCCTTAGCGTTTCTCAAAAGGCATCCGGGGATAATGACAGGACTCATGGAATTGATATTTTTATTTTGGAAAAAGCTAACAGGACTTGATCCAAGTAATTTCAGGTAGGGAGGTATGAAGAGGAATGATGGAGGGACACAAGTGAGAGGGTGGATGGAGTGAAGTTTTGAAGAGAATGTGTCCTTAAGAATATTTGTGATCACCCATACAGTCATTTAAACTGGTTTTAAACCAGTTTCTTTGGGGTCCAAAGAAGGTGGTACCACTGAAGAGTTCAGTACAGAATTGCTGGTTATTTCGATGTTTCCTAAGATAGCGAAAGACCACCTTATGATGTGTATGTATATATATATATATATATATATATATGGGTCTAGGACTCTTATACAAACACACTTTTCACCAAATCGCTAATGGGCGGGCATACTTATACGAAAATGCTTTTCACCGAAGCAGCATTTTCGCGCAAGTATCCCTGTTGTGCCGGTCGTACTATGGGCGTACAAGGGAAAATTCCCTTTTCCCCACTGCAGTGTGATCTCGGAGTGAGAATATTAAAGTGTGGGGGGGCGCAGGGGGACTAGCCCCCCTGCGTAAAAGTAGATTTAATGTTCATTTTTTTAAACACACTTTAGAGAAAGCGCTTTTGTTAAAGCGTGTTCGGTGATGGTGGATTCGGACTGTTGAAGTTTTGTTCAACAGTCCTATATATAAAAATAAGGCCTTATGATATATGCATATATGTTTTTTAATTAGTTACCACCCTAAGTTTACTTGGTCCTGCATCTCTTAAATGCACATTTGAAGGACTGACTTACCTTTATTAAACTACTCTGAAAATGATGAAGTGGCACTTTTTAGAGACAGCCGAGAGATTTTTTTTCTGTATGTTGGTGTAGTAGCTACACTACATGTCCTTAGTTTTAAACCTGCCATAATGCTTAGACTGGACTGGTAAAATGCCTCAATACTTCTACCAGAGAGAGTAAAAGTCAGAGTAGAATGCAGTAGCCTCATGTACAGGGTTTGCTGGGGAGCTATGCCATTTGTGTTCATCAATAAGACTGTTAAATACTATGCAAACCCCTGAATGAAGAGGTGTTATAATGGACTGCAAAGCTGAACTCCACGGAAAATGCCAATGCAAGATGGTCAGAAAGGACAAAGAAAGGAGTAACAACTGAGGACAAAAAATCAAAAAAGTAGGCCTTCTAGTAGGTAAGTGGACAATTTGATCAAGTGTGCTAACATTTACAGAATCCAGAAATGTCTAGGCATACTTATACATTTGACATTTTTTATATGGATAGTTGAAGTCATCAGTAAGAAAGGAATTTTGTTCAAGATTAACTTTTTAACTGATTAATGTATTTTTGAAACCTATTTATTAAATCATTGCATTTTAATGTGTAACATGGGTATGGGTATGTGTATATATATATATATATATATATATATATATATATATATATATATATAAATAAAACAGCAAAGAAAATAACTGATAACAGTCTCCTTTGTTACTGTTATGCAGTATACATACAGGATTTATTTTTTAAAATATTGCATTCACTACACCACTGAAGTGCTCAATTCCTGCCTTCCCTTTAGCCATACTCATCTCCTCTCCTCCTAAACATTATTCTGTATATACTGCTCCCCAAAACTGTAATTATTTCTATGAAAAGAATAGTTGTGTAAGAACTTACCATAACCTTGGATGTCCTTCTCTTCTATGTTGCAGTATTTGTAACAGTACAGAGTTGCTGCTTGCAGTGCCACCGTCCGGACAGTATACTGAAGTCTTAGTCCAGGACGGTACATATGACATCGGTTGCCAGGGCCATAAACTGACGCTGGGTATAAAAGTGACGTCTGCACGAACCCTCATCAATATTGTTTTGCCGCATACAGTAGTGCCTGTGAGGTTTGACCAGGAGGGTCCTAATCTGAGAACCTTAGACTTACATGTAGGCCAGTCCCAGGGCAGTAGGATGGCTGTGTAGGTTGAGACCGGATGGGGGTGGTGATGGCAATGTGTCCTCAGGAGATACCCAGGATAGTAGATGGAAAAAGACAGGGGGTAGGTGGGTGGGACTGAATACTGCAACATAGAAGAGAAGGACATCTAAGGTTATGGTAAGTTCTTACACAACTATTCTATGTCCTTCAATTCTGATGTTGCAGTATTCATAACAGTAGGGAGAGTACCAGAGCTTTAAGTACGAACCTGGGAGGAGGAAGGGTTCCTGTGGTCAAGGAGACCCTGTAGGATAGTCTTGGCAAATCCTGCTCTAGCACGGGATGCTATGTCCAGCTTGTAATGTTTGATAAAGGTGTGTACAGAGGTCCAAGTAGCTGCTTCTAAAATGGAAGAGGAGTCTATGCCTTTGAAAAAAGCAGTAGAGGAAACAGCTGCTCTGGTAGAATGAGGTTTAATATTGCCTTGTAAGGATTTCCCATGGTGGAAGTAGCACAAAGAAATGGAATTGGAGATCCAAGAGGCAATGGTTTGCTTAGATACAGCTTTCGAGAGGGCTCTGGGATGGAAGGAAATAAATAACTGATCTGAATTCCTACTATCTTTGGTTTTGTATATGTTGTATCAAAGCTGTCCGTGTACATCCAGGGAATGTAGGGTCCTTTCTGAGGCATTTTGTGGATGAGGATAAAAAACTGGTAGGTTAAGGGATTGATTCAATGCGAGTTCATTAACTACCTTGGGCATGAATGAAGGGTTAGTCCTGAGGACAACTCTGTCCTTGTGGAAAACAAGGTAGGGAGATGTGGCCATCAGGGCTTGTATCTCTGAAACCCTCCTAGCAGAGGTGAGGGCAACTAGCAGGACTGCTTTCAATGTGCAAAGTTTCAAGGAAACAGAATGTGCTGGATCAAAGGGGGGCAAGGTTAGCTTTTCTAATGCAAAGTTTAGGTCCCACGGAGGAGGGACTGGTTTCTGTGGGGGATTGATGTGGAGGACTCCCTTTAGAATGAGTTTGACTTCCAGTCTGGATGCCAGAGGTGGTGAAATGGGCAGACAGGCAGAAATGGCAGACAAATGGACTTTGAAGAATATGTAACTCCTGTTTGGAGTAGCTCAAACAAGTACGATAGGACCCTTGGAATGGGGGTAGTGAGGGGGTCCTGATTGTTCCTATGACACCAGTTGGAGAATCTGAGTCACTTAGCTACATAGTTTCTCCTAGTGCTAGGTTTTCTGGCCTCCGCAGAACACTGAGTACGTTTTCTGAATAAAAGTGTTTGTAAGGGATCAGAATCCTATCACCTATAAGGTCAGTATAAGGTCAATTTTAGGTTGTTTACCTGTGGGTGAAGCAGGGATCCTTTGTTCTGTGCGAGAAGGTCTAGACGGTGGGGTACCCTGTGATGATTGCCCTTGGCTAGAGAAAATAGTAGGGGAAACCAATGCTGTCTTGGCCAAAAGGGGGTCACCAGTAGGATTTTTGGTTTGTCCTTTTGAATTTTTAGGAGGACTTTTTGGATTAGAGTGAAGGGGGGAAGGTGTACAGGTGAAGGAGAAGGTGCTCACTTTCCAAGCTTGTGGATGTGGGTTCCTTGTGCAGAAGTTGGGCATCTGCCTGTTGACTGGGGAGGCAAATAGGTCTGCTTGTGAAATACCCCACCTGTGTATCAAGTCTAGGAAAATCTCTTTCTGAAGCATCCATTCATGAGACGGGGCTGAGGTTCTGCTAAGTGTGTTTGCCATAACATTCTGTGCTGAGGGGATATACATGGCTAATAAGTGGTCAGGCTGGTTCCCAAAGGGTGTGGTAGAGGAGCTGGAGGGAAATCTGGGAGTAGAAGTCTTCCTCGGCTGTCTACATCCCTTTGATTGTGGTGCTGAATGAAAGGATTGCCTTCTAACAAAGGAGGGTTTCTGAGGATAAGTCCTATGATATCTAGAAATAGGGGACACCAGAAGGTGTTTGAGGTTCTGTAACTCTTTACCCTTCTCTTGGAAGGATTTGAGAAGCTCAGCAGAAGCTTGCCCAAAAAGGGCCTTATTGTCTAAGGGTGCATCCAGTAGTTTAGTTTAAACATCCATGGGGAGGGGCTGTAGCCATACCCAGGAGTAATGTCGAGGCACTGATCCAGAATCAGCAGCTTTGGATGAAGCTTCCACAGCATCATAGCTGCACTTAAAGGAGTGCCTGGTCACTTGGGATGCTGTGGAGAGAAGTGAATTTAGTTGTGCTCTGGTAGGGGAATCCTGAACCTCAGACAGAAGGGTAGAGGCTTTTGAAATGGTGTCAAGTACATACCTTGCCATGAGGGTTGGGTAGTTAAGGGCCCTAATGGCCAGAGTGGAGGAGGTATATACCTTTTTATCAGTTGGATAAAGAGCAGTAGAAGGTAGTTGTCCGGATGTCTTATCTGCAGAAACAGCTGTAACAGCTGGGTTTGCAGGAGGGTTCTTGTAAAGAAACTGTGTGCCTTGGGGGACCCTGTAAACTGGATCAGATTGTTAGCTGGTGGGGGGTTGCAAGTCAGAAGACTGTGAAGCAGCTAGGAAGGCATCCTGAAAAGCAAACAGTAAGGGAAGCACAGCTGAGGGAGATGGCTGTTCCATTTGCAAAAGGTCAAAGTACCTTTTCTTGGATTCTGAAACCTCAGAGGCCTGCTATCTAAAATGTTCCCTCAGGGGAGAGAGACAGTATCCCCAAAGCTGAATTCTTCTCCTGGGGATTCAGGAGAAATAGAGTCCTTCTCTTCTGGAGTAATGAATTCCTTGGGGAATTCAATTTGTGTTTCATAGGAAAAGGACTCCTCAGAAGAGATGAGTAATCTTCCTCAGACACATGGATTGGTTGAGGAGTGAGAGTAGGGGGAAGTTGCTGTGATTGTAATGCCTGAAAGGCCTTAAACAGACTTTGAGAGAGAGATTCCCAGCCAGGCATCTGTGGAGGTTCAGAGTGCTTGGATTTTTGTTTCTTTTTCAATGGGGTTATAAGAGCAGTCAGAAGAGAAGCAGACATCGGCCTAGCATGAGCAGGGGTTTCCGAGAATGCGAGACAGGTTCCCCTCTACCATCAGACTCTGATGCCTGAATTACTTCAGCAGACGTACCCTTGGTATCCCACCACCCTGGGTTCCATTAAGGTTACTGGGCCTGCTTTGGTAACAGTCGTCTGAACAGACTCCAGGGTCTTCAATTGCCTCTAGAGCCTGCTTGGACGCCTGAGGCGCAGCCTGGGATTCAGACCTAACTTTTTTCGCCTTCTTCCGAGGCAGCTCGTCAGAAATCAGAAAGGCCTACTCCTCCCTCCATGCCTAAAGCCAACCGTCTGAGTCTTTGGTTCTCAAGATAAAGATTCAAAGCTGCTAATCGGCTACGTAGAGTCTTGGGGACGAACGACTTAATAAATCGAACAGGATGTATGGACGTGGGCCTCACCTAGACAAAAAAAAAACACTTATCGTGTGTGTCCTTGTAAGGAATTTGTCTCCTACAAGCACACTTTCCTTTCCTAGCTGACATGCAAGTCTAAACAGTAAGCAAAATAAGTAAGAAAACCCCACCAGACACTTATCTGTAATGGTCAAAAACGATTGTCTGGTCTTTAACCATCTGGAATTCTGTTGTCTGAAGAAACTTGATGCAGAAGTGGAACGGGCATCCGATGATCACTGTGACAGAAAAATTCTGATAAGGGTATGTGCAGACATCACTTTTATAACAAACGTCTGTTTATGGCCCTTGCAACAGACATCACACGTACCCTCCTGGACTAAGACTTTGGTATACTGGCCGGATGGTGGTGCTGCAAGCTGCAACTCCCTACTGTTATGAATACTGCAACATCAGAATAGAAGGACATCTTGTAGATTCCCTTTTCTAAAGATCCTACCTCCTGTTCTTTCATCACATTTACAACAGCCAATACTTCAAATTAGACTTTAAGACACCAACTTCCATTTTCTACTGATTGTTGATCTAGCAGCCCGTAACATTAAACATGGTAAAGCCTTAGTATGTCTAAGCACTTCAGATCCAATATCCCTGCTCAAAAGAATAATTTCCTTAGTTACAACCATTCATTCTGCACCAACATTTCCATCAAAGTACTCTGTAGGGAATATTTAAAATCTTCCAGCTCTTAATATTCCAAAATGAAGTTTCTATTTACCCCTCTCTTTCTTATTACATCTCCAACATTTGCTATCTACCTGAGGAAAAATCTCGAAGTCTATCTATGCAAACACTTCCATGCAAAAATTTTAAACCTCCTGGACTTGGTTGCACATGGAAGTCTTACAAATTTCATCTAATTTTTCTTTTGTACACTAGCTTTCCATTCTCTTCCTACAGTCTTTTCTACCACCCTGATTCTTAGTTATAATGAAATATTTTATATGCTCTATAAAATTATCCTTTTCTTAACAGTAGCTTCTGGTGTACACACAACTAAAATCTCTATCAGATGGCCCTTAACTTTGCACTCCCCCATCTCTTTCTCTGTGCCTTTACTCTATTATTCATCCCTGATAGTGAAGGCAGTCTCTAACCTGCAGATGAAACTTTCTGCCAAGCCTCATCCCGCTTCATTGCTTTTCTGATTTCCTTCAGTAAATTCAAGCCCCATCTTGCTTATTTTCTGTACCGCTACTATCAAAACACACCTGCTGGCAAAATCTCCTCTCCATTCCAGCAATTGCTTAATTCTTATAAAACATTCTGCTCCTTTATAAATATAACTCTGTATAATTGTTACTTTCCTTAAGAATGAACCCCCTCCAACACACACAAACTGCATCATTTTTTTCCCATTTTGGTTTATAACAATTTGCTTGAGTTAAGATTTATGCAGTCAAGGCATATATATACATGTATAAGTACTTCTTTAAATCAGGTAACTCTAAACCATCTTGTTCTAAGTGGAGAACCAGCTTAAAATAATTAACTCTTTTCCTCTTCCTCTACTAAATAAATCCCTTTGGGACTTTAATGTTCATCCACAACTCCTCTGGCTGATAAAAACATGCCTAACCTGCACATATGACTAATGGGACAATTTTTTTTATTGCTGCTATCTTACAATTCTTATCCATAATAATGACCGGTTTTCACAATGTTTGTATTATCTTTTTAGCTTCTTTTCTAATATTCATCATTTGAATCCATATACTTAAATACTTCATCTCATCATCTCCCCATAAGTATCTGTATTATTGAACCAATCCAAGAAGGGGATTCATAGTTTACCGCTACATGCTTGTTTTATCTTCATTTATTTTATATTCTGAACAGGAAACCGTTTCAAAATGTCACTAACAAAATGTCCCTTTCTGGATTTGTCAAGTACAAAATAATATCATATGCAAATAAAATTAACTTTTTTTGCTTAACGTTATCAGTTACACCACTGAATTTGTGAGTCTTGCAATCTCTCCCAACCCCTTTTAAGTCACAGCAAACATACAAAACTATATATACTATCAAAAAGGGTGTTTACTCTTTCATATAGGGGCAGCTGACCCAAACCAACAGGTGCACTTACAGGCATTACCTATTATAAAGTTAGAGCTAACCATACTGAAAGGGTATGTTACAGCCTTTGTTCCCACTTATAGAATGCCATTTGTCCACATTTCCTATCTGTTCCCCTGTCAGATGTGAAAAGGAACATGCCCTCAGTAAATATTAACTTTTCGCCTTAAGAAAAAAAACTCACTACTCATAAATGTTGGGTTGGGTTGGGTCTTTTGGCTTTTCCCGGTTAGGGGTCGCCACAGCGGAACTCCGGTCCTCTAATGATTGGCAGTAGATTTTTACGTGCAGAGTTGCCAGCCCTGATGCACAACCTTCAACGAAGGTACACCCATTCACGCATCTCTCCAAACAGAAGACACTCTAGCTGAGAATTGAACAGGACAACGTCTTACTGTGAGGTGACAACGCTACCGCAGCACCACCACCTACTAAAATGAGTACTGTTATATTTAATGCATTAAAACACTAAGGCTGCTGGTGAGGCAGCTACTTGTACAACTATTCACATCCCATAGATTCAAACGTCACTAAATTTCAATGAACTGCTTTGCCAGTTCCTCTTTAAAAGAATGTTTAGACACTTACTGATTAATTGCTTGCACCTGTAGACTCACTGTCTCCAAATAATAGCATTTGCCAATGGAAAAATTACAAATGCAAAGAATCACCCTTCTAGATTTTACTCAGAATACATTAGTCAGACCTCAATTAACAAACTGCTTGCAATCACAAATACAAAAAAGAAACCTTGTAGATCTTACTCAACACATTGATCAGACTTCTGTTAACTAACTGCTTGCACCCATTTGCTCATTGTCTTCAGCTAAAATGGTGTTAATGGAAAAATAATCACCTGATAACTTTGTAAATGCAAGAAAGAAAATAAAGTTGTTGACAGTAGATATTCTAAAAGAACACTGTTGCAGTAGCCTATGCTAAACGAGTCTTAAGCCCTACAACCAAACAGCTATAAAAAGCTTTGAGCACCTTCTATGTGCTCAAACTGTCAGAAGCTCATGTAGAACTCCCAAAACAGGACAGCTGAAAAACAAAAAACTTCAAAGCATTTTTTTTTTTGCAGTAGAGAGGCAAGAACCCTGAAGAACTATGAATGTAAACAACAAAGAAATAATTAAAACATAAGTGGTAAAATCAACACCCTGACAACAATATACATAAATACATACACACACACACACACACACACACACACACGTGTTCTCTCAATTTAATCGAATGCCCGTTTAGTCGACAACTGATAAGGACAGTGTTAATGTACAGAGAGTGGAACAGTTAAAATATCAAGGGACTGTTTTGTCATGAAAAGTGAGTAGGGTTGTAAGGGGTGGAAGCATTTGTGCGTATGTGAGGGGGGGGGTCTGGTTTAGGGTTGGGGATAGGTGGTGGGTTAGGTTTTATAAGTTTGTGTGCAAGTATGTATTTCACGGTTAGGTTCATGGCTAGATAAGGGGGTAAATGCACTGGTAGTTTGTGGGTCTTCTGTACTGGCAGTATTCTGGGAAGGTTTTCATTAAGTTAAGGTGTAGTGTTAGGGTTGGGGAAAGGGGCAATGTTAGGGTTAAGGTTAGCACCTATTACTAAGGTGGCAGCTGTGAAGATCGAGACAGGACATACTTCTTTTCTCAATCTTTTGTGTGTGTGTTCAATATTTAGGGCATTTGATCTTCTGTATATTCAAAGTTCTCAATGCCATTTTTTTTAACCACAACATTAAATAGATTCATATAGAAGAAATCATATGTGTATGTATGTATGTATGTATATATATATATATATATATATATATATATATATATATACACACACACACACATTTGCAGAAACAAATATATATATATATATGTATGTATATAGATGCATAAATATAGAAAGAGATAAAAAGGCCTCAAAAGTACCTCACAAAGAGGATAAAGGGCCTTAAACAGATGCCCTATGCCATAAGTCTAAAAAACCTCAGAGTACTCATTCGCATACCGGCTACTCAGAGGTAATCTCTGCCTGACATACAAGGCTATGTCAAAATCCGAATTGTTAGAAATGCTCCACCTAAGGAAAACCCAATCCACCAGAGCTAGACGCTCAAGGGACATAAACCTATCATCATCAATAAACAGGACGTGCTGGAGGGACAGATTAAGTGTCCCAGAGACTCCCCTTGCTCTGGAACAAGGTCCCCATATATGTGGGGCAGAGCTCCTCGTTGGCACTCTTCAAGAGAAAACCTGATGAGTGGATGACAGACAGGAAGTTCACCCTGGGAATCACTTCTATGGTCCTGCGACAGGGGTGCAGTTAACTAAACCAGCTGGGAGGAAGTGCTATAGCACAAAATTTATGGCTAGGCTTAATCATGCCCTAGGGCCAAATAGCCTAGTACCTACCTATGAACAACTTTTTGGAGAGTCCTTCTGAATCTTTTGAAAACCCTGGATAACTGTGGACTTTGTGGAAAAGCATACAGAAACATTCTTGCCCATAAGAATGAGAAGGCATTGGTCTTCCAAGCCTAAAAACAAGGAGCCCTGTAACACAATTTCTTTACCTGTCTGGTCTGAAAGGGGGACAACAGATCTACTTGATGTGTTCCCCATATCTTAATCAATCTCTTAAGTTTCCATGTGTGGAAGTCTGTCCTGGTCATGCTGAGCTTGTCTGCATTAAGGTTTTGCTCTGACAGGTTTTATGAACCCTGAAAAGTCAAATGAAGCAGAGTAGCTACCATTCAGGCTATCACTGCAACTTTACACAGAGGGTAAGATGCGGTACCTCCTTGTTTATGTACCACATCATTGTGTTGTTTGCCAGAGTACACTAGCAAGGGTCCTGGGGACCAGAGATGATTTAAGAACTTTAAAAGATTGACCATAGTCAACAGCTCTCTGACATATATGTAAGTCTGTCTCTTGACAGTATTCAAAAGGGTTTGCCCTTTTACCCCTTTAGTTACCTCTCCCTATGCCAGGTCTTAAGTGTCTGTGCTGACTGGAAGGAAGTCTGAAGGGAGAATGGAAGGCCAGTACTGCAAACTATCTGGTCCACCAACCATCCAATCTCCCTATTTATAAAATCCCAAAACTGCAATCTGATGGACAAAGGGTGCAGATGCTGAGTCTAGACTGACATGAGAGACAGGTGTGCTTCCTCAAGTATAACCTGGCCAAGGAAACACGAGAATCACTGATGCCATGTACTTCAAAAATCCTGAGAAACTCACTTGCACATACATGGCTTTGAATAGAAAAACTCAAGAAGAACTGCAGAAACATGTCTACTTGTTTTCTAGAGGAAGAACATCGCTCCTTAGAGCACAGTCCAACAAACATCACAGAAAATCTTTGTGAGATAGGATAAGAAAAGAATTCTGAAAGTTGATTTGAAACCCCATACCGAGTACACATTTCAGGACAGACGACAAAGTCTCTAGACAGCTGGAATAAGAGTCTGCAAATATAACACAATCATCCAAGAAAGAACAAATGTAAATACCTTTAAGTCTGAAATGATTAACAAACTGGAGTTAGGCATTTTGTGAAAACCCTTGGTGCAGTATTCTCATGTGAAATCATGCCACTGGAACTAATGTGATTGTTGCTGCCATGGAGCCCAGCGCCTGCAGAATCTGATGAGCTGGTATTTTGTTTGAGCAAAACAGAGGGTGAACCTGTGATTGTATTTGTATTTTCTGCAACTTGTGGCAGGGAACAGATGCCACACAAAACAGAGCACTGAGACAAGCTCCGATGAATTCCATATCCTGAGAATGGGTTAGTTGAGACTTCACAAGATTGACAGTGATGCCCAACTGTTGAGAAAGTTCCAGAATGAAGTCCATAGTTAGTAGTAGTAGATGCCTGGTGGAAGCAGTGAGGAGCCAGTCATCTAGGTAAGGGAACACTTGGAATTCATGAAGCCTCAAATGTGCTGTGACCGCTGCCATGCATTTGGTGAACACTCTGGGGGCTGTGGTGAGACCGAAGGGCAGCACTATCAATTGGTGATGACTGGCTCCTAGCCAGAAGTGGAGAAACTTTAAGCATTTGCCCATCTTTATGTGGTAATACGTGTCTTGAAAGTCGATAGAGCATATCCAATAGTCTCTTCCTCTAAGAACGGAAGAATTGACTGAGCCGTGACCATCCCGAATTTTGACTGTTGGACAGATTTGTTCAGAATACTCTGATCTAAAATTGGTCGCCAGTCTCCTGTTTTCTTTGGCAATAAAAAGAATCTTGTGTAAAACCAGGATCCTAATTGGTCTGGTGGGACTTCTTGGATGACTCTTTTTCTTGCAGCTTTTGTATTTCTAATTCTGCTTGAACTCTCTGACTGGGTGGAATGTTGGGGAGTTTTGCTGGGGTTCTTGGGTAAAAAGTGAAAGGGATTAGATAACCTCTGGAAATGATCCTTAGCACCCAGGTATCAGTGGTTATGTGTCACCAGGCATTTGGGTGCAAGGAAAAACTTCCCGACTGCCTCCAGAGGTAAGCAATTGGGCCTCCTTCCAGAAGCATTGGCAGGGCTGACCAGAGAACAAGTCCCTGGAACCCTGATTCTGCAGACCACCTCTGCCTCTGTGATGGCATTTTCCATTGTAACTCCCCTCTCTGCCCCAAGGGGAGTCCGAACCACGAGTCCTGGAAAGGCTTCTGGGACTTCCAGAACCACATCTTACCACTCCTTTGATTCCTGGAGTAGGATCATTGAGGAGTGGAAAAACGAATGCCCAAAGTAGAGTCTTTCCATCTTTTTCAAACCTGGATAGTTTCCTTTACTTTGGGTCCATAAAAACAGGATCTGTCAAAGGGAGCACTGATGAAGGAAGACTTGAATGGTTCTGCAAAATTGCACAGGCACATCCAAGTGTGTCATCGAAGAGAAACAACTGAACCTGTGGACCTGGTTGCCCCTTCGACTGCATGCACAATGAGCCTCATGAGCGAATTCAAAATAGATTCCAGGGTAGCTGACTGGGAGGCCACTTTTTCTTGAACCCCTTCAGCGAATGCTCCCACTAGGGTTTAGGAAAACTCCTTGACCAGATCTCTCTGGTCTAGTAAAGTGTGCCAAAAAATTCAAAGACCTGATAAAGAAGGTCGATGACACACAGACCCGCTTCCCAAATCTGTCCATCGCCCTGGAGTCTCAGGTTAGGGGGGTGTACAGTAGAACTTTCCTTGGTTAGTTCTTTCTTGGTGGCATCCTCTACCACCATGGAATCAACTACTAAGCCCTTTGCACAATGTGGATGGTCTTCAGGGGTGGAAAGAATCTTGTCAGGTCTCCAAGGGACAGGTTCTACACAGTCAGAAGCCTTCCAAGCCCACTGAGCGATCAGCTTAATTAGGTTGTCAGCAGGCGGGGTCACCCAGGAGGTAGATGGGTGAGCACCAAAGGCCGGCAAGTACATAGATTCCTCAGAGGAAAGGTTTTTGGGCTTCCAATCAACCCTCTGTTTCAGGATCTCAAGAATGTCTCCGAAGGAGATGTCTTTTGGGGATGACCATGGGGAACCCTCCCCCTCATCGAAATCCATGCCTTCCATGACAGATTCCTCAGAAGAATCAAGGTGTTTCCTCTTATACAATCTCTTCCAAGGAGACTCTTCAGTGGGAACTTCTGAAGAGGACTCGGAAGAGGGGACGCCTGTAAGCAGGTAATTTTTGCAACCTTGGGGCTCGCTGTCCAGGGGTCGAGGTTGGGAGTAGAACCAAAAAACCTGGGGTCACAGGGAGAGACTCAGGTAACACAGGAGGTACCTGAAAAGAGGCAGTGGTCAAAGCTTTTGCCATGGCTTGAAAAGCAGGCCCCCCGAGGAGGGATGGCAGCCCGGAACAGAGACAAACTAGGAACCAGGGTCATACCCCAACCCTGAGACCCCCACCTGACAAGCCGGAACTGAAGAGGGATCTTCTGCTGGCGCAGCCTGAAGAGATGAGGCTGGCTCTACAGAAAAACTCGGGGCTGAACCGAACCCCTCGGACCCAATGGCAAAGACACAGTCCCAGGTACCTGACAGTGTTGAAGGCATTGAAGGTGTCAGAGCAGGACTATCCGAAGACAAGAAGGTTGTCGGCATCAAAGCCATTGGTACCTCCAAAGCTGAGATCAATTGCTCTAAAGCCTGAGAAGAGGTCTGAGGAGAATAAGAAGGGGTCGGGGGAGAGAAACCCCCTGCACTAGAATGGAGAGGGGGCTGAGAAGATGACGAAAGACCCTTGGCTGTCAGGATCTGATCCACCAACCTTACAATATCCACTTCCGAGAGACTTCTGGTGGAGTGAATGGACAACCCAGAAGGAGAATTTTGTTTCTCTATGAAAAGGGCAAGGGAACTGTCCAAGGAGGGGGACTAAGTGGTCATGGGTTGAGTGGAAATATCAGGCTTCAGCACCGTCTGCAGGGCCATGGGAGATATCGATGATGGCACAGCAGTAGTGACAGTTGATGTCAGTGTCAGAACCGTAGACATTGTTGGAACAGTAATAGTCAAAGATTTAGTAAGTGTCACAGTCGGTGTCGAAGGCACCAGTAAAGTTCTCGGTGCCGAAGATTCACACCTTCCTGAAAGTTTCAGAACTTTAGCTATCAGTTGTGAAGAGGAACCTTCAGATGCATGTTTATGCTTCTTAATAGTCAGTGCCAAGGGAGACGCAGGCACCCAATGGGAGGATTTTGATCCAGAGTTTGGAGGAGACTGGTCAGCCTTGAACAAGGCTTTTTCGAATGGGGTTTTAAGGAGTCCTTTGAGAATAAGTTTGTTTTTCCTCTCTGCCAGAGTTCTGTTGCTGAAACCCTGGCACATTGTAGGATCAACACTCAAGTGGGGGATACCCAAACACACACAACATTAATGGTTATCAGAGTTTGGCATTTTTCTGCCACACTCTGTACACCGTTTGAAGCCCACAGTGGCGCTTTTAGGTTTTTCTGCCATTGTCCTGAATAAAAACGGCAGGAAAGGCAGAGAGAGAGAAGAAAAGAATGAGAAAGAACAGAAAAATTCAGTCACACCACAACAAGAAATCTACCAGCGATGGTAGAAGAATAAAATACCAAAGGTAAAGGGAAACCACACACTCACTAAAAGGGTAGCCCAGGATTTTTTTAAAACTATAGAGTAAAAGATTTTCAGAGAACTATTAAAGAAAGAGTAAATGACAGAGGAGCTAGCTGACACGTACTGTCGTAACAGCGGCAAACGAGATCTGAGGTAATGTGGACAGGGCCGTTATGGGTAGACTAGCAGCTCGAGAAGTTTTTGGCTGGCGCGAGCTATATATCGGCTGGATCAGTTCCAAGGATCGGAACCCTACCCACAAGTCAAGAATAGATGAACAATGACAACATTAGATTGTGCATTAGGAGGCCTTGAAAGGGTTAAGCCTTCCAGAGTATAAACAAAAGAAATAGAAGCTTTCTGGGAAGATGGAAGTATTCGTCTGAATGGAGAGGAAAGATTATGCAGTCTAACTATTAATGGAACTGGAGAAACCATGCAATCAGTTTGAGGCCAGGTATACTGGGATGCTACATCACAAAGAGATGCGGGAGAAGGTCTGGACTCGTATCCAATATCCATGGAGGATATCAAAGATGAGACCAAAGGAAGGGAAACCACATCTGGCATGGGCAAAAAGGAGCAATGAAGATAAATGAGCTCTTCAACTGAAGTGCTTTCTGTAAGAATTTTGGAATCTGAGATAAGAGGGGATAAACATAAAGGAGACCGGAGAGCCAAACTTGGACTAGAGCATCTCTCAATGACTCCCCCTGATGAGGGATTAGGGAAAAGAACCTACTGCACTTCTTGTTGAGGGGAGATGCAAAAAGATTGTAGCAAGGTTGGCCCAAAGACAAAACCCTCTCCACCACTGACTGACTGAAAGACTACTTGTGAGGCAACAGAATGAACCTGATGAGTTTGTCCGCTAGTACACTGGATATCCCCGGTATGTGCACTGCCATAAGAAAGCCGTTTGCAGGACATTGCCCACTGCCACACTCTCATTACCTCTCAACAAAGAGGATAAGATCTGGTTCCCCCATTTGTTGACGTACCAAACCACAGATGCTGTCGGTTTGAATCTCAATTGTCCCTAGAGCAAGAATGTGTTAAAAATCCTGCAACTATAGCATGACTGCTCTCATCTCTAGGGCACTGATGTGTGAATTGGTCTCTTGGGGGGACCACATGCCTTGGACCATCAGTCCCAAGAAATACCCCCCTGCCCCAAATGTGGAGATGTCTGTGGTTACTGTGGCTACTGGAAGGGACAGACTAGTTAAACTTTGTCCAACTGAATCCACCAACAAAGATGATTCTTGCAGACTTGAGTGAGTTTGACTGGGAAGGACAAAGAATGATGCAGAACAGACCACCGAACAGCTAGCGTCCATTTGAGAACACGCATATAGAAACAGGCCATTGGAACCAAGGTTATGGGTGTTGCCACTGAACCTAGAGCCTGAAAGACACGTTTAGCTGGAGGATAAGGAACAGCAAGAATCTGCTGTAGTTGAAACTTGAATGTGTCTGCACAATGTACAAGAGGAGAGGTTATCGGACTTACTGTGTTTACTGGGACCTATGAACTCCAGACTTTGTACATGTTGTAGATGAGATTTTGAGGTCGTGACTGAATGCCTAGTCTTTGACAAAGTTGAAGCAAATAGTCTACAGACTGCGCTATCAGATGCTTGTTTGGGGAAATAAGGAGCCAGTCATCTAGATATGGGGACACTCAATCCCAGCAGTCTCAGGTGAGCTGGTACCACTGCCATACACTTGATAAACACCCTGAGAGCTGTGGTGAGACCAAACTGCAAGGCTCTGAACTGATGACTGGCTCTCAGCCAAAACCACAAAAATCTTCAGTATCGCCTGTTCATCTTGATATGATAGTATGCATCCTGAAAACTGACTGAGCACATCCAATCATCCTTGTGTAAAAAGGGCAGAATGGACTAAACTGCGATGATTCTGAACTTTGACTTCATCACAAACCAGTTCAGTCTGGACAGATTCGAAATTGGACTGGGGTCCCCAGTCTTCTTTGGCACTAAAAAGAACCTTGAGTAAGTTCCGAATCCTCTTTGGTCTGGTGGGACCTCCTGGATGACTCTTATCTAGCAGATTTTGAATCTCCAGAGCTGTAGCTTTTCTCTGACTGAGTTGAACACCAGGATGTTTTCTTCTCTTGTTTGGGGGAATCTGGAAAAACGGTACAAAATGCACTCTGGATATTACCCAAGCATCTGGGTGCAAAGACAAGTGTCCACTGACTGCCTCCAGTGGTGGGCAGACGAGCAAACCTTCAGGAACGCTGAAAGGGTTTATCTCAAAAATAATCTGGTTCCTGGTTTTGTGGGCCTTCTCTGCCGTGAGGACGGTGCGTTACATTTGCACACTTCTCTGCCTGTGGAGGAGTTGCTCCCACATGAACTGTGGAAAAATCCCTGGGACTTACAGAACCATATTTTCTTGCCTCCTTTTTGATTCCAGGAAAAGGATTGCAGAGGTGTAGAAAAGTATATCCCTATGGCAGACAGGGTCTTTCCATCCTGTTCACTCTGGGAAAGCATTCTCTGACAGTACAGCCAAACAAAGACATTCTGTCAAAAGGGGCAATGACAAAAAAAAGACTTCAAAGGCTCTATCAAATTACATAACTGCCTCCAGGCATGTCTCCTAATGGTTATACTGAAATGGCAGCCCATGAGGTACCCTCCACAGCATGGGATATTAACCTCATTGACACATTGGAAATGGACAATAGAGTGGCCAGCTGTGAAGAGGATCTCTTGTAGTCCTCCAAAAAGATGGACTCAGAGGGATTTGGACAGTTCCTTGGTCAAATACCACTGTAGTCATGTGAGGTATGCTAAATAATTCAAGGACCTCAAGGCAAAGGTCTATGAAGCAAATGTGTGCTTTCCAAACCTGTCCAACCCCCTGGAATCTCTATTAGGGGGCTGGAGTGAGGAGCTCTACTAGCTCCTTTTTAGTGACTGCCGCCACAACTATAGAATCAACAGGGACTCCAATAAGTTCTGTACTTCAGTTGTACCACAATTTTATCTGGGCACTGGGGAATTGGTTCAACAGAATCCAGTTCCCTCCATGCCCTGTGAGAGATTACACTGATAAATTCATCCTCTAGGGGAGTCACCCAAGATGTAGATGGGCTGGACAAAAAAAGCTTACAGAAAAACTGACTCCTCTATAAGGAGGGAATATTGGACAACCACCCGCCTTTTAGTTAAAACCTCCAAAGCCCCAAACCTGTCTAAATCTGTGCCTTGAGGTAGGAGTCAGACCCAAACTGTCCAATGATGAAGCTCCAAGAGGTAAAAACAGCTCCAATAACATCGAAGTGCCCCCCCCCCGGATCTAGCTTCAATGCTTCAGCTCCAAGTCTCATCTTGATCCAAAGGAACTAGTCAGGGAAGCCATCAGAGTCAAAGACCTTGTCTTCGGATCCGACACCATCACTCTCAGGGCTCTCGTAACTAAAGACTCTGAATCCATGGGAAAGACTGAAGAAGGAGATATCACTATGTGAGAAGTGGATGGAAGGCTCATGGATCCGATGGGAGATGGTGCTGGAGTAACCCCCATTTGAATTTAAGCACTGAGGAATCTCCTCGCAACCTATCCACTTCAGCTTCTGACAGACTTCTAGAGGACCTAATGGAAGAGGTGGTTGACTGGAAACTAGACTCTCTCCTTGGCATCCCTTGCAGAAAAAGAGAATGCAGCAGAGGAGAAACTGGTTCGATGGTGAACCTAACTAAGCAGGTTCAGGGAGACTTACTGTAACAGTCAGATCCAAGGGTGTGGGATCCAAGTGTTTTTTCACAGGATCCGAAGTCGTCATATCTGAAGTTTTCTGAACTTTTTGAGGAGGCTCCGGATGAAGATGGGGCCGAATTAGCAGCCTTCAGAGAACGGGTAGGGGTCTTTTGTGAGCCTCCAACTCCAAAGAGGAGTTCAGAGATTTACCAAAGGCTTGAGATCCTGATGAGGAAGAGGAGGAGGAGGACAACAGCATACCCTTAAGTCGCAACTTACTACATCTGTCGCCAACTGCTCTCAAATTAAATACAGCACAAATGTAGCAGTCAGTGCTGAGGTGTGATACTACAAAACAGTAGATGCACTACCTATGGGATTCAGAATTGGGAATCTTATGCCTACAGGAAGTGCACGTTTTAAGGCCTTTTGGTTTTTCAGCCATTTTTTTTTAGAACAGGCCTTTAAAAGTGAGGGAAAGAAAAGAGAGCAATAGGTAAAAGAAAAAGATTTTTTATTCTCTTTTATATAAATAAGCAGGCTACCAATAGTGGTAGAAAGAACACCCTCTAAAGGATAGAAAGGTTAGAAGAAAGAAAAGATAGGTACCAGCTATGGTACACTAGAAACTATCTAAGACAGAAAAAATTTATAAAAGTAATCGGGAGAAAACTTGCACATATAACAATAAGGAGAGGGAGGAAAAACAGGAGCATAACAGATAAAAAGGCTTAAAGAAGGTAATTACTCACAAAAAACTGTACAAACTAGCCAAAGTTGCTCTCAGACAGGGATCGGTTGCTGTGCGGGATGTCGGCATACGAGATCTGAGGTATTGTTAGCTGACTGGGGCATTGTGGGTAGAGGGAGGAGCTCAAGAGTTGGATCAAAAAGTCTAGTGTATGTGGCTGAGTCAGATCAGATACCCACATGTTGAGGAACGAATGAAAAGGATATCATCATATCCCGTTATGTATTCATCATAAGGGCAGATCCATGTTGCCTGACTTTCATCTGGTTCAACACATGGGTTTGTTGGATTTCACTGGAACAGACCTTGCCACCAATTTTGAAGCTTCTCAGATGCAAGACTCTGACTCCTCCCCTATCCATAATTCCCTCCACTCAACCTTAGTTCCCCAGCTCTCGTTTGCCACCGGAAGACTTCAGACGCTTTCCATGAGGGTTCAGCTAACAGTTTATATCCTTCGGATTATAACCATCTTATAACCCTTTTCTCCTTTCCCTACTAACAGACATCCCTCTCTAGCTTTAGTTTATAAAAGTAACATATTAACAATTACAGTTATGCGTAGAATTCAAGGATTAGTGCTTTACATAGGACTTGGGTAGTAGAAGTTACCAGTACACTGCAAAAGCATTTAAATCTTAGTGTGCAGTGTGTACAGGGTTAGTCGTAGCTGACTTGCAATGCATTTTTTCTTATAAGAAATAGTAGCATCTCTTTTTAGTATTTTGTAGTTCCAGTGCACCTTTTTTTCTAATGGTTGGTTATAGTGGGTACTTTGGCTAATTTAATCATGTCTGACGGGTCACGGATTCAAAAGTGTACTGACTGTGGACACAAACTTCCTCCTCAGGATCTCCCATGTGTACTGTTTGGGTGCTGCCCACCTTGATACTGAATTCCAAGCATGTGCCTCTTTCGGTTCTAGGGCACTTCAGACTAGGCAAGAGAAGCTCATAGTCAAGGGCTTCCTCCCTTCACAGGCAGGTAGGGGAGGAATCAGAGCTTCAAAATCAGTGTTCAGGTCAGATCCAGTTAAATCCGACAACTCATGTTGAATCAGACAACAGTGGATGATCAATTCTCTTCATAACATGACAAAATAGAGGATGGTTTCCCCAAAACGGAACTTACCTGCCTGGCTTGTACTCTTGCTAACCAACCGTCACTTTCACAGGATGACTGAAAGTTGTGCTCTCTTTGGTGGCAAAAAAAGCTCTGAGCGTTTTTTTGCTAAAAGTGTTCTTTTATAGGGGTTCTACATGAGCTCTTGACAGCTGGAGCTAATGGAAAGCACCCAAGGCTTTGTTAAGCTGACCAGTTACAGTGGGTAAGACACATATACCTTAGGCTACTAAAATAGTGATCTATGTTTTGAACATCAACCATTTTCATGATTTCAATAATTTCAGGCCCATTTGCTTAAAAAGTCCACTGTCTATACTTTAAACTAATAACATTAGTACAGACATCCACCTCCACAAAAAAGTGGGAAATTATTTTCATTTACTACACATGTAATATGATAAACACTTTTTACGCCCCCGAAGCCCACAATCACAACATTATATTAACTTTAACTAGCTGTTTCTGGCCTTTCTTCTCTTGTTGTAGTGTAAAGCCCAGATTAGAGTTAAGAAAAAGTACTTTCTTACTATTATATTACTGCCAACCATAACGATCACTGACAAAACTCCCCACTTCACATTTAAATACCTCTACAGACGTATACATAACTGCTTTATAATACAACATGCAATTTACATCATAAAATTTATTATACAAAGATAAAAACTTTTTTTGTACTTATTTTTCTAGTCCCATCAGTGTCTTTCTAAACATTAATATCAATCAAACTTTTATCCTTCAGAGTTCTCCCACCAGTTTAACACAGTCAACAAACTTACAGTCTTTTCAGACACTTCTTGCTTAGCAGCAGCATGCGTGTCTAAACTACATTTAATGAGATTATTATGATGATGCTTTACAGTTTTCACATTTACTCACCAACTTCATATTGTTGCTGGTTTTATTCTTGATCAACTCACCCTCCCAACACCAGTCCCTGGCTAAAGTCCAAAATAGTCCTGATTCTTCTAGTAAGCCCCTGGGCTTTTTTTCTATCACTCAAACATTTTTCTTTGGAACACTGGGGAAAGTTTTACCAGCAATGTCGCTCTATGGGTTTTGCTATTGTCAGAAACATGGGAATCAGTCCCGTTCAGTTTGTTGACTCACCCAGTTTGCTAAATTTATTTCCTCCTTAGCGTGTTGTACATATATCCAACCTTTCAAAGAAAATTTTGAAGAAAGCTGGATTATGCACCTACCTCTCAACATCCCCTGACTGCTGTGATATACTAGCTTATTTTATGCTAGTGAATAATCATTTTCCATACACACATTGGTGTCCCCAGTTTTTAATGTGTTTCCCTTCTGCCAAATAAACTGGTATGATTGTATATTTACAAATACAGGTCATAGCAGCTTCAATTACCACATCCTACTGTGGAACAGCAGACCAGTTGTTTATTTGTACTTTCCGAAAACTAATGCAACTTACACTTTCCAGTTTCTCTGGTATAGCAGAAAATCTCAGTTTCTTTCCATGTACACTTCACTATTTTTTGAAATAGTTCTTGAAAAGCCTCATACTCAGCCAGTCTTTCCTTCATTTTAAACATCTGATTTCTTCAGTTTTTTCAACTCATCTGATTAACTACTTAAAGCTTCTACTCTTTTCAGCCTTTTGTCATTTAACTTCACCTATTCCTCCAGTGTCTCACATGTTTTAAACATCTCTGAGTACACTATTTTATTTTACCTTGTAAATTACCAGAATACATCCCATGTATGACAGCAGAAGCTTGAACTGTTTTTTGTTTAACAGTTGAAAAATTCTTCCCACACAGAGCATGTTCTTTTCCTTTTCTGCTTACTTTTCTCTTACATTCTCCAAAGTTCTTTTTTGCTTGGCATCCAAGCAGTGTAATGTGCCTGTGCCTTCTACAAACAAATTAAGCACACAAAAGAAATAACTTCAAGGAAGTTGCTGCAGTATTGATGCTGTGTACAATATTCAACCTGCAGTCACCTTTATCTTCAATATGCACTGTATTGTTCTTGCTGCTTTGACATCAAAAGCTTTATTGCAAATATCATGCTGTTTTAACTAGTGTGATGCTCTTGAATATTTTTGTATTGATAATGGTAAAACAAAGCATTTACCATTACTTACTGTAAACCCATTTTTGAATGAAGTTGTCACTGCCAAATTCTGTGCATTCATGCAATCAAAATATTGTCTGTAAATTTGCAGTTGTCTTTCTCCATATGCATTGTAAATATTTGTCTACGTTAAAATATCTGTTGTAGTTCTGCATTTTACTGTCTTTGCTATACTAAACTGTTGACCTTATGGGGGCAGGCCATAAATAAAATGGGCCTGGTGACCAGCCCATCAACCCAACTATCGAATGTCAACAAATTAGAAGTCAGTAACAGAATTTTTTACACAGTATATCATAATATTTACTGGATTTAAAAGCGTATCATATTTCATACTAGAAAAGCTCTAATCAACCTAATCCGTAAGTATATAGCCATCTTGGAAGTTTTTACTAGAAAAGTGTTGGTCTGGTTAAATTCTTCATGCTCTGAAGGGATCACAGATAGATTCCTCATCTGATATCACATAATAAGAATGCAACTACAATTTCAACTAGTTCCATATTTCTATCATGCAAACCCTGTAGAGCATACACATTCTGGATGTCAAAACACACTAAATATCGACACTAAAAATATAAACCTACAAAGGTTGAAATGCAAAAATATCAACCAGCTTTATTTGCAGTTTCTGAGATCATGGCAGACGGGACTGGGTTTTTGCCCTTTGCCCACTATAATGCAATCTCAGAATGGTTCCCTGCACACAGCATGTTTTCTTTTTTCCCTTCATTTTACATGTTTTACATTTTGACCTTTTTGAATCGATACTTCTGCTGTCAATAATAATCAGAGTGTTTGATGTTCTGAATGTATTCTGTTGAGACAAAAAGGTTATGAATAAATAAAACACTTCCCTGCAGCTTCTAGTGGATAAGAATCCAATACAGGCACTGTACCTTTGAATACACGGAGTGCTATCATTATACTGGAACTAGGTTTCTGTAATTGCACAAAGGCTCTCTTTCAAGGATAAGGAATGCCTGAAGTTCAAAGATTTTATTATTTAGGCTCCTGGCATTCAGCTATTTTGATATTATTTACACCGGAATCTGCAAAGTTCAGATGTCCATCAGGTGATCTCAACCTAATAAAGGCACTACGGGGATAGCAATTATTTTAGCCAGTATGTGACAAACAAGGAATTAAAGGTGCAATCCATCTCTACCCCATTAGGAAGATCTATTAACCATTTCCTCCCAAACCATGTATCTCCCTGGAATGGGACCGATTCCAATTATTTAAGCCAGTTTATTTTACCACTGAGTTTAGGCATCATTTTTGATGAAGGTAAAATGTAGCTTAGTGCCAGGGCCTTGCACTCCATAAAGGACATCAGTACAGAACTCAACAACATCTCTGTATCTCCCCCAGGGTAAAATGCCTAAGACAATGAACAGAATCAACATGGAACTTTTTCAAAAGCAGGCAGTTTTCGTCAAAGGCAGATTCTATATACTTAACCTCAGAAATCTGTGTGTGTGTGTGTGTGTGTGTTTTGCATTACCCTAGATGAAAGTTTACCTGTCCATGCAGTTTATCTCAATCTGGCTACAACATTCAGCACTACACCCTACTCCAGAATCACACAATCTCAGTGCTCTACAGGTAAATGCAGCTATAACAACTTGGGGTCTGACCCCTGGTTACATGGTCATACATAATGGGAACGGAGAGAAGAACTCATTATCCTCAATAATCTCTGTCACCAAATGAGTCCCTTAAGGTTGCCTTGGGGTCATTCTTTATTAGCATCTTCTGGCTTACCAGACATGCAGATGACTGCAAACTCTGTTAACCTTGCTGACAATACCTTCCTTCAAATGGCACTTGACATTATGATTGAATGGTGCAGCAAGAATTGCCTTGCCTTCAATGTAACAAGTGCAGCATTCTGGCATCTGGCAATGTCCCATCCATTTTAAATGCAAACAATGGGCAACAATTAAAACCTCCCAAAACAGTAGCCACCCTGGAACCCTTATAAAATATGACCTGTCATCTGATACCTCTATTGCCACAACTGTCTGCAAAGCACATGGAACTGGCCACTTGTTCCCCTGCTGGGTTGCAAACCATGGCAGGAAGGCAACTGCCCTCCTATATTCAAATCTTACCAGACAAATTATCCAGTATCACATATTATTTAATACAAATGGTGAAGATGGCAGAGTTTTGTAAAATCTTACCATGACCTTAGACATCCTTCTCTTCTATATGCTGCAGTATCCATTACATGAGGGAGTCAGCCTCTGGCTGACTCGTACGTTCAGCCACTTTACCACAGATAAATGCTACTTTTGAAGGTATGTGCGATGGCACATATCACCCAGTGTACGTCGGCCATAAACAGATGTCAGGTATAAAGCGGAAGTCAGCACGCACTTACCTTAGAACTGAATGCTGCCGGGCACCAGCCTGAAGGGAGTGAGTACCCAGGAGTCAGGCAAGCATCAGGGGGAAAGGCACGGTGGGAAACTATATTGCAACACACAGAAACGAAGGACATCTAAGGTTATGTTAAGATTTTACACAACTATACTATGTCCTTCTGTTCATATGCTGCAGTATCCATTACATGAGGGAGACTGCCAAAGCTCATGGTGCAGTAGGGTTAGGAGAAGGAACAGAGTTGTTTTCCACAAAGCCATGCAAAACAGCCCTAGCAAAACCTGCTCTGGACCTGAAAATGCCATCCAACTTGTAGTGTTTGGGGAAAGTGTGGACAGATGACCATGTAACTGCCCCTAAAAAGGCAGCTGTAGCCAAACCTTTAAAGAAAGGCCCAGAAGAAGACACAGCCTTGGTGGAGTGTGCCTTCACTGGGAAAGGAAGTTTCTTACCACTGGCTGTGTAGTAGAAGGTAATGGCTCCAGAGATCCAGGAAGAAATAGTTTTCTTGGAAACGGGGTGTCCCAGGGCTCTTGGGTGATAGGGTCTTTATCTCCTATCTGATTTTCAAATGGATTTGGTCTTAGCTAAGTAGAATCTGAGTTGACTATGCACATCCAATTGTGGCAAACAGAAAGTAGGCAGATTGATGGCCTGATTCAGGAAGAGTTCATTAACTACCTTGGGCATGAAGGATGTGCTGGTATGCAGGCAAACCTTGTCCCTATGGAAAACTGTGAAAGGGGGGGGTGAAGCCACAAGGGCTTGCAGTTCAGAGACTCTTCTGGCTGAAGTACTAGCCACCAAAAGAACGATTTTCCATGTGCAGTTTTACAGAGTGAAGTCCTTAGCTGGTTCAAAGTGAGGTAAGGTAAGTTTTCCCAACACAAAGTTAAGGTCTCAAGGAGGAGGGACAGGTTTCCTTGGAGGTCTGATGTGCAGGACTCCTTTTAGAAAAGCTTGACTTCCAGCCTGGAGGCCAAGGGAGGAGTCAAGGGTACACATACTGAAATAGCAGAAAGATGTGCCTTGATGGAAGAATATGACAAGCATTCTTCAATTCACACAGGTTAAGACAGAACCACTGGAGGTTCTACAGACAGTGGTTGTGAGTCATGTTTGAGACACCAAGTCGAAAATCATTTGGATATGTAGGATTTTCTGGTAGCGGGTTTTCTGGCTTCCTGCAGAACTTAAAGCACGTTCTCAGTATAAAGGTGTCTAAACGGAATTAATGCCATATCACCCACAGTGTTCGGTTCAGGGTATATATAGTTTCATAGGTTGGTACTAGGCTATTGGCCCTAGGGCCTATACAAGCCTAGCCATAAAAATTCCCTGGTTATTTCTTCCCACACTATTTACTTCCCTGGACCCCTGTCTAGCAGGGTGACTGACGTGATCCCTGGGGTGAATTTCCTTTCTCCCATCCAGTCATCAAGGTTCCTTTTGAAGAGGGCCAAAGAGATGCTCTATTTGACATGTATGGGCAGTCTATTCCAGAGTCTGGGCAGTCTCTGGGTCAGGAACCTATCTTCCTCCAGCATGTTTTATTTATTGTGATGACAAGGGTTTAGATCCCTGGAGTGTGTGGCTCTGAAGGATTGGGATTTCTTTAAGTGTAGCATGTCCAACAGCTTTGGGTTTGACATGGCCTTGTATGTTAAGCAGAGATCGCTCGGAGTAGACGATATGCAACAGAGTATAGCTGGAGTTTTTTAAGGGTGTAAGACAGTTTACTTTTCCTGTGTGAGTAGGTGCATCCCGAGGGGTAACTAGTGGTGATTGCCATTGGCTAGATGATGTAGAAGGGGGAACCCAATGCTGTCTTGGCCAAAAAGGGGTCACCAAAAAGATTTCCGGTTGTTCTCTCTGAATTTTCAGTAGAGCTTTCTGTAGAAGAGGGAAGGGAGGAATGCACACGTGAACACCCTCTTCCATGGAAAGAAAAGTGCATCCACCTTCCATGCCCCCAGGAGTATATATACTGGTGCAGTAACTTGGGAGTTGTCTGTTCATGGAGGAGGCAAACAAGTTTACCTGAGGTGTACCCCATCAATGGACCAGTTCCAGGAAAACATCCCTGTTTAACATCCATTCGTGGGATTGCGTCATGGACCTGCTTAGAGAATCTGCCATTACATTCTGGGCTGAGGGGATGCAGATGACTAGGAGAGACACCAAACTCTGTTGAGCAAACTCCCATGCATAAAAAGGCAGTCTGCATAGGATGTAGGACTTTGTCCCCCCTTGCTTGTTGAAATACCACATCACTGTGGTGTTGTCTTTGTACCATCCCAGCACTCCTGGGAGGAGGTGAGCATTGAAGATGCGTAGGGCAAAGATCAAGGCTCTCATTTCATTGATGTTATGTTCTCTCTGCTAGTAGGGGGTCTACACATCTCTCACTCTCCAGTCTCCAAGGGTTGCCACCCAACCCAAGTCTGATGCATTCGTGTACCGATCCTGGCTGGGGGTGGGAGGGTGCAAAGGAAGGCCTGGATTTTTTGAAATCTGAGCAATCCACCACTGTAGCTCCTTGGATAGGCACGGTAAGAATGGGACTATAAACTGCAGAGGGTGTAGGTGTTGCTTCTAGACATTCCTTAGGTACCACTGAAATTTTCTCATGTGTAGTCTTGCCAAGAGTGCAATAGGAATGGTGGAAGCCATGAACCCCAGGAGTCTTAGGAACTCCCTGGCTGACAGAGCTTGGAGAGGTAGTAGTTCCTGGAAACATATAGTGAGGTTTAGAATTTTGTCGGGAGGTAGGCAGGCCATCATTTGCACCGACAGAATCCTGAAACCCAGAAATACATGGTCCTGGAAGGTGATCAGAGAGGATTTTTAGAGGTCTATGGTGAACCCTAGCCTTTTCAACAGGGACATGGCATAATCCAGGTGCTCTTGTACCAACTGTGGGGACAATGCCTGGATGAGGATATCTTCCAGGTAAGGGAAGAGTTGAATCCCCTGCATTCTGGTGACAGCAATAACTGGGGCTAGACACTTTGTGAACACTCCTGGGGCCGTGGAGAGACCAAAACTGAAAATGCGAGGAACCCACTGAGAAAAGTACAGTTGTGTACCTACCATAAATGTAGATGTTCGAGTGTATTCACTGTTGCAGTCATTACACTTGGGTTATCCTGCTGGCAGGCTACCCACAGTCGGCCTGAATTCCAAAATCCTGGTACGGCGTCACTTGCTGTCGCCTCTTCCCTGACGTCAGTGCGCCAGGGGTATAAAAGATGCAGCCGATGCCATTTTCTTCAGTTTTTCTTGCCCCAGATGTCAGGTGCCCCCAAAAGGGTAGGCTAATAATTCTGCTCATAAAAAAAGCATGCACTAACATAAACATTACCTTCATCTACAAGCAAATACACCACATAGGTTGTATAGAATAGAGAAGTACAGATAAGTCCCAGCAATGAAAGGGGGATGGAGGGAGGTAACCAGGACTACAACAGTGAATACACTCGAACATCTACATTTATGGTAGGTATACAACTGTACTATGTTCATCGTGTTTCACTGTTGCAGTCATTACACTTGGGTTGAATCCCAAAGCTGAGGTTGGGTGGCTGGGCCTAGATAGAATTAGGAGTGGCAATGAGGCCCTGCAGAACTGCAGTGGCGAAGCCTGCTCTGGATTTAGAGTAAAGAGGTAAGTGGTAGTGCTTTGTAAAAGTGTGCACTGAAGTGCAAGTTGCAGAAGTTGCAAAATGTCCTTTGTTGGAACTCCTCTGAGGAAGGCTGTTGAAGTGGCTGCTGCTCTGGTTGAATGTGGCCTAATGCCCTTAGGCACTGATTTGCCATGTTGTGAATAGCAGAAACGAATGCAGTGGCCTATCCATTTTGAAATAGTCTGCTTTGAAATAGCTTTTCCTTGTGATCCTGCAGCATATGCCACTAAGAGTTGCTCAGTCTTTCTGAAGGCTTTAGTTTTGTCCAAGTAGAAGCATAGCTGTCTGTGTATGTCCAAAGAATGCAGAAGTCTCTCCTCCTTATTCTCTGGGTTTGGATAAAAGGTAGGCAAATGAATGGTTTGGTTAAGAGCCACACTGAACACTACCTTAGGCATAAATGTTGGGTTTGTCCTTAGAGAAACCCTGTCCGGATGGAAAATAAAAGGTTCCACAGCCATTAGTGCCTGTAACTCTGAGACTCTTCTTGCTGAGGTTATTGCTAGGAGCAGAGCTGTTTTCCATGATAAGTATTTTATCACAGCTGTATTGGCTGGCTCAAAAGGAGGCCGTGTGAGCTTTTCCAAGACAAAATTGAGGTCCCATGCAGGTGTTGGAGCTCTCCTTGGAGGTCTTATGTTTTTGGTCCCTCTGAGGTACTGCCTTAGCAGTGGATGTGAAAAAATAGGTGGATCCGTATTGTAATGAGCTGAAATGGCAGAGGCATGGATCTTAATTGATGAGAAGGTTAGGCCTTGGTCCAGCATCTCAGTTAGGTATTGTAAAATCTGAGGAATATTTGGAACAAGCATGTCCATTCCTTGTGACTGGTTCCAAGCACAGAATCTCTTCCATTTTTCTGTATAAGATTTTCTGGTGCTGGGCCTCCTGGCCTCCAAAATAACATCCGTAACTGCTTTACAGAGAGGGGTGTTCTGAATGGTTAAATTATCAGCCATGCAGCCAGATTTAGGGTTCTGAGTTGGCTGTGCAGGATCGGATTGTTTTGTTGGTTCAGCAAATGAGGAATTTGGGGTAATGTCCAGGCTGGGCCTTGAGACAAGCTCTTTAGGATTAGGTACCAGTGCTGGCGTGGCCAATCTGGGGCAATCAATATAATTTTTGGCTTCTCGTCTGACCTTTAGGAGTACCTTGGGGAGGAGAGGCAATGGAGGAAAGGCATATACTGTAAGGGTTTTCTAGCTGAATGATAGGGCATCCACTTTCCATGCTTGTTTGTGATAAGTCCTTGTGCAGAATCTCTGTAGTTGGCAGTTGTGAGGGGAGGCAAATAGATCTATGTCTGGGCATCCCCATTTCCTTGTTATCATGCTGAAGATTTGTGGATCTAGTTTCCACTTGTGAGGATCCTTGAGATTTCTGCTTAGTTCGTCTGCCAGAGTATTTGTCTTTCCTGGCAGGAATTGCGCTTGCAGGTGTACTTGATAAGTGAATGCTGTGTTCCACAAAGTCATGGCCTGTCTGCAGAGGGGGTAGGAATGTGTGCCTCCCTGCTTGTTTATGTACCACATGACTGTAGTATTGTCCGTCTTTACCAGCAGTTGTCCTGGATGAAGTAGATCCTTGAAGGCTGTCAGGGCATTCTGAACAGCTAGCATCTCTTTTTGATTGATATGAAGATGCATTTGGCTTGCTGGCCATGCTCCCTGAATACATTTTCCTGCCATGTGGGCCCCCCCAGGCATAATCTGATGCATCTGTTGTTAGTGTTTGCCTGGTCGTGGGTAGAGTGAATGGCTGTCCCTTGTTGTGGTGACAGGCCTGTGCCCACCATCGAAACTCCTGTTGCAGGCAGGGAATGAGGGTAATTAATGCTTCCAGGCTGTGGCAATGTTGAGTCCAAACACTTTTTAAATACCATTGTAGTTTCCTTATATGCAGTCTTGCATATGGAATTAGTAGAATGCAGGAAGCCATGAAGCCCAAAGCCTGCAGAATTTTTCTTGCAGATAACTGGGTCTTTGTTGCCAACATTTTGAAGTAAGAAGTCAGTTGTCTTTGTTTGTCTGGCGTGAGATAAGCCATCTGGGCAGTTGTATTTAAGCTTGCACCCAGGAATATTATCTCTTGAGAGGGTACTATTTTTGTTTTCTTTTCGTTTACCGTGTACCCTAGGCAAATTAGTAATCCTTTTACAAACACCAGATGCTTCAGTAGAACGTCTTTGTTCTCTGCTTGAATAAGGCAGTCGTCCAAGTAAGGGTATATTTGAATTCCTCTGTCTGCAGAAAGCAATTACTGGTGCCAGGCATTTTGTGAAGACCCTGGGCGCAGCAGATAAGCCAAAGGGCAGTGCAGAGAACTGGAAGTGCATTGATCCAGCTATGAATCTCAGGTATAGTCTGCAATTTTGTCTGATTGGGACATGCAGGTATGCCTCTTTTAGGTCCAAAGTTACAAGCCAAACCTTCTTGCACAGCATGGGCAGAAGCTGCTGTAGAGTCAACATTTTGAATTTTGGAACGTCCAAAAAAGTGTTTAGAATAGACAGGTCCAGTATTGGTCTCCAGGCTTTGCCCTTTCTGGGTACCATGAATAGTCTTGAGTAACATCCTTGTCCCTGCTCTTGCTGTGGTACTCGCTGAATGGCCCTCATGTCCATGAGGGATGTAACTTGTTTTTGTGCCTCTGCTCATTGATTTTCTGGCAAGTCTGGCATACCTTTTGCCTTTGGCAGGGTGTGAAAGTGGAACCTGTAGCCCTGGGACACTATATTCAAGACCCATTTGTCCTGGGTGATTACATGCCAATTTTGTGAAAAAAGTGCTAGTTTTCCCCTTAAGGGAGCTGCCAAAAGATAAGTGCTTGGTATTGGAAGAGGAAAGTGATTGGGATTGTTTTCTATATGTCTGTGATTTGCCTTCTCCACTTTTGGAGGTAGAAGCACCCCATTGTTTAGGCCTGTATGAGCCTTGGGGCTGGGATCTGCCTCTAGGGTGTCTGTATCTGCCTCTTTGTGGCCTGTCTGACACTGGAAAGGACCAATTCTTTGAAGGCCAGTTCCTGCTAAATCTGGGTGGTTGTACCTGTAAGAAATCCTTAAATGTCTGCATAGATTTCGCTTTATCCTCCATTTTCTTCAACACCTCTTCTGCCTTAACATCAAACAAAGTATCATGCTGTAAAGCAGCATCCAATAATTTTGCTTTAACATGATCAGGCAGATTTTGTTCCTTTAAGCAAGCATACCTTCTAATGACAGTACCCGTAACAGCGGCCCTGCAAGAGGCCTCCAGTGAATCAAAACCACATTGCAAAGTATGTTTTCCCACTTGTTCAGCTGCATGCAATAAATCCTGCATTTCCTTGTTATCTGCACATTCAGAATTTGTCAACATTTTCTGTTTTAGCAGTGACATTAAATATTGCTGATATTTAAGCATACGAAACTGACAATTTAAAGCCCTTACAGCCAAAGTAGCAGAAGTGTAAACTTTTTTCCCCCATCTGTCCAGTGCCCTAGAATCCCTATCAGAGGGGACAGGGTTTTTCGCAGTGAAAAACTTGACCCCTTTGGGACCCTGAGATATAGTTTCTGGGTCTGCAGCAGGGTTTTTATATAGAAATTTGTGGGAATCTGGAACCGTGTAGTATCTGTCTGGCTTAACCGGTGCAGGGGGTAAAGAGTCAGGAGACAGGCTGGACTCTGAAAATACATCATCTACTATGTCTAGAACAGGTGGAATAGCAAGAGGTCTGTGCTGAGGTAGTAAACAAAAGTCTCTGAGCCTTTTCTTAGATTGAGTAATCTTGGCTCTCCCAGAGAAAGTGCTCCCTCATGGTGTGAAGGGTTTCCCCAAAAGAATAATCCTCAGGAGGAGAGGTCGAAGGAATAGACTCTTCAGCATCAGAATCCTCATAGGGAGGAAGGGAGTATATCCCTGTTCAGAAGAGGAATCAGAGGAAATGGAAACCTGATCTGAAGATTCATATTCTGTCTCTTGCCTAGGCCTCTTATCTGGAGGGGGATGGGAACCCCTGATCAACGTAATTAGGTCTTCGGCCATTTTAAGCATCTGTTTTCTAGGCATGGAAGTCTGTGCAGGAGAATGCTGTACTTGTTTCTTTGTCTTAGAGCTGCTTTAGTCTTTGCCTTTGAAGCTGAGGTTGGCTTAACATATAACTGTGTAGGTCTGAAAACACCCTCAGAAGCCGATGCCTGCTCAGCGGCTCCAGATCCATCTGAGGGAATAGTTTCCGAATGTCCAATACCTCGAGTATCCAGAGGCCTAGTCGGCTCCACGTGGGAGTCGAAAGCGGCCTGTGACTCTGAGGTAGCGGGCGTCAGGGGCTGCGAAAGCGCCTCAGAGAACCGGCGACTGGCTTAGCGGAGGCCTCATCGTCAGTTTTGGACCTCGGATGCCTGTCCTTTTCCTTGCACTTTTTATAAACTCTGGTCGGCTGTTCTGACAGCATTAAATAATTAAATCTTCGGCCAAAGTAATGAAAGGCAAAATTGAACCCACGCTTAATAGTGCTTTGGTTAAATCTAGCACAAAACCGACAGTTAGCAACGTCGTGGTCAGGGCCTAGGCAAGGAATACAGTAAGAATGAAAATCCCTATTGTATTATTTATGCCCTCAGTGCTAATGGAAACCACATCCCACAATGCTGAATCCTACACAAATGCTTTCTACGGACATCTCCAAGAATGCATGGATCGTGCAATCCCAAATAAAACCAAGACCCTCTGCACCAAAGGAAAGCGTCCTGTCTGGTGGACCCCAGCCATAAACAAATTGTATAACAGAAGAAGGAAGCTACTGCAAGACAGAGCAAAATCCCATAAAGGGAAGGCATCTCTGATCAGCACTAGTAGAAAGCTACGTTCTCTCATAAAAATATCCAAGGCCAACTTTGAGAGAAAAATCGCCAAGGACACTAAAGATAACCACAAGGCAATCTTCAGTTATGTTAGAAACATGGGCGGAAACACTCAGATATGCTCAGAGTTAGTACACAATGACAAAAAATTTACCGAACCCACAGATATTGCCAACATTCTGGCAGACAGGTTCAGTGCAAATTTCTCCCCTCCCTCACCTCCTAAAGAAGAAATACTCATCCCAGCTGAATGTAACCTCCCTGTCATCTCTGATGTCCAGGTGAGAACCGCCCTCAACAAAGCAAAAAACACAGCATCTATGGGACCTGATGGTATCCCTGGCTGCGTGATACGTGAACTCCAAGAGGAGCTAAACCCGCATATAAAAATGTTATTTAACCTTAGCCTTACTACAGGATATGTACCTGAACACTGGCATACAGCAACAGTGGTACCACTCCACAAGGGAGGCTCCACTACAGACCCTGGGAACTACCGCTCCATAAGCTTGACCAGCCTGGTTTGCAAAGCTATAGAAAGAATTATTATGGAACTCATAAACAACGACATCGGGGACCTACAGACACTTGATCCCACCCAGTTCGGCTTTGTAAAAGGCAGATCCTGCCTTTTGAACCTGGTTGACTTTTTCGAAACAGTCACTAGAGCCATTGATGAGGGCAAGGCAGTCCATACAGCCTACCTGGACTTGGGTAAAGCCTTCGACACAATACCCCACTCGGGGATCATAGAAAAGCTAAACAGCTTAAAAGTAAATACATATGTCACAAGATGGGTTGCAAACTGGCTAAAGAACAGAACCCATAAAGTCAAGATTGCGGAAGCCATGTCAGACTCAAAGCCAGTCACAAGTGGTGTCCCACAGGGCTCTGTCCTGGGACCCCTCTTGTTCAGCATTTACTTCTCAGATGTGAAAGCAAACATGGGAGGGTTGTGGCTGACAAAGTTCGCAGATGACTGCAAACTAGGCGCCATAGTCGATACACCAGCTGACATACATCCTACAGAAAGACCTCACCGAAAAGGACAACTGGTGCTGGAATCATGGCCTTAAACTGAATGCCAAGAAATGTATAGTCATCCCCTTTGGGAAAAACAAAATACCCACAAATTATCACATAGACAGTAACCCACTGAGTACCGAAAAAGTAATCAGAGACCTGGGGACCCAAGTTGATAGTGACCTCTCATTTGACACCCACATTGCCAAAGTGGTTAGAAAGACTTTCTACCTTACCCACCTCATCATGAAGGGGTTCACATCCAGATCAAAGGAGGTCATCGTACCCCTGTACTCCTCCCTTATCAGGCCCATGATCGAGTACAATGCCCCATTTGGTATGTACCTCACCCGGCACTTACAACAGCTGGAGAGACCCCAGAAGTACCTCACCAAGAGGATCAAGGGTTTCCAACATATGTCATATGCTGCCAGGCTAAAGAAACTCCAGCTCTATTCAGTAGCATACCGCCTGCTCAGAGGTTATCTGTGCCTGACATACAAGGCCATGTCCAACCAGGAATTGATGGACATGCTCCAACTCAAAAAATCAAAATCCATAAGAACCACGAGAGCCAAAGATTTAAACCTCAGTACAAACATGAATAGAACATGCTGGAGGGACAGATTCATAACTCAGAGGCTTCCCATACTCTGGAACAAAATCCCAGTCCATGTCAGGCAGAGCCCTTCACTGACTCTCTTCAAGAGAAATCTTGACGAGTGGATGGGCGATCGTAGGTTTACCCCGGGGGTCACCCCTGTATCGCTACTTAGAGGCACAGTAAACTAATTTTAATAAGTAAGGGGGTCTTCAATGTGTCACTACTAGACAAAGGCACAATATTCTAAATTTATTCTATACACCTTAGTACCACTACATGGGGTGGCGAAAGCCACATCTCTAGGGCTAGACTTGCAAATGCCTCAGGGCAGATAGCCTAGTACTAAACTATGAAACTATTTGCTTCCCACAAGAAATACAATTGTTAACTTTTTCTGACATCGGTCTGGAGCAAGAAAAAAAGTTTCCCCAATGGGGTACTTAGCTTTAATGAAGACTTCGGATCTGAAATTCGGATTTGAAAATCTCAGGAGTCGGCCGACCGGCACTTGCGAACTGCTTTTGCTTTGGGCACCACGCGGCAAGAAAGACTGAAGAAAATGGCGTCAGCTGCATCTTTTATACCCCTGGCGCACTGACGTCAGGGAAGAGGCGACAGCAACCGGCCGACCAGGACTTTGGAATTCAGGCCGACTGCGGGTAGCCTGCCAGCAGGATAACCCAAGTGTAATGACTGCAACAGTGAAACACGATGAACATCAAAGTAATTTCCTGAAAAGTGGGTGAATAGGGATGTGCAGGTAAGCATCCTGTATGTCTAAGGACACCATGTAAGCTTGAGCGAGGACCAGGGGGAGTAGAACAGGAAGAGTCAGCATCCAAAAGGAGGGGACCTTGAGGAAGGGGTTGAGATGGAATAGATCCAAAATAGATCTCCATGGGTCTTCCTTCCTGGGGACCAGGAATATTCTGGAATAAAATCCTTTCCCTCTTAGATCTAGAGGTACCTCTTGGATAGTGCCTTGAGAAAGAAGGGAGTGCAGGACTGAGGAAAAAAGCCATTTGGTCGTCTCGAGGGGGTTGCGGAATTCCCTTGATGGATGGTCTTGTTAAACAGGCCCAAGAGTCCTGGGTAATCTGTTTCCAAGCAGGCAGGGAGAGAGAGAGAGAGAGATATAGGGAGAGGGGAGTAGCTGGACTAACGGTCTGGTAGTCAGAGGCTACCAGGTTTGGCCTGAAAGGGTTGCTTTTGGGCTGGTGTGGAGGTAGAAGACCTGGAATGGATCTGCCATTTGGAGTCATTTATCTCTTTGGAAGACAGGTGTTTAGAAGGCCTTCTCACAAAGGTAGTTTTGGCCAGGTAGTCCCTCTGGAAGTAGGGGAAGTACAGTTGTGTACACTTACCATAAATGTAGATGTTCAGGTGTATTCACTGTTGCAGTCATCGCATTTGGGTTATCTGCTTGCAGTAGCCCTCAATCGGCCTGATTAACTAAGTCTTGGGTCCTGCATCGGTTGCTGTCTCTTCTTCCATGATGTCAGGTTGTCAGGGGTATAAAACATGCAGCCGACATCATTACATCAGTCTTTCTTGCCTTGCAGTGCCCGAAGCAGAAGCAGTTTACAAGTGCCAGTCGGCCAACTCTTGAAATTTTCATTTTCGAGTTTCAGAACCGAAGTCTTCAACTAAAGCGAAGTACCCTGTTGGGGAAACTTTTTCTTACTCTTTACCAATGTCAGTAAAAGTTAATAATTGCATTTCATGTGGAAAGCAAATACCTCAAAGATTTTCATTCATACTGTATTCCTTGCCTAGGACCTGACCACGACATACCTCGCTGTCGGTTTTGTACCTTATTTAACCAACGAACTATCCGTCGTCGGTATATTTACGCTTCTAAATATTTTGGTTCTCGGTTCAGTTATCCAGATATGTCATCGGTTAGCCACCTGACTACCGGCATTCTGAAAAAATGTAAAGATAAAGACAGAGACAAACCACCTAGGTCCAAAGCTGCCAACAACGCTTCTCTTAAGCCAGTTCGCCGGTACTCAGTGAGACGCTTTCGCAGCCCCTGATACCCGCTACATCTGATTTGTAGGCCTCTACTGAGACCCATTCGGAGTCCAGTATGCCAATGCAACAGTGAAACACGAAGAACATCAGGGGATGCAAATATGTTGGAGGTCCTGAATCTCTTTGCCCTTCTCCTGAAGGGCCTTAAAGAGCTCTGCAGCCGCAGAGCCAAACAAAGCCTTGTTATATAGGGGTGCATCCATAAGTTTTGCTTTGATATCATCTGGCAAAGGCTTCAGCCTGAGCCAGGAATATCACCTAGGTATTGACCCTGAGGCAGCAGCTCTTGCTATGGCCTCCACTGCATTATAAATGCACTTTATAGTGTGTCTGGTAACTTGACTGCAGGAATTCAAAAGGCTAGCAATTCTGGACTTATTAGGGGAATCAGGCGATTCACCAAATTGTTTAATGGCATCAGTCAACACAGCTAAGGAGTATTTGGCCATATGAGTCTGATAGTTTATGGCTCTTACAGCTAAGGTGGCAGAGGTATAAACTTTTTTACCCAACCTCTCCATAATCCTGCTTTCCTTATCCAAAGGGAGCAAGAAGTAGAGAGGAATAGCTTACAGGTTTTATCTGCAGCAATATAGTAGAAGGCTCAGCAGGAGCCTTGTAAAGAAATTTTGCATCATCATGTACTTTGTAAAATCTGTCACGGTGTTTAAGTGCTGGGGGATGAGAGTCTGGTGAATTAGATGCAGCCAGGAAGGCATCCAAGAAAGCTGGAAGGACAGGGGGAACTTCAGACGGATAAGGGGACTCCATTTATAAGAGGTCAAAGTACGTCTTTTGAGTCTCAGAAACCTGACTGCAATCCATTTAAAAAAGTCTCTCATTTGAACAATGATCTCCCCAAAGGTGATGTCTTCCCCAGGGGAATCAGTGTTATTGGACTCCTCCTCTGGGGAAGTGTACCCCAATGGAGAAGTAAGCTGAGGGGTGTATGTAAAGGGACTCTTCCTCTGAAGATTCTTAATCCTCTGAGGAAATAGCCAAAGGCCTACTCCTAGGAGTGGAGACTGAGGGGGCCTGGGCAGGAGCAGATGTCTGGCGTAAGGCCAGGAGAGCATTAAAAAGGCCTTGGGTAAAGGCCTGCCAGTCAGGGACGTGATCAGACAGCATGGTCTGCTGAGTAGGCACGCTATACCTGGTCTTTTGTTTTTTCATTTTAGGGGCCTCCAACATAGGGGTATCTAAGATATGTTGGAGGGCCAGACATCGGGTGACATTCCACGATGTCCACGCCGGCTTTTGGAGATAATAATCCATGGTCCGTACCCCCCGGCTTCTGGGTCAAATGCCTGCATCTCCCTCTGGGAAGTGCTAGCAGTCTCCTTAATGGCTTTCTGCTGAGTACCCGTCAGCGAAGGGTCTGCTGGTTCCAACACAGCCTCCAGCCCTTCATCAGCCTCGAGAGGGACGGGCGGAACAGAAGGTACATTCATAAACTCAAGCCGAGGGTTCTTGGCCTTTTTGGTCAGAGGCTCCTCCAAAGGTCCCAATGTCGGATCCATGCCTCTAGCCAGGAGTTTTAAATATTGATTCTCTAAATATAGATTAGGAGCAGCAAGACGACTCCCAAGGGTCTTTGGTATAAAGGCCTTACAGATATCGCAAGATGTGTGACCGTGATCTGGAGCTAAACAGAAAAAACAGAGCTCGTGTGAGTCTTTATGTGAAATCTGCCTTCCACACCGACGCTTGCCCTTTCTACCTGACATTAACCCACAACACAGTAGCAAGAATTTAACAAAACCCTCCTATGGAGTACTTATTTGAGAATGGAGAAAGCACAAGGGCATTTTCCAAAGTGAAGCAACGACCGGAGCTGGCAGTCAAACAGGTGGCAGAAAAATTCTGGGGTAGGTGCGTGATGACGTCCGCTTTATACTCGATGTCTGTTTATGGCCGATGTACGCTGGGTGATGCGGGCCATCGCGCATACCCTCGCAGTAGTATTTATCTTTGGTAAATCAGACGGACATAAGAGTCAACCAGAGGCAGACTCCCTCGGACACTGCAGCATATGAATAGAAGGACATACAAAGATTCCTCACAAAGTAAATCCAAGGGCTTCTCTCTCTCCTCTGTATGTCACTGCTGTCTTAGAAGACACCTATGTCTGACATACAGAGTACTGAAGGATCACTTTCAACTTTGAAGCTCTTTACTTAGAATATCTCTGGCGACCTGAACAGAAGAGGGCAACTGCCTTCAAATGTTCACTACTAACACTGTCATAAAAGTGGTAACTTTACATTTTCATACCTAAGGAATAAACTCCCCCTCTCATAATTAAACTCAGCCCATCAATTAATTCCTTTAAGAAGGAACTACATGGGTACCTGTTAAATTCCAACAATGGGATCTGGAGTGTCATGTTCCTTGATATCAAGACCCTGAGCTTGTTCAAGCAACAACAACGTTATGAACTTCAGTTTTAGGCAGCAGATTTTCCTTCTGTATTTATACTTGTCTCACACCGACAGATCTGGCACTAATCTTCTGCAACTATCATACCAGCATTTTTGTTTTTGCTAATTTGTTTTCAGCATTTCCTCTACTTTACCTTGATTTTTAGATACCTACAACATACAGCTGAAGAAGCTAATTTGCTTCTCAGCCTTCTGGCTGAAATGGCAAATGACCAAGTCCCTGTGTTGAATATAACTTATAATTTACTATGACAATCCGTACAGCTTTTCTTTCTTTCAGTTCTTTCTCATAAAATTATTCGATGCCTTTATGATTCTCTCCATTTGGCAATTAGACTAAGGATAGTGTGGTGAAGATGTTATACATCTGAATTCTCACTAGTACAAATCAGAATTGCTGGCTTGTATATAGTGGACAACTCTGTGCATGTGACATCATCAGGTATCCCCCATCTCCAGAACACAGACTTTAATGCATTAATCACACTTAAAAGCGTCATGCCTATCTGTCTGATGATATAATGGAACTTGGAATAACAATCTGAACATGGCACACCAGACACCAAAAATTTATTAAATCAGGGCCTACTCTGCTTCATGGATGAACTGGAAAAGGTATGTTACTAACTCTTCCTTTGGATTGCTGTTTTGGTATGCACTTCAGATGTACAACTCATTACCACTTGTTCTATCTAAAATGTCATTCGTAGCACAAATATTACATACCTTGCTCTTTATTTGCACTTCACTATTCCCAGATGTGACAAATGCAGCTTTTAGAGTACTTGTTTTCTCATACATTTGGGAACTATTTTTCCATCTTTGTGCATGGATGCAATTTATATCTTCCTTAAAAGAAAAATAATAGAGTTTCTTTCCTTAACAATGACTTTTACCTATCCCAACCTTTCAACGAGACACTTTTTGTATATGAAAGCTACTTACTTGCCATAATATCTTCATGATCTAGGTCCATCCTCCAATAGTAACACTAAATGCCGTATGCACTATTCAGCTAAGTACCTTTACGCTTTTCCAAGCTCTAGGTTCCATAATGTTTACTGCCTTTCTGCTTTTCAAGACTGAAGGTGCCCTTAGAACTTGCATGTAAACAATGCATCATCAATTACAAACATCCATAAAAAAAAAATAGTTATATCTTACATGAGGAGACTGGTAAGTATGTTAAACTAGAGGGATATGGATCTTGAAAATCAATCTTTATGGCACGCACACAGCTTATGTACCTTACTTGAACTAGTCCATCCACTTTCAGGACTGAATCCTCAGCTCATCTTCCTGGACAGTACAGACAACAGCAGACTCAAAGAACAACCTAGACCTGGAAATTGCATACAATTTATGGTGTCTTAAAGAATGAAAAAGCGCATGCTGACAACCAAAACACTTATAAAAAGTCTAAGCATGAGTTACTGCTTTTACTGAATGTCCTTTAGGTTTAACAGCTAATTTGTTTTCACAGCAAAAAGAAGATAAATTCAGACAACCACCAAGACAAGGTGACTTTGCAGATTTTTACCAGTTTTGTTGATAACACAGAATATAAAAAGCTCTGTTCATCTTTTCGAAGGTCATTAGTTTCGTCCACATAAAAACTCAACTGACAATATAATGTATACTATTCATGTATAAAATAATGGTGTAAATTAACTAACTGGTTTAAATATACTGAAGTGGCTACCTTGGACACAAAAGAAAGTAAAGAAGTCCACAGTGATATACTGTCTTTTTGGAAAACTAGATAAGGAAATTTAGAAGTTAAGGCCTGGAACCCTCACTTTTCTAGCAAATGTAACTGCTACCAAAAAGAACATCTTCCATATGTCAGAAAAAATTAAACTCTTCTCTAGATACTGGCTCAAAAGATGGCAAAGTTAATTCCTTAAGCACAAATTATCACACTGCTGGGAGAAATGGTTCTTTGAAAGGGGTCTCAACAAAAAAGTAACAATCAAAAATGGCTTACTTACATTCAATCAACCTAATGTCTTATGATTTACTCCCTGGAGAAGTTAAACTTTGCCACCAGATGTATCTTAATACAAGAGAAACGTGAACCTTTTTTTAAGGAACGTGAGCAGAAAAGGGCCCAATTCCTGACAAGTCACCCATACAGTCAACCTCACCTAATTACTTTGAAGTCTGGGCAGAGGTCAGGCTTTGGACCACTATGGGACTGAAAAAAGGGTCCCTAGTTACTGGCAGAAACAAGAGAAACCATACAGTTAAACAAAAGAAGAGAAGATCTGGATGAGGCTTGCCAGATGGATATGCTCAAAAACTCCACAATATTCTTAAGGTGAAAGACTTTTTAAAGAGAGAAGGCCATAACAGAGGGGAACCAAACCTGTCAAGTCCAAAACCGGGCTATGAAAACAACTCCAGACCTTCTCTAAGTGGCTACAAGAATTTTGGAATGAAAGGGAAGCAAAAAGGAGACCTAGGGCCATTTTTAGACTATAGTGCCCCCGGACATCTGTCACTACAGAAGGATAAGAGGGAAAGCTTGCACAACGGTATGCTCCAACACTACAAGATTGACTTTACCACTCTAAGACATACAGACCACTACTGTAGAATCAGCACACAATAGGTGAGCCTGTCCATAAGAGAAGTGGCACGTGTGTGCTCGTGCATGTATGTTGCTGTAGAAAACAGTAACACAAGATTGCCCATTCCCCCTACTGACACACGGGGAAAAACCTGGCCACTCCTCACAGATCCATCATGCCAACGCCATCCTGCCTATGTAAACTGCAACTGCACCTTAGACAACAGAGCCATGTATGGAATGCCTGGAACTAAAGAAGACTTCCTTCCTCTCCAAGACATTGGTGAAGAAAAAAACTTCCCTCATCTCTAAGACACTGATGTGTTGGATGGTTTCATGCTGTGATCACGTCCCATAGACTGCATGCCCAAAAAAATGACCCCTTTCATACTCCAGGGCAGAGGATTTGTGGCTTCACTGATGAATGTCATAGTGGGGGAAGGAATTCTAGGCAAACTGGGTTGGCAAAGCCACTAAGACAAACGTTGGCAAGCACACTCCATAGTTTTATGGTTATTACAGATCTGTACATTGAACCCACTAAACCTTCAGGATCTATGACAACACCCTACTCATGCACCTCACAAATAGCACCACAAAAACTGTCACTGCCATTAAACACAAAGATCTGAAGTAGATAGCGGTAGTATAGCGGTAGCGCTGTTACCTCACAGCAAGAGGTTCTCCCGTTCGATTCTCGGCTTGGCTTGGGAGTGCCTTCTGTGTGGAGTCTGCATGTCCTCCCCGCAGTTGGGTAGCATTCAAAAGACATGCGTGTGTAAATGGACGTGCCTTCTTTGAAGGTTGGGCGTCGAGCTGGTACCTCGGCGTTTCATAAAAAATCTACTGCCAATCATTAGCGGACTGGAGTTCCGCTGTGGCAAACCCTTACCGGGAAAAAGCCTAAAGAAAAACAACAATCTGAAGTAGACAGCTGCTATCACTGTCTCAAACCAGAAAGGAGGAGATTCAGCTGTGAGTGAAGAGTCGCTGTCCTGTTTTGCAGAAGACTGGCAATGCAAAACAGTGCGTCTAAGTAGCAACCTATGAAAGTTAGTGCTAATTACAGCTCCAGCTGGGATTCCGTGGTTTCTCTGTGGTTTTCACAGATATTCCCATAGATTGAAAGAGATGCACAAGGGACTTCATTCGAATGAGTGTCTCCCAACTGGGAATAACTAGGAGCCAGCTGTCTATTTAAGGGAAGACTTCAGCTTTGGCTATTTGTAGCAGTCTAGCATAATGTACTTGTAAGTTTCCCCTAAGAGAACACCTCCTATACTGCACAAAGCATGTTAAGTCTGCCCTAGATGTTCTGGGGAGCTGTATCCTGTAACCCCCTCCAACTAATATAAATAACCTTTGGGGGTAGCACTGTTTGTAAGGAATGGGAGCCAAGCTCAGCAAATCCTAATACAAATGTTACAAACAAATTAACTAGCAACTACGCTGCTTGTGTACAAAGTTCACATGATCGCTGCAAGTAACTGCCTTGACTTTGCCCCCCACCCCATACTCTGAGATGAGCAGCCACTCTAGCCATGTATTTGGTAAACACACTGGGGGGGGGGTGAGGCTAATCAGAAAGGTTCATACAAAAAATGACAGGCTGCTACCCTGAAGCACAGAAACCTCCTGGATTCCTTTGCTATTATGATATGTAGACAGGCATCCTGGAGGTCTAAACAGCGCATCCAGCTCTTCTTTGATAGATATGAGAGGATGGACTACACAGTGACCATCTGGAACTTTGCCTTTAAAATGAACTGACTGAGACCACTGAGGTCCAATACTGGTATGCAGTCCTTAACTTTCTCTGGTACCAAAAAAAAAACACTGAATAGTAACTGGACACTTTCTGGTCTGGTGGGACCTCCTGGAATTCTCCAACATGAGACTTATGACTTCTCTTCTTCTGATGGGGGAAGAAATCTGGAAGGTGAAGGGACTGTGTATATGGATGGGACAGAAGGGAAACTGTGCAGCCCCTGGATATCATTTCCCTTACCCACTTTTCCTGCATGATGGTCTACCAAGCTACAAAGTAAAGGGAAACACCATCCCCAACTGCTTCCAAACCAAAACAGTCAGGCGCTCTACTGCCATTTCCCAAAGGGAGGGCAGTGGAACCCTTGGCTCTGCTGACCATCTCTGCCAAATGGATTTGTTCTGGAAGCCACTGTGTCATGCTGGCCTTTGCCAGTACACTGTCCAAAATCTTGTGGTTGACCATCAGAAACATGCTCTTGACACCCTTCTGCTTGGAGAGCTTAATGTCAACAGCTGTAAACATTCTGCTTTCATCACTATTTAGGAGCTTACCCCTCACCAAAATATTGAGCAACTTTCACTCCTTCAAACAGGTCTTTGGTTAATGTCTTGAAGTTTTCCCCCTCCTTTGTGCTTCCCCCCTGCTTACTGACCTTCAAGCTCCCAGGTGATGGAGAGTCCCAAGATCCATTATGGTGAGGAGCAATCCAGAATGAGCGGTCAGCCAGGCAGACATTGGGGGGGTGCTTGTACTTCTGCCAGCATCCTGCCATCCACTGAAGGTGGCATGTGCACTTGTGTCACCATAAAACACACTTAATGTCCTTTTGTCTCCACATATGTGCTCCTCCATATGGAACAAGGGCTACTATCATTGGCTTTGGTGGCTAAACCCATGTCTTTCTCACAATGGCTCCCCACATGCCTTTGCTACAGTGTCAAGGTTTTGTAAGCAAAGCAGCAGCAGGAGTGATAATCAACTGGGACCATCACTGCCCCAATCAGGATGGGCATGCCCATCATCTATGCCTAGACTGAAACATGCCCAAGTCGCTAATAAAACTCCTGCCAACATGTTATCCCTCTATGTCACTGCTGCAGGCCATGAGGTCTTGAAGTTTTCAGCAACATTATAAGATCTGAATCTGGGCTGCCTCCAAATGGCTAAGTTTGACCCAGCTTCCTGACCATTTTCTTCACTTAAGTTGGTTCACTCTTTCCACATTTGCCCTTTATAGGTGCATCGGTAACCAGAGAAAGGATAAAGGCTCTGGTACAAGGAAATCACTTGATCAGCTAAGAAATAGTGAAAATAGTTGCCACTTCAATTTTCTTCACAGATAATCATGTGCCAAGCATACCATCTGCAACAGCAATAGCTTGTTGAAGTGGAATTCTAAGCATCACAAATCATGCAGCTAATCTCCTGAATAGAGAAAGTAGCGAACATATAAATCATTTTGAGTACCTGTACTGCTTATCAGGGAAGTTGACTAAAGGACTCTCATCTGAGGGTTGATTTAAGGGCAACTGACAACAGTGAAGTCAGCCAGCACATTCGTAATCCACAGTTTCCCATCCTTGTGAAGCAGCAGAATGTCCAATTCCTGTCAGACCATCTGCATGGAAAGTGGGACCATCCTGTAGGATGGGGGAACTACTAAAGAAGATGGAATGGCAAAGTGGAAAGACACCTGTATAACATTTTCCAAGGAGATAAGGTCAGCTAGCCAAGCCCCCATGTGTCTCACTAACTCAATAATCACCATAAAACTGGAGGTTTCAGGCCAAGACATTAGAGAATCTTTGTCAGTGCCATTCTTGCCATCCATGGTGGGGGACTCCATGGGAAAAGTCTACATACTGCATACTTCCCCCCTGCAACAGCGCTCCTTGGAATCTCTGAGTTGGCAGATTCAGAGGGGAAGGAACCATGCTCATAATGAGACAGCAGTTATCATTTGCAGAGTTTTTCCAATCCCTTGTTCTTCTACTGAGAAGATGGATAGGCTGAAGTTTTAGGCTAACAGGATTCCACGGCTAGCACTAATGCATGTGCAAAGCCTTGGGACTAATCCATCAACACATAGCATTGCACTGACATGTCTAGACAATTCTCGTCGATAATAACTCTCCTAGTGTCAAAACGAACTATTGCTGCTGCTGAGGACACAAATGTTGAAGTCCACATAGAGCCTGTCACCATAACCAATGACACTGAGAAGTCCAGTGAAGCTGATGAGTAAATCTTCAAGGTACGAGGCACTTACAGCTAAGGCTGTTGATATCATAAATGGCACCAAGGGCATCTGTGATGTGATCACTGTGTAGCTCCTACACACCACCACCACCTGCATTTGTAGAGGTTGGCACTGAACAAGTTAGCATCAAGGCTATTAACATTAAAGAAAAAGTCAGTATCACACAGATGGAAGAAACTGGCACAAACAAAAGAACTTGTGGTTGGACCTCTGATCTCTAATCTAATAGTGTTGAACAGGGGACCACAATGAATACATCCACATGAGAAGGGTAAAGAAGCATCTCCTGTCACCCTGAAACTAGAAGGGAAAGACAGCTATTCCATTTCAATATGAAATTTTACCAGGGTCTTCATCTTCTTTGCCCATTAAAGATGCATGCATGCAGGGTAAATGTGGAGAGTGACACAACTTAAGTGAAACAGCAGAAGGCAGTCCTGGATGGAGCCAATAATCAAGGCAAATTTTGTTCAGACACTAAGGAGATACTGAGACATGTCCTGCAAGAAAAGTTTGAGTGTGCAGAAATCTGCACCGCTGAAAACCTGAAATTGAAGATCTCTCTGAAGGAAGACTGTGTCAACTATGGAAACTTTAGAAGGAATACAAGAAGTCCTGGAACAGGACTTAGAAAACCCTTCACCTTCCAAATACAGACTTTCATTTCTAAAAAACTTACAGAAACTTATGCGGAGGGTAAGTACTAAGCTAGTCAACAATAATTCATTTTTATGCTCATGGATTATACTGGATTCACATGCAATACAAATGATACATTCCACACTTAAGTGACCTAAACCCAAAACACAAACACATATGTTACACAGACACTATGCTTGTATTGAAGTGGGATCTTCTGCTTGCAACTCCACTTTTTTTTAGAAAACAGAATGCTTTTCTGGTTGGTCTTGTTTATTTATCCTCATCACAAACTCACAAAAAACAAGAAAAAGGCACTGAAACATTTAGCACAAGTTAATAGACATGACAGCAAACTGAGAAAACCTTCCACAATTTCAACACAAAAATGGCAGGTCTAACCAGCAGAGCAGGGAAGAATGTGATAAAAATTATCAAAATTTAACGAGATAAAATCAAAAAGCTCTGACCTGGAAAACAGCACTAGAGTACACTGATACAAATTATAAACAACTGAAAAAAGAAAAGAAAATCAAAGAAAAAAGCATTTTAAACCCAAGCTTTAATGGCATGGGGCTGGTCAGTGAAGCAAAGCTATTAACAGCAAACAAGCTATGGAGAATGAGAGAGGTACAAGACCTTATGGGGAGCTGAGAGAGGAGCCAATGCTCAGGACAGCTTAAAGATGCCGAGCTGACGGGTGCCTGCAGTTATCAGTCCTACTGTTGAAGCAGACACACCGAATATTATACAACCTGCAGTTCTAAAGCATGGTCAGCACCGCCCCCCCCCCCGACACTATTTAACTTTTTCTTCAATCAACAGTTAAAGTATTATAAAATAAATAGTTTGTCCTCTAACTGTTCTTTATACTTTTGTGATAAAAATGATGTAGTCAACATATCTATGCAGAGTAATTCCCTTCCCATTTTGTAACTCATTGGGATCATACTTGAATTACACATGGCATCCTGTGCAAATGAGGAGATGCAAAGACTTTTACAATATGTTTTTTTTTTATCTGTTTCCATCTAAATGTTTTAACTGTATTTATGTTTTACCAGAATTTCTCATATCCATGGTTCTGCTGTTAACAGTTTATTTTCTATTTCAGAATCTCTCTTTTGCAACCTGTAAATGATCTTGATCCACACAAATCTGGTCTACTCTCATATGACAGTGTAGTTGCCATACCATTCTGACGGGCATCAACTGGTAGTATAACTTTCTTATTCACATCAAAGTATGCTGGAGCAATGTGTGTAGTTTCTTAAGCATTTCAAAAAATTTACTTGTTCATAGTTCCACTTCAGACCTACATCTTGCTTTAACAGCTTCCGAAGAGGGACAGCTGTCCCAGGTGTATTAGGTACAAAGTGTACAAGATACTGCATTATTCCTAAAAACGTCTGCAGTCCTTGCATGCTTTCTGGCTTTGGCATCTGTACAAATGTTCAAATTTGTTCTAGACAGATTTCAGTTCCTCCAGCATTACAATATGACCCACCTATTTCAAAGTAGTCACTCTGATTTTACTGCTGATTTTATTTAATTCAACTACCATAAAGACCAATTACAACTGTTTAGCAGATGCATGAGTGTTTTCATGCCCTTCTCATATGTGACCTCCAAGGTAAAAGATCAGCAATAAAGTTTAAAACACCTACCAAGCCTTAATTTACACTGACAACAGCTCTTCTGAACACCTCTGTTACTGACAAAATACAAAACAGGAGTCTCAAAATCTATACCATCCTAAAGGTATATTAAATGTGCTCAATATGGACCTCTAATCATCTAGCTGTTTCAGCCAAAAATATGGCTTCAACATAACCAATGGCTAATTCTCTCGCTTAACCACTCCATTTAAACCTTACAAGTTCAATGCAAACAAAATGTTATCTTTCTTTACCACACTGACTATAATATGCACCAATTGGCCTGTTTCTCAAGAATCCCTATGATTTTCCATTCTCTTCAGTTCCAAATTAGTTTTACTTCTGAGACTTACTGATACTTTACTAGAGGCATGAATCACTGTTACTGTATCAGGTTTTATCTGTACAAGATGTTCTTTTGACAACCTTCCTAAGCATGTAAACAAATCAGCAGAGTCTAGCATGATACGACACACTGAGATGTTTCTGTGACCAGGTGAACAACTCCCTGTAAGTGCACCTTCACAACTCAAACACTACAATTTACTATTTTAAATGAAACAATATGAAAAGGAGACTGAACTTACTTAGGCTACTACTCAAATGTCAGCAACTTCAGACATAACAGTGCCTCAAAATAACCTTAGCTATGTATACATAGATCTCTCTTTACAGCCATCTATCTCCAGTTATCTAAGCATATTTTCTGACAAAATAATACATTATACACATTTAACTAGTTTAAATTATGCATTACATCTATTAATTCTTCATATACATTTACAACAGTCTGCCTTGCACATCTGTATCAATGCTCCTGAAGTATATTTAAACTTTATAGCATTAGGTCTCTTTGCTTACAGAGTGTCAAGGTCTTCATTTTCATATTTCTGTTCAGCAACATACAAAGTGAGTAGGTTTGTTTTTGCTTTTTCACATGTTAGTCACGTTCCTTGAAATCAAAGATTATACAGTACTGATTAAAAGCTGAATGCCCCATAAATACATCCCAAATTTATGCTTCATTTTTGTCTTTTTTACATGCACGTATGTTTATCAGTTAATGCTTTTATCTGTACACTAGCAATTCCACTTTCTCTGTACACATCCACAGTATTTGATAATGTCATGTCTACTTTTCTTAAAAGCATTTATTCTATTTTCTTTTATTAAAGAAAACCTTGCAGCATACCAGATTCACAGCATGTATGTAGGAGCCTTTACTCTTATAAAGAATTAATGTCTTTTTAATACATGGCAACTTCTTTCTGGGCTTCAAGAAAAGTTATAATGTCTTTCTCATCAACAAAGCAAGGATCAAAGATACAGCACACTGATTTCACTACAGTCTCTTCAACTAAGCCATACACAGTGAGGAATAAATCTAATTACTACATCTAAAGCTACATGTTTTTAGCCAGGTTTCCTGGAAGAACAAGATCTCCAGGTGGTTGTAATTCAGCTACATTCTGTCTGAAAATTATGCACTCCCAAGTACCAAAACACTTGAAAACAAATACTTTTTTTTCCAGTTCTAGAAGACACTGCACAATTTCCTAAAGCACGGTCAAGTTAAAGGCTTAAAGGCATTTTTTAAATCCCTCAGCAGCTGATCGTTAACCTCGGTGTTCAAGTGTCTCTACTGTCTCATAGAAGTCCCTGTAACACTGACTCCCCCTTTCACTGAGAGCCTGGTCATTTCAAGCAAATAAGCAACAGAATGACCAACATGGAAAACCCAGTGAAAACAGAGAGACTAAGAGTTCCATAGATGTCCCTGTAACGCTGCCTCCCCCTTTCACTGAGAGCCCAGTCATTTCAAGCAAATAAGCAACAAAATGACCAACATGGAAAACCCAGTAAAAACAGAGAGACTAAGAGTAGATGTTCGCAAGGATAACTGTTTAAGTAAAGTCTTTGTACCAGCTAACCTGTTCCAGTGCTCTATTCTTATTGTTACTGAAGACCACTTGGCTAGAGATGACAGCTGCTCTCTCAGAATCCCCCGCTTGGTTTATTTCAATAAAAGTACTTCTCATGCAGTGTACTACACTACTACACCTGGAGACTGCTGCAAGCAGGTGTAGTGCTTAGCCTTAACCAAGTAGCACACTAAAACCCAGTCACTAAAAGAAACATGCCAACAAAACAGGGTCACTGATTATTATTTTTTTTTTGGCCACTACTAATCGCATTAACAGGGTTCTACATATTATTTTGAATTAGGATTTCCATGTAGAGTACATCTCCCCCTTTCCCTCCTCCCATGCAAAGATGACAGCTGCTCCCCACAGAATCCCCCACTTGGTTTATTTCAATAAAAGTATCTCTCATAGGTTCATAGGTGTGTACTAGGCTAATGGCCCTGGAGCCTTTACAAGCCTAGTCCATATGATTACCCTGGGATCATGCCACTTGACCTTACTTCCCAGTGTCTCTGTCAAGTAGAGCCAATGGAGTGATCCCAGGGGTGAATTTTCTATTTCCCATCCACTCATCAAGACTTCTCTTGAAGAGCGCTAGTGAGATGCTCTGTTTAACATGTATGGGAAGTCTATTCCATAGTATGGGCAGTCTCTGGGTTATGAATCTATCCATCCAGCATGTTCTGTTGACTGTGGTAATGAGGTAGAGGTCTCTGGAGCATGTGGTGCAGAGGGATTGGAATTTCTTTACATGTAGCATTTCTAACAGAGCTGGGTCAAACATGGCTTTGTAAGTCAAGCAGAGATTGCCTCTAAGGAGGTGATATGAGACAGAGAATAGTTGGAGTTTTTTGAGTCTGTCCATATAGGACAAGTGTTTAAGTCCTAGGATCCTCTTTGTGAGGTACTTCTGCAGCCTCTCCAGTTGTTGCAGGTGTCTAGTGACGCACATGCCAAATGGGGCATTGTACTCAATGACTGGCCTAATCAGTGAAGAGTAGAGGGAGACAATGACCTCTTTTCTTCCTGGATGCAAAACCCTTAATAATTAGATGTGCCACATAAAAGGACTTTCTGACCACAGTGGCAATGTGGTGGTCAAAAGACAGGTTGCGGTCAGCCTGCGTTCCCAGATCTCTTATAACAACTTCTGTGTTTAATGGACTACCATCAATGTGGTAATTCATGGGAACCGGGTTTTTTCTCAAAGGGGATGACGATATTTTTTAGCATGGAGCTTAAAGCCATGGTTCTGACACCAGTCTTCGGTCTCAGTGAGGCCTTTTTGTACGATGTCAACAGCACTTGGGGAGTTAATAGCTCCCAACTTGCAATCATCGGTGAACCTGGTCAGCCAGAGTCCCTTCATGTTGGCCTGGACTTCAGAGAAGTAGATACCAAACAGGAGAAGACCTAGGACCGAACTCTGTGAAACTCGACTCATGACTGGTCAGCAGTCTGACTTGGAGTCAGCTACTTTCACACTGTGGGTTCTATCTTTGAGCCAGTTTGCAACCCACCTAGTGATATATGGGTTGATGCCTAGCTTAGTGAGTTATTCTAGGATTCCTGAGTGAGGAATGGTATCAAAGGTCTTGGCCAGATCAAGGTAGGCTTTATGAACCACCTTGCCTTCATCCACAGCTCTGGTGACCAACTCAAAGAAGTTGACCAGGTTGAGTAGGCATGATCTATCCCTCACAAAACCAAACTGTGTGGGATCCAAACTTTGGAGATTCCCTATATCCTTGTTTATTAGGTCCATGATGATGCGTTCCACAGCTCTGCATATCAGACTTGTCAGGCTAATGGGGCGATAGTTCCCTGGGTCTGTAATCGCTCCTCCTTTGTGGAGAGGGATGACTATAGCAGTGCGCCATTTGGTAGGGACAAAGCCTGAGGAGAGGCTGTGGTTGAATAGGGCACACAGGTGAGGTGCCAGTTCATTCTGTAGTTTATGTAGAACACAGCCAGGGATATTGTCAGGTCCCAGAGAAGATGTATTCTTGGCCTTGGACAGTGCTGTTTTAACCTGTGCAACAGTAGTACTGGGTGCCTGGCAATCTACTGGAATTGTGACTGGTCCCATGGGGGGGTGGTAAAGATGGCACTGAATCTTTCGGCCAGTTTACTGGCAATATCTGTTGGGTTGGTATAGCAGGTACCATTGTGCCAAGTATTACACTGAAACCCAGTCGCTAAGGGAAACTTGCCAACAAAACAAAGTCACTGTTTTTTTTTTGTTTTTTCGCCTATTACTAATCATGCTGACCAGGTTCTACCCGCTACACTCGGGCTCACTCCACTCCCCTACCCTACTCTCATTCCCAGCCACCCCTGCATCAACTACATTTACACTCACTCAGCCACAACTACTATAAACCCAACCAATCACCTGCGGGCATATCCTCCACAGTAAGTCCCACCCACACAACCACAGTAAGTATCATCAATACAACTACAATCCACTACCATCACTACTAAACACACACTATACCTCAAACATTAATCTCGTTTATACTCTACCTCACTTAACCCTTCTGTACACAGCAAATACAGTAATCATAAGTTCACAGATTAGTACTAGGCTAACGTCCCTTGTGGACCATTTTAAGTCTAGCCAATTACCCCATGTGAGACTCAAACCCTGCACCTCATGTCTGTAAGGTAAACACCTTAAGTATTATGCCAACCTCCTACCCTCATCCATTATCTCTACCTGTACACAACAATCCCCATGTCACTACCTCTCCTCCCACTGCACTACTGATTCTCTCTTTCACACTTGTTTCCATCACATCACTATCCACATTAACTCCATCTCTTCCTTTCTTACCTACCACTATTCTCTCCTTTGGCACTCCACATTAACTTGATCTTATACTAAATTACAATTCTCACCTAGAAATGCTTGCCCTTACTACCAAACTCTTTCATACACTCACCATCTACACTCTTACCACTATTCTACTAATATTCTTCACTCACCTAACGTCTTATATTGAACTACACAATCTGACTTTCCATCACCCACACATAACATTACACCTCCACAAACCAATAACTAACAACACTACTACTGCCCTCAGTCTCTACAACACTACCTACATAGGATACCTTCCTATAAAGCACCTTCAACTGAATCCAAAACCTCATACATCTTTCAAATACAGCAAACTCATACTCAAACTCCAAATAAAAAGAAGTTATGTACTCACCATAATGTTCCAAGTTTGTTGTCCATCTCGCCCTTCATTCTTAATGGATGGGTTCGAAGCCAATCCTCAGCTCTGACTCGGCAGAATACACTAGCTCGAAGTCTCTAACTTGGCTCGTGGCAGAGTAGGTATCCCATCATGCAGTGGTGCAATTCCTCAGATCTTGTTTGCTGCTAACTACAACAAACACTAAAATAATATGTCATCAAGTCAAGGAAAAACAGAGAGAATCAAAGGAGCTCATTTATAGGAGGAAACAACTCTACTAGGTCCTCTAGAATTCCTTGGATGGGGTAAGGTGGAAGGGTCGTAAGAATGAAGGGCAAGATAGACAACAAACATTGAATGTTATGGTGAGCACATAACTTCTTTATCTTATGCTGTCCTATCTCTCTCTCCTTCATGCTTACTGGATGGGACAGCGTCCCTAGCACCTTTTCCCTGGGTGGCTCACAAAAATACACTTTTGAGCACAGTGGAACCAAAGGAAGCCCTGTCCCTGGAAGTCAAATCAACTTTGTAAGGAGTAATACACATATGAGGATTTGCCCACGTAGTAGCAGCACAAATACTGTCCACTGACATTCTGGCCTGGAAAGCAGAGGATGTTGTTAATGCTCTGGTTGAGTGACCTCTAATTTTGAACGGCAAATTTCTATTATTGGATGTGTATATAAAGGTGATACAATTTGAAAGTGTGTCTTTAGACACTGGCATGCCCTTTTTTGCTTCAGAAAAAGAGATGAACAATTGGTCTGATTTTCTGAAATCTTTAGTTCTGTGCAGATAGAACCTGGGCTGTCTATGCACGTCCAACTGGTGGAGTTTACACTCTGCCTTGTTGCTATTATTGGGAAAAAATACTAGAAGCTCAATAGATTGATTTAGATTACATTGAGAACAAACCTTAGGTACAAAGGACGGATTAGTTCGTAGCGATACCCTATCCTTAGAAAATCAAATATGGTGGTTTGATTAATGGTACTTGCAACTCAGACTCTTCTTGCAGATGTTACAGCTACTAGAAGGATAGTCTTCCAAGAAAGAAATCTGAGGTCACAAGATGAAGAAGGCTTGAATGGTGGCAATGTCAGACGAGACAGGACAAATTTAAATCCCCGAGGAGAGAGCAGTTCTTTCAAAGGAGGTCTCAATAAAGAAGTGCCTTTTAAAAATGCTTTACACAATCTGTGTGACATTAGGTTAGGCATATATTCACCAATGTGGAAATTTGAGATTGCCACAAGTTGGACTCTAATTGTAGCTGCAGCCGAGCCTTGCTGGAAAAGTTCTGTAAGAAATTCTAAATCCAAGGAAATTGGAGCAGAAAAGGGGTCAATGTTTCTGCTTTGCGCCCAGTAGGAGAACTTCTTCCATTTACTATTATATAATTTACTGGCAGAATCTTTATGAGATGATATGAAGATGTGTTTGAAAGCTGGAATCAAATCTTGAGAACTGACTAAGTTTGGAAGTGGAGCAGCCATGCTGTCAAATTGAGGGGGTGGAGAGAAGAATGAAGTGTTCCTGACATATGGGTCAGGAGGTCTGGAACTGGGTCAGGAACCCACGGCTTCTCCTGCAGATGAGGCCAGAGGAAGGGGAACCAAATCTGACAAGGCCAATATGGGGTAATAAGAATCAGCCTGTTTCCTAAGGATTTTGCTTTCTGGATTACTTTGGGTATGAGGGGAAATGGGGGAAGGCCATAAAGAAATCCCGAGGGCCAAGCATGAACAAGTACATCTCTTGGTGTCTGCCCCAGAGGGGGGATTAGAGCAAAGTAGCTGTTGCATTTGGTATTCATGGGAGTGGCAAAAAGATCGCAGCAAGGTTGGCCCTATTTCCGGAAAATCTCCTCTGCTATGCTCTGGTTTAGAGACTACTCATGAGGCATTACAATTGCCCTGCTGAGCTTGTCCGCTAGCACCTTGGATTTTCCCGGGATGTCTGCTGCTACTAGAAAGTGTTGGGAAGAGATTGCCCATTGCCAAACACTCAGAGCCTCTCGACAAAGTGGGTATGATCTGGTTCCTCCTTGTTTATGTACCATTCCACAGACATATTGTCTGAATGGACTGCAATAGTCCCTTGTGGAAGAGAGTCGTTGAGTACCTGCAATGCTAGAAGCACTGCTCATCTCTAGAACACTGATGTGCAAATGGGCCTCATGTCCATATGCCTTGGACTGTCCTTCCCAGATAATGCCCCCCCACCCTATCTGGGAAGCATCTGTGGTCACTGCAGCAAGAGGCTGTTGTGGTACGAAGGATCTTCTGATGGTCAAGTTTGGACTGAGTCCACCACCGTAGATCTTTCCTGCATGACTCTGTTATTCTGATCAGATGGGACATAGGAAATTCTTGTAGTGATCACTGGGAAAACAGGAGCCATTGAAGGGTTCCCATATGCATCCTGGCCAGAGGAAAGTACAGTTGTATACACTTACCATAAATGTAGATGTGCGAGTGTATTCACTGTTGCAGCCATCACATTTGGGTTATATGCCTGTAGGTAGTCCTCAGCCGGCCTGAATACCAGATTCTTGGGATTTCTGCATGAGATGCTCTTGCTTCTTACATGATGTCAGGTTGTCAGGGGAATAAAACATGCAGCAGACGCCATTACATCAGTTTTTCTTGCCCCAGATGTCAGGTGCCCGCAAAATAGAAAGCAATTATATGGTGTGGAACACCCCCAGCAAAAAGCAAACACACACAGTATAAGATATGCCAAACCAAAAAGGATAGGTGAAAGCAAAGACAATCAGGGGGCTGCAGGGATAGTAACCAGGGCTGCAACAGTGAATACACCTGAACATCTACATTTACGGTAAGTGTACACAACTTTACTATGTTCTTCGTGTTTCACTGTCGCAGTCATCACATTTGGGTTAATTCCCAAAGCTAAGGAAGGGTGGAGGTAGATTAAGAAGGATTAGGACTGGCAATCAAGCCCTGTTAAGACTGCTGGAGCAAATCCAGCTCTGGATTTATAAAAGATAGGCAAGTGGTAATGCTTGTTAAAAGTTTGTACAGAGATCCAGGTTGCAGCTTCCAGGATGTCCCTGGTAGGGACTCCTCTGAGAAATGTAGTAGAGGTAGATGTAGCCCTAGTGGAATGTGTTCTTATCCCCTGTGGGGTAGGTTTGCCATGGTCCTTGTAGCAGAAATGGATGCAGTGTGCTATCCATTTATATATGGTTTGCTTTGAAATCGCCTTCCCCCTCTGCCCCTGCAGTAAAGCTGACTAGCAGCTGGTCAGATTTTCTGAGAGGCTTAGTCCTGTCCAAATAGAATCTAAGCTGTCTGTGCACATTTAGAGAATGCAGTATCCTTTCCCCTTTATTTTGAAGATTAGAGAAAAAAATTAGGCAAATTAATGGACTGGTTTAAAGCCACAACAGACACCACCTTGGGCATAAAAGATGGGTTAGTCCTGAGGGAAACACTGTCCGCATAGAAGATAATGAAGAGTTTCATTGCCATTAGGGCCCACAGTTCAGACACTCTTCTTGCTGAAGTGATGGCTAGAAGTAAAGCTGTTTTCCCTGAGAGGAATTTCAACTCTGCTGTAGCAGCCGGTTCAAAGGGGGGAAGTGTAAGTTTTTCCAATACAAAGTTAAGGTCCCAGGCTGGAGTGGGAGCTCTCCTGGGGGGGGGGGGTGTCTTAAATTTGTGGCCCCTCTAAGGAACTGTTTTACCAGAGGATGAGAGAAGAGGGGTGGTTCAGTATTACAATGAGCAGAGAAGGCTGTGCCATGAATCTTAATTGAAGAGAAGGATAGGCCTTTGCGGAGCATTTCTGTTAAGTAATCTAGTATATGAAGTAAGCTGGGCACAGTTGTGACCATCCCTTGAGACTGGCTCCAGGAACAGTATCTTTTCCACTTTTCTGAATAGGATTTTCTAGTACTAGGCCTCCTTGCCTCAAGAATGACATCCAGCACCTGCTTACTGAGGGTTGCTAGAGGTGAGTTCAGGGGATTAGCCAGGCTGCAAGGTTCAGGGTCTGAGGCTGAGGGTGCAGAATTTGGCCCCCTTGCTTGGACAGCAGGGAAGGGGTCTGAGGCAGGTGCCATGATTGTAGCACTGTCAGACTGTGCAAAAGAGGATACCAGTGCTGGCACGGCCAGTCTGGTGCAATCAGGATTGTCCTTGGCTTGTCCTGTTTGATCTTTAGTAGAACCTTCGAGAGGAGGGGCAGAAGGGGAATGGCATAGACTGAGAGGCTTTCCCAGAAAAAGGACAGGGCATCCACCTTCCAAGCTTGGCTGTGGGGAGTCCTGGTGCAGTATTTGTTCAATTGATAGTTATGAGGGGAAGCAAACAGTTCCAACTCTGGTGTCCCCCATCGGTTCCCCAAAAGCTTGAATATTTTGAGTTCCAGTTTCCATTCGTGTGGGTACATGAGATTTCTGCTTAAGTCAACTGCCAGTGAATTTAGTTTGCCTGGCAGGAACTGAGCCTGTAGGTGCAATTGGTTGCTCAAGGCTGTGTTCCACAGAGCCATGGCTAGTCTGCAGAGTGGGTAGGAATGTGTCCCCCCCCCCTGCGTCTTTATGTAACACATCACTGTGGTGTTGTCTGTTTTTACCAATAGTTGTCCTGGAAGAATAAGGCCTTGGAAGGCTGCCAGAGCATTCTGTATAGCTAACATTTCTTTTTGATTGATATGCTGGTGCATCTGCTTCGGGTTCCATTTGCCCAGAATGCACTGCCCTGTGAGCCCCCCATGCATAGTCTGATGCGTCTGTTGTTAGCATTTGGGTGGCAGGGGGTAGAGTGAAAGGAAGTCCCTTGTTGTGGTTGCAGGCCTCTGCCCACCAAACGAACTCTGCCCTTGGACACGAAATGATAGGAATTATTGTTTGCAGGTCCTGAGAATGTTGACACCATAGACTTTTTAGATACCATTGAAGTTTCCTCATATGCAGTCTTGCATATGGAATTAACAGAATGCAAGAGGCCATGAACCCCAGAGCTTGCAGTATTTTCCTTGCAGATAGCTGGGTTTTTGTGGCCAGTAAGTTGTCAAATTTGTTTCTCTGGAGTGAGGAATGCCATCTGGGAAGTTGTGTTTAAGTTTGATCCTAGAAATACTATCTGTTGGCAGGGTACTAGGTATGATTTCTTTTCATTGATGGTGTACACTAGTGAAGTTAGAAGTCTCTTTATAAATGCCAGGTGCTGTAGTAGCAAGTCCTGACTTTCCGCCTGAATCAGGCAATCGTCCAAGTATGGGTAAATCTGAATACATCTCTGCCTGCAAAAAGCAATGGCTGGAGCTAGGCACTTTGGCTTATCTACTGCGCCCAGGGTATTCACAAAGGGAAGTGCAGAGAACTGATGAAGCAAAGGTATTTCCTGCAAGATTTCATTATGGGGATGTGCAGGTACGCTTCTTTTAAGTCTAGGGTTGCCAGCCAGGCATATTGGCTAACATAGGAAGCAGTTGTTGGAGTGTTAGCATTTTGAATTTTGGAACCACCAGAAAGGTGTTGAGAATAGCTAAATCCAGGATAGGACTCCAGGAGTTTTCTTTTCTGGGAACCAGGAAAAGTCTTGAATAAAAGCCTTGCCCTCTTTGTTCTGCCTTGATGCTGAGAGAAAGTACTTGCTTTTGGGCCTCCGCCCACTGGTTTGGGGGGAGGTCTGGCCATCCACTTAGGGTTGGGAGTGAGTGGAAGTGGAACGTGTATCCTAGGGAAACGCTGTTTAAAACCCATTTGTCTTGGGTAATGTATTCCCAGTTTCTTGCATGCAGGGTGAGTTTTCCTCCTAAAGGTGCAAGTACTTGAGCAAGGCTTGCGGGAGTTAAGGATAAGTCATTGTGCAAGTTTACCATAGGGGGTAAGCTTACTACTCCCCGTTTTGGACGTGGGAGCACCCTACTGCTTAGATTTGTGCATAACCTAAGACTGAAGTCTTGGAGGTCTGCTGCCCCTGGGTTTGGACTGAGAAGGCCTGGAAGGGACTGGAAAGGACCAGTTCTTTGAAGGCCAATGCCTACTGAATCTAGGTGGCTGTACTTGTAAGAAATCTTTAACACTTTGCATAGATTTAGCTTTCTCCACTATCCTTTTGAGAGCTTCTACTGTTTTATTGCCAAATAGGTGCTCTTGGTTTAAGGGTGCATCCAGTAATTTTGCTTTGACATGATCTGGCAGGTTTCGTTCCTTAAGCCAAGCATGCCTTCTAAAAACACACCCAGTGACAGCAGCCCTACAAGATGCTTCTAAATCATCAACACCACACTGCAAAGTATGTTTACCAACTTGGTCAGCAGAATGCATAAACTCTTGTAAATCTTTGTGTTCTGCACAGTCAGGAATCAACATAATTTTCTGTTTTATTAGCACCATAATATACTGCTGATACTTTAACATAAGAAACTGGCAATTTAAAGCCCTAATCGCCAGAGTAGCAGAGGTGTATACCTTCTTACCCCATCTGTCTAAAGCCCTAGAATCCCTGTCAGAAGGGATAGGATTCTTGGCAGTAGTAGCCTTAATGCCTTTTGGTCCTTGGGAAATGGTGTCTGGATCCTCAGTAGGATTCTTGAAAAGGAATTTGAGAGAGTCAGGTACTCTATAGTACCTGTCAGGTTTCCTGGGAGCTGGAGGCAAAGTATCCGGGTTAAGGCTGGATTCCAACAAAACATCATCTACAATCTCCAGAACACAAGGGATAGCTAGAGGCCTGTGCTGAGGCGGGTTTAAAAATTCCCTGAGTCACTTTTTGGACTGAGAGTAGTCCTGGCTTTCCCAGTGGAAATGCTACCTAAGGGTATGCAGGGTTTCACCAAAAGAAAAACCTTCTGGAGGGGAAGCAGAAGGAATGGAATCCTCAGCATCAGAATCCTCATAGATAGATAAGGGTATGTCCTGGTAGTCAGAAGAAACAAAGAGAACAGATTCCTGATCATAAGAATCAGAAGGAAAATCGGTTCTAGGTCTCAGAGGGGGAAGGATGGCTTTCACAAATTAAGGTAATAAGGTCGTCAGCCATTCTAATCATTTGTTTTTGAGGACTGTGGGCCTGAGAATGCGCTTTGGTCGTCCATTTCCTAGGTGAAGTGCGAACTTTAGGCCTGAGAAATTCGGTATTTTTGGCTTGAAACTGAGTCGTCAGTTTAATATGAAAATCAGTAGGCCTGAATACACCCTCAGAAGCCGGTGCTTGCACAACGGCTCCGGACACATACAAGGTAAAGACACCCGCAAGTTCCATAGTTGAAGAAGTATCTCGCGGCATTTCGGACTCCGAATGGGTCTCAGTAGAGGCCTGCAAATCTGAAGAAGTGGGTATCGGGCTGCAAAAGCGCCTCACTGAGTACTGCTGGACTGGCGACTAGCTTAGCGGTAGCGTTGTCAGCAGTTTTGGAGCTATGCGGTCTGTCTCCGTCTTTATCCTTACTTTTTTTTGGAAGATCGGTAGTCGGATGGCTTACCGACGCCATTTCGGAGTACAAAGATTGAGAGCAAAAGTATTTAGCTACAAAAATTGCCCGACGGATAGTTCGGGCGTTGAACAAGGCACAAAACCGACAGCAAGGGACGTCGTGGTCTGGGCCTAAACAGGTGACGCAGTAAGAATGAAAATCTGGTATTTGCTTTCCACAGGCAAGATAATTATTAATTTTTTCTGATGTCGGTTAGAAGAAGAAAAAAGGATCCTCAACGGAAAACTTATCTTTTAGAAGAGGTCTGAAACTCGAAAACAAAAATTTCAGGAGTCGGTCGACCGGCACTTGCGAACTGATTCTGCTTCGGGGAACGCACGTCAAGAAAGACTGATGTAATGGCATCAGCTGCATGATTTATACCCCTGACGACCAGACATCATGGAAGAAGCGACAGCACCTGACGCACAAATCCCAAGACTCTGGTATTCAGGTCAGCTGAGGGCTACCTGCAGGCAGATAACCCAAATGTGATGACTGAAACAGTGAAACATGAAGAACATCTAGAGTTATGGCTGAAGCCATGGTTCCTAGACATTTCAGAACTACCTTTGCCTTTACCTTGTCCCTGGGAAGGAGGTGCAGTATTTGCAGTCTCAGGGCAGAAATTCTGTCGGGTGGAAGCCGTGCCATCCTAGAAACGGTGTCTAGGTCTGCGCCTATGAAAGTAATATGTTGACAGGGCAACAAGGCAGATTTTTGCAAAATGACTCTTATGCCTACCTGAGCACAAATTTCCAGTGTCGTATCCCTGGCTTGTTGATGTAGATGGTTGGAGGTGGCAGTTAGGAGCCAGTTGTCCAGATACAGAAACACTTGGAATCCAGGATATCTCAAGTGAGCCGTTACTACTGCTAAGCATTTGGTGAACACTCTGGGGGCTGTAGTGAGGCCAAATGGCAGAGCTTGGAACTGATAATGACTTTCTCCCAGCTGGAAGCGTAAATGACTCCTTGATGCTCTGTCCATTTTTATGTGGTAGTACACATCTTGGAGGTCTACTGAGCATATCCAATCATCTTTCCCTAAAAAGGGAAATATTGACTGCAGTGTCACCTTTTGGAACTTGGACTTTTTGACAGATTTGTTCAGTTTGCTGAGATCCAATATGGGTCTCCAGTCCCCTGTTCTTTTTGGCACTAAAAAGAATCTGGAGTAAGTCCGAATCCTATTTGATCTGCAGGGACTCTTAGGGACGTCCGAGAAAGGAATCAGAAGTCATCCTGGTTTTGCGGACCCCCTCTGCCTCTAGGACGTTTACCATTGCTACCTCCCCCTCTGCCCCTGAGGAAGAATTCACCTTGTGCATATTGGAAAGCTCCCTGGGATCTTTTGAACCATATTTTCTCACTCTTTTGAACTTTAGAGTAAAGTCTTGAAGGATGAAAAAACGTACTCCAACTGCAGAGAAAGTTTTCCCTTCCTGCTCGCATCTGGTGAGTGTCTCTTTAACTTTAGGTCCAAAAAGTGAGGAACCACCAAAAGGGACATTGGTAAAGGTAGACTTGAAAGGTTCTCCAAAATTACAGAAGAGCATCCAGGAGTGTCTCCTGAGGGAAACTCCTGAACCCACTGCCCTACTCACTCCATCTGCTGCATATATCAGTCTCATGGAGGAGTTAACGATGGAATTTAAGGTGGATAACTGGGAGGCGACCTTCTCTGGCACCTCCGCATTCAAATAACCTTGTAGCACATCTCCTAGCTCCTTCAGATCATCTCTTTGTAGCATTGTAAAGTGTGTAAGGTAGTTCAGCAATTTGAGTGTAAAAGTCACTGATGAAAAGATATGCTTTCTGTATCTGTCCATCGTTCGAGAATCTTTGTTCGGAGGATGGACAGATAAGGATGTTTCAGAAAGTTCCTTCTTGGTGGCTGCTGCCACCACCATAGCATCTACAGGCATACATTTGGTAAGAAATTCTTTTCCAGTGGGGGCTGACAAAAACCTGTTTGGCCTCCGAGGGACTGGTTACATAGTGTCAGGTGACTCCCACACATTTTGACTGACTAATTCCATTAGCTCATCAAAAGGCGGAGACACCCAGGAGGCTGAAGGTTGAGATCTAAATGCCTTCAGGTACACAGACTCCTCAGATGGGGTGATGGGGTTCCAGCCGCCTCTCTGTTTTAGGATCTCAAGGGTATCCGCAAAGGAGATATCTTCAGAGGATGACCGTTGGGACCCTTCTGACTCCTCGAGGTCAGTGTCTGAGGTGATGGACTCATCAGGGGAGTCTATATGCTTTCTCTTGCATGTTCTCTTCCAAGGGGGCTCCTCAGAAGGGTATTCTGGGGTGGTCTCAGAGGAGTGGGGTTCATCCAATGGGGGTTCCTGAGACTCTGAATTTCTGCTGTCCGGTGGATGGGGTAAGTGCCAAGACAAAAGCCGGTGCCTTGGGGAGGGGGAGAGACACCAGTATCCTTGGGTAGAGCTGCAGATTGGGACAGCAGACTCCATCAGCTCAAAGGCAGATCCCCCCGGCTCTGAGGACACCCCTGGTTCGAGGAAACAGAGGAAACCCCCAGCTCCATGAAGACTGGCTCGGAAGCGGATGTAGAAGCAGACCTCAACCGAGCCGAAGCATGAAGGAGCAGGCTTGGAATCAAAGAAGCTTGGGTCCGAGCATCCCCACTGGGGCTGACTGGAGAATTGCGGCTCCCAGACACCCCAGATGGCAACGAGTGTTTCGGAGCACAGATTGGTTCCGGAATGTGTCTAAGGGGTTCTGGAACCGAAGGTTCTATAGCAAGTGGTACTTGGTACTCCGGCTCTGAAGATCCAGCTTGGCTTGGAGGAGGAAAAACAGTGGATATAATAGTCTTCGATGGCTCCAAAACCTGTCAAAGCTGAGAACATTTTTGCCGGCGACTTCAACAGTCTGTGCACCACCCTCTCCACATCATCATCACAGAGACTTCTAGAAGACCTGGAGGATAGGAGTTGATGAGCGAGATCTCTCGAAGATGGGAGATCTCAAAGTAGGGGATACTGGTGGAAGATCAATGGACCGGCTCCGAGTCACAGTTTCTTTTAGCTCCGAAGACCTTGGAGCCGAAGAACTAGGCTTATCAATAATAATCTCCATTAGTCCCGAACTTTGCAGCCGAGGAGGTCGAAGCCTGTAAAATTTTTGTCAATTTTTCAGGAGGCTCAGACTGATCAGAAGAGACAGGAGATGGCCTTTTAGCTGGTTTGTCCTTATGAAAGGAAGACGACTTACTGGACAAAGAAACAGCAGCACTGTGCAGTGTTTCCTTAAAGGCCGGTTTCAAGAGTCCTTTGACAATCAGCTTATTTTTCCTCTCCTGAAAAACACGGGCACTAATGGAATGGCAGAATGTTCAGGTTTCCTGAAGATGGACTGGTCCTAAATAGTAAACACAAATGCTAGGTCCATCAGTAATGGACATCTTTTGGGAGCACTTTTGGCACTTCTTAAAGCCCGAAGGCTTCTGTTCTTTCTCCCTAGTTCCCTTAAACATGTCAGGGATGAAGAAATCATACAAGAATATGTAAATGCCACACAGAAAAAAACACATCTAGAAAAAAAAAGTTAAGACTATAGCGGACCGGAGTTTCGCTGTGGCGACCCCTAAAGCCGAAAGACATAACAACAACTATAGTTAACAAACAGCACATCTAGTGAAGCTAAAGGGAAATAACTTTACTATCTAATTTAAATGAGCACTTGGGCTTCTAATTTAAGCTGACCTAGTAACTACCAGAACACAGAGAAACACACTATTACTAGCCCTCTAACTCAAACAGGCAGTTAGCTCTCTAACGTAAACAAGCTAATAACTAACTACCTAACCCACTAAATTATTAAAGCACTACACACACACACACTATCTATATAGCAACTTAAGCACACCACTACAGCAGAAGGTGACGGGATACACAATACAGGCCTGTTGAAAAAACAACGGCCAAAAAGAAGCACACCTACCGAAGCTATGAAAGCACTCACAAACTAACTATTTAAGAAATTCTATGTTTTAAATACAGAAAAATATAGAAAAAATAGCAGAGGACAAAAACTTAGCCATAGCCAAGAAGTGAATATCCAAACTTGTAAAGCTGCAAACGAGATCTGAGGAATTGCACCACTGCATGATGGGATACCTACTCTGCCACCAGCTAAGTTAGAGACTTCGAGCTAGTGTATTCGGCCGAGTCATAGCCAAGGATCAGCTCCAAACCCATCCAGTAGGAATGAAGGCGAGATAGGACAGCATAACATCTTCTGTTACACATTAATACAGAATTACAACTCTCTGGGGACATCCACCCCAACCCAGGACTCAATGTAGAACATCAGCACAACTCCAGCCCCTTTCCTTTACCACCTTTTACCAACCTATTAACCCATTACAGTAACTCTGACCTGCTAATTCTTAACATTAATGTCAGAAGCATAATAAATAAGGTCCACGATCTACACACTAATCTCTTACTCTCATGATATTGTGGTACTGAGACCTAGTTAAAACCAATCAACAGTAACAGTGAGATTATTCCTCCTGGACACAACACCCTACGCAAAGATAAAATAGCCAAAAAAGGAGGTGGGGTAGCAATTCTATTTAAAAGCAACTTAAAAGCAAAGGTTTTTGATCTGACTATTCCCAACTTCAGTAATGATGAAAAACTATTCGTCAAACTAGAAATTAACTCAAAAACATAACTGGATGCTACATCTCTCCAGGAAATAATACCACTACCCTGGAAAACTTATGCTTTAGACCACCAACTCAATACCACATGAAACTATCATTATGGGTGATTTCAATATTGATTGGGCAACCTCTTATTCCTCTCAAAAACTCACAAATATTATCAATCTATATAGATTTACCTAAATTATCCAATCCCTGACAAGAATAGATAAGGCAACCAAAAAGGAATCGACTCTTGACTGGATACGTATAAACAGACCTACCCACTCCTTTCAGTCTGGTTGCCTCCCTGACAGCTTAAGTGATCATCAACCAAGCTTTCTACTAAGACACAGGTTTCATCATAATAAACAATCTGCTTACCATCTGATAAGAAGCAAGAAACATTTTAATGCTCACTTCAGTGGCTCTGCTGGACAGAGGCGCAGGGAACTAATTTAAGGGGGCGACGAAAGCCAACACATTCTAGCTAGGCTTATAAATGCCTTTGGGCAGATAGCCTAGTACCTGCCTATGAGTCAATGTCTTATCTACACTACAAAGCTGCAACTGGACAACTCTAAATCTACTTCTCCTAGATGAAGCCGTTCAATTCCTTTAATACTACTTTTTTAGATATCCTAACACACATGCACCTCCTAGAACCATCAGAACCAAATCAAACTCTGCTCTGTGACTAACTTAAGAAACTAGGTCACTACTAACAACTAGAGAGAGAGCCTGGAACCACTGGCATACTACCAGGTCCCAAGCATAAAAATAATCATACTTAGAACACTGAAATAAAGCAAAAACATCAGTTAAACAAGGTAAAATTAATTACTAAGAGAATTTACAAGTGAAACACCCAAAAACCTGCAAACGGTTTGGGCACCTATTAATATTCTTCTTCCAGGAAAATCACACCCTCCTCACAACCAATAACACCACTGAAAACATGGCTACCCAAAGTCAACAAACATTTCACAGAAACCATAACTACCTTATCTAACCTCCAACACTCCCTCACCTCCACTGAACAACCCAAGACAAACATTACCAAATTCTCCTTTACATTCAAACCAGTCTTTGTCAACAACATAAAAAAATGTTATAAAAACTAAAACCCACAACCCTAGCCACAGACCAACTTCCAGCAGAATTTCTGCAAATTGCTGCTGATGCAATAGCCTACCCTGTAACCATCCACATCAACAAATCCATGTCCGAAAATAAAGTCCCTGAGATGTGAAACATTTCATACATAATACCCTTTCACAAAGGCAGTAATTCTACAGAATTTATTAACTTCCAATTGCAATACTATCCCCTCTATCCAAAACCCTATAAAGATGTGTGCATAAACAATTTATGGACCACTTAGACGCACACAAACCTATTACAAACCCCCAGCATAGCTGTCAGCCCTCCCATAGCACTACAGCATCAACTCCTACATGTTTTGCTTTTTTAATTAAATATGGTTTAATTGATATGTGGTCATTAAGTCCTGGGGGGTTAGTTGCGTTCAATTTAATTTGCCATATTTAATTAAAAAAGCAAAAAAAATAGGAGTGTAAGAGTAGAGTACACAAGAATAACAAATTTTAAATGTGTATATATTTTCCTTGATGCAACTATTATGAATTTTAGTGATGGTTTTACACTTTTTATTAGTGTATAACAAGATAAAGTATGCTTTTCCATGTGTGTATTAATTATATTACAAACACTTTTAATTTTTCACCAAATGTTTTTTAACTAAATGAAGTTTTGTTAAGAAAGAAGGTATACCTCTTTAAGGAATTTTGGCGCCTTTTTTAAATGGAACAGTTGTAATGGTCTGTTTCATTTTACTTGAAAAAGCCCAGCATTTTAGAAGGGTGAAAGCTCTTGTACTTCAATTTGTTTTATTAATTAAATTAATTATAGCCTGTTCCAGTGTGCCCAGACCATTTATTTCTTTGGAGTTATTGGTTTTATGGTCTGTTTTATCATTTCCTATTATGAGTTTAATATCAGTCAACCCTCTATCTCTTGGTTCCAAAACTATATCAGGCCACCAGCAGGCTGTCCAATGGCAGAATGACCTCTCCCCTCTTCTTCCAATCACAACATTCTAGGACTCCTACTCTTTTTACTAACAATCTACATACTTCCTCATTTCATGCATCTGTTATCCAATATGCAGCTGACTCAACCTAATCTGTTCTGCCTCTTCCCTACATAAGCTCCATTCAATTACACAAGATTCTTTTCTCTAAGTTGAAGCATGGCTCACAAACTCCAAGCTAATTATAAACCCTAACAAAACAAAACTTGCTATTTAACCCAACAAGCTCTACCACATCAAGCCCCACCTACAATATTATGTCCAAGAACAAAACCATCATTTCTCCAGTAACTTGCACTAAACTTCTAGGTGTAGAAATTGACTGCAACATGAAATTTGGCATCCATTATCTCCCAGACCATAAATAAAGTGCATAAAAAGTTGGGTGCTCTTTACAGAAATAAACAATTCCTTACTAAACAGGCTAAACCCAGCATTAAACATGCCCATCTCACATCTACACTACTCTATGCCTCCCCAATACACACAAGCTTAAGAATGAAATAGGTAAATCCAATTCCTGCTACAATAAATTAGCCAAGTTTGTCACAGACTCTCCTTTCAGATCACATCATTGTTCAGCCCTTATACAACTTAACTGGCTTGAACTTCCCCAACTCCTCCTTTACAACCAACTGATTTTTGCCCATAAAATCATTCACCAAAATGACAAAACACCTGATCTCCAAAATGTAATACTTCCACACTCAAACAATAGATCATGCTGCTCTAATAACAGATTGCTATCACAAATAAAAGCTGACAACACAGCTGGAGATTCCTCTTCTCCAACTTCATATCTAAAAAATGGAATGCTCTGCCCCACAATATAACATCCCATTCATCTAAACAAAGTTTAAACAAATGTTAAAAAAAAATCATCTGGCAGACACATGGCTATGGTCCTGCACCGGCCCTGGTTAATACTACCCTCTACCTCTGAAGCTATCCAATCCACTTCCATCAACCAACTACCAAACTACTAACTTCAATATTAGGACAGACTTGACTTCTAAACTTCTGTCTATTCTGCTATACCATATTCAAAAAGACTAAGAACTTCCAGGGTATAACTGTTTCTCAAACCCAGACATAGTACAGAAATCTTTAACAGGACGTTTTTCATACCCCTCTCAAATAAGTTTATTTACTGTGTTGATACCTAAAAGCTACACAGTCAAATAATCTCTGCCCACAAATTATATTACCATTAAACCGTGTTTTTCTGTATCAATGTACTGTACGTTGTTTGTGGCATTGGAAACCACTGTACTGCACACAGTTTGTTGTTAGTGTTCATTCTGTTTTTTTTTTAACTGTAAATTGTATCATATTTGTATTGTACTTGTATCCTGCATGTGCAGCTTTTCTCCCCAGGCCTCCGCTGAAAAAGGACCGGTGTCCAGTCAGACTTTCCCAGTTACCAACTGTAAAACAAAACAAAATAAATAAAGAGAGGAGATGTAGACATGAAGTCTTTAGCCTAAGTTCTCTTGGACATCTGTGTACTCTATGACATGCATATCATCACAAAATATCACTTGGGATATGTCGGCAAAATCTACTTAATTGGGGACATAATTAATCTTCCACCAATACTAGGCAAGCTTCCTGATGTTCTCCCTGACTGTAAGATTAGTTAAAAGCTATGATCCTGCTAGCATTAAAGCCACACACTGAAGTGACAAAACCTATATACAACCTGGGAAAGGGGTGTATTACATAGCATCCTTATGACAAATGTAATCCAAAGAAGGACCCAATGAAATACAGGGCTCCAAAGCTTCTTTCTCAAAGAAAAATGCTTCCCCCCACTTGACCCCCCCCCCCAAGAGCCAACCAAACCCACTCCCTAAGACAGCCTTAAAACAAAGAGAAGAAAATGAAGAGGAAAAGCCAATGTCAAGCCTGCCTGTGGTATCACACAAGTCAATAAGACTAAGACTAAAATGCCACGTGCAAATTCTGACTACCAACGAAAGCCAAATAACTGGGTTATCCATCACAACTGGGTTACAGACAGTGCCAAGCCTCGCCCACTGGCTCCTATGCAGTCAGGCTAGAACAATCTAAATTGTATGATGCAGAACGCTATAATTATTCTTGGGGTCCACTATTAATAACTGCATCTTGTTTAATCTTCATGTGAATTTTTAACTTGCATGATGAGTAGTGATCAAACAGGCTTCGTGCCTAATGAATGGAAAAATGCAACAGTCGACCCTCGGCAAAAGGTTGGGACAACTACAGACCCTGGAAACAACAGACCTATAAGTCTCACGAGTCTCATCTGCAAAGCAATGGAAAGAATCATCATGGAAATGATCAACAACACAGGAAACCTTCCGACACCGAACCCAATCTAGTTTGGTTTCATCAAGGGCACGTCATACCTACTCAACCTTGTGGACTTCATGTGAAGGTCTCCAGAGCAATGGACGAGGGCAAAACAGTTCACACTGCCTACCTTGACATGGCCAAAGCATTTGACACAATACCCCACTCGGGCTTTGTTGAGAAACTCAAGAAGTTAGGTATAAACCCTTATGTCACCCGGGCAGGCTGCTGAGTGGAGATCTATGCCTGGCATATAAGGCATTGTCAGACCCCCACCCTGATGTACCTCCTACATATCTGCAAAACAAACTGCACCAGAATTACTCCTTATAAAGACAAACTTTGACTGTGACATAAACAGAACCTGCTGGAGGGACAGGTATGTATCCCAGACACTACCCCTTTTCCAGAACAGGCTCCCCACCAATGTAAACAAAGTTCATCCCTAATCCAATTCAAATACTACTTGGACAATTGCATGGGGAACAGGAAATTCATCCCTGGTTTGGCACCTCTGTCTTTAATGGACTCAGGCAGCTGGTAAATGCTTAATCTCCCAAGACCCTGCTTGTAAATGTTTCATCTCCCAAGCCTCTGCTAACAAATATCAAGGGTACAAGCTTAAAAATGACGTGCTGGTCATTAGCCTAGTACATACCTATGAACCTAAAATATCTAAAATATTGGGAGGTCACTAATTTAAAAAATTGGCGCTCCCAAAGTTGAAAAACAGTTTGATGTGAGGGCTACTCCCTGCATCCCTGACCACACACCTCTGAAAACACAGAAACTCAGAGAAGAGGGAGAAAGTAAGAAAATGCTACTCTCACCTTCTAGCAAATGAATGTAGTCAACACAAAAAAACACTGCACGTGCTGACAAAGGAGTATGCGTGTCTGAGCATGAGAACTTCAGAAAAACATGCCAAATGCTTGGAAAGAATGAACCCAACCAACGTAATGCTATTAGAGAAGGTCTTCAATACTAGGATTTCTGTCCTTCAAGCAGGACACATTCTGGGGTCTGATACAATATGACAAACCATCATATCTTCCCTGTGATGCCAAAAGCAAAAAAAGACTTCCCCCCTTTGCAGTGTATGACCTTTTATCAACAAAAAATGCCAGGGGAAAATCTGACAATAGAATTCAGCAAGTTTTTTTCACTTATTTTTTTTGCTAAGAAGCAAAAATAGAACACAAGCAAAAGGTGCTTCAACACAGACTAGGTCAGATCTGTAACTACACTTGACTTGCTTTTGCAAACATGTCAGGAAAAATCGTTTGTGTTCCTGGCTACAGCCATAGGAAGGGTACTGCTGATAAGGCAACTACCCCAGACAACAACTTGTAAAGGGGGTTCAGACCAAAAATAATCTGACAATTTACAAACTGTCAAAATGCTACCTTTTTATTTTTTATTATTTTTAACGGATGCTGTCCAAGAACAGTTTATGGTTTACAAGCATTCACTGAGCAATTGTTATTGCTTATAGATAGCTTGTAAATTGTCAGGATCACCATAACTAATCATTAAATAACAGCGTGTAAATGGATAAACTGTACTTTTAAGGTAGCAACAAGTTAATAAGGCTGCTAAATCAATCATTTTTATAAACTTTCTGGGCTATCATTAATAAAAGTGTGTTTATTACTGCAACAATCTAAACACTGTTGTTACATAAAAACAAAGTGGCAGTTTAACTCATTCAATCCTGAAGAGCAAGAGAGCAATTAACACAATTGCTTCATGAGGTTTTCTATGACAGGAAACTACTTGCTTCCTGACAGCTTTTCTCCAAAATCCTCTACTGAAACCACACTTCATAAGATTTACAATATGTGGTAAATTATGTGAATTACAAAAATGTAATATATGATAAAAAGAAGTTATGTACTCACCATAATGTTCCATGTTTGTAGTCCATCTAGCCCTTCATTCTTACATATGGGTTTGGAGCCGATCCTCTGCTCCAACTCGGCCGATTACAAAGCTCGAAGTCTCTAAGTTGGCTAGTGGCAAGGTAGGCATCCCATAATGTACTAGTAAGAATCCCCATATCTTGTTTGCTGCTGTCTATAAAAGTGATATAAAGTATTTCCACAAGGAAAAACAAAGTTGAAATGTCTCCAACCCTAAGGAAGATAGACATTATCTTGTCTCCAGATTCTCCAAGGATACAAGGACAGGGATAGGTGGGTGGGTTTGTAAGAATGAAGGGCGAGATGGACTACAAACATGGAACGCTATGGTGAATACATAACTTCTTTATGTTCTGTAGTCCTCTCTCGCCTTCATTCTTACATATGGGACAGCGCCTCTAGCACCTTTTTCTCTGGTGGCTCACGGCAATATACTCCTAAGAACCGTGGAACCAAAGGAGGCTCTAACCCTGGAGGCCAAGTCCAATTTGTAATGAGTAATAAATGTATGAGGGGTAGGCCAAGTTGCTGCTGCACATATACTGTCCTCTGGAATTCTGGCTTGCAAAGCGGCAGATGTGGATGTAGATCTGGTGGAATGAGCTTTAATTTTAAATGGGAGTTCTTTGCCATTAAAAGAGTAAATAAAAAATATGCAATTTGAAATCCAGTTTGATAACGTTATCTTGGAGACTGGCATTCCTTTTCCCGGCTCCAAAAAAGATATAATTGGTCTGATGATCTGAACTCTTGTGTTCTATGTAGACAGAACCTTAACTGTCTGTGTACATTAAGCTGATGAAACTTATATTCCGCTTTGTTTGTATGATATGGAAAAAAACTGTCAGATCAATAGTTTGATTAATATTTTATTGTGAGCAAATCTTGGGGACGAAGGAAGGGTTAGTGCGAAGGGAAACTCTGTCTCTGTGAAATATCAAGTAAGGAGGTATGACAGAGTGCTTGCAGCTCTGACACTCTTCTGGTGGACGTAATGCCTACCAGAAAAATGGTCTTCCGTGATAGGAACTTTAAATCATATGCATGTGAAGGTTCAAAAGGTGGTGAGGTAAGTTTCAAAAGAACAAAATTTAGATCTCAGGGAGATACAGGTTCTTGAAAAGGCGGTTTTAGTAAGGTAGAGCCTTTTAAGAAAGATTTGCACAATCTGTGAGCCATAGGATTAGGGTCATGTTGTCCCAAATGAAAACTGGAGATAGCTGCTAATTGAACTTTGATTGTAGCAGCAGCTGATCCCTGATAAAAAAGTTCGGTTAGAAATTCTAACACTAAAGGGATGGAGGCTGTGTATGGAACTATGTTCCTAGCTTGTGCCCATAAAAATTTTTTTCCATTTACTAGCAAACAACTTTTTCATAGAAGGTTTATGAGAAGACGTCAGTATATGTGTAACCACAGGGGAGAAATCATGAAGCCTGACTAGGGATGGAAGTGGAGCAGCAACGCTGTCAAGTTGAGGGTGTGGAGACAGGGCTGGAACGTGCCTGACATATGTATCAGAAGGTCTGGTACTGGGTCCAGAGTCCATGGATCGTCCAGATGAGGCTCTAGAAAGGGGAACCAAACCTGACAAGGCCAGTAAGGAGTGATGAGAATCATTCTGCTTCCCAAAGTCTTTGCTTTCTGGATCACTTTCAATATTGGCAGAAAGGGAGGAAAAGCATAATAAGTCCCGAGGGCCAAGTGCGTCTCTCGGTGTCTCCCCCGGTGGGGGGGATAAGGGTGAAAGCTGATGCATTTGGTGTTCACTGGGGTGGCAAACAGATCACAGCAAGGCTGTCCCCATTTGCGGAAAACCTGTTCTGCGACTTTCTGATTCAGAGACCACTCATGAGGCATCAAGATTGTTCTGCTGAGCTTGTTGGCTATCACACTGGTTCTCCCCGGGATATGCATTGCAACTAGAAAGTGTTGGGAAGATATCGCCCACTGCCAAACACGCAGAGCCTCTCGACATAGGGGGTAGGATCTGGTTCCCCCTTGTTTGTTTATATACCATACTGCTGACATACTGTCTGATTGGATTGCTACTGTCCCTAGAGGAAGAAAGTCTTGGACTGCTTGCAATGCTAGTAGCACTCCTCTCATCTCTAGAGCACTGACATGCAAGTGATCCTCGTGCCTTAGACTGTCCTTCCTAGATAATGCCCCCCCCCGCCCTATCTGGGAGGCATCCATGGTCACAGTAGCAACGGATTGGCGAGGAATGAATGGTCGCCTTATCGTTAGTTGATTGGACTGGATCCACCAACGAAGGTCCTTTTTGCAAGATTCCATTATTAAAAGGGGATGAGACAGAGGCAGTTGCTGAAGAGACCACTGGGAAAAGAGTAGCCATTGTAGAATTCTCATAGGTAGTCTGACTAGGGGAACTAGAGTTATAGTAGAGACCATGGTTCCTAGAAGTTTGACCACTGTCTTTGCTTTGACCTTGTGTTGGGGAAGCAGGTTGTATATTTGTTGTCTTAGATTTTGCACTCTGTCTGAAGGAAGGCGAGCCATCATTGCGACTGTGTCTATTTCTGTGCCTATAAAAGTCACATATTGAGAGGGCGACAAGACAGACTTTTCACAATTTACAGTAATGCCTAGCTGAGTGCAGACTTGGATGGTTGAATCCATGACTTGTAGAAGTAGGTGCCTGGTGGTGGCAGTCAGGAGCCAGTCGTCCAGGTATGGAAACACTTGGAATCCAAGACGTCTCAAGTGAGCCATCACTACCGCCATGCATATGGTGAACACCCTGGGTGCTGTGGTGAGACCAAAGGGCAGAGCACGAAATTGATAATGACTGGCTCCCACCCGGAAGAGTAAATGACTCCTTGATGTTCTGTCCATTTTTATGTGGTAGTACACATCTTGGAGGTCGATGGAGCACATCCAATTGTCTTTCCCTAACAGAGGGTGTATAGACTGCAGTGTTACCATTCGGAACTTGAACTTCCTCGCTGATTCGTTTAACTTGCTGAGGTCCAAGATGGGCCTCCAGTCCCCTGTTCATTTTGGCACTAAAAAGAATCTGGAGTAAGTTCCGAATCCTATCTGGTCTGCGGGGACGTTTTGGATAACTTTCTTTTGAAGCAACTTTTGGACTTCTATAGTTGCTTGATCCCTGTGATTGGGTGAAACATCTGGGATTCTCTTGGTTAGATGAGGTGGGAAACGGAAGGGTATGGAGTATCCTCTGGAAATTATTCTTTGTACCAACTTGTCTTGTGTGATGTTGTGCCATGCTTCTGGGTGCAAAGATAAGCGACCATTGACTGGCTCCGGAGAAGTGCAGTTGGGCACCACTTCAGGAGCACTGAAAGGGACATCCATGAAAGGAATCGCAATCACCCTGGTTTTGCGGAGCCCCCCTGCCTCTAGGGCGACGTCCACCACTATTTCCTCCTCCTCTGCCTCTGGAGAAGGCATCACCTTGTGCGTCTGGGAAAAATCTCTGAGATTTCTTGAAGCATATTTTTCCGCCCCTCTGACCTATAGGGTATGGTCTAGAAGGGACAGAAAAACGTACTCCCATGGCAGTGTGTGTCTTCTCTTCCTGCTCGCATCTGGTGAGTGTGTCTTTTACCTCTGGTCCAAACAGAGAGGAACCGTCAAAGGGAGCATTGGTAAATGTGGATTTGAAGGGGTCCGCAAAGTTACATAAGCGCATCCAGGAGTGTCTCCTAACAGAAACTCCTGAACCCGCTGTCCTGCTCGCTCCATCTGCTGCGTAAGATAGCCTCATGAAGGAGTTAATAATAGAGTTTAAGGTGGACAACTGAGCAGTAACCTTCTCAGGGACTCCTTCAGTTAAAGTACCTTGGAAAGTATCTCCTAGTTCTTTTAGGAGATCTCTCTGAAGCCTAGTGAAATGGGTGAGGTAATTCAGCGATCTGAGTGTAAAAGCCACTGAAGAAAAATACGCTTCCCGTATCTGCCCATCATTCAAAACTCTTTGTTCGGTGGGTGGACAGATGAGGAAGTTTCTGCTACCTCCTTCTTTGTGGCTGCTGCCACCACCATGACATCTACTGGCACACATTTGGTCAGAAACTCTTTTTCCCTAGGAGCTGAAAGAAATTTGTTTGGCCTTCTGAGGACTGGTTCCACGGCATCAGGATTTTCTCAAACCTTTCGACTCATCAAATCTAACAGCTCATCGAAAGGTGGAGACACCCAAGAGGTTGAAGGTTGAGACCCGAAAGCCTTCAGGTACACTGACTCCTCATCAGAATGGGTGGCGGTGGGCCAGCCGCCTCTCTGTTTCAGAATCTCTAGGATATCTATCAAGGAGATATCATCAGAGCATAATCTAGGGAACCCTTCTGACTCATCGAGGTCAGTGTCAGAGGTGATGGACTCATCAGTGGAGTCTATGTGCTTCCTCTTGCAAGTTCTCTTCCCAAGAGGCTCCTCAGAAGGGTATTCTGGGGAGGTCTCGGAAGACTGGGGGCCACCCAAGGGGGCTCCTGAGGCTGCAGGTCTCTGCTGTTAAGAGAGAGAGATGGTGCTGAGACAGAGGTCGGAGCTTGAGGGAGAAGAGCATCAGTACCCTTTTGTAGAGCTGAAGATCTAGACAGTACGCTCCTCATCATCTTGAAGGCAGATCTCTCCGGCTTTGAGGACACTACTGGTTCTGAGGAAACGGAAGTAGCCCTCGGCTCCAGAGCGATCGGCTCTGAAACAGATGCAGGATCTGAGCTCAACCACGCCAACGCACCAAGAGGTAGACTCAGAACCGAAGAAGTTCAGGTCCTAGCGTCCCCATTGCGGTTGACTGGTAAGCTTCGGCTCCTAGACACCAGGGATGGCACCGAGGGTGTCAGAGCGTAACTCGGCTCCGAGACAGACAGCTGGGGTGCAGGAACCAACAGTTCCACAACAAGCGGCACGGATAGCTCTGGCTCCGAAAGATCAGCATGGCTCGGAGGAACAGAAGCAGGTAAAACTGCCTTAGACGGCTCCGGAACCGACTGGGTCAGAGCCGACAACAAATTTGCTAGCCCCGACAACTTCAAAAGTCTAAGTACCACCCACTTGACATCCCCCTCAGAAAGACTCCTGGAGGATCTGGAAGACAAGGTAGGGGATTGAGATCTCTGCAAAATCGGAGATAAAAGTGTTGGAGATACCGGTAATAAATCTCTTGACCAGCTCCGAGATATGGCTTCAGCTATCGGCTCCGAAAAACTTGGGGCCGAAACTGGAAGGTCTATGTCAATAACCTCAACTGGCTCCAAAGGCATAGGAGCCAAAGAAGTAGCAGGTTTGTCAATTTTGGCAATTTTCTCAGGAGGTTCTGATTTAGCAGTCGGTGTAGGAGACTGTCTTTTCTCCGACTTGACCTTCTCTTTTTTAGAAGAAGGAGACCTAGAGTGAGAAGAGGAAGAGCTAGCTAAATCTTCCTTAAAGAAAGGTTTAAGGAGACCTTTCAAAATGAGTTTGTTTTTCCTTACCTGGAGAACCTGTGAACTAAAAGAAATGCAAAAGGTACACGTCTCCTGTAGATGAATGGCTCCCAAGCAATAAACACAAATACTATGCCCATCAGTCAGGGACATTTTTTGTGAACAATTTAGGCATTTATTGAAACCCGAAGGTTTATGATCTTTAGTTTTCTTAGACATACTACCACAATAAAAATCACAGACTATAATAAGAGAGGACAAGGTCCTCTAACTTAAACGGGCCTAGCCTGCTCAAGAAACAACACAGGGAGAAAAAACAACAGAGGACTAGGTCCTCTAACTTAAACAGGCCTGCCCCTGCTGAGGAAACAACACACAAGGGAAAAGGGCAATAGAGGACTAGGTCCTCTAACTTAAAAGGGCCTAGCCCTGAACAGAGAAGTAGGTGAGATAGAGAATAAACAAGCAACAGACAAAGGCTAAAATAAGTCCTAACCAAAAAACGGACCTATGCCTACAAAAGGATTAGCAATAACTAGCACAGAGAAAAAACAAAGGGATACCACTAAGGAAGACCTGCAGAAGCAAGGGCCAACAATTAAGAACAATTTGCAATAAAAGTTCAAAAACACACTAACTACTAGAAGTTAACAACAGTAAGCTATCAATACTAAACAAACTATTATAGTCAAAAATGATCACTATAAAATATGTGAATAAGAAAATATTCCAACTTAGCCACAGCCAAGAAAGAGAACACTTCTGAACTAGTAGACATGGCAAATGAGATCTGGGGATTCTTACTAGAGCACTATGGGATACCTACCTTGCCACAAGCCATCTTAGAGACTTTGGGCTTTGTAATCACCCAAGTCGGACCCGGGGATTGGATCCGAACCATTATGTAAGAATGAAGGCGAGATAGGACTACAGAACATCAACAGTTATGTACTTAACATAACTTGTATCAGTGTTATCTGTAGTCACCATTCATCATGTACGGGTCCTAAGATCAGACATTGGATCCGAGCTGGCACACAGACAACAACTTAGCTCAACCCCCCCCCCTCCCCTCCCCCCAATGCTCTGCTGCACTCTAACCTCTCAGATCAAGTTTGCCCTGGATAAAGACAACAGACAGGAGATTCCAGCCACCAGACTAGGTCCACCAAAATTCTGCAAATCAGGGGGATGCAGGGTGGGGTCGTGATGAATGGCTACTACAGATAAGGCACATACCAAGTTATGGTAAGTACATAACTATTAATCTGATGTTATCCTAGTCACCATTTATCACATGTGTGTCAGAGTCCCCAACTACCCAAAATTCTTGGGTGGCCTCAAGGATGGACATGTCAAAGAACAGTGGAGCCACATGAAGTCCTTCCCCAAGAAACTAGGTCAAGCTTGTAATGAGAAATAAAGGTATGAGGGGAAGACCAAGTTGCTGCTGCACAAATGCCATCCAAGGAATGATGAGCTGGATAAAGCTGCTGATGTAGCCACTGTCCTGGTAGAACGAGCCCTAACTGGTCCAGGCAAAGGAGTACCACAAGAGGTCCATACAAAAGAAATGCACAGAGAAATCCAATGGGGAAATAGTAACTTTTGAAACAGCTAGACCCTTCCTGTTGACTGAAAATGCCGCGAGAGACTAAAAAACTTTGTTCTGTGCAAATAAAAGCGAAGCTGTCGAAGAACATCTAAGATAAGTAAAATGTATTTCCCTTTATTAGCATAACTGGAAAAGAACAATGTTAGATGGATAGACTAATTGAGGTCCATTGCAGTGGTCACATCTGGCATAAATGAAGGGTTGGGTTTCAATGCCACTCTATCTTTATGAAATATCAAATAAGGAGGCTTAATGGCAACAGCCTGCAATTCTGATACTCTGTTTGCTGAAGTTATTGCCACCAAAAGGCAGTCTTCCAAGAAAGAAATGTGAGGTCACAGGATGCAGCAGGCTCAAAAGGGGGCCTAATTAGAGATTGCAGCACCAGAGCAAGATCCCACGATGGAGGAGGATCCTAGGGGGGAGAAGGACACAAGAAGAAGATACCTTTCAAGAAGGCTTTGCAGAGGCGAGAAGAGAATGTAGGTTCATTTTTGAGATGAAAATTAGAAATTGCTGCCAAGTGGAATTTGATAGTAGGAAAACTAGTGCACTCCTGAAAAAGGGAACTCAGGAAAAGCAGAATGTCACAAATAAGAGCCAAGAAGGAGTCCAGATTCCGACCTTTAGCCCACATAGAGAATCTCCTCCACTTACTTCTGTAGACTCTTTTAGCAGAAGATTTTTAAGAAGCAAGGATAATATCCTTCACAGGAGAGGCAAGCCTGGACTTAGCAAGAATCACTGGAAATGGACAAACCAAGCTGTCAGACGGACGGTCTGCAAATTTGAGAACAGGAGATCAGGTCCGGCACCGGATCGAGCACCCATGGTGAGTGGTTCAGATGAGACCGTAGAAGAGAGCACCACATCTGCTCAGGCCAAAAGACAATGTGGATTAACTGTGTCCTGAGGCATCTTGCTTTCTGGAGAACTCTCAGAATTAAAGGTAAGGGTGGAAAGGCAGACAGGAGACCCGGAGGCCAACTGTGAGTTAAACGTTCCTGAGGGACTCCACCATGGGGGGATGTGGCGAAGTAGTTGCTGCATTTGTGGTTGACAGAGGAGGCAAACAGATCGCACATCAGTTGACCCCACTGATGGAAGAATTGCTTCACCACTAATGGATTCAGGGACCACTTGTGAGGACGTAAAAGATAAAGCAGCTCCAGGGAAACAAAGCAAGAAGAGAAAATGAAGTAAAATAGAATAAAAATTGCACCAAAAGCTCATTTTTTCTAGCTGTCTGATGAAGCAAAGTACAGTTTTGTACCTACCATAAATGTAGATGTCCGAGAGGTATGCATCTGCAGTCCTAACATATGGGTTGTCCTGCCTCAGGCAGCCCCTCGGTCGGCCGGATTCCAAAGTCTGGGTCGGGCCTCGGCTGATGTCGCACTTCACCCGACGTCATAGCTGCTGTGTATTGGGTATAAAGGCATCAGCCGACGCCATTTTCCTCAGTGTTTCTTGCCCCAGATGCCCTCTAGGAAGGCTAAATTTGGATAAATGCAAATGATTCCAAACAGTAGAGAGCAAACAATATAAGCATGTATATACATATATACAAACAAATACACCATAATAGATTCCCCCAGCTAGCTACAAGATGGGCAAATACCCTAGGAGTACCACAGAGGGGAAGGAGGGTGGGTAATCCTGACTGCAGATGCATACCTCTCGGACATCTACATTTATGGTAGGTACAAAACTGTACTATGTCCTTCAAGGATGCATCTGCAGTCCTAACATATGGGTAGAATAACATAGCCAAACTGGGGGGGGAGGCACTAAGATAATGATGGTGTAGTTAAGATCCCTTGCAAAACAGCAGTTGCAAAACCTGCTCGGGATCTGGAGTATAAAGGAAGATTATAATGCTTGGCAAATGTATGCACGGAGCTCCAAGTAGCAGCTTCTAAAATGTCTTTGGTAGCCACTCCTCGTAGGAAAGCTGTAGTAGTGGCTGTAGCCCTTGTGGAGTGAGGTCTGATGTTTTCTGGAGTTGTCTTTCCATGAAAAGAGTAACAAAATCTAATGCAATTTCCTATCCATTTTGAGATTGTCTGTTTTGAAATTGCTTTTCCTTCCATTCCTGTTGCATATGCTACCAGAAGCTGGTCAGTTTTTCTGTTGGTCTTAGTTCTGTCCAGATAGTAGCGTAATTGTCTGTGCACATCCAAGGTATGTAGTAGTCTTTCCCCCCTGTTCTGTGGGTTGGGGAAGAATGTTGGTAGGTGGATTGTTTGGTTCAATGATACTCTGGAGACCACTTTTGGCATAAAAGTAGGGTTAGTTCTCATGGACACTCTATCCTGATGGAAGATAAGGAAGGGCTGTACTGCCATTAATGCCTGTAATTCAGGAACCCTTCTTGCTGAAGTGATTGCAAGCAGGAAAGCAGTTTTCCAAGATAAGAACTGTAATTCTGCTGTTGCTGCTGGTTCAAAAGGGGGAAGTGTTAACTTTTCCAGCACAAAGTTAAGGTCCCATGTAGGCAAAGGTGGCTTCCTTGGAGGCTTTACATTTTTAATTCCTCTCAGAAACTGCCTGAGTAGAGGATGAGAGAAGACTGGAGGATCCATGTTGTATTCTGCTGAAATTGCTGATGCATGAATCTTAATGGAGGAGTAAGACAGGCCATTGTGGAAAAGTTTTGCTAAGTATTCCAGGATGTTAGCTATGTTTGCTAATGATACATTTTCTCCTTTTGCTGCACTCCAAATGAGGTATCTTTTCCATTTGGCTGAATAAGTCTTCCTTGTGGAGGGTCTGCGAGCCTCCAGGATAATGTCTTTAACCCTCTGAGATAAATCTGGGCTATTTTGTTTTATGCAATATTCCAAGCAGCTAGCTGTAGTGTTTTCAAGTTTGGATGTAGGATCCTGTAGTTGTTCTGTGTTAGAAGTAAAGGACATAGAGGTAGAGGCCATGCGTGTGTCCGAGACATACTCCTCAGTAGCGGGTACCAATGCTGCCTCGGCCAGTCTGGAGCTATCAGGATTATCCTTGGGTGATCTTCTTTGATCTTCAGTAGCACTTTGTGCATCAAAGGAAGAGGTGGGAATGCATATGCCGTCAGGTTTTCCCAACTGAAGGATAGGGAGTCCACCTTCCAAGCAAGTGGGTGGTATGTCCTTGTGCAGAATTTTCTCAATTGGTGGTTGTGTGGGGATGCGAACAGGTCTATTTCTGGTAGTCCCCATTTCTTTGTAATGGTTTTGAAGATGTCTGGATGCAGCATCCATTCGTGGGCATCCGTGGTAGTTCTGCTTAAGGTATCTGCTAGTGAATTTTCTTTTCCTGGCACAAATTTGGCCTGGAGTTGAATGTTGAGGTTCAGGGCCACATTCCACAGGTCCATTGCCATCCGGCATAGAGGATATGAGTGTGTACCTCCCTGTTTGTTGATATACCACATGACTGTGGTGTTGTCCGTCCTTATCAGCAAATGACCCTGTTGAAGAAAAGGTCTGAATGTCTGGATTGCCTGTTTCACTGCCAGCATCTCTTTTTGATTTATGTGTAGATTAAGCTGGTCTTGTGTCCATAGGCCTTGTATACACTTGTCCACCATGTGTGCCCCCCAGCCTAGGTCTGAGGCGTCCGTGGTGATAGTCTGGCTTGGATGAGGTTTGTGGAAAGGCAGTCCTCTTGTTTAACTGACAGGCCTGAGCCCACCACAGGAATTCTTGTTTCAGGCATGGAATTATTGGAATCTGGGCTTCTAGACTGTGCTTGTGTTGAGACCATACATTCCTTAGGTACCATTGCAACTTTCTTATATGCAGCCTGGCATGCGGAATCAATATTATGCAGGATGCCATGTAACCCAGGGCTTGCAGGACTTTCCTTGCTGTAAGATGGATCTGTGTTGTTAATGCCATGAAATAGAGGGGTAGTTGCTGTTGTTTTTCTGCTGTGAGAAATGCCATCTGATTTGATGTGTCCAGTTCTGCACCCAAGAATGTTATCCTTTGGGATGGTACCAGATTTGACTTTTTCATGTTGACTGTGTAACCCAGGTTTTGTAGTAGTTGCATCACCTTTTCCAAATCTTTTGTTAATTTGGTCTTGTTGTCCGCTTGTATTAGGCAGTCGTCCTGGTATGGATAAATCTGAATTCCCTGAAGCCTGCAATGAGCAATTACTGATGCCAGGCATTTCGTGAATACTCTGGGTGCAGTAGATAAGCCAAAGGGCAATGCTGAGAATTGATAATGCTCTGATCCTGCAAGAAATCTGAGGGGTCTTCTGCAATCTGGTCGTATAGGGACGTGCAGGTATGCCTCTTGAGATCTAGAGTCACCAGCTAAGACTCCTTGCCCAGCATGGGAAGAAGTTGCTGTAGGGTCAGCATTTTGAATTTTGGAACAATGCGATATGTGTTCAGAGCGGACAGGTCGAGAATAGGCCTCCATTGATTTTCTTTCCTTGGTACCAGGAAAAGTCTGGAGTAAAATCCTTGTCCTTGTTCCATAGGCGGTACCTTTTCTATAGCTCTCATCCTCAGTAGGTGGTTGATTTGTCCTAGAGCGTTTGTCTTTTGGTTTGTTGGTAGGTTTGGCATTCCTCTCTTTTTTGGTAGAGTGTGGAAGTGAAACCTGTAGCCTTTGTCTATTGTCTGTAAAATCCATTTGTCTCCTGTAATGTAATGCCAGTTTACGGAAAATAAGGCTAGCTTTCCGCCCAAGGGTGCTTCCAGTTGTTCCCTGGTAGGCGGTATCAGAGCCAAGTCATTGTGTCTGTCCTGTGGAAGTGGTCGTAGCTGAATCTGTGGCAGTACTTCTCTGGTTGTTAGGCTGCCACTGACGTCCCCTGTAGGCACCTCTGGATTGACCTCTGCCTCTTGGGCACCTATTTCTGCCTCTCTGTGCTCTGGAGGTGTCTGGAAAGGACCAATTCTTCGAAGGCCAATTTCTACTAAACCTCGGAGGCTGGACCTGTAAGAAATCCTTGACTGTTTGGACAGATTTTGCTTTTTCTTCCACCTTCTTTAGCACTTGCTGTGCAGGGGAGCCAAACAAACTTTGTTTCTCCATAGGAGCATCTAGGAGCTTTGACTTAACATGGTCTGGTAAGGATTGCTCTTTTAACCAGGCATGCCTTCTAATCACTGTTCCAGTCATAGCTGATCTAAAGGAAGCCTCCAGTGCATCATAGCCGCATTTTAAGGAATGATTACTGACCTGCTGAGTGTTATGTACCAAATCCTGAAGGGACTTACGGTCTATAGGTTCAGGAGAGGACAGTTTTTTTATTTAGCTGGTCTAACAAGAATTCCTGATACTGAATCATGTGGAATTGACAGTTTAAGGCCCTGGCCGAAAGAGTAGCAGAAGTATAAATCTTTTTACCCCACCTCTCTAATGCTCTAGATTCTCTTTCAGAGGGGAGGGGGTTTTGGCAGAGGCAGCTGCTACAGCTTTGGGGCCCTGTGAAATGGTTTCAGGATCTGCAATAGGAGCCTTATACAAGTAAAAGTGTGTGTCCGGGACCCTGTAATATCTGTCGGGCTTGGCAGGGGCCGGAGGAAGAGAGTCAGGGGCAGTACAGGCATCATTATATGCATCATCAACAACTGTTAGTACTGGAGGAATGGCTAAAGGCCTATGCTGTGGTAAATGTAAAAAGGTCCTTAGCCTTTTCCCTGAATCTGAAAAATCCTGGCCCTGCCATTGAAAATGCTCTCTCATAGCATGCAAGGTTTCCCCAAAAGAAAATTCTTCAGGAGAAGAGGCAGAAGGAATGGAGTCTTCTGCATCAGAATCCTCATAAGGAGAATATGGGCCTTCTGGAGGATCTGAGTTTTCTGAATCATCCGAGGAATAGTCTGTAGAAACAGGATCCGGGGGCTCAGTTCTAGGCCTCTTCTCTGGAGGGGGTTGAGAGGCCCTGTCTGGGTGAGGTTGGGATCCCCTGATCAAAGAAATGAGATCCTCAGCCAGGCTGAGCATTTGGGAACTAGAGGTAGGCCTGTGTGAGGGGGTTTTAGCAGGCAAGGCCTTAGAAGATTTAGCTGCTTTAGCCCTAGTAAAAGCCTTGATAGACATAGATGCAGGGGGCCTAGCAGCTCCACGTGCAGGAGTAGATATGTCTAAAGGAATAGTATCTGATAAGTCCTGGGTGCCTGCTACAGCAGGGGAAATTTCAGTTGCAGATTCAGCCATGCTCTGTGAGGCCTCGGCTATCGGAGGCATGCTTTCGGCCGAAGGAAGAACCGAGGACTCGGTTTCAGCCGAAACCGAGACACTCGCGGTTGGCTTAACCGTGGTTTCTGCCGAAACCGCGGACAGCGAGTGTCGGTCCTTTTCCTTACGCTTTTTAGCTAATTGTGAAGTCGGAGTCTCCGACGGCATTTTGTAAGCAAAAGCGGGACCAAAAAACTCCTCTGCAAACTCCGACCGACGTCTAAGTGTCCGTCGGTTGAAGGAAGCACAGGCTAGACAAGCTGATACGTCGTGGTCAGGGCCTAAGCAAGGAAGGCAGTAAGAGTGGAAATCCTTATGAGGTATTTGTTTCCCACAAGTTAAACAATTATTTACTTTTTCTGACATCGGCTGAGGCAAGAAAGAGTCCCCAACGGGGTACTTAGCTTTTGAGACGTCTTCGGTAGTAGAAATCTCTGGATCTGACCGACCGGCACTTGCGAACAGCTTCTGCTTCGGGCACCACGCGGCAAGAAAGACTGAGGAAAATGGCGTTGGCTGATGCCTTTATACCCAATACACAGCAGTTATGACGTCGGGTGAAGTGCGACATCAGCCGAGGCCAGACCCAGACTTTGGAATCCGGCCGACCGAGGGGCTGCCTGAGGCAGGACAACCCATATGTTAGGACTGCAGATGCATCCTTGAAGGACATCTTGGTTAGTTGCGAAAGCGCATACTTTTTTGTTTAAATAAAATCTTTGGTGTGTGAGCTTTTGGTGCAGTTTTTATTCTATTTTACCACTTGTGAGGAGTCTAAATAGCCCTGCTTAGCTTGTCCACTAGCATGTTGGATACTCCGGGAATGTGCATTGCAAGAAGAAAGCACCCCAAGGACATCGCTCACTTCCAGACCCTCATGGCCTCGTGACAAAGCAGATAAGAATGTGTGCCCCCTTACTTGTTGATGTACCATACGGCAGCCATGTTGTTTGTGTGAACTGCTATTGTTCCTAGAGGAAGGCAGTCCTGAAATTCTTGCAACGAGAGAACGACTGCTCTCATCTCCAGAACATTTACATGTAGTTTGGTCTCTTGTCCCTGGACAGTCTTTTCCTGGAAATGTCCCCTCCACCCTAGGAGGGAAGGGTCCGTGGTCACAGTGGCCATCGGAACTGGAAAAGAAAATAACCTGCCCGCTAGGAGGTCTTGAGAGTGCATCCACCACGACAGATGTCCCTGACGTAATGCAGTGAGCCATAAAGGGACTAACAGAGGGTGAGAGAGAGGACCAATGAACTGCCAGGGTTCACTGTAGAACTCTCATGTAATACCTGGCCACAGGGACCAGGCAAATGGCTGCTGCCATACAGCCTAGACCCCTTAGAATAACTAAAACTAGAGGACGGGTTTGCTCCAGAAGAAACTGTATGTGAGACCAGATAAGCACACATCGGAGGGGAAGAGCTGCAATCACCGAGGTAGTATCCAACTAACTGCTTATGAATTCCAGCTCTTGTGATAGGGTCAAAGAAGACTTGGCGGGATTCACTGTTATCATCAACAGATCGAAGAGAGGAAGGAAGAAGTGTGTGGTCTCCTCCAGCTGATGCCGTGTGGAAGCTGTGAGAAGCCAATTGTCGAGATAGGGAAACACCTGGAATCCCTGCAGCCTGAGATGAGCTGCCACCCCTGCCATACACTTGGTAAACACCCAGGGGGCTGTGGTGAGACCAAAGGGCAGGTCTCTGAACTGGAAGTAATCGGTTCCTATGTGAAAGCAGAGAAATCTCCTGGATCGCCTGTCTATTTTGATATGATAGTATGCTTCCTGGAGACCCACAGAGCACATCCAGTCATTTTTGTGCAGAAGGGGCACAACAGACTGTACAGTGACTATCCGGAACTTCGATTTCTTGACTGAGAGGGTCAACTGACTGAAGCCCAGAATCGGATGCAGATCCTCTGTTTTCTTCGGTACCAAAAAGAAGCGGGAGTAAGTACCAGATTCTCCCTGTCCTGAGGAGACCTTTTGGATGGCTCTTTTTTGAACGAGGTTGGAAACCTCTTAATGGGCTAACTCTCTCTGACCAGGTGGCATGTCAGGGAAAGTTTTTCTTTTCAGCAGGCGGTCGGAAAACAGAATACAGTAACTCCTGGATATAATGTTTAGCACCAACTGATCGGTTGTGCTGTTTGCCCAGGTCAGAGTGTGCAAGGATAAATGTTCTCTGACTGCCTTCAGGGAGGGGCAGCCAGGCAATTCCTCAGGGGCGCTGGAAGGGCTTCTCAGAGAAGGGCTCCCTGGAACCCTGATTTTGTGGGTCTCCTCTGCCACTAGGGCAGCGACCACTGAAACCTCTCCCGCGTTACCTGGAAGAGGAATCTTCTTCAGCTTCTTGAAAGGAAGACTGTGACTTATGGAATCACATCTTCTTGTTCCCCCGTTGAGTCTTGGAAAAGGACCTCTGGGGGTGTACAGAACTTGATCCTTATGTCCGACAGTGTCTTTCCTTCTTGCTCACTGTGGGTCATGGTTTCCCCAACACTTGGTTAAAAGAGGGTTGAACCACCACAGGGGGAGTTGGTGAACAACGCTTCAAATGCCTCTGCAAACCTGCATAAGCACAGCCGGGCATGATGCCTGATGGCAATGCCTGTACTCGCTGCCCATGAGGAACCCTTTGCAGTATTGGAAACTAACCTAATGGATGAGTTAGCTATGGATGTGAGAGTGGCCAGCTTGGGAGAAATGGCCTTAAAATCCTCTGCAGACATGGACTCCGAGGGAAGTGGCAAGCTCCTTTATCAAATCCCTCTGGAGATGGGAAAAATGTGCCAGGTAGTTTAATGCTCATATGCTGAAAGCAACCGAAGTGAACATCTGCTTTCCAAATCTGTCCAATTCTCTCGATTCGCGGTTGGGAGGATAGACAGATGAACTTTGTTCTGCCAACTCGTTCTTGCTGGTGGCAGCTACCACAACTGCATCCACTGGAAAGTACAGTTTTGTACCTACCATAAATGTAGATGTTCGAGTGTTCACCCTGCTGTAGTCATAGTCATCACACTTGGGTTATCCTGCCGTCGGGCGGTCCCGCAGTCGGCCCGAATTCCAAAGTCTTGGTCCGGTGTCGGTTGCTGTCGCTTCTTCCCTGACATCAGTGCATCAGGGATATATGAGCGGCATCCGATGCCATTTTCTTCAGTTTTTCTTGCCCCAGATGTCAGGTGCCCCCAAAAGGTAGGCAAAAAAAAAAAAAAAAAAAATATATATATATATATATATATATATATATATATATATATATACATATATAAAAATATATAGACATATGGCTATATAAAAATAAAACAAAACCCTTAGGTACAAGCAAATACACCACAGAGGTAGTATAGGATAAAGTGGTAGAGATAAGTTCAGCTAGTTCAGAGGGGATGGAGGGAGGGTAACCTTGACTGCAGCAGGGTGAACACTCTAACATCTACATTTATGGTAGGTACATAACTGCACTATGTTCATCGTGTTACCCTGCTGCAGTCATCACACTTGGGTTGAATCCCAAAGCTAAGGAGGGGAGATGGAGTCAAACAGGGTTAGAAGAGGCTAGTAGGCCCTGCAAAACTGCAGTGGCAAAACCAGCTCTAGTCTTAGATTAAAGAGGTAAGTGATAGTGTTTGGTGAAGGTATGCACTGAACTCCAAGTAGCAGCTTCCAGAATATCCTTGGTTGGCACTCCCCTGAGAAAGGCTGCTGATGTAGCTGTAGCCCTGGTGGAGTGAGACCTAATGTTAGCAGCTACTGGTTTCCCATGATGTGTGTAGCAGAAACGTATGCAATGTCCTATCCATTCAGAAATAGTCTGTTTTGAGATAGTTTTTCCTTGTGATCCTGTAGCATAGGCTACAAAGAGCCAGTTAGTTCTTCTGAAAGCCTTAGTTTTATCCAAGTAGTAACGTAATTGCCTGTGAATGTCCACAGAGTGCAGGAGTCTTTCTCCTTTGTTCTGGGGATTTGGGATGAAGGTGGGCAAGTGAATGGTTTGGTTTAGGGCCACATTGGATACCACCTTTGGCGTAAAGGAAGGATTAGTTCGTAGAGAAACTCTGTCGATGAAAAATGAGGAAAGGTTCCACTGCCATTAGTGCCTGTAGCTCTGAGACTCTTCTAGCTGAGGTTATTGCTAGTAGTAGGGCAGTTTTCCATGAAAGAAATTTTAAATCAGTTGAAAAAGCTGGTTCAAAGAGCGGCAGTGGAAGCTTTTCCAGGACAAAGTTGAGATCCCAAGTAAGTGTTGGAGCTCTCCTTGGCAGTCTTAAGTTCTTAGCCCCTCTATGGTACTGTTTTCGGAGTGGATGTGAAAATAAAGGAGGATCCATGCTGTAATGAGCTGGAATTGCTGAGGCGTGGATCTCAATAGATGAAAAGGAAAGTCCTTTGTGTAACATCTCAGTTAAATATTGTAGAATCTGAGGAATGTTCTGCTCCAGGGGATTTAGGCCTTTAGCCTGGTTCCAGGACCAAAATCTTTTCCATTTGTCTGAATAGGTTTCCCTGGTGCTGGGCCTCCTGGCCTCCAGAATGACATCCATAACAGCTTTGGATAAAGGTGTTGGCTGGTTGTTTAGGTAATTTGCCATGCAGCCAGGTTTAAAGTCTTGAGGTGGCTGTGTAGAATCAGATTGTCTCGCTGGGTGAGCAGGTGAGGAATTTGTGGCAAAATCCATGGTGGGCCCTGAGCCATGGTCCTTAAAATTGGATACCAATGTTGGCGTGGCCAATCTGGTGCAACGAGAATCATTTTTGGCCTCTCTAATCTGACTTTCAGCAGTACCTTTGCTAGAAGAGGCAGTGGAGGGAAGGCATACACGGTTAATATTTTCCAACTGAATGAGAGAGCGTCCACTTTCCAAGCTAGTGGATGGAAGGTCCTTGTGCAAAATTTTTGAAGTTGGTGGTTGTGGGGGCTTGCAAACAGATCTATGTCTGGGCATCCCCATTTTTGAGCTATCATTGCAAATACTTGTGGATCTAGTTTCCATTCGTGTGGATCCATGATGTTTCTGCTTAGGTCTTCTGCCAATGTGTTTTTCTTTCCTGGCAGGAATTGTGCTTGTAATTGAACCTGGTAAGACAGTGCAGTGATCCACAAGGTCATTGCTTGCCTGCATAGAGGGTAGGAATGTGTGCCCCCTTGCTTATGTACCACATAACTGTAGTGTTGTCTGTCCTTAGTAGTTGTCCTGGGTGTAGACGGTCCTTGAAAACTGTTAGGGCATTCTGCACTGCTAGCATTTCTTTTTGATTGATATGCAGGTGTGTCTGATCTGTAGTCCATTTGCCTTGATTGCACTGTCCTGCCATGTGTGCTCCCCAGGCATAGTCCGATGCATCTGTTGTCATAGTTTGCCTGGCTGTGGGTAAGGTGAAAGGCTGACCCTTGTTGAGGTGACATGCCTGTGCCCACCACAGAAATTCTTGTTGAAGACAGGGAATGAGTGGAATCATTGTTTCCAAGCTGTGGCTGTGCTGAGTCCATACACTTTTCAGGTACCATTGTAATTTCCTCACATGCAGTTTTGCAAATGGTATTAGTAGAATGCAAGATGCCATGAATCCCAAGGCCTGCAGAATTTTTCTTGCAGGGAGTTGAGTCTGTTGCCATTATTTTGAAATATTGAAACAGTTGTGATTGTTTGTCTGGCGTGAGATAAGCCATCTGGGCTGTTGTATTCAAGCTGGCACCCAGGAATGTTATGTTTTGTGAGGGCACTAGTTTTGACTTCTTTTCGTTTACTGTGTACCCTAGGCAACTTAGAAGGTGTTTGACAAATGCCAGATGATGTAAAAGAATGTCCTTGCTTTCTGCTTGAATAAGACAGTCGTCCAGGTATGGGTATATTTGAATTCCTCTTTGTCTGCAGTATGCAATTACTGGTGCCAGGCATTTTGTGAAGATCCTGGGCGCAGTAGATAAGCCAAAGGGCAGTGCAGTGAATTGATAATGCGTTGAACCTGCAATGAAGCGGAGGTATCTTCTGCAATTTTGTCTGATAGGACATGCAGGTATGCCTCCTTGAGGTCCAAAGTGACTAGCCAAGCATTCTTGCCCAGCATGGGAAGAAGCTGCTGTAGTGTTAGCATCTTGAATTTTGGTGCTTGCAGATAGGTGTTCAGAATTGAAAGATCCAGAATGGGTCTCCATGCTTTGTCCTTTCTTGGAACTAGGAAGAGTCTTGAGTAAAATCCTTGTCCCTGTTCCTGTGTAGGTACCTGTTGAATGGCTCTCATGTTCATGAGAGCTGAAATTTGTTTTTGTGCCTCTGCCCATTGATTTGGTGGCATGTTTGGCATTCCTTTGATCCTTGGTAAGGTATGAAAGTGGAATCTGTATCCTTGAGACAATGTTTAGAACCCATTTGTCTTTTGTGATGATGTGCCAGTTGTCTGCAAAAAATGCTAGTTTTCCTCCCAAGGGAGTTGCCAGGAGAGATTTGCTTTGTAGTTTGAGGATAGAGTCAATGTGTCTGCCTTCTGCTAGCTTGGGGCCTGTCTTCTCCTCCTTTCTGGGTAGCAGAACCCCACTGGCAAGGTTTGTAAGGGCCCCGTGACTGACCTCTGCCCCTTGGGCGTCTGTATTTGCCTCTCTGTGATCTGTCTGAAACTGGAAAGGACCAATTTTTGTTGGCCAATTTCTGCTGAAGCGAGGGGGTTGTACCTGCAAGAAATCCTTGACTGTTTGCATAGATTTAGCCTTATCCTCCATTTTCTTTAAAACCTCTTCTGCTTTGACACCAACTAATACATCCTGTTGTAAAGGTGCATCTAATAATTTTGCTTTAACATGGTCAGGGAGGGTTTGCTCTTTTAACCAAGCATGTCTACGAATGACTGAGCCAGTGACAGCTGCTCTACAGGAAGCTTCCAGTGAATCAAATCTGCATTGTAAAGTATGCTTGCCCACCTGTTCAGCTGCATGCAACAGATCCTGCATTTCCTTGAACTCAGGCTGTTCTGAGTGTGTGCTCATTTTTTGTTTTAATTGAGACATCAGGAATTGTTGATATTTCAACATGTGAAACTGGCAATTTAATGCTCTCATAGCCAGAGTTGCAGAGGTGTATATTTTCTTTCCCCATCTATCTAGGGCTCTGGAATCTCTTTCAGAGGGCACTGGGTTTTTAGCCATAGAAGCCTTTGTTCCCTTAGGACCCTGGGACATGGTTTCTGGGTCAGCTACAGGGCTTTTATAAAGGAATTTGTGTGAGTCAAGTACTCTGTAGTATCTGTCTGGTTTGGCTGGAGCAGGAGGTACAGAGTCTGGATTTAAACTAGACTCCAAGAAGACATCATCCACAATATCTAAAACAGGAAGAATAGCAAGAGGTCTGTGCTGGGGTAATAGAAGGAACTCTTGGAGCCTTTTCTTAGAATCTGAGTGATCCTGGCCTTCCCAGTGGAAATGTTCCCTCATGGTATGTAATGTTTCCCCAAAGGAGTAGTCTTCAGGGGGAGATGCTGAGGGAATAGAGTCTTCAGCATCAGAATCCTCATTCAGAGGGTATTCAGAGGTTAGTACTAAGCTAACTGCCCTTGTGAGCCATTTTAAGCCTAGCCAATTATCCCTTATGAGACTGAAACCCTGCACCTTGTGTTTGTAAGGCAAACACCTTAACCATTAGGCCACCCTAAGTGTAATCCTGGTCCTCAGAAGAATCTGAGGCGAGAGAAACCTGGTCAGAGGATGCATAATCCTCCTCTTGTCTTGGTCTTTTATCAGGAGGGGGATGGGAACCCCTGATAAGGGTAATTAAATATTCAGCCATCTTAAGCATCTGTTTCTTAGGCATGAAGCCTTGACCTGTAGACTGATGAACAGTTTTCTTAGGTTTTAAAGGAGTTTTAAGTTTAGCATAAGATTTAATGGTGAATGTAGTCAGTCTGAAGACACCTTCTGCAACCGAAGGTGTTTCCTCTGCACCGGTGTCTAAATCTGCTCCGGTGTCGATAGATGGCTACGGGGGCCTAGTAGACTCCACGTGGGAGTAGGCAGCTGTCTGGGGTTCCAGCTCTGCGGTCGTCAGGGGCTGCGTAGGCGCCTCACTGAAAACCGGAGAACTGGCGACAGGCCCAGCTGAGGCCTCGGGGTCTGGCTTATTCCTAGGCTGCCTGTCCTTATCTTTGCGTTTTTTATGAATTGCGGTCGTCGGTTGCTCCGACGGCATCATATAATTGAATTTCCTACCAAAGTAATATCGTGCAAAGTCAAAACAGCGTTTGATAGTGCGTTTATTAAACCTAGCGCAAAACCGACAACCTGTGACGTCGTGGTCTGGGCCTAGGCAAGGAATACAATAGGAATGGAAGTCCTTATGATTTGCTTCCCACAAGAAATGCAATTGTTAACTTTTTCTGACATCGGACTGAGGCAAGAAAATGTTCCCCAATGAGGTACTTAGCTTTATTGAAGACTTCAGACTGAAATTCAAATCGAAAATCTCAGGTGTCGGCCGACCGGCACTTGCGAACTGCTTCGGGCACCGCACGGCAAGAAAGACTGAAGAAAATGGCATTGGATGCCTCTTATATACCCCTGACGCACTGATGTCAGGGAAGATGCGACAGCAACCGACGCCGGACCAAGACTTTGGAATTCGGGCCGACTGCGGGACTGCCTGGCGGCAGGATAACCCAAGTGTGATGACTGCAGCAGGGTAACACAATGAACATCTGCCTTGGGCCAAAAAGACTTGTCCGATGGGTGCTCAAAAACTTGTCTGCTCTCTTGGGTACTGGCGCCACTGCATCAGATTCGTTCAAAGCCCTGCTGGCAATAAGGTTGATCAAAGGGTCTGCAGAGGGGGACACCCAAGAGGTAGATGGGCCCATACTGAACTTCTCCAGAAACACGGCTTCCTCAGAGGATGAGGGCTGGGCAGACCAATTGCCCTTGGCTTTAAGAATCTCCAGGATATCCCTAAAGGAGGTGTCATTGGGTGGTGACCTTGGAGACCCGTCCCCTTCATCAATATACATATCCTTCATGAGAGACTCCAATGGGGAGTCAAGCTGTCTTGACTTACATGTCCTCTTCCAAGGGACTTTCTCCGTGGGAGGTTCAGGGGAAGACTCGGAAGAGGTGGGTACCCCGGTAGGGGTTAACTCTCCCCTGAAGGCTAGGTCGAATGGGCTGACCAGGAGCAGGATGAGGGGGTCCGCTCAAGCTCTGGGGCTGGGAAGGAACATGGCAAGCAGGGGAGGCTACTCTGGTAGCAGAGAGAGATCTTTCCACCACCTGGAACGTAGAGGGACTGGACAAAGCACCCTCTTCCACCCCCACTGATAGCACTACAACGGAGGAAGGAGCAGACCCCTCCAACCCTCTAGAGAATGCCGGTCCTGAGCTATCAAGAGCCAAAGCACCAAGGGGAATTAATGGTCCTAAAGATCCACACCTAAACCAGCCCCCCATGGACTCTGGGGTGACAACCCGGACCGATGGCCCTGCCTGTCCCAGGGGAAGGGGAGCAGAACTGGCCATAAGCCCTGAAAAGGTAGGGACAAGAGAATTCCTGGTAACCCCCACCATCTCCATGCTGTGCACTGGCTCCTACAAGTCCAAACTCTGAGAAGTCGGATGAGGAGAAGAAAGTTGGAGAGAAGAAGGCGGGTCCCTAATCCTGTGGGCTGGGGAAGCCAAAAGCCACAGTTGAATGAGCCATCAAGAAGGACCGCATCATCCTGTCCATATCAGAGGGATAGTTGCTCCTGGAGGATCAGGAGGAAACAGAGGACCTAGCTGGAGACCCGTGCTGGCATCCAGAGGGCCTTCTCTGATGGTCCGGGGAATGGGTCTTACGGAGAGGGGTAAACAAATGAGCCCCTCCCGCAGGATCCGAAGGAAGATCCTCAACTAGAATGGGATCGGACATGAGTCTCAGATCTGAGGAAACATGAGGGTCCGTGGAAATAGTTTTTGAACCTCTTGGATCCGTAGGGATCAGATCTGTGACTGGTCTGCTATGGCTTGGATTCAAAGACCTCAATCTGGAAGCCTTGGATCAGCGAGTCAAATCCAAAACCCTCTGATCAAAAGGGCTGGGACTGGAAGACCTGGATCCAGGAGTTGACTCTCTAAAAGTCCTCTGGTCAGAGACCCTTGGTTCCGACAGCACTACCGCTGGAGTCAGATCCGGCAGTCTAGCTTTCTTGGAGGAAACCTCCCCTGAAGAAGAAAAAGAGGAAGGTTTTTTTTTTATGGCCAGAGGAACCCACCTTGGTGGAGGACTCCTTGACCATGGGGCCTCCGCTGAACCATGCCTTTTAACAGAAGCTTGTTCCAGAGGTCGACCAGAGCCCTTGGATTGAATGGAGCACAAATGCTGCATTCAACTTCTAGATGGCTGGCGCCAAGACAGTAGAGGCACTCCTCATGCGAGTCGGAAATGGGCATCTTCCAACTGCAAGAGGAGCACCTCTTAAACCCTAGAGGCTTCTCCGAGACAGAGAAGAACAACCAAAGCCAAAGAGAAAAACCAAAGAGGAAGGAATCGGGCAACCAGGCACAAGGTCTATGCACAGAAGGTCTGTCCTACACAGAAACTACACTAACACTGCTAAACTAACAAAAAACTTAACAGAAAGCAAGTAGGATAAGGAAAACAAAACTCTGCACTACCACACTTCCCAACCAGAACGAATAGAGCGCCAAATAGTCAAACCAATGAAAACGGCCAAAGGGAGGGGAAAAAGACACTTCTGAGACTTAACAGAGTACTCTACAACTGAACTTAATAAAACAAGGAAGACAGTATCTAAGAGAGAGAACCTACTTACTGAGAAATACGGAAAACCTGAGGAGCTGACCAATCTGCATCTGACAGTTGAAGCGGCAAATGAGATCTGAGGGGATAGAGGGCAGCAGAGCTTCATGGGAGGAGAGGAGTTTGAGCTAAGCTGTTGTCTAAGGGTGCTGGCTCGGATCCGATGTCAGATCCTAGGATCCATACGTGATGAATGGTGACTAGGATAACATCAGATCTCTTCAGAATTCAATGTGCTTTATACTGGTGTTGGCATCAAAAGTCTGCCTGTAGGTGCTGATTTTATACTGCAGATGTAAGAAAAAAAATATATACCTTATATGTCAAAAGTTCTAATAATATGTTTGACCACAGCACTAATATCTCTAAGTATGCAAGAGAGACCCAATACTGTACACCTATTTGAGAACTTTCCAACAACACATTACAAAAGGAAGTAGTGTACTGCTATTTTGTTATACTGTAAAATATACACAAAGCATGTAACAGCTTCATGCTACTTAAGAATATTAATCTACGAAACTGTGCGTGTCATGGCAAGTATCAATGGCAACATTTTGATCCTTCATGTGCTGTATAAGATGACACCAATTGCTCACCTATAGGTCATAAATCTTTTACGAAATTAATGCAGTTATGAAAAATATAGCTAAAAGTCACAACTGCTTTGCCATAAAAGCATTTGTCTCAAAATGCCTTCAGGTTACCCACCATGTTTTAATGTTATTTTTACTAACACCCAATGAGTGCATACACCATCAAAAACATGGCAGTATCACAATTTCTGCATTATTAACATAAACATGGACAATATCTGACACTAACATTTTTCAAGCACACTAACTTCAGCTCTGAACATCTTGATGATTATTTCACTATGCGTGCATTGCAAATCATGTCAGCTTGCAGATGATACTTTACTGCCTTAGTTTTACGTATGCATCTATACCAGGACTTCAGAAATTAGACTTTGAAAACACTGATGAGTACCACTTGTTTCAAGAGTACAGAGTATAACCCTGTGGAAGCACAGGAAACTCAGATTTACTGCAGAGTATACTCTTGTAGGAAGCAATGAGTTAAGCTAAAAAGCAGATCATCATTGAATGATTCAGCTGTTCAGAGTGCCCAAGTCCCCTGCTACAGTTCTGATCCTAAAAGGAAAAATAGCAAACCTCAGTGGTGAATAGGTGGGTCAAGGAAAAATGGAAACACCAAAGTCAAAAAAATAGCTGGACCACACCAAAAACAAGCTCACATACAATTCTTTACTACTGGTAAGTGTTTTCGCAGAACTACCGCTTCATCAGACCATAAAAACACATTAAAAATGCATCTTATATAAAGTAGTATTAAAACATTCTACACTACCACTGGTGAGTACCAAACACAATTTGCTGTGTGATAACTGATGCTCCTTAAGAATAGGTTTTAAAGAGACCTGTTATTAAAACCACGGTTTTATGCAGACTGCAGAAGTTCAGGTGTAATTTACTTAGCATTTTGTCAGGATTGCTCACACTTGTATGTTGGGAAAACCAGCAGACAACTAAGACAGTGTATTTTGGAACACCAAGGTGATATACGTAGAGAGTCTGATTCAAATGCTTTAGCAAACCATGCTATTATTTTTGCAGGTCATGATAAATTTTCTTTTTTGGTTTTACAAATTACTCATGACAATGTTAGAGGTGGTGATTTTAATAACAGGATAGAGAAAGCTGAAACTAAATGGATTATTACACTACAGGCGCACAGAGCACCTGGTCTTAACATCACTGTCCCTTTAAAACCTATTCTTAAGAAGAATCAACTATCACACAGCTAACTGTGTTTGGTACTCACCAATGGTAGTGTACAATGTTTAAAAGTTTAGCTTATATAAAAAAGCATTAAATGTGTTTCTATGGTATGATGAAGCGGTAGTTCCACAATGGCACTTACCAGTAATACAGAATTATATGTGAGCTTGTTTTTGGTGCGGTCCAGCTATTTTTTGACTTTGACAATTCTTATCCTGACAGCTCCTTCCTGGTAATGAGAGCTATAGCGATAAACAACTGTCAAAGTTTCAGACTGTCCCCATCCCCAAGCTTCTTAAATATCTCCAGCCATGCATCGATCCCAGCATATATATTACATTTTTTTTTTGTCTTCGCCTCGTCCAGAACCATAACTAGGCTGGGACCCAGTACTGATTTATGAAGCCGCAATGATATTTCTGCTTCATAAATGAATGCCAATACTACAGTTATTGGAAGCTCAGTGGGTGGTAGTAACTGCAGAAAAGGTGCTTGTTACGGCTGCTGCTAGCATCTAAGCTGTAGGAGAGGAGCATGATTTAGAAATATTTTCCCTCCTGCTCATCAACTTTGAATTGAGGACATGTTAATCTAGATAATATCCAAAGTTGATCCGCGGTGGTGGTGTTGCGGTAGCGTTGTCGCCTCACAGTAAGACGCTGTCCGGTTCGATTCTCAGCTAGAGCGTCTTCTGCGTGGAGACATGCGTGAATGGACGTACCTTCGTTGAAGGTTGTGCATCAGGGCTGGTAACTCTGCACGTAAAAATCAACTACCAATCATTAGCGGACCGGAGTTCCGCCGTGGCGACCCCTAACCGGGAAAAGCCGAAAAGACAGAACAACAACAGATGACTAACTACAGTTCTCAGCTCATCCAGGTGTCATCCCACTATCTTCTGCAGTAGTCTTCCCTCAGACAGATGCTTTCCTTCTCTTGACACATCAGTGTTACTTTGGACTCTTACTTATCACACCCTTAAATTAAGATACAAAAAGTTCTAATATTACTTAACACAACAGTAAAGGCATGAGGGAAGACCATTAAGGAATGCATTTTCCAAGCCTCCCTAGATGACAATTTTTCTTTTCATTCATCATTTCATTTTATTTCTACACCTCAGCTTTCCACTAATGAACCCTACAGGCTCTAACAATAGTACCCTCTCTGGTTTAACAGAAGAAACAACAAAAGGGGTTGCGAGCAACACTGCCATTTTACACATCAGTATCAGCATCAGCTGCTGTGCTCCACAACAGTGCTATAAACAGAACGCACATTTTTTTCACAGAACAGTCACCTTGGTACTCTGCATCACACAGGCTGCAACTGCCTTTTTGTTATAATACTTGAGATTTTTTTTTTTTTTTTAAATAAAACAAAGAAAATATAAAACAGTGGGAAAGTGAATTTAAAATAGTACGTTGGGAGAAATGGGAGAGAAGAGAGATACAAGAGTGAAGAAACAAGTATGTCTGAAAAACAAGCAAAATTAAGTCATATGGTTATAGGAAATATTTAATTTCTCAATCTCCACTTTGGAATTTATAAACTGAAGAAAAAAATCTGAAATTTTATACATTACAAAATATATGTACACAGACGCAGGTACGACCAAAAATGGTGTCCAAGATGTCAAGAACAATATTCTTCTTAAATTACAAAGAAGGATCTATTTTTGTCTGTCAAAACCCAATGCTAATACAGCATTCCAGGTCTTAATGTCCAGACACTACTCTTTTTCTGTACAAAGTTCAAGCAGAGAGGTGGTGAGAAATAGCAGCTGTTTGACAGACGACTTCTGATAGCATCTGAACACACACATGAATTCCTCAAATGGGAACGATCAATTACCTTTACCTTGTCATGGAAAAATGTAGATTTCCAGTTACATTGTTTAGATAAAAAGTTAATGTGTCAAAGAATTGACTCAATCTTGTCCAAAAATACTTTTGTTCCTTCTCCCTTTCTTCACAGAACGAGTGGTGAGCTTACTGACTAAACTGTACATTTACATCATCTTGCAACTGTGCAACAATCCTGTTTATAAAACATATGAACAGCATTAAAAAAAACTTTTTTTGTTTTTATAACACACAAGATAAAGTTTCTCAACAGCTGAACATTACATACAACCAAATTCAGAGAACACTTACAGGAAAATCTTGACACGTTGTCTGATGCTGTGTAGCTGTCGTCTTGTAAATTAAATTAAACTGATGGACAGGAGGTGAGATGATGATCAACAAATGACTGCTGTTATGCACAAGTAAGGAGAAAGAAAAGGCATTACAAATTAAACTAAAGACTATGCCTGCTCCTAAACTGAAAAGTCCTCAAATCTAGTGTTAAAGAAATCTCTGTATAGTCCAGACACTGGACTGTAAAAGCAGAAGGGAAGGCAGAAGTAATATGGATGTCTGACTGAAGCATGCTGGAGGCTAGTGTAAGTTTCTCCTGAAACCAGATGAAGTACTCATTTAGAGATACCCAAAATTTAATTTATCAATCAGAATTCAGCCTAATCATCACTGTAACTTAAGCACCAAGAAAGTAAACTATACATGTTATGAAGCCGGGCAAAAACTGATCTGCAAGTTCACAGCTGTCAGTACTGGGGGGTGTGGACAATGTATTTATGCTGTCCAGTTCTTCAAACTGGTAACAAAAACTAAAATAGTAACAGTTTTAGTAAGAAGGGAAAATCAGAATGTGAAAACGGCTGTTGTACTGCTGTTACAAAATAATTTAGCGACAACGAACAGAGGCAGGACTTTAAAAACAGATGAAAGCAATAAACAGAAGAATCACTGCCCAACAGCTGACTTGCTTACATGAATACCATTCTGGCAGAGAGTGTGCACTGCAGCAGTCTGCAAGATAAGATATCTGGGCACACATTTCTATGCGCATCTGTGTCAAATTGTGACAATCATATTAAGGGCATCTGACCACTCTACAGGCAGAATGCAATAAATGCAGACATTGTGTGTGCATCCTACAAGTTGTACATTTAGCTTATTCCATGCCAGGACATTTGAAAACTGTGTCTGATGAGCTCCTTCAAGCAAAAAAAAAAAAAAGACAACTGCTACAAAAAAAAAAAAAAGGTTGGAACCATTCCTAATGAGCAAAAAAACAAACAAAAAAAACAAAGATGTCTGACGTGCAGCTGCAAGCACTGTCAAAATTTTCTATAAAAAATAAAAGGGGGGGTGGTATATAAAAGGGACAACACATAAAAATACATGTGTTATAAAAGGCGAGGATCCCCGTCTGACTGGAGACTAAAGATGAATGATGCAGTTTCAATAAAAATGACAGAAATTTTATTAGTGCACTTTGCATACAGTATTTTGTCCTCGCAGGCATGGCCTTGTAGTTTAAAAAAAGATTTACAATCAAAACTGCAAACATGCCCCCAGCCTCCCACGGTTCACTAAAAGTTTGTAATACTCCACTTATTTAAGAAAATAAGTACATCTTCACCCCATGGCTTTATCTACATAAACTGACAGTTGCCTGAAACTGTGTTTCAAAGATATTTGGGGGGGCTCTCCTGGCACCAACCACTTGTGTGTGCACTGCTATAAAAAATAAAATAACCATTCATTCAGTTACAACAACGCATATGGCCCATTTTACTGCAATACTCTACACATCAATACTGTAGGGTCCTCTCTCCTTTGTCAAATATTCTGGAATGAAGCATGTTTCCCCAGAAGAAATCTCATCATTATACATTCAGAAATTATAACCAGCCTATTAAGTTTCAGTAGAGGTAATACTACTGGCTGTTTTTTTTAACAGCAGCAAAGAGATGGAATGATAAAAGACCTGTGATAGCACAGCATGTATAATACGCCATTATTCTATCCTTCCACAATGGAAAACAAACTCCAGCTACTAAGCGTTCTTCTTAAATAGTTTTTAAATTATTTGTCTGAATTCTCTGACTCTAAGATTGAGCATCAGAATGTCTGCTTTGTACCTCCAAAATGCACCTTGAGCCCTATATGCCCTTAACCTGTCAGCTATTTCTTAATCACCAAGCTCACCAAGTTAAAAAAAAAAAAAAAAAAAAAAGTAGTAACTGTTTTAGTCCATTAAATGCCCAGCATAATCCACACTGAACAGAGTTGTGGTATTGTTGCTAGGCACCCTTTTAAATAGCTCCCTTGAAGTTCAATAGTGGGTTACAACTGCGACCAAGAGAGCTTGGGTGTTTTCTGTATTTATGTACTGCTCTAGATTCAGTTTTGTGGAACCCTGGGCTTCAGCTCAGCTTACTTTGCATTCAGTGCCTAAGAAGTGTAAAAACTGAGCAAATAAACACCCCTCCCTTGCCCAAGACTATACCAAGAGCTATTCTGGTACCACTCACAGGTAGAGATAGCATTTTCATCTGCTGACCACCACTGTCTGACTGCTCTTAACAGACACTGCTGTGTAAGACAATCTATCTTGCTAATAACGTTTAAAAGACTGTATTAGGAAATCACCCTTTAGCAAAGGGTGAAACTTACACCGCTGATACCTCCAAAAGTCATGCGTAGATGAAACCCTGGTACTTTATTTCATGTGCTGAGGGGGAAGAGAAGAAAACACAATACAGTCAGCTGTACGAACTAAAAAGGGACACCCCGACCTCCTCCCCCTCTTGGTAGCGTTTTACTCGGTCCCCTGTAGCTATTTCCATATGCAGCAGTCTGTGGTGAAGAAACCCAGCTTTGTCCTGTCCCTGCACTGCTGGGGCCAACTCCTGCATGCCCCATTTCAATGAAGTTCTGAGTTCTGACTTCCTGGTGCACAGATGCGTTACTGGTTCTATCAGAAGTCACAGTAGAAATACCCAACAATACATGAGGTGCTGCAGGAATTCTGGAGAACCGGAGGTCTTGATCCCCAGGAAATTGCATTGAACCTGTTCCCTGATAACTACTTGTTTCTCCAAGGTGGCTCACTGCACTGGAAAATAATACAGATTTCCCCAGAGAATGCTGTGGTGGTTCCAACAGAGTACAGGTGGAATCTGTCTCTTCAGCAATTCTGAGTTTGCCTCCTGAATCCTCTGCACTGTACGTCCTAGATGAATGTGCTCTGTTATAATCAATCAGTCTTGAGGTCTGACATCCTTGTTTTATGTTACTCTGCTGCTTACTGTCCTGTTGGGCCAGCAGTTGAAAAAGAGCAGCTGTAACTGCTGGACTGAGGTCCTGGGAAGAGTCTGCAAAGTCCCTCTCAGGCAGGGATGATGGGGGTTGATGGGGTTCAAGTGGTCTCTCCAGAGTGAAAGCCGAAGCAGGACATGATGCAGACATATCATCTGTATTAGCACCATCTACATGAAAAGAAAACAAGCAGAATAATATGTACACAAACTGTCAAAACACTTTAAGTATTACTAGCAAATGTAACATTATATCCACCACCATCACACACATATACCCACCCCAAAAGGATTATGTAAATCTGGTAATAAACTAAAAAAAAAAAAGCTCAATGACAGAAAGTAATGGATCAAAGATGGAATGGAACAAGCTATTAAGTGTTACAAAAGCATAAGTAAATGAATAATTAAAGGAGTTAAGAGCAGACTCAAACATACAAAATCAAAATCCAGCCTCCCATAACAAGCAAACTCAACAGATCACAAGACTTTAGAAGATGATTCCATGTTTTTCTTCTAAACAATCCCTTTCACAGGCACTATAAAAACTTGCATCCAAACATTAAATGTTTGATTTCAGGAAAAGGAAAACTTATATTCACCACATTTTTATCTGTCAGTCCTGGTGTATTCTTGTAGGTCATGTCCTAACTTTGGATAGTATTCAATCCCTGGAAGGGATGATAGTAAGGGAACTTCTGGATTACATAATAACCACAAACAGTGCACAGCAAACGCTAAATTATTTCTAATTAAAATGTGTGAACTTCTTTACTGTACATGCATTTAACATTTGGAGAACAAATTATCAAACTATAACAGTACAAGAAAAAAATACTAATTTTAAAATAGTACACGTTATGTTTTACTAGCCAATGGTAAATATTAGACTCTGATAGTAATAAATATTAGTAATAACCTAAAGCAATGACAGCATTTATTTGAGTCTGCATAAAAACCTTAAATGTAGACACTGTTACACTTACGACTAAGAAAAATGCAAGGTAATCATGGCAAATAAGTACTACTACAGCCACTCCTGGATAGATGTTCTCTAATGAGAAGCAACCTGATTGTGCTGAACACAGCCCAACATCTACATTTTATTCATGAGTATGTGCACTGGGTCACTATGGCCCACTTTCAATCACAACATTCTTACAATGATATGAAAGTATAATTGTGAGAGCATACTCTACCAGTAGAGGTTCAATTGACAGGATCACTGTTGTAGTATAGTTCTTTAATTTAACCACAGGAACATGTCTACCACTCTGGCAAGACTTCTACAACTGATAGAAGTCCTAAAGTGGAGTTGGGTCTAATCACAAGAAAAGGATGTCAAATATATTTGACTGTAAAGGGGAGGAATCTAGGACATCATCAGTTCATTTTTGGCTAGCAAGAAGTCAGTAACCCGTGCTCGGCTTTGTTTTACTTTCTTAACCCACCAGCCATTTCTTGCATGAATGGGCATGGCCAGATTGATTGACATGCCTAATGGCTGTAATGTAGCATGCAAATGATACATGATTGACATCATGAATATTCATAGCGTAATTGTACTTCATCCTCTTCCTCAATATAGCGAGATCTCAGAGTTGGTATATTTAAATGGGGGGTGGGGAGCACAGCCACCCCAGGGAGGTGCAGGGGGACTGCCCCCCCTGCAAAAGCGAAAAAAAAAATATTTGTGTGCGAGTGTGTGCATACACATATCAACCTACGCATAAAAATGCATAGAATAAAAAGGCCGACTAGCAGGAGCATTTATGTTGTGACGAGTTCCCTTACTGATACAACTTTGCTAAACACGCTGATGGGGAGATCACTAAAGAAATGTTTCTCCAGTGCCTCATCTTTGCTCATTTCTGATGAATGACTTGCTGCATCTAGGTAAATTGCTGATAACTAACCCAGTGAGTACACAGTGAACATCTGAACTGTAATTAATGTAAGGGAGTTCTGACATACTGTTTCATGTGTTTTCACTACACTGTTACAGTTTTCGCTATTAGTGAAGGAAGTACAGAGTCACAATGTGATTCCTGGATCATGCACTACCATCAGTGAGTTCTGAGTAGCAGTCGCATGCAATTTTTGAGTAATGACTGGACACGGCTGCATCAAGTAAATAACAAAAATGCAAGTTTTGTTAAATTGCCACTAACATTTCTAGCTCCAAACAATAATGTTTCCGTTTATTAACTTCTTTTGCAATGACGGTCTAAAATGTTCCTACTCCATGCAACCCGTTTCTACCTACAAACTGCACTGTAAGCAGTAAATCTGATTCCTCTACACTGTCTATCATTACATAAGAGAGTGCACAGTTAAAGTTCTGCATTAATTCATTAAGGGAGTGCAGTACATTCTCTGTTTAGTGACTTTCTTTTATTGAATTTCTTTGAATTTTCAGTGAGTTAACATGTCCTCGGTATGTGCTTGCTGATCCCGATAAATATTCATATGGACGACAGAGGAAAATGTTTATTCATGACTGCACTGTGACATCATTCTGCTGCCGGGTGTTGGAAGAGGTTTGGGCAGCGCTTGCTACTGCGCATCTGGTGGTTTACTACACTAAAACAAATATAACAAAACCCATGTGCTCTTTAAAGTTCAAGGCAAAGTGAAGCCAGGCAACTCTTCAGTGAGGGCTGTGAATCACCCTTGGTACCCTAAGAAGGTAAATCTTCTGAGATACAGGGCAGCACACCTTATAAGGACTGAACTTATCAGGATGACAACACACCTAAAAAAGTACCATATTCCAGACCTATATTCCAATGTTGCACTACTGTTATCTTCTTGGGACACAGAAAGACTGAAATCCTTCCTGACTTACCCAACTTTGCACCATTCTTCACTGTGACCAGGCAGATGTCCTCCCACCGTCCGGGTTCCTTTTACTGGCAGCATGTCACACTATAAAAGGGACATCCCTACAACACTACTTTCAGTGCTTTCTTGCCCTAGTTCCCATTAGTGGTACAGTCCCAGACCAAGATGCTCAACCAGAAGAGACCTACTAAGCTACCACTCCAGACACAAGATCAACCTGGGAAGTAAGGGTGCCTTCTAACTGAGAAAAACAGGGAGAGAAGGACTAAGAATTGGGGGATACCCACCATCAACCTGAGAGAGATCACAGGAAAAGAAAAGGAGGAGTGAAGGGAGAGCAACATTAATGTAACAGTGAATGTGCTAAAACATCTACAATTACGCTAACTTTCCTAACACAACTACACACTGTTTACTGTACCATCGACTGCTGCAGTACTGTTAAGCTTTTGGAAAGATTCACAAGGTTTACAAACCTCGGGGAGGATGGACCTGAGAAAAATGAGCTACAAGACTGCTGAGGCATACCCCATCCTTGCCCTGGAGGAAATATCCAGGTTGTAATGTTTTAAAAGGGTGTGAACTAATGATCACGTAGCTACCTCTAAAATGGAATGACTGCTGACCCCTCTTCAAAAACTAGTGATGGCTACAGGGGCTCTAGCAGAATGTGACCTCACTTGCCTCAGAATTAGTCTTGCTATGGACTAAACAGCAGGTGGAGAGTGAATGAGCTACCCATGAAGAAATTGTTTGCCTAGAAAAGTACAGTTGCTTAGTTAATATAACATAATAGCAGATGCTCAAATAGATCACTGCTGTAGTAGCCATTACATATGAGATGTATCCAGCCAAGTATACTGTGCATTCAGCCTGTCTATAAAGCTTCAAGCTCCTTCCTTGTGTGCCATATGTCGGCTCTTAGAATGAGAAATATGTACTAGCATAAAATGGACATATGGATGTGCCAAAACTCAGAATGTTCTTGCCCAAAAATGGGAGTTTGAAGCCTAGCACTCCAAGTAAAATATTGTCAGGGACAAAAGATATCCCAGTTCTGCCAGTAAAAAGAACAATGAGGGGGATGGGGGTACTGGTACTAGTAATTCAATAGTAATCTATTCTAACATCTACTGTTATGGCAAATAAACTACACAACTGTACTATGTTCTTCATCAGATCACTGTTGCGATAGCCAGTACATACTGAATGGCTACCAAAGCTCAAGAAGAAAGGAAGGACGTTGACTGTTGAAGAAATCCAGGATTCTATAAAGAACAGCCATAGCCTATCAAAGCCTGTCTGCTCTAGAAATAAAAAAACAGTCTGCAATATTTGATAGAGGTCTGAACTGAGGACAAAGTAGACGCTTCTACAACAGGCCAAGAGTCCACTGCTTTCCAAAAAGCCAGACATATGGCAGCTGTTCTAAAAGAATGAGCCTTTACATTCTGAACAGGATTTTTGACAAGATTACAACAACAGGTTTGAATGAGGTGTAAAAGCTATCTTTCTTATCATAAGACACAACAAGTTGATTAGATTTCCTAACGTCCTTAGCTTTATCTAGATAAAATATCAATTCTCTGTGTACATCTAGGAAATTAAGAATCTTTCCTTCTTTGTTTTGATAATTAGGATAGAAAACAGGAAGCTGGACAGTCTGATTAAGAGTAAATGCAAAGACATCTTTAGGTTTAAGGAGAGCTAATTCTGAGATACCCACACCTTGTGAAAAATCTAAGAAGGCTAAATAGACATAAGGGTCTGTAATTCAAATACCCATCTACTAGAGGTTAAAGCTACCAGTAAGGTCGTCTTCCAGACTAGAAACTAGAGACAGACTGCCCACTGGCTCAGAGGGAGGCTGAGCTGACATTTACAAATCAAAATTCAAGTCCCACAAAGGAACCTTTTTTCTTGGCCTTCTGATAAGAAAAAGCACCCTTGAAAAATAGACCTGATAAAAAGAGGAGGAGAGAGATCCAGTGGCAGACAGATGTACCTTTTTTGAAGCAAACACTAGTCCAGAACTGAGTAATTTATACAAGCAGTATAGATCTCCTGTATTGTGTGAGCATGTTTTTGGAATTGCCCCAGACAGCGGCATGAGAACAAGGAACCAGTGTTGACTGGTTCAAAATGGAATCAACAGTAACATCTTTGGTAAGTCCATTCTGAACTTTTGAAGGACTTTGGAAATGAGAATGAGGAGGAGGAGAGGCATAAAGAAACAATTTCCAACAAGGGGACTGACAAAGTATCCATCTTCTAGGCCTCTCTGCAACATGCCCTAAAGTAAAAAAAGGTTCAGTTGTCCGTTAAGATTGGAGGCAAACAGATTAATTTTGAGGGTATTCTCTACTGGTGGACTATCTGAAAGAAAAACACTCAGTGCAACATCTACTCAAAAGTGTGTTCAATTCTGGTTAAGATGCAAGTTGTTTGAAGAAATAAATTATGTATCGGAGACAATCATGACCAGTTTGCAAAGTGGATATGCTTTTGTTCCTCCTTGTTTATGTGCTACATTACAGTGGTGCTGTCTATCACCACTAACAGAGTTCCTGGAGACCAAAGTTAATTCAGAGCTTCAGAGCCATCACTTCTTTGATGTGTACGTAGGTGCTGTGATTCCCATATTCTCTGACCCGAACACCCACAGAAACAGCATTACAGGCAAAATCCACAGTATCTGTGAGCAATGTTTGAGTGGGTATGGAAGGACGGAAAGGCTGCGGAGGAACTGACTGGCCTTCCAAATGAGATACTGCTTCATAAAATTGAAGACTGGAATTGAAAATGAAAGAGTAAAATTATTGGTCCCAAACTGATTTGAGACACTACTGGTCTTTCTCAGGGAAAGGAATACAGCAGGCTATTAAACCTACAGCTCTCAGAAATTCTCTTGCAATGAACCTTGCTGAACAGAAAGACTTAGAAAGTGCTGACAAGTCTGCATTCTCTCTTGAGCAAGCATCCCTGCCCTTAAGGAACTGTCTAGAAAGCATCTCGGACATACTAGTCTGTGAGTTGGAAAGTACAATTGTGTAAAAAAATTTACCATAACAATAGATGTTCAAATAATCACTGCTGCAGTAACCTTAGCTATATGGATTACATCCTGCAAAGGATATAACAGCTAGCCAGCTACCAAAACTTAAGGGCACCTTCCATATACCCAAACAGATACCAACTCAAACAGAGCTGAAGAAAAATAGCAGTTTTGGCTCCAAGTCCTTCAGAGCTATCATTCCAACTGAGAAATGGAGGCTATTGCCCTGAAATAGGTCAGTGCTAGAAAGAAAGAAAAAATAAATGTCACCACCCTGGCAAAAAAAAATATAAGGGGGATGTAGTGAGAGAAAGAGGAAGTGTCTTCTGCAGCAGTGACCATTCAAATATCTACTTTTATGATAAGTTTACTTTCATAACTGTAATGTGTTCATCTTTTGATCACAGCTACGGTAAATACTAAATGGGTCTGAGGATAGGGGTTACAAAACTGAATTACTGGAAGAAATAAAGGTACAGGTAATAAGCGATAGATATAACTCTGCAAGGCCCTATTTTGCATCACAGCATTCAGACCCTGAAGTTTCCACTAAACGTAATGAAGTCCAACCTTTATGCTATGTGACAACATATACAATGAATGAGGAAAATGTGAAATAAATAATCACCAAGAAATGGAGGGTATTTGAAAGTATGCCAGAGCTAAGGGAGATAGTGGGTGAAAAACTGTCCTTTAGTTATTGGAATTGTCCAAATCTGAAAAGACATTTGTTATAAAGACACACCTTTAAATGCAAAAATTTTAACATATAATAAGTTGGGGACTTATCCATACCTTAACTGTGTTAACTTTAAGTACATAAGTGAGATTTTCTTGTTCATCCAATAACAACAAAAAAGTGCAATTTTTCCTGCTCGGCAACATGTAATGCAATTAATGTTGTATATCTTGCTACTCCTTCTATGTCGGGAAGTGTAGTCATAGACTGAAAGACTGGATTACAGAGCATCACTCTGAAGTAGGTAGAAAAGTTTCTACTAATGTTTTGGCAAAGCATATGATGGATGAATATGGCTTTAGGGTCATCCAAATTGTATATAAAAATTTGAGAGGTAAGGACATAAGTTAGAAATATGTGAACTAAATTGGATTTTTCAGTTACAAGCTGACGTAGAACCAGATTTGAATGCCCATGCTAGCATCAAACCTGTATTAAGAAAAAAAAAACACAGATGAGCTTACATTGACATATTTTATAAACTTTTCAGTATTTTTAATATTTTTTATATACATTTCTATGTTTTCAGTGATTTGTATATGTAGTTATGAATATTTTTCATATCATGATATGGTTCAATGTATTTTTCATAATTATTTTAAGGTTTTAACATGTTGAATTGCCACACTGTTGCTTTAAATCAGACTTGGGCTGTGCCACATAACTTTATGAAGTTTATAAAATGGAAAGCTACTAAGGCACTCTGAAGCACTGAGGGCAGGGTTTTTGCTAACCTGAAAGCTTTATTGTACTTTACTTTGTTGGAATAAAGTCTACTTTTGGGCGTTTCCATAATCCGAGGTTTGTTTTCTTGCCGTTGTTTAAGTACTTTTTGTCCGCGTACTTGGTTTACCGCAGTGCTGATTCTTTCTTGTAGTGTAAGATTAAGATTCCACCAGTGTGGTTTTGTTCTGGGCTTACTTCTGGTACGTACAATGGCCTCTATGCAGCCATTTACATGTTTGCACAGTATTTCTGTGAATAATTCTGCACAGGCTTTTGTGAACTCTAGGATGGACAGGGCATCAAATTTTGACAAACTGCTACTTAAGATGTAGTCTGCCTTAGGACAGCTTCTAAATGTAAGAGGTTTTGATGCATTTTCCAAGTTGAATTTTATTCTGAATGAGACAGCTTTGTGATCTGACCTCATAAGTGAGAACGTCAAATGGGGAGGTGCAGCTCTCTTCCGTACTGATGAGAAAGAATAGTTCTGTAAAATCTTACCATAACCATACATGTCCTTCTCTTCCATGTTGCAGTATTCTAGTTGTGGGATTTCCTGCCCTCAGTAGTCTCGTGCGTCAGCTCCTATACAAAAGCTTCAGCTTGGCTGCTGCAGCGTGCACGGGACGTCAGACATAAGGCCATAAACTAGGGGGCCCTAAATGTAAAGTCTGCACGCACAATCCTTAGAACTTGAAGGTCAGCAGGTAGAGAAGAAGGCCCAGCAGGAGGAATGCCAGTGGGGTCCCTTTTGGTGTCTTTTAGTAGCATAGGTAGGTCCGGGTCTTAGCTGGGACTAAAGGAAAAAGCATTGGGGGTAATGGCGGGTGGGAAGGAATACTACAACATGGAAGAGGACGACATCTATGGTTATGGAAGATTTTACACAACTATTCTATGTCCTTCTGTTCCTGTGTTGCAGTATTCTAGTTGTGGGGGAGTACCACAGCTTAGCTACATGAAAGGGAGGTGGATGCTGAAGAGGATTCCACAAAGCCCTGTAGAATGGCCCTGGCGAATCCTGCTCTTGCTCAGGAAACTTGGTCCACTTGGTAATGTTTGGTGAAAGTGTGGATAGTGGACCGTGTGGCTGCTTCCATGATGGATGCCGTGTCCAGACCTTTTATGAAGGCCTTGGAGGTGACCACAACCCCAGTGGAATGGGCCTTTACTCCCACTGGGTTTTTTTTCCCAAGGTGGGAGTAACAGAGACAAATAGCTTTCTTGATCCAGCAAGCAATGGTTTGTTTGGAGACTGCCTTGCCCAGGGCTATGGGGTGGAAGGAGACAAAGAGCAGCTTAGATTTCCTAATGGTTTTGTCCAGGTAGAATCTTAGTTGCCTGTGCACATCCAAGGAGTGCAGTATCCTCTCCCCTTCATTAGTGGGGGAGGGAAAGAAAGTGGATAAGTGGATAGATTAGTTTAGAGACAAGTCATTGACCACCTTGGGCATAAAGGAGGGATTAGTTTGCAGGGTGACTCTGTCTTTGTGGAAGGTGGTGTAGGGAGGGCAGGCCATTAAGGCCTGCAACTCTGAGACCCTTCTTGCTGAAGTGATAGCCACCAGAAGGATTATTTTCCATGTACACATCTGCAGGAAAAAGACCCAGCTGGTTCGAAAGGGTGCTGGGTTAGTTTTTCCAGGATGTAGTTGATGTCCCAGGATGGAGGGATAGGTTTCTTTGGTGGTTTTATGTGCAAGACCCCTTTAAGGAAGAGTTTTACATCAAGCCTGGCTAGCAAGGGGGAATCTAGTGGCAAGCAGACTGATATAGCAGAATGGTGCACATTCACTGATAAGTTGGAAAGTGTGCTTTTAATTAATTGACACACAAGTGAGAACAAGGGGGGCACCAGCCGAGCAAGGGTCCTTTCCCTTGTCCAGACACCACTTTGTAAATCTTTCTCACTTAGCTAGTTAAGATTTTCTGGTGGTAGGTTTCGTTGCCTCCCTCAGGACTGAAAGCATGTCCTCTGAGTAGTGGCATCTGAAGGGGATCAAAAGTTTATCATCCACAGAGTTAAGGATAACATCTGCAATTGTGGGTGAAGGAGAGTTCCTTTGTCTTGTGCCAGTAGGTCCATCTTTTAGGGTAACCTGTAGTGAATGCCCTTGGCTACATTGAGAAGTAGGGGGAACCAGTGCTGCCTTGGCCAGTAGAATGTCACTAACAAGATTTCTGGTTTATCGTCCTGGATCTTCAGAAGGACTTTCTGAATCATTGGGAAGGGGTGGAGCAGAATGTCTGCGGCTGCCTGTTCTGGGGGGGGGAGGCAAACAGGTCTATATGCAGAGTACACAACCGGTGCACTATGTCTAGGAAGACCCCTCTGTCCAGCTTCCATTCATGCTGTGGACAGGCAGTCATGCTTAGGAGATCTGCTTGCTTGTTATCTTGTGAGGGGATGTAGTTCGTCTGCAGGACCAAGTTGTGGCGAGAGGCTAGGTCCCATATAAGCAGATTTAGCTAGTAGGCCTTTGTTCCTCCCTGTTTTTGAGGTACCACATAACAGTGGTGTTATCGGCCACTATCCGGAGCACCCCTGGGAGCAAAAAGGGAATAAAGGTCTTTAGAGCTAGGAAGACTGCTGTCATTTCCCTGACACTGATGTGCTTGGTCTGTAGAGAAGGGTGCCACTTTTCCTGCACCCCAACCTGAATCTGAGGCATCTGTATGCATTTTTTGGGTTGGGGTGGGAGGCTGCAGTGGAAGTCCTGGGTTTAGTTGGACTTGCTGGATACACCAGCTGATTTCTGTCTTTAGACAGGGAAGGAGGGGAATATCCTGTTCCAAGTAATGTAGGTGTTGGGACCAAATGTTTTTGAGGTACCACTGTAGGTTGCGCAAATGCATTCTGGCTAGTGGTAGAATGGGGATGGTTGCTGCCATTAAGCCCAGGAGATGAAGGAATTGCCTTACCGTCACCTTCTGGGAGTGGGAAGTCAGGGACAGAACCTTGTCCTGTGGGAGAAAGGCCTTCATTTTGTCCGTTCTGATTCTGCAGCCTCGGAAAATCTTGTCCTGGCCTGGGTTTAAGGAGGACTTTGGGAGGTTGATGGTAAACCCTAGATTTTTGCAAAAGGGACATGGTGAAGTGCAGATGCCTTGAGAGGGTATCTTTGGATTCTGCTAGTATCCGGATGTTGTCCAGATATGGGTAAATCTGGATTCCCCGAGTTCTGCAGAAGGCCACGGCTGGGGCTAGGCACTTTGTAAAGACTCGGAGGCAGTGGATAAACCAAAGGGCAAGGCAGGAAATTGGAAATGATAGGGAGGGCCAGAGAAACGCGGGAATTGTCTGTGGGAAGTCCTGATAGGAATGTGAAGGTAGGCTTCTTTTAGGTACAGAGTGGCCATGAAGACCTTGGCTGGAATAAGTGACAGCAGAGTGGGTAGTGACAGCATTTTGAAGGATGGCACCTGAAGGTGTAGATTCAGACAGGAGAGATCTAAAATGGGTCTCCAGGGGCCATCTTTTTTGGGAACCAGGAAGAGACATGAGTAGAATCCCTTTGCTTCTTGTCCTGAGGGGACAGGTTCTATGGTGCCTCACTTTAGTAGCTCTGACAAAACTTGTGGGAGGAGATGAATTTGTTTTTTGAAGGGAAAAGGAATACTTTTCCTGGGTGTTTTTTCTTTCCAGGATAGAAAGTACCCTTTTTGGATAATGGATAGGACCCATTGGTCTGTGGTGATGGCTTGCCAGTGGGGGAGACAGTGGGGGAGGCGTGCAGAGTGTGGCAGATGGGCCCAGCAGTCACGCATTATTAGGATCTCCTCTGTCCTGAAAGGGTTGCTTGGGCAGAGGAGGTGGTGCATTAGGTCTGGACGAAGTAGGTCTTCTTGTCCCTCTTCTAGATCTGAAACAGGAGCCAGCTGTCTGAGGAGGGTTGCGTCTTACAAAGGTGGTTTTAGCAGGATAGTTCCTATAATACTTGGGAATGGGGGACACCAGCAGATGCTTGATGTCCTGCAATTCTTTACTTTTTTTTCCTGCAGAGTCTTTAAGAGGTTTGCAGATTGTGTTCCAAACAGGAACTTGTGATCCAGGGGGGACGTCCAAGATTTTGGACTTGAAGTCTTCAGGTAGATTCTGTAGTCTCAGCCAGGAGCATCTCCTGAGGATAGAAGCAGATGCTGCAAAGCGGACAGATGCTTCTGCAGCATTGCAGCTGCACCTGATTGAGTGCCTGGCTACTTGCTGAGCCAAGGACAGTTTGGAGGCAAAGTCCGCCTTAATGGGATTTGTCAGGCACAGAAGCCAGCATGTAGGAGGCTTGAGACACTAAGTCTAGAGCATACTTAGTCATGTGGGTCTGATAGTTTATGGCTCTGAAAGACAAAGTGGAGGATGTGTATACCTTCTTTCCCATCCTATCCATATAGTTGCTATCTTTATCTGTGGGTAGAAGGGAGGCAGATGGCAGCAGTCTAGACTGTTTATCAGGAGCAATGGCAATAACAGCTGGGTCAGCCAAGGAAGGTTTAACTAGGAATTTCTGCTCCTCTGGCACTTTATAGAAGCAGTCAGGGCACTTAGGGGCCGGATGCTGGGAGTCCGAAGCCTCAGAAGCTGAATTAAAAGCATCCAAGTAAGCAGGTAGCACCGGAGGGACAGCTGAAGGGGAAGATGATTCTACTTGAAGCAGCTCAAAGTACCTCTTTTGGGTGTCAGTCATTCGGGAAGTACCTCATTTGAAATATTCGTTCATCTTGGTGATGGTCTCAGCAAAGGTAATATCTTCAGGGGGAGAATCCCCTTCCACAGATTCATCATCAGGAGACTAATAATCCTGGGGAGACGCAATCTGAGATGTATATGAAATAGAGTCCTCCGTGGAAGAAAAGGAAGAATCATGCTCTTCCCTCCCTAACTTGAGAGGTCATGGGTGGGAGGGAAGAGGCAGAAGCAGGCCTAGGGCTCAATAAAAGCAGAGTAGTGGAGTTTGAAGTTGAAGGCCTTAGGGCCATAAAGGCCTGCATGAGAGAGGAAGTGAAAGCCTGTCAATCTGGTACGGCTACTGGGGAAGAGGAGGTATGCTAAGTTTTTTGTTTCTTTTTGGCCAGGAAGGAGTTAGGAACCAGCCTGGCATCAGATTTTGAAGTCAACATTTCTGAAGTCTGGATCCCGGTTGGAGGAACCACAGAAACTGGTTCCCCCTCGACTGTAGTCGGTGTCTGGGCAAGCTCTGAGGACGTGCCGGTCTTCGGCTGTGCAACGACTTCCTCAAGGGACATCGTTGAAGTTGACATATCAGCCGAGTGCTCAACTCTCAGATCAGCAGTTGGCAGGGTGTCAGGAAGAGAAGCAGCAGGCGAGGAAGGCCTAGGAATCTTGGCCTTCTTTCGTGGAGGTTCAGGTCTGGCCACAGGTGCGGGATCCATTCTAAGGGCTAACTATTTTAGGCGCTGGTTTTCCAGGTAGAGGTTTAAAGTGGCCAGATGGCTATGTAGGGTCTTCAGCACAAATGATTGACAAACTGAGCAGGAGGAATGGTCGTGCTCCCAGCCTTAGCAAAAAACACACCTATCATGGGCGTCTTTATGGGATATCTGGCGTCCGCATTGGTGCTTTCCCTTTTTCCCTGATATCAGCTAAAGGCTACAACAACCAAGCCTAAGCAATAGCAATCAGCAAAACAAGAAAAATAGAAACCAATGGTTTACTTAGCTTTACTGATGCGACGTCTGTGAATGAGCGATCATACGATGCGTAGGTCTGCGGCTGAAAAGTTCTGGGGATTGTGCATACAGACATCACATTTAAGGTCCCTGGGCTTATGGCTTTATGTCTGACATCCCACACACACTGCAACAGACAAGCTGAAACCTTTGTATAGGAGCCAACGTATGAGTCGCCTGAGGGCAGGAAATCCCACAACTGGAATACTTTAACATAGGAAAAGAAGGACATCAAGGTCAATTATGTCTGAATCTCTGGTTGAAGTGTTTCCAACAAAAGAGAAATCTACATTGAAGTAAGGGACATTAATATATATAGCACTGGTTCATTCAACTGTGAGTCCCAGGGAGTGGTTTACCTTGCAATGTGTACAAAATGCAGTTCGTACTATGTTGGGAAAACTGAAAGAGTATTGAAGAGGCGGATTTATGAACATTTATATGAGATACAAAAAGCAAAGGACACCAATGCATTGTTCAAACACACAAAGAACTGTAAGGAAGCCACATTCTCCTTTTTTGTTTTAGAACAAGTTAAAAAAGAAATAAGAGGAGGTCCCTGGGAAGAATGGCTTGAATACAGGGAACTGTATTGGCAAATATTATTAGAGGCCAACAAATTACCAGGCTTAAATGAATGTATCTCAATAATTCCAGCTCTCAAATTGAGATCAATTAAAGTTTGAAACCCATTAACTAGTTTTAATGAACAGTAGAGGGCACTGTTGTCTGTGCTTCTGTTTTTATGTACCTACTAAAATCATTGTGCACATAAATACATTTATCAGTTTTTAACCAAACAGCTTCATTCTATTGTGGGTTTAGAAACCTAATTAACTACAATATTTTTTAATCAACACCTCTGCTTTTAAATATTGTAACTATTTTAAGGAAAAAATTTTTATACACTTTTTTGATAATTCTAATCATTTACAATTTTATTATAATGAGCTACTCAGACTGTCATTATTTTCATTGGTTTTAACTTGGATGCTTGAATTTTATTGGTCTTTTCATTAGTATTTCCTTATATAATGCTTAATTAATTAAGGTACTTTGTCTGATGAAGTCTAAGCTACAGGCTGACGAAAACGCATGTACTGGATGTTTAATAGTGTTTACGGACTTTGTGATTTAGTTTTGGATTTTTACTCTTTGAATTAAGTGCGGATTGTGTGTGCTGCCTCCGGATTCTTTTATTTTATCTCTGGTTGAAGTGTGCAATAACTGATCAAAGGTATTTGTGTTAAAGTCCAGGAAACGTTGTGCCTGCAAGTTGGTGGCAGTGTATGTTTCCCAGACTAAGGGGGTAGTTAAAGTCTGCCATGAATAGTGAGTTTGGTTGGATGGAGAGTGCCTCTAGTAGTTCTTGATAACAGCTGTGGGATTCTTGAGAAATAGACAGTGACCTACAGCTTGCAAAGTTATGGTAAGGGACTCTATCTAAGGTGACGTGTGTGGATAAACTCCAAGGTATCATCCTGTTTATCCTTGGGGTGTACTTGCTGCTAATGTAGACTGAGATACCTCCACCTTAGTCCCAGTCTGTTCGGCTGATGGTCATAATGTGCAGAAGGCACTGTAGCCTTGCACTGCCAGAATACTTTCTGTGGCTTTAAACCATGTCATGTGTAACAGCACAGACATCTATATTCTCCAGACTGAGGAGAGCTTGTAGGGTGTGTAGTTTCTCATTAATGCTCCTAGCATTCATCAGTACCACCTTTAGGTTCTTTTGAGCTTTATTTGTTATGACAGTAGGTTTATCACTTTGGCATAGCCTAAAAAAGGCTCTAAGGGTCTGGATTAAATTCAAGCAATATCCAGAAGCCCAGGTGGGACAGGTGCAGGCCATCTTTGGCAAAACAATGTGGTCTGTTGACCATGTCCTCCCCAGGCTAGCAGATATTGAACCCCTCTAGACTGACACCAGAAACTAAGCCAACTGTTAAAGTCAATCATTTTTGGTGAAGCCAGAATGTGCTCAAGGCACATACTCTGAGGCGCATATTCAGAGAGGTCCACAATGTCTCTCTTCATATCATTCTCATCACAATGTTTCTCTACAGAGAGGCCACTTGCGCCCACATGACTATGACAGAATCATTCTGGTACCTGTGCTGCAACAAGTTGAGCGCGTTTGTAATTTGGCGGATCTTGGCTCCAGATAAGCAACTGACCATAATCTTATCCTTGCCAGTCTGGTAAGTGGAGTATCTGTCGAACAATGAATGTGTTCAGAATAGATAGGTCCAGTATTGGTCTCCAGGTCTTGTCCTTTCTGGGTACCAAGAACAGTCTTGAGTAAAATCCTTGTCCCTGCTCTTGCTCTGGTACTTGTTGAATGGCCCCCATTGTCCATGAGGGATGAGACTTGTTTTTGTGCCTCTGCCCATTGATTTTTTGGCAGATCTGGCCAGCCGTTTGCCTTTGGCAGAGTATGGAAATGGAATTTGTAGCCTTGTGACACTATATTTAGAACCCATTTGTCTTGGGTTACTATGTGCCAATTTTGAGCAAAAAGTGCTAATTTTCCTCCTAAGGGTGCTGCCAGAAGATAAGTGCTTGGTGCAGGCAGGGGAAAGTCATTGGGACTGGTTTCTGTATGTTTGTGCTTTATCTTCTCCAGCTTTGGAGGTAGAAGCACCCCATTGTTTTGACCTATAAGAACCTTGTGCCTGGGATCTCCTTTTGAGGTCTGTCTGACACAGGAAAGGACCAATTATTTTGTAGGCCAGTGTCTACTAAACCATTTTCTTTAACACCTCTTCTGCCTTAGCACCAAACAAAGTATCATGCTGTAAAGGTGCATCTAGTACCTTAACTTTAACATGATCAGGCAAATTTTGTTCCTTTAACCAAGCATGCCTCCTAATTTCAGAACCCGTAACTGCGGCCCTGCAGGAGGCCTCCAGAGAATCAAAACCACATTGCAAGGTATGCTTTCCAACTTGTTCAGTTGCATGCAATAAATCCTGCATTTCTTTGTTTTCAGCACACTCAGAATTTATCATCATTTTCTGTTTAAGCAAACCCATGAGATGTTGCTGACACTTGAGCATATGAAACTGACAGTTTAAAGCCCTTATATCCAAAGTTGCAGATGTGTAAACCTTTTTTCCCTATCTATCCAGTGCCCTTGAATCTCTGTCAGAGGGGGTTGTTTTTTTTTTGCTGTAGAGGCCTTAACTCCCTTGGGACCCTGTGAAATAGTTTCTGGGTCAGCAGCAGGGTTTTTAAAAAGAAATTTGTGTGAGTCATGAACCCTGTAATATCTGTCAGGCTTAACAGGAGCTGGAGGTAAGGAGTCAGGAGTCAAACTGGACTCCGAAAACACATCATCTACAATGTCTATCACAGGGGGAATAGCTAGAGGCCTGTGCTGTGGTAGTAAAAGGAAATCCGAGCCTCTTTTTAGATTCCAAAAAATCTTGGCTTTCCCAGTGAAAATGCTCCCTCATGGTATGCAAGGTTTCCCCAAAGGAATAATCCTCAGGAGGAGATGCTGAAGGTATAGATTCTTCAGCATCAGAATCCTCATGGGGGTAAAGAATATCCCTGATCAGAAGAGGAATCAGAAGAAATAGAAACCTGATCTGAAAATTCATAGTCAGTGTCTTGCCTAGGCCTCTTATCAGGAGGGGGATGGGAACCCCTGATCAAGGTAATCAGGTCGTCGGCCATCTTGCTCATCTGTTTTTTGGGCATAGAGGCCTGTACACATGGCTCATGAGTTTGTTTCTTTGCTTTAGAAGCTGCTTTGGTCTTTCTCTTTGAAGCTGAAGCCGTTTTAATGTAAAGATGTTGCGGTCTGAATACACTCTCAGAAGCCAGTACCTGCTCAGCGGCTCCAGACCCATCTGAGGGATTAGCATCCAAGGCTCCAATACTTTGAATATCCAGCGGCATGGCCGACTCCATGTGGGAGTTGGTACGGGCCTGCGACTCTAAAGTAGCAGGTGTCAGGGGCTGCAAAAGCACCTCACTGCGATCTGGCGACTGGCTTAGGAGAAGCTTCGTCGGTTTTGGGCCTCAGTTGTTTTTCTCTATCCTTTTCTTTGCGTTTTTTGTAAACTCCGGTAGTCGGGTGGCTATCCGCCGACATTTTAGGATAACTAAACCGGCTACCAAAATACTTCAAAGCAAAATTATACAGATGCTTGATAGTGCGTTGGTTAAATCTAGCACAAAACTGACAACCAGAAACGTTGTGATCAGGGCCTAGGCAAGGAATACAGTATGAATGAAACTCCTTATCAGGTATTTGCTTTCCACAAGTAATACAATTATTAACTTTTTCTGACATTGGTCTGGAGCAAGAAAAAAGTTTCCCCAATTGGGTACTTAGCTTTACTGAAGACTTCGGTTCTGAAACTCAAACACGAAAATTTCAGGAGTTGGCCGGCACTTGCAAACTGCTTCTGCTTCGGGCACCGCGCAGCAAGAAAGACTGAAGAAAATGGCGTTGGCTGCCTCTTTTATACCCCTGACGACCTGACGTCAGGGAAGGGACGACAGTGGCCGATGCAGGACCCAAGACTTTGGAATTCAGGCCGGCTGAGGGCAACCTGCCAGCAGGATTACCCAAATGTAATGACTGCAACAGTGAAACACAAAGAACATCTCTAATGAACTCTCCAATTACCGTCTCATAGCCCTACTTTCTCCCTTAGCAAAGATCATGGAAAAATGCATCCACAGACAATTGCTAGACCGCCTAATCCAAAATAACTTACTTTCAAACTCTCAACATGGTTTCAGACCTCCCACAGCACTATTACTGCCTGTATTAACAAAAACCGTAACCTCAATATGCTTTCCTCTGCCTGTTTATAGATTTGTCTAAGGCATTTGATATGGTAAATCACCAGATACTTATAAATATCCTCAAATCCCTGCCATTAAATGCACTAGCTATAAAATGGTTCCAGTCCTACTTAGATAAAAGACAACAGGCTGTACTTTGGCATAACATTCTATCTACCCATCTGCCCATTAACACTGGTGTTCCTCAAGTGTCCATATTAGGACCTCTCCTGTTTTCTATATTTATCAACGACCTTCACCTAGCAATCCAAGCTACATGCATACAATATGCAGATGATTCTACATTTATATGCTCAGCCACATCAATATCTGAACTTTACTCCCTTACCCAAAATGTGTAACACAGTTGAGCAATGGTTTACACAGCCCTGTCTCTTTTTCATCCCCAAAAAACGAAACTCCTCCGTTTTACTCCTACTTGTAAGTCCCCCCCAACAGACTTCACAGTGACACCCAGTAATGGTACTCTCATATCCCCCAATCCAACTACCAAACTACTAGGTATCACCATAGATAACAACCTTAACTTCCACACCCATATTAACAATACTCTAAAATCTGTTAATAGAAAACTAGGCTCTCTCTATAGGATCATACCCCTTCCTCTCTCCTGCAGCTAGAATAACTATTGCTCACACCCATCCAATTGCTACTCTCCTCTATGCCTCACCCATATATGCTAATATCTCTAAAAACAACCTTAATAAAATGGAAAACTCCTACAATAACATAGTCAGATTTGCTACAGGTAACCCTTTCAGAACCCACCACTGTTTTAATCTAAAGCAGCTAGGATGGCTTGAATTACAAAATCAGCTTAAATTCCACCAACTGACCATTGCCCATAAAACCCTTTACCAACCTACCAATACCCCTGTACTATCTACCCTCATTACCCCCTACAACAATCTAAAAACACACTCACCCTACCACAGTTCCAAGTGTAAGCTTATTATTTTGGGTAGTACTCTTTTTTCCAGATTTTGATGATTCTGTGGCCACTGCCTCTGAAACGGTTAATGTCACTGACTGCCTTCCTCATCCACTGCTCTTGAGCTCTCCTTTGGAGATGCTGTCAGGTATACGAGAAGCAGGTTCCACAGGACTCAAGCCAATATTTCCTCACCCATAAATGCACAGCTCTCTCTGGGGAAGAAACTTGAGCAGGCCTGGATCGTTTATGCCTTGAAACCACTCATGGGATGCCAACAAGGTAGCCGGGAAGCAGCCTAGTTTTGCGCCAGAAAGTTCCCAGTGATAGTGTACAACACTGTTGCCAGGATGCACCATAGCAGATACTGCACACAACTTAATTTATGCATGCCCTTATTTTAGTGTCATGCATGCCTAATGTACATTCATTACCTATATTGTCAGTAAACATAAGGCTGGTGATAGGTGGCAAAGCTAATTTGTATATATCTGTGTTTTTTCCGGAGAGTCTGGAAATCAAACTGATTGTACATTGTTTTCCAAAGTACCAGACAAACTCCTGTATTCTGTTTCAAAAAAAAAAAAAAGAAAGACTGTCAGAGTTTGTTACAGAAAAGCATAGTAATCACTAGAAAAAAAACATTGTAAATGGAAAAAGAGGGTGTTCTCCCTCACCTGATGTGATGACATCACAAAATGGGAGGAAAATGGGTGGGAGATGTTAAGGGCATGGTTATGGTGAGTGTCTTTGGTAATATGGCAGAGGAAGAGAAATGGCATTCGATAACATGCATGCCAAAAGAAGCAGTCTGGGAAAAGGCCTACAATGGACATGGTGCAAGCTCAAAAAACTCTCCTTAAAGGTGTGCTCCTGCCACTCAAGATTCCACCAGATGTTAAACATATGCTTGATATGGAGGCTTTGCCATGCGAGCCTTAGAGAGTATCAACCTAGCAACCACTCCCTTAACAGAAGCTATCAAGCCCACTTAGAATCAAGGGCAGACCTAGAAAAAAACACCTTGGTACCACAAACTAATGAATGGATGACTCAGCAGATCACTCTTACAGATAAAGGTTGTCTACTACAGACTCCAGACAGAGAGAAACATGGTGGTAAAGAACACTGGGATAAACTATTCATGGAGGGAGTCTTCATGGAGGAAGAAGAGGACTCCCTCCCAATTCCATTTGAGCACAAATAGTTTAGGCTTCAGCCCTCATTAGCTGAGGATGAACTCAAAGCCTACAGTGTTCAATAAAGGGCCGGATGACCAGTTGAACATCAGACATACCTTAAGGAGATTCAAGCCCATACCTGCTCAAGTGTACATTCTTCTTGTGATGTTTTATGTACATCCGTGGTTATAAGGGGACTCTACTACAAGTCATTTACTGCTTCCATTTCTTTTGTGTAATAAGATAACTCCTGCCTTTTAGAAGGCAGGTTTATGTTACCAGTGACATGTCCCTCTCCAAGAATGTGAAGACAATTTCAACGTATGTCTCGTTTTTTAATCTGGTGACAACATGGGTAGTTATATGTTGTTTAAGCAAGTAAATGCAGGACTTTATAGAGAATAGTAAAGCTCTGGGGTGAAGTCTACTTATGTAGCCAGCAAGTTACATCACAGTGTGCTGTGGTGTCCATGAACGAGAGATTTTACAGAAAGAAAGTAATACATTATGAAGATATACCTATCCAAGGAGCCTGTAAGGACAGGTCTCTAGGCCAAATCTTAAGGTTTTAGTCTAATTATCTGAGCAGAACTGTTCAACAATTTATGGTTAACAATGTGGTATATTCGCCCTGAAGGAAACACTTCTGCTGCCTATGGAGCTACTGGGTGACATATCAATGGCTACATACACAAGTTTTAAAATAACATTTTAAATAATTCTAATCTGCAGCTCCACGTTGCAAAATAATGCATGTAATTACGTACCTGCAATATTGTCAGAAAACGCTGCAGCTGTCTTTTCCTGTTCTTCATGTTTTTGGTGCTGGTGTTGTACATCGCTTCTCTCACCATCACTCTCCTTGGCTACAATGGCAGCTTCAGGTGGTTTGATAAACTGGCTCAAGAGGACAGCCAGCACATTCTGCACATCTTCCTCACTGCCGGGATGCTCCACCACTGGCCGCTCAGATGCAAGTAAAGACTGAAGGACAGCAGCTGGTTCTTTTGTACTGACTGCTGCTTCTGCTGCCAGTGTAGTTAGAGTCACAGATGTAGGAGCAACTGCCACTGTTACCTGATTCTGAGAGTCCTGCTGAGTACTGGCAGCTTCTGTTAAATTTGTGACAGACTGACTGAGGGTCTCCCACTGCTGCCTTGCCTCTGGGTTAGAGTTTGCATTTAGTAACTGTGCCATCAATGGATGACTGAGGTCATTCTGACTCTGAAGCAGCTTTAGTAAAACAGCTAATTCATTTGGATTCAGCTGGCTGGTAATGTCTCCAAAGCCTACAGAGAAAATAAAACATTTGATATGACTCAGTTATGTAAAATCTACCAACTCTACTTTGGGTCATGGGCATGGCATGCTTAACATTACAATGGGCAAGAAGCCAGATATCCATCTAAAATGTGTTGCTAAAAATATATGTATAATATAGAAAAAAGAAACAGTTCACAAAGTTATCTTTAGGCTAGGCAAGATTCTCCACAGCATATCAGACTAACGCATTCAGTTGAAAGATGCAAAACATATGCACTAAGTGGACTGCCTGCACAAAAACGGCATTAGGTGTGTGCGTATGGTACAGAAGAACCACCAAGGCAGGTCTAGACACCTAGCGAGTGAGCACTGGCTCTAACTGATGGTCACTGTTGAAGTGACAACCCCAACTCCATGTATAAAAAACGGGGAGAAAAAGGGATATGGATGGATGCCATTACATGAAGATCAGCTCCTGCGTAGGACACATTCCTAGCCTGAAGTGCTCTAATGATTTCAGACCACTATCAAAAAGGGACAGCTTTTTTATAATGTAGTTTTTTTTTCTTTCAGTGTTAGATCAATGGAATTGCATTCTCTTACTCAGATAATACAAACTGTACTCACTCATCTGCTCAGCTAACAAGCATCATAAAACATGAAAAACTGCTACAGCTCGCACCACTCTTTCCCTGCAAGTTTATATAATGAACATTACCAAAAATCTGTAGCAAATTACCAGCCTCTCTAATCCTAGGAGATGATACAAGGTTTTACAGATATTCTACTCATTCAGCGACACAGAAAACACAACTAGTAGTGTAAAAAAAGTGGCCACTGATGTTTTACTAACTCCTTTCTCACTAACTGTACAGTGCAAATAACTGTACAGCTAACGTGTTATCTAACTTATTTGAAACTATCTCATCTCTAACTGAATCTAGGGTGAAACTTTGGAAATATCTTAAAAACAGCCTGTAATGTTTATGCTTGTATATGCTTCACAAGAGCCCGGGTTGTGGATGGAAAGTCTTTGGAATGGTCCCACTTACTTGATTAAAAAACTGATAAGATCCATCACAGCTGTATCCAAAGATGGCTTGTATGTTAGGCATAAACCACCTCTCGGCAGTCTGTAGGAAACAGACAGGTCTTTGAAGAGATCTGCAAAGGACACTGTGCTTACAATGGGAAAAAGGGGGTTTATGATAATGATGATTGTGTTTACACTCTGTATTCTTCTTATGAGGGACCTCTGTGGACATTACAGTTGTTGAATGTGCCTGGTCAGGTACAGACCAAAGGGGGCATTATATTCAATGATGGGTCTGATGAGAGAGGAGTACAGTGAGACTTCCATGGAGCTAGATGCCATGCCCTTACTTATAAGTCGAGTGAACCAGAATAATTTTCTTACTACCTTAAACACAAGCTGGTTGAAAACTGTGTTATTATCTACACGAGTCCTCCAATCCCTGAGTACCGTGTCAATTTTTAGGGGTGTTTTATCAATGAGGTAGTTTCCCTAGGTCCCCATCTTCCCAAAACATACCATCATGGATTTCTTGGCAATGAGTTTTAAGCCGTTGCTTTTGCACCGGTCATCTGTCTGTGTTACACCATCCTGTAAGATGTTAGTATCTTGGGACAGCAAGTATAAGTAGCAACATTGCATGCCTCGATGTTTTGTAAAAGATGGCACCATTTGTTCACCAATACATCAAACAGCATTTATGAAATGAATGCAGTAATGAAAATATTGGTAGCAGTCATAACTGCTTTACAAAAAAAAGAGTACTTATATTTCAAAATGACTTCAACTTACCCAACATACTCTAATATCATTGTGTACTAACACTTACTGCTTGATTACAATATCAGACTATTTTTGCATTATTACTGTAAGCAAGGAAAGTGTTCTATTTTTCATAACACTTTGTAAACACTCCTTAACTCCAGCTCAGCATATCATATGCTGACCATTTCACTGCCATGCTTAGCAAATCATGTCAGCTTGTAGATACCACCTTGCTGCCTTAGTTTTACATATGTACCTTTACCAGGGCTTCAGTGAAGAGTCCAAACATTTCAGGAGTACAGGAAAGTCAACAGTAAAGATGAGTATACTCTTACAAGGTACACATGAATGCTGCTTTCCAGCCAACTATACCCTTGTAGTAAGCAATGAAGTACATCATTCGCAGGACAAAAAGGTCACCAAAATGGAGTTCACACAGAGATGGAATAAACAATGAGGGCAGTAATCCTTTGGAGTTATTGGCTTCCTACCAGCTCATGACAGTAATCTTTTCTAGGGACAGAGTAAGCCTTGCAAAGATCCACATTATCACAAACAAACCAGCACAAACACAATCAATAAAACAACAGCTCTCTAAAAAAAGGTAAGAAAACACCCTCATTTGGGTAACTAGTACTGGAGTTCACCTGGATGAATCAGCAGACAGGTCATTTATTGCTTAGTGAGGCTTAACATAAATAATGATGGTATGGAGTGCTCTGCCATCCGCAGTATAAGCAGAGTCCAGCCTCCAACTGGGGACATCCAAAGTTGTGAAAGGCAGACTGGATGGTTGGATGCCTGCTTTTGCCATACCTTCCATTCATGCTGAATGACACTGCAGTAAGGAACATCAAGGCCATTCATAAAATACACCATCAGCAAACTGAATAATATTTCAGACTGAGGAAAAGTCTCACCTTACACTTACTGCATGTACACCACCAAAAGGCAACAGGCATAATCTTTTTCAGCCGAAAGAACACACTACTTTAAGACATCTATTAAAGAATTCACTGTTTAGAGGATTGATGTCTATGTGCCAGTAGTAAAGTAGCAAACTACTGAGAAAGTAAAATTGTGCAGCCAACAAACCATAATTGCATAGCTTTAAATGAGGGCAATGTTGCAGTCATAATCTTGGGGAACACGACTGCAGGATGATGTCTGATGCCTGGCCAGACTTTCAGTGCTGACCCCATTTCCCCTACAGCTGGGATAGTGTTACATACCTCAGACATCCACATATAACTCGTATAAAAAGTGACATATACCAAGATATTTTTGGTCGTTTCTTGCCTCTTAACAAGCATTATCATAAGAAAGTTTTACAGCACAAGAATGTCCACTCACAAGGGTTTTTTGGCCTGTGACCTGAAGACTTCATCCTCCAACATAGCTGAAAAATAAGCAAAAGAAGCATGAAAAATGCAGGGGAAAGGGATGAGTGCACTCTCCCTGGTCCCTCCTGCCCCAAATGACAATTGTGATGGAAGGAAGGAGGAAGGGAATCAAGACTGCAACACTGACCACATTTGAAAATCTGCAGCTGAGGTATGCTGACTATGTAACTGTACAATGCCTTTCATGTAGACCACTGTTACATTAATAACACTAAAGAACATAGCTGCACCAGGTCACCAAATGCAGCTAAGGGAGATGGGCCAATGAACAGGATTATAGGGTAGTGTGATTTTTAGAACAATTGATGCAAACCTATTCTTGGCCTAAATATGAGGTCCAACCTAACACGCTTGGGGGACATGTGGACAGAATACCATGCTTCTACTTCAAAAATGTCCTTTGCACTAACCTCTTTTGGAAGGCAGGAGTAGTTGCTGTGGCCTTCTCGAATGCAACCTTGGTTTTACTTACAATGACATTCCATGGGGCCTGAGGGAAAGATAACATAGGGGGCTATCAATTTAGAAGTGATTTATCTTGACATAAAAGACAACCCTTTCCTACCTTTGCTGAAACAAAACGGTTGTCCTGCCGTTATAATTTTTTTTGCGCTGTTCAGATAGCTCTCAGGTGCCTGTGAATGCACTCCCAACAGGCTGTCTAGCTATCTACAGCCTGACTTCCAGAGCTGTTCCCATAACCTGCAGGAGGTTACACTCTACCCACACTGTGGATGTATCCTGTCTAATCTTTAGTTCTTTTCTCAGTGACTGAAGTGAGTAGCAACAAAGTGTGCACGTAGAACTTGGATACAAGACTGAAAAAACAATCCTTCCCAATAAGGAAAGAGTCCTAGACACAGCAGTGTATGGTTACATCTGTTCTTAAGATCAGTAATCTCTCAACTGCACTAAAAAAAAATCTGCCAGGACAGTGAAAGGGATCCTACAGTGGAGCAGTGATCATTTTAATTGACATCAGCTGTTAAAGTGTATGCAAATAACTTGGTTTACATTCATCAAAAGAATCATTGCTGCAGTATCATTTCACAGATTCAGGGGAGATGCACACATCTTGCAGTTGTAGCAAGAACTACCTGCCCATAGAGGGAAACCAGCTTATAATTCCTACAGAATGTTTAACATAAGATCCAGGTTATTTGCCCCTCAAATACTATGATGAGAAGCATTCCTGCGAAAGGCAGCTGTGGTGCTCATGACCACTGCGCAGAACCTTTATCTGCCCCCGTACAGTTTTCCCCACTATGGTCAAAAAAAAAAAAAACAATGGCTATTGGCCTGCAACTCTTATGTCTGTTAATGTAACACAGCTGTTTATGCACTCCCATTACGTACAAAACTTTTTCTCCCTTATTTTGTAGATTACAGCAGACGACTAGGAACGAATGGCTTGGTTCAATTTCAGCACTAAAACCACACTGGGCTACAAGGAAGGAGTGGACTTCAAAAACAACCCATCTCTCAAAAATAAAGAGCTGAGCTCTTTACAAACAAGTCAACGGCTCTGAATTTTTCATGACGAAGTAACTATTAACAGGAGAGGTTTTTTTTACAATCTGAGCAGTGCTGAGCTGGCTAGTTCAAAGGCATGGTGAGTTAGCTTCTGTATTAAAAGTCAGGGAAGTGGGGACAATGGTTTCCAAGGGGTCCCCAAAGAGTTTCAAATGATGGACTCTTACAAATTACATAACTGCAGGGACAGATGCTAAGATGGTTCAAGATACAAGCAGGCAGAAGTTGCTGAACAATGTACGCTAAGGCACAAGACAAACCTTTGCCAAACAGGCTTGTTAAGTAAGACTTACTGATGATGGAAAACTTAGTATGAATGTCATGTTCCTTACACAAGGTGGACAATCTAGCACACCAGCTAGGTAAAGGCTGGCTGGTTTTCAGCTTCTTTTAAGACCACATCAGAAAAGAAGGCCCAATTTCCACACAAGTTATTTGAGGATTTTCAGCTTTGGGGGAATCAGTACCCTTCGTACTGGTTAGTATGCCATTTGAGTGTGGGAAGGAGTTTCTAGTTGCTTAGCTGCAAAGCTTGGAGAAGTAGTGCAGTCTCAGACAAAGGGAGGCACCCAACATAAGGAAGGCTCTGTTCAGTCTGGTTTCAGGAAGAATATGGGGATAAGGAGATGGTGTACAGGACATCCTAGTTCACAAGGACTGAAAACACATTGACTGCCAGACTGCACTTCCATGCATACCTGGCTCAAACCTTGGGAACCTAATAATTCTTGAGAATGGAAAAAGATCATCTCTGGGAAGCCCTATGTTGTTTTCAACTTATGGAAGGCCTCCAGGTTTAGTTTATATACAAGCAGGTTTGGTGGGGATCAGTTCAGGTAATCAACCTATCACATCACCAACTAGAAGTGATGGGCTTCTTGAGCTAGGCAATTAACATGGCATGCAGGGAGGCAAATGCTCAGTGCCTATACAGCACGGGTCTCAAACTCAAACAAACAATGGTGCTGTACAGGGACTAGCAAACTCAGCCAAGGGCCACAGTCTTCAAGACAAAAAGAAATGCAGGTAGTGTAGTTAGAAAAGTACTGCAGTCATTTCCATCTTGTTTAATTATGTTGTCTGAAGGGCTGCTTGAGGTCTGAGGACTGTGACTTTATGATCACTTTAGAGGAGTTAAATGGCTGTGTGCTCTGTTTGTCTATGTTTACTGGTGTAGAACTTCCTTAGTGTAACACTAGAAAGAGAAATGGAGCATACATCATCCTACCAATGTGTGGGTAAATCTGCAGGCCATAACATGAAGACTGCAACAAAAAAAAATCCTGTTCAGAGACTACTGCAAAATCAACTGTAAGACGAGTTTAGGTTTTTATGCTTAGAAAGCCACTCCTTGAAATAAGGATTAGATATGTCATTGGAACCCCTTAGACCCAAATATATATTTAAGTTTAATTTCAAACATGCCAAATAAAAAAAAGAAAGCACAGATATTTCCCATTCATTATAATGTAAAAAAATAAATAAATAAAATGAATGACGCTGCAAACACAAAAACTGCAGACACAACCCACAAGACAACACTCTCCACTAAATCAGCCCTTCAGAAATACCGATGAATTTCTAAGACTTCCAAGATGGCTGCACACTGATCAAGAGTGTGAATAAAGAAGTCACTGACACAATCAGTAGGGTTACCACCCCTCCGTTTGTTTTCCAGACTATCCGGAAATCAAAAAGGAAACAGACTATCGGACTTTGTAAATCAGCTGATTTACTATGCTTTTTTTTTTTTTTTTTTTTTAATAGAAAAGCATAGTAAATCACCCGAAAGCAGGCAGTAGGAACGAAAAAAGAGGGCATTCCCCACCGAGTGATGTCATCGTGATGTCACAAAATGTGTGGAATGTGGGTGGGTGGGCAGGGTTACTGGTGAGATGAGGGCGTGGCTTTACTCCGGTTTTCACCACGAAGGAAGGTGGCAACCCTAACAATCATTAAAGTTTGGTCACTGGCTAGTAATTACACTGCCTGGATGCCAGCAAAGATGACATTTGGAGAATCAGAGAAACTCAATCAGAAAAGGAGGGCAGACAACTCCAGCTGTGAAGTGTCTTGCAGCTATTCAGCAAAAGAAAGTTTAAGTTTCAGCTTAGGAACAGGAGATGGCTTGGAGTAATTTACAGGAAAACAACAATTCACTCAGAAATACTGAAGGAATATATCAACTCAAATAACAAAAGGCTGGAAAAAACAGAAGTCTTAACTAGCTATTCAGATAAACATAAAACTTCAAAAACCAAAGAATGAAATGAAGAATATGCTAGCAGAACATGAGGCTTCTCAAGAACAGGTGTTTCAAAAGCAGAGTTAGGAGGCAGAGCACAGTGAAAAGTTGAGAATTTCTGCTGTACCAGAGAAACTGGAAGGGACACACTGTATTAATTTAATGAAATTACAAATCTGCAACTGGACTGGTATTCCACAGCAGGATTAATTGACTGAAAGGGTACATTGTGTGTATGCTTCAAACCTAGCCATGAGAAAGGAGCCAGAGGAAAACTGGATGATAAAGAGTTGAAGTAATTTATTTCAGGGGTGGGGGAGAGAGTTAAAAGGGAAACACTGATCTTCCTCATGGAACAAGGTGCTTTAGGATTACCTGATTTGAATGGATACTTTAAAGCTACATAGTTCAGACTCAAATACATAACATAAATAGGCAGTAATAAATCAAAGTGAAAAGGGAGGATGATAAAGACTGGGGTGGGGAGTTTAAGATCTAAGCCAACAAGGTAATGAAGAGAGAAGATTTTGCCAATAAAGATTACTGCAAGTAGGGGTATAAAAATAAGAATGATGGATCAGGAATTTACTGGAAAAAAACTGGTAAAAGAAACAGTGCACTCTGAGCAAACAACTTCTGAGAGAAAGGTAATAAGAGTGGGATGAGGCCAAGAAGAAGTCTGGACTACAGGCTAGAGACTACCTTTCCTACCAGCAACTGATATCTGATTACAGACAAAGGAAAGGCATAAGGGAGTTTTAAGTGAAAACCAGCACTGGAAAATTTTTAGTAAGGTCTACAACAAAAACTGCTGTTAAAAAGGGAAAATTAGTAGGGCATAATAACTACAAAAAAACAATTAGAGGAGGTTAGAAAAGAAGGAAAGACTGGAAATGCAATCTACAAAATATCAATGGAAGGGCATCTGTATGGCTCACAAGTATGTCTAGGGGTGCCACCTTCCTTCGTGGCTAAAACCGGAGTAAAGCCACACCCCTTATGTCACCAGTAACTTTGCCCACCCAACCCCTCTCCTGCCCACATTCTGCCCATTTTGTGATGTCACTATGACACCACTCAGCGGGGAACACCCTCTTTTTTGTTCCTGCTGCCTGCTTTCGTCTGATTTGATATGGTTTCCAGTAAAAAAAAAAAAAAAGCACAGTAAATCAGCCGATTTAATAGTCTGCTTCCTTTTTGAAACAGAATACTGGAGTTTGTACAGCGTTTTCCGGACTACCAGAGAATCAGTTTGATTTCCGGACAGTCCAGAAAAAAACGGAGGAGTGGGAGCCCTAAGTATGTCTAGGTTTAAGATTTTTTGCCTAGAACTATTTGCATAGGCATTTTTATACCCCAAACATTCCCAAATAGACTTCAGAAAAATTTTCCTCAAGTAGGCAGCAAAAGCTGGAGGTGTGATGGGAAAGAGAAAGTTAACTGGGAACATGTCTTTTTTGGGACTGACATGAGTTGGCAGATTTTAAAAATTCCCCAAGTGATTACTCTGTTAAAAATGGCTGTAACTAAGGAACTGATACTTTTGATTTGGGACACAGCATCTGAATCACCAAGACATAATAAGATCTTATTAAACTTAAGGCTGACTGCTAAAAAGGCAACTACTAGAAAATGGAAGTCAAAATCTAAAACAACTAACTGAAATACTTAATATTTTAAAGGAGATGAAAGAACCTGGGTAGAAACTTTAGAGAAAGGGAACAATCAAATTCCAGAGACATAAATGTAATTTGTAGGAGCATGCAGAATAATGTTCAGAAGGTGATAGGTTAAAGGGAAGGCAAAAATCGAGGAATTTATGTAATGTTGGAGTGAATTATATTAATTAAAAAGAACGACATATGCAATGTACAATGCGCAAGAATGAGAAACGTTAATATGGTTTTGTTTCTTTTCTATTAATGCGTGTATGCCTATGTCTTAAATAATTTAATAAAAGTTTAAAAAATGAAATTCATAACAGAATGAAAAGTTTTAAGAACAAAAAGCTACACAACATACAAATATTAACTACAGCCAATAAGGAAATGGCAACATTGACAAAGATGGATTTAATTATTTCAAGCTAACTAAAAATAAACTACCTAAGACATTAATTTTTAAAGTTATAAACCAAACAAAATTACTAAAATACAGTCAAACTTTTACAGTAAACTCTTGGTTTAACCAGCCCCCATGTGGATTGGTAGATGCCGGATAACAGTTAGTTATGTACTCACCATAACGTTAGATGTATGAAGTCCATCTCGAATCACATTCTTCACTTGTGGGTTCGGAGCCGAATGTCGGCTCCGACTCAGCCTATTTACTAGCTCGAAAGTCTTTGATTGGCTGGGCTAAGGTGGTTTCCCACAATACACTGCTCCACATCCCCGGATCTAGTTTGCTGCCAACATAGGTATAGTATCCATCGCCCAAACATACACACACCCATAACAACGAGGTCCAACAATTTATCCAAAGGGACTCTGTAACATCAAAAGTACAAGGAGATTCTCCAAATCCTCCAGGCTATCAAAAAGGCAGATTTCCATGTAAGAAATTTAAAATCGCAGGAAGTCGCGGGCTCAAAGGGTGGGAAAGTGAGGGCCTGCAGAACAAAAGTGAAGTCCCAGAGCATAACAGGTTGAGATACAGGGGGACGAAGGAGAAGAGTGCCTTTCAGGAATGCTCTACACAGCCTGTGTGCCAATAAGCTAGGTTCATAAGCCACATGATAATTTGAAATAGCTGTCAGGTGAACTCTGATGGTGGCTGAGGCAGATCCTTGGTAGAATAAATGAGATAAAAAGTCCAACACGGAGTCAATGGGGGCTGTGTAGGGGTCAATACCTTTGGACTGGGCCCATATCGAAAACCTTTTCCACTTGCTAGAGTAGATCTTCCTAGTGGACAGCTTATGAGAGGATGAAAGAATATGGATCACTTCTGGAGAAAAATCATGACACCTGACTACGGATGGAAGTGGAGTAGCCAGGCGGTCAGCCGGAGGGTCTCCAGGGAGGAGTGGAGCTGTCCCGACATATGTGTCAGCAGGTCTGGACGAGGGTCCAGAGTCCAAGGAACATCCATGATGTAAGGTTGATGGAAGGGGAACCATACTTGTCGGGGCCAGTGTGGTGCGATCAGAATCAATTTACTTCCCAAGGATAGCGCTTTCTGAATCACCCTCGAGATAAGGGGAAACTAAGGGAAAGCATACAGCAGACTCGAGGGCCAACTGTGCGCAACAGCATCCCTTGGAGATTCCCCCGGTGGGGGGATCAGCAAAAAGTAGTTGCTGCATTTCGCATTGAGGGGGCTGGCAAACAGGTCGCAGCAAGGCTGACCCCATTTGCTGAATATACTGTCCGCCACCCGGTGGTTCAGGGACCACTCGTAAGGCATGAGGATCGCCCTGCTTAGCCTGTCTGCAATCACATTGGTTTTCCCTGGGATGTGCGTTGCCACCAAGGCCCGTTGGGAAGCTATCGCCCAATTCCACACTCTCATGGCCTCCCTGCATAGTGGGTACGATCTGGTTCCTCCTTGTTTGTTGAGATACCACACTACTGACATGTTGTCTGAGTGTATCGCAATAGTCCCTAGAGGGAGGACATCCTGAAGTGCCTGCAACGCTAGGAGCACTGCCCTCATCTCCAAGACATTTATGTGCAAGTCTATCTCGTGCTCCTGCCACGTGTCTTGGACCATCCTGCCAAGATAATGCCCCCCCCCCCACTATCCGGGAGGCGTCCTTGGTCACTGTGGCTACCAGGTTGGGTGGAACAAAGGGTTTCCCTATGTCTAAGTTGTTGGTGCATAGCCACCAACTGAGGTCCTGCTTGCATTTGCCTGTGATTAAGATAGGATGGGATAGCGGTAGTCTTTGGAAGGACCATTGGACGAATAGGAGCCATTGTAGAATCCGCATATGTAACATTGGTGGACACCATTGTCCCCAGTAACTGAAGAACTAGTCTTGCCCTCACACGTGTCAGAGACATCATCATCCGAACCTGTCGTTGCAACCCTGTGATCCTCTCCATAGGTAGGAATGCTCTCAATCGAATAGCGTCCAACTCTGCTCCTATAAATGAGACACACTGTGGGGGTAGCAAGGCAGATTATTTCCACTTTATTGTGATGCCTAACTGGTGACAAAGATCGATAGCAGTATCTCTGTTTTGAAGTAGTAGATGCTTGGTGGGGGCGGATAGGAGCCAGTCGCCCAGGTAAGGAAACACCTGGAATCTTTGACGTCTCAAGTGAGCCATCACCACTGCCATGCACTTGATGAACACCCTGGGGGCTGTGGTGAGACCAAAGGGCAGGGCTCGAAACTGTAAGTGCCTGGCTCCCAGCCGGAAGTGTAGACGACATCTGGATGCTCTGTCCATTTTGATGTGGTAATAAGCATCCTTCAGGTCGATGGAGCACATCCATACTTCCTTTCCCAATAATGGGAGAATCGATTGTAGCGTGACCATCCGGAATTTGGACTTGTGTACGTAATGACTAAGTCGGCTGAGATCCAAAATGGGTCTCAGGTCCCCTGTTCTTTTCAGCACCAAAAAGAATCTCGAGTAAGTCCCTAATCAGATCTGGTCTGGGGGGACTGGTTGGATGACTCCTTTTTCTAGCAGCTGAGAAACTTCTGTTGCTGCATGACCCCTTTGACTGGGTGGAACGTCTGGGATCCTTTTGACGGGGGGGGGGTGTGGAGTGAAAAGGGATGGTGTAACCTCCGGCAATTATCCCTAATACACATCTGTCCTGGGTGATGTTGACTCAGGCTTCCGGATACCGGAAAATTGGACTCCCGACTGGCTCCGGAGAAGCACAGCCGGGCACACCCTCAGGAACGAGAGTATGGGAAACCGCGAAAGGAATCACGGTCCCCAGAGTTGCGGGGGCCCCCTCTGCCTCTGGGGCAACGTCTCCCTGAATACCTCGGGGAGGGGGTCTCACCCTGTGTGGTAGGAAAAGACCTTTGAGATTTTTTGAACCACATCTTTCCCCCTCGCTGAGCCTTGGGATAAGGCCTCGATGGGAGGGAAAACCAGACTCCCACGGCAGACAAGGTCTTTCCCTCTTGCTCGCACCTGGTGAGTGTGTCTTTCACTTTGGTCCTGAACAAGGAGGAACCATCGAAGAGGGCATCAGTAAAGGAAGACTTAAAAGCCTCCGCAAAGTGACACAGGAGTAGCCAGGCTTACCTCCTGAGGGCCAACCCTGAACTAGCCGCCCTACTAGCTCCCTCGGCCGCGTACGAAATCAGTCACATGGACGAGTTAGCAATGGAGTTGAGGGTAGAGAGCTGAGCGTTGATAGTCTGAGCCACTGCCTAAGGCACGTTACCCGTTAGAGTATCTCCTAACTCCCTAAGGAGATCTCTCTGGAGCCGCGTGAAATGAGGCAAATAATTCAGCAACCGCAAGGTAAAGGTCGCTGAAGACAGTGTACGCTTCCCATACCGATCCATAGTCCTAGACTTCTTGTTAGGAGGATGGACCAAAGAGGAAGACTCAGCAACTTCCTTCTGTGTGGCAGCTGCCACCACCATTGCATCGACCGGGACTCCCTTTGTCAAAAATTCTTTCCCTGGGGGAGCAGCCAAAAATTTGTTGGGGCGTCGAGGAACAAGCTCCACGGAGTCCGGAGTCTCCCACACCCTCTGACAAATAAGGTCCAGGAGCTCGTCGAAGGGTGGAGACACCCAGGAGGCGGAGGGCTGAGCGCCAAAGGCCTTAAGGAATTACTGACTCCTCCTAGGAGGGGGGTTTCGGAGGGCCAGTCTCCTCTTGGTTTCAAAATCTCTAGTATATCAGAGAACGAAACGTCCTCAGAGGAAGACCTAGGGGACTCCTCCGATTCCTCGAGGTCAGTATCAGAAGTGAGAGACTCGTCCTGGGAGCCTATGTGCTTCCCCTTGCAAGATTTCTTTCTGGGGGATTCCTCAGGTACAGGCTCTGAGGGCCCCTCAGAAAGAAGGGGAACACTCGTGGGGGTATCCTTAGGCCCTAGTGCTCTGCTATCCAAGGATAGGTGGGTATCAGAAGCTCTCGCCGGTGTTGTGGGGGACGGAAGAATCGATCCGAGAGAAGTAGCTGACCTAGCCTGCGTGCTCCGCATAGCCTCGAAGGCGGGACCTCCCGAATCGGAGGACCAACCACCTTCCAAGGCCATGACCGGGACTGGTGTCCCCGCAGCCGAGGCACCAAGGGGAAGGCTCAGAACCGAAGGGTGTTCCGAGACATCCCCCTCGGGCCCGACCGAGGAGACCCGAGTCCCGAACCCTGTGGACGGAACAGACAAGGTCGGAGCCGATGTGGGCACCGATAAACCCCGCTGGGGGATCGGCGCCGGAACATCCTTTGGAGCAGAACTTACCGGCTCCGACGACAAGGATGCACTTGGAGGAGGAATAGCAGGTACAACTAACAGAGCTGGCTCTGGAGCCGAATGGGTCGGAGCCGAGAAAAGTTTGGCCAACACTGGCGACTGTAGGAGACTCTGCACCACCCTATCTACATCCAAATCGGAAAGCCTGGAGGATTTGGAGGAAATGGATGGAGACCTACACCTCCTATCCGGAGAAGCTTGCCTCAAACTTGGCGACCGGCTCTGAATCGGTTCCAAAATTATCGGAGCAGACGTAGACTCAGTCGACACAGCTACCTCCTGCGGCCCCGATGACGGTGGAGCCGAGGAAGCAGATTCGACAATGGTAATTTTATAAGGTGGTTCCGAAACAATAGATGGAGCCGGAGACCTCTTCTTGGATTTGGAGGATTTAGACTTTGACTGGGAGCCGAACCTAAATCCTCCTCAAAGGACGGTTTTAGCAGTCCCTTTAGGATCAATTTGTTTTTCCTCTCTTGGAGCACCCGAGGACTAAAGGCGTGGCAGAAACTGCACGACTCCTGAAGGTGGATGGCTCCAAGACAGTAAACACAGACCGAATGTCCATCTGTGATAGACATTTTATAGGCACAATTAGTACACTTCTTAAAGTCCGAGAGCTTATGCTCTTTTTATTCCTTAGACATGCCAGCCAACAACTGTAGCAGCCGCTACTGACAAGAGGCAGGAAACGTTGACACAGAAACCAGTAAACACGAAAAACACAAACAAGGCACAGGGGAGACCCTCTAAATAAAACAGTTCTCAACTTAAAATAAGAGAGATGAACCTAAAGACAGCCAGACAAACACCACAAGGAGGACTAGGTCCTCTAACTTAAACGGGCCTAGCCCGAGGGAGTAAAGGATACCACACGCAAACACACTCGCTACCTACAAAAAATAAAGCAGCAACAACACTAATAACAACTCTATTTGAATACCCACAATTAGCCAAAAATCTTCACAAAAAAGAGTTTTTTTGTAATACTTAGCCACAGCCAAGTCAAGACCACATCCGAGCTCTACAAGCGGCAAACGAGATCTGGGGATGTGGAGCAGTGTATTGTGGGATACCATCTTAGCCCAGCCAATCAAAGGCTTTCGAGCTAGTAAATAGGCCGAGTCGGAGCCGACATTCGGCTCCGAACCCACAAGTGAAGAATGTAGGCGAGATGGGACTACATCACATCTGTAGTTTCTGGTTGCTTGACTATTAAAAATAGGCTTGACTAGCACTGTACCCTGTACTATTTGTTTGATTTGACTTGTTCTCAGGTTGGGGAGAGAGGGAATTTATTCATATCTTCCTTTTTAAAACTCTAAAATTCTAAAAACATAACGTATGTTTCTGCAGGGGGGAAACAAGTGCAACACATGAAAATTGTACTGGACTTCATTTTTTTTCCTGGTTGCTTGAGGTCCGGTTAACTGAGAGTTTACTGTACTTAAATATAAAAATTTCCCTCAGCAACTGCAAGAGAAAACTACTCACAAGACTAACCCATTTACAAACCACATGTGAACTAGTTAAATTTTATAAATTAGAAAATGTTCTTATCCACTTATTCCACTAACTTACATTTTTTCTTTCAGTATTTCTACCTCTCTCCACTGTTGTATATTTCCTTATCTTTACTTTACCTCTACTATTCCTCTTATCATGAGATTAATCTACATCTTCAAGTGATGTTATCAATTTTATCTAATCTCCTGCTTTATCCTACATGGTCTTTGCAGTCATTGTACACATTATTTATATTTACTTTTATTTTTGTACACTTTGGCCCTTACTCTGTATTATGATTTTTTCATGTTTTATCACTGCTGTATACCACACTGTTCTTCTGCATTCTATGTCAAATGTATTAATTATGCATATAAATATAATTATGCAAATAATTTATTTGGCTAAGGAGCTTTTCTCCCCTGGGGCGCCACTGAAAATGAGTCTCAAGACCAGACTTTCCTGGTAAACAAATGTCAAAGAAATAATTTCATATATATATATATATACACATACATACACACACACACACACACACACACACACATATATATATATATATATATATATATATATATATATAAATATACACACTCGCATATCTCTGTGTAAGTAGTATGTGACACACTCTATGCACACTCAAAAAAAAAAGGTCACAGCTGCAGTCATAGGCTAAGCATTTCTTCCATGTTCCCAAAAAAGTCTTCATCTCATCTTTCTTCAGACCCCCCCCCCCCCCGAATCTGGACCATCAAATGCCAGGAACTATTAATCTAATCAAGTTCCTGATCTATGACATCCCGACTATGGCATTTTATATACCAATAAAAAAGAAGTTATGTAGTTACCATAACGTTCCATGTGAGTTGTTTATCTCGCCTTTATTCTCACTGATGGGTTCGGAGCTGATCCTCTGCTCCAACACGGCCGATAGCAAAGCTCAAGTTTTGCCAGTAGCTCGAGACCAAGCCCCTTATCCCACAATGCACTGCTGGAATTACCTCAGATCTTGTTCGCTGCAAGTATATATACCCTTTTATTTATTTCTACAAGGAAGCACTTCCCGAAGGGGAAGAAGAAGTATTGAATAACCAGGATGGTACCAGCCTCTAACTCAACTGTTAGCCTGGAGGGGGAAGGAGGGAGGGACGTGAGAATAAAGGCGAGATAAACAACTCATATGGAACGTTATGGTAAGTACATAACTTCTTTATGTGAAGTTGTTAAATCTCGCCGTTTATTCTCACTGATGGGTAGCGTCCCTAGCACCCTCAATCTTGGGTGGCTCATGGAAGTACGTTTTTCAGTACCATGGAACCAAAGGAAGACCTGTCCCTGGAAGCCTTATCTACTTTGTAATGTGTGATAAAGGTATGAGACTTAGACCAAGTGGCTGCAGCACAAATAATGTCAAGGGGCACTTTAGCCTGAAAGGCAGAAGACGTAGAAACGGATCTGGTAGAATGAGCCTTAGGTTTGTGTGTCAATGGCATGCTTGCATTCACATAAACAAAGGATATACAATCTGATAACCATTTGGATAGAGTTGTTTTAGCCACTGGATTACCTTTTCTGATGTCCGAAAAGGATACAAAAGTTATATATATAAATATACACACTCGCATATCTCTGTGTAAGTAGTATGTGAGACTCTCTATGCACACTCAAAAAAAAAGGTCACAGCTGCAGTCACAGGCTAAGCATTTCTTCCATGTTCCCAAAAAAGTCTTCATCTTATCTTTCTTCAGACCACACCCCCCCCCAAATCTGGACCATCCAATGCCAGGAACTATTAATCTAATCAAGTTCCTGATCTATGCCATCCCGACTGTGGCATTTTATATACCAATAAAAAAGAAGTTATGTACTTACCATAACGTTCCATGTGAGTTGTTTATCTCACATTTATTCTCACTTTTGGGTTTGGCTCCGACACGGCTGAAAGCAAAGCTCAAGGTTTGCCAGTAGCTCGAGACCAAGCCCCTTATCCCACAATGCACTACTGGAATTACCTCAGATCTTGTTTGCTGCGAGTATATATACCCTTTCATTTATTTCTACAAGGAAGCACTTCCCAAAGGGGAAGAAGTATTGAATAACCAGGATGGTACCAGCCTCTAAGTCAACTGTCAGCCTGGAGGGGGAAGGAGGGACGTGAGAATAAAGGAGAGATAAACTCACATGGAACGTTATGTTAAGTGCATAACTTCTTTATGTGAAGTTGTTAAATCTCGCCGTTTATTCTCATTGATGGGTAGCATCCCTAGCACCCTCAATCTTGGGTGGCTCATGGAAGTACGTTTTCAGTACCATGGAACCAAAGGAAGACCTGTCCCTGGAAGCCTTATCTACTTTGCAATGTGTGATAAAGGTAAGAGGCTTAGACCAAGTGGCTGCAGCACAAATAATGTCAAGGGGCAATTTAGCCTGAAAGGCAGATGACGTAGAAACGGCTCTGGTAGAATGAGCCTCAGGTTTTTGTGTGTCAATGACATGCTTGCATTCGCATAAACAAAGGATATACAATCTGATAACCATTTAGATAAGAGTTGTTTTAGCCACTGGATTACCTTTTCTGGCATCGAAAAGGATACAAAAAGTTGATCTGACTTTCTAATATCCTTAATTATGTCAAGATAAAATCTGAGCTGTCTGTGTACATCAGGTTTGTGCAGCATGTATTCCAATTTGTTAGAGTGGTTGGGAAAAAAGACTGGCAGCTCAATGACCCGATTGATATTGGATTCAGAACAGACTTTAGGTAAAAATGAGGGATTTGTTCTGAGAGATGCTCTATTCGCATGGAAAATCATGTAAGGAGGCCTGACAGATGATGTTTGAAGTTCTGACACTCTGTGGGCAGAAGTACTGGCTACCAGAAATATAGTCTTCCAGGACAAATATTTGAGATCACAAGAAGATGCTGGTTCGAAAGGGGGAAGAATAAATTGAGTAAGCATAAAATTCAAATTCCAGGGAGAATAAGGGATTTTGACAGGAGGTCTAATGTTAAAGGCACCTTTAAGAAAAGCCTTAGATAACTTATGGCCCATAACGTTCAACCCATCTAATCCAAGGTGGAAATTTGATATGACGGCTAACTGGACTCGAACTGTGGCAGCTGCTGCTCCTTCCTTAAAGATCTTTGTCAAAAATTCTAAAATGGACGACAGAGGAGCACGGAAAGGGTCGATTTTCCGTACATTGGCCCAAATTGTGAACCTGTTACACTTACTGCGGTACAGTTTCCTGGTGGATGGCTTATGAGAAGACAAAAGGTTATGTCTTGTATCATCTGAGATAGAATGAAGCCTGGCAATTAGGTGAAGTGGATTAGCCAAGCAGTCACTTTTAGGGACTGCAGTGAAAGATGTCCGGAACTAGGTCCAGGATCCATGGGTTCTCCAGCAGATGATGGTGAAGGAAAGGGAACCAAATCTGTCAGACCAGTAGGGGGCAATGAGGATAACTGTCTTTCCTAATACCTTTGCTTTCTGTAAAAACCCGGGTATCAATGGAAAGGGTGGGAATGCATAAAGGAGACCCGGGGGCCAATCGCTGACGAGTGCATCTCTCGGGGGATTCCTGGAGGTGGTATTAGGGCAAAGTAGCTTCTGCATTTGGTATTGATGTGACTGACAAAGAGGTCGCAGCAAGGCTGGCCACATTTGCGGAAAATCAAATCCGCAACTCGGATGAGAGACCACTCGTGAGGCAAAAGTATTGCCCTGCTCAGCTTGTCCGCTATCACGCTGGATTTCCCCGGGATGTGCGTTGCTAACAGAAAAAGCTGGGACGACACAGCCCATTGCCATACCCTGTGGGCTTCTCGACAAAGGGGTAAGATTTGGTTCCGCCTTGCTTGTTCAAGTACCAGACCACAGACATGTTGTCTGTCTGAATTGCAATTGTCCCTAGAGGAAGAGACTCCTGAAAGTACTGCAACGCCAGAAGTACCGCTCTCAACTCCAGAACATTGATATGTAGATGTGACTCTTGATCCGTCCATGTGCCTTGGGCAGTCTTTCTCTGAAAATGCCCCCCACCCTATCAGGGAAACGTCCGTGATCACAGTGGCTACTGGGGGAGGGAGAACAAAGGGTCTTCCGATTGTGACATGAAGAGATGTCAACCACCACCGAAGGTCTCTCTTGCAAGAATTTGTGATGAGAATCATGTGGTGCATCAGTAGTTTCTGGTAAGACCACTGAGCAAAGAGGAGCCAATGAAGAATTCGCATATGCATCCTTGCGAGTGGTATAGCCAGGATTGCTGCCATCAAATCTAGCACCTTCAAGACCTCTGCTGCTGTAGCTTTGTTCTCTGACACCAGTGAGTTGACGTGCTGGTGGACTCTTTCAATTGGAAGACGTAGAGTGGTGGTTGAGGTATCTAACTCTGCTCCTATAAAAACGGTATGCTGCGATGGCAATAAGGCAGACTTTTCAAAATTGACTGTAATGCCTAATTAATGACAGAGTGGCAGCGTGTATTGTGTTGCCTGAGTCAATTGATGCCTGGTGGTAGCGGTGAGGAGCCAATCATCTAGGTATGGAAACACCAGGAATCCTAGATGTCTCAGGTAAGCCGTGACCACTGCCATGCATTTGGTGAACACTCTGGGGGCTGTAGTGAGACCAAAGGGCAGGGCTCGGAACTGGTAATGATTGGCTCCCAGCCGGAAACGCAGGTTATCTCTGGAGCGTCTGTTCATCTTTATGTGATAATACACGTCCTTGAGATCTATGGAGCACATCCAATCGCCTTTCCCTAGGAAGGGAAGAATGGACTGAAGCGTGACCATTCGGAACTTCTCTTTCTTTATGAGCTGGTTTAGTCTGCTGGAGGTCCAAGATAGGTCTCCAGTCCCCTGTTTTCTCTGGTACCAAAAAGAATCTTGAGTAAGTTCCGAATCAAACTTGGTCTGCTGGGACTGGTTGGATGACTCTTTTTTTTCTAGCAATTTGTGGACCTCTACGATTGCTTGTTCCCTGAGACCGGGTGGAACATCTGGGATTCTGTTTACAGGAATGGGAGGGGAAGAAAACAGTATGAAATGTCGTCTGAAAATGATGCTGTCTACCCATGTATCTGATGTTATGTTTAGCCAGGCTTCTGGGTACAAAGACAAGCAACCCCCCGACTAACTCCAGAGCTGAACAGCCGGGCCCCCTTTCAGGGGTGCTGGTAGGGTTGACCAGAGAACTGGCCCCTGTCACCATGTTGCTGCGGAACCCCTCTGTCGTGGGGGTGGTGTCTTCCGTTATAACCCCCCTCTGCCTCTAGAGAGGATTTCTCCAAATGTGCCCTGAAAGGGTCCCTGTGCTTTTCGGAACCACATTTTCCCTCCCCTAGGGTCCTTGGGGTAGGGCCAAGCAGGGGTAGAAAAACGGACTCCAATGGCAGATAGGATCTTGCCTTCCTGCTCACACCTGGTTAAAGTTTCCTTTACTTTAGGCCCAAACAGTGATGAGCCATCGAATGGGGTGCTGATAAAAGAAGACTTAAAGGGCTCCCGCAAAGGAACAGAGACGCATCCAGACTTGTATTCGCAGAGGAATGCCCGAACTAGCGGCTCTACTCTAACCATCAGCTGCACAGGATAGGAGACGTATGGACGAGTTCACAACTGAGTTTAGGGTAGCGAGCTATGTGTTGACTTTGTCGGCAACCCCTGCAGCTACCGTACCCTGGAAAGTATCTCCTAGCTCTTTCGGGAGATCTCTTTGTAGTCTCGTAAAATGGGTTAAGTAGTTCAGTGATCGCAGAGAAAAAGTCGCTGAACTAAACATGCGTTTCCCATATCTACCCATGATCCTAGAAACTCTGTTAGGAGGATGGATAGATGCGGATGTTTCAGACACTTCCTTTTTGGTGGCTGCAGCTACCACCATGGCATCAACAGGCACTCCTTTGGTCAAAAAGGCCTTGTCCACTGGGGCAGAAATGAATTTATTTGGCTTGTGAGGGACAGGTTCCATGGCCTCCGGTGACTCCCATGCCTTACGAGAGATCAGTTCCATGAGCTCGTCGTAAGGCGGAGACATCCAAGAAGTGGAAGGTTGAGACCCAAAAGCCTTCAACAGCACGGACTTGTCCTCACTAGAGGTCTTGGACTGCCAATCACTCCTCTGTCTAAGGATCTCCAATATCTCCACAAAGGAGATATCCTCAGAGGGGGATCGAGGGGACCCTTCTGACTCATCCAAGTCCATGTCAGATGTCAAAGACTCCTGTGGGGAGTCTAAGTGCCTCCACTTGCACAGTCTCTTCCTGGCCACCTCCTCAGTGGGGAGATCTGGGGAGGTCTTGGAAGAGCAGGGGACGCCCTGTGGGGGTACTTGAGGCTCCGGGTCTCTACACTTAGGAGGACCGGTAAACGAAGAAGCAGACACAGGAGCTTGAGGGGAGAGGGAAGGCCGAACCGATGCTGATGTTGTCTTGGGAGACAGGACTCTCCTCATAGCATCGAAGGCGCCATGGGTCTGACGAGAAGGGGTAGATGGACCCGAAAGGACTGTCCAATCCTCCCGCACCGAAACCATAGGCTCTGAGCCCGAGGTAGGAGCCGAGCTCATCCAAGCCAAAGCCCCAAGAGGAAGAGTCAGCACCGACAAATCGGTCCGACTATTCTCCCCGGACCCGATGGGAGAGAGCCAGCTCCTAGAGTCCTCGGTCGGTGCCGAGGACATCTGAGTAGATGGAGCCAATAACACTGGTGCGGGTCTCGGCTCCAAAGGTTCGACAATCATCGGTTCGGGTTCCTTCGGCTCCGAGGGTCCAGTACAGCTTGGAGGAATAGACAAATCCCGTTCAATGGTCTTCGGCTCCGACGTGGTCGGGGCCGCAATAACTTGGAAAGTCCTGGTGCCTGTAAAAGCTTCTGCACTAGCCGATCCATGTCCAAATCCGAAAGGCTGACTGAAGACTTAGATGAATGCATCGAAGGTGCTGACTGGAGCAGAGGAGAAGAGGGAACCTCAGAGACCGGCTCCAAGACTGGGAGCTGGCTCTGAATCAAAGGGACACTCGGTTCTGAGAGCTGTGGAACCAATGACCCCGTACCCTCTGAAGTTCTTGCCTTTTTTACAACTTTCAAATCCGAAGATTTAGAAGATTGGTGGACTTGGAAGAAGTGCTGGCACCTTCCTGGCTACCCAACACCTCAGAAAAGGAATGCTGTAGTAATCCCCTGTCAATGAGTTTCCTCCTTCTCTCCAGGAGGACTCTTGATGAAAAGGAATGGCAAATGCTGCAAGAGTCTTGGAGGTGTTTAGCCCCCAGACAGTAGACACACTGGACGTGTCCGTCAGTGACAAATATTTTCTACCCACAATCTGGGCATTTCTTGAATCCCAATTTGGGAGGAGACTTTTCATCCGACATGCTCTAAACAGTACAAACCTGTAAAGTACTACAATGAAATCTAAATAGGGTAAAAGACCCAACACTAAATAAGGAAAACAAACTAAGCCCACACTGGGCACTATCTATCCACAGAGGTAAAACTATAAATTTCAAATACAGGGCTAAAAAGGCCCACTGAGAGAAACCGGACTAGAAGAATTATTGTTATTATTAACTCTAAATAGGGCTAAAAGGCCTACTCAAGACGACTAAGCCAACACAGGGCATTAACCCACAAACTACTATTTCTATATTATAATTTTAACAATAACACACAAACTGTTTAGATGAATAATATCTAATAGAAAGAAGAAGAATTTTTATCAGAAACTTGCTATTTTTCACCAAAAGGTCCGAGCTAGCTGGATCACCGAGATCTCTCTTGCCGCGGCAAACTAGATCCGAGGTAATTCCAGCAGTGCATTGTGGGATAAGGGGCTTGGTCTTGAGCTACTGACAAACCTTGAACTTTGCTATCGGCCATGTCGGAGCCAAGGATCGGCTCTGAACCCATCAGTGAGAATAAACTGCGAGATTTAACAACTTCACATCAGATAATTACTGTCAAACAGGAAGTCAATATTTCACAATGAAAATATAAAAAAAAATTATTAAAAAAGAAATATTAAGTGTTACACTTGACCTGCAAAAACTGGATCTCAGTTATAACTAGCTTAAATCATATATACTATACAACTGTGAAACTCATAAGAAAGAAGAATCTGTGGATGTATGCTATAGTTATAAGATGAAACTGCAACCGATGAAGTGAAAACAAAAGAAATATTATGCAAAAAATGAGACTAACCTGGTCGACCATGTACAATTAAATAAACAAATAGAAAGAAGGGAGCATTTAAACTTTTGAAAGATCTCACACACACACACACACTACACTGCAAAATCAAAGACGAGACTAAAAAATCAATATTGGTAGAACAGGCCCTTTCCTCAAAATACAAGTGCTTATCAAAGCTGGAAAACTGTAAATCAACAAAACTGTTACTTCTCTTTCTAGTCTTCGTTTCAGAAGTCAATTCAATTCTTCCCTCTAAATGAGCACAATGCAGAACTCTTACAAAGTCTGTGTAATGCAGGAAGACTTACTAAAATAAGCAGAGAAACAGCACTGACTAAAGTAAAGAACAAAGCCACAAGGCAGAGAAGCAGATGCCACTCTTTCAAATATTTGAAAGTCTTCGAATACTGACTACAGCCTCAGAGAAACATGACAAAGAGCAAAACCCAGAAAGAAAGGGAAAAAAAAGCATGCCATAGGGACTGCCAAATAGGCAAACTACAGTGACGAACAAAAGAGAAATGATCCTTGGCTTAATTTCATTTCAGGGAACAAATTCAGACATTGGCAGAAACAAGCCATCAATGAAGACAAGTTAGTACTTGCACAGAAAAAGGTTATAACTTAGCGATTTCAAATTAAAATAACTTCCTTACAATGGGGGATATATATATATATATATATATATATATACACACACACACACACACACACACACACACACACACACAAAACCTTAAGTCTATTGTCAAACACTGAACATTCACACCACCAACCATCAAAAGGATGATCATTTTAGATGGACTCTAACATAACTAAAAACAGCAAAAGCTTTTTTTTTTTTTCCTGCTGATGAGGGTCTATATTAGAACATCTAAAGTTCACAATTTTGAATGTTCTAACATCGACCCCTTTTCAGCGAACACTGACAACATCAAACATGCAGAACAGCGAATTTTTTCCTAGGGAAAAAATTTGCTGTTCCGAAACACACACACACACAACACAAGCACACCAAACAAACAGCAATCCACATACATACATACCTAAAATCTTACAGCTAGCCCTACACTAAACTGTACAAACACTACTAACTATACACTTACCTTAACCCAAACCCTAAAGTCCGTCACTATCGCACACTCACCTCACCTGCGCCCTAACGTCCACACAATCGCACACATACCTAACCTGCGCCCTAACCCTAACTCACCTAACCCTCACGTCCACACAATCGCACACATACTAACCCGTGCCCAATCGCACACTTACCTGAACCCGACCCGTAACTTTCCACCACAGCGCTGAAAATAGCAAAACAGAAATGGACAACCAAATTCTTTCCCTAGGAAAAAATTGGGTTTTCTGTCGTTTTGCTATTTTCAGAATAGGGGTCAATATTAGAACATTCAAAATTGCGAAATTTCGATATTCTAATATAGACCCACTGATAATATATACCAAGTCTGAGATTGCACAACAGAGGGGTTAAAGGAAAATCACCTTACCTAATTACACCACGATCCCATACCAAATGCTGGAGGCAAAACCTTCACTGAAAACCATATTTATTCATACAAGCATTCAGTATTATTTACAGCCTGAAAAAATATAGTTGTGTGAAATCTGACCATAACAGTAGATGTCCCTCTCTTCACTGATGCAGTTTTCTTAACAAGATATTTTCTGCCAGGGGCAGCCCAACGTCCTGTCACTACACCAAACCTTATGATTTTATAGACGCCGTACATCACACGTACGCTCCCCACTGAAACCATAGGGCATAAAGGTGATGTACGGACATATATACCTCAGAATTGAATAGCATTAGGAGGAACAACAGTCCTAGGAAGTAGGAGGAACATGTGCAACCAGGAGAAGAAAAAAAGGAAAACAGTAGAGCAGGAGGTGGAGGAGGGAAGGCAGGAGGAGTGAATACTACAACAGTGAAGAGAAGGGCATACTGCTAAGGTAAGATTTTACACAACTTTACTATGTCCTTTCATATCATTGTTGCAGTTTTCTTCGCTCAAGGGATAGCACAAAAGCTCAAGAGGAAACCTGGAAGGAGGAAGGTGCAGAACAGTCCTCAAGAAACCCATGCAGGATAGCCCTAGCAAAGCCAGCTCTTGCTCTGGAAACAACAGTCAATTTGTAATGCTTAGTAAAAGTATAGACATAAGTCCATTGTAGCAGCCTCAAGGATGGAAGTGGCATTCAATCCTTTGAAAAAAACACCAGAGGAAGCAAATGCCCTGGTAGAATGACCCTTTGCACAGGCAGAAATGCTCTTTCCCATGAAAGAAGTAACAAAAAGAAATGGACTTCTAGAAATACATAAAGAAATGCTTGGCTTAGAAACAGTCAAACCTACAGACCTGGGATGAAAGGAAATAAAAAAGCTGCTCAGACTTGTGATTGCCTTTAGTCATATCCAAATAATATCTGAGCTGTCTATGCAAATCCAGGGTGTGAAGAACCTTCTCACTAGCAGACTGCAGAGAAGGAAAAAAGAAGGGTAAATTAATAGACGGATTAAGTGACAATTCATTAACCACTATGGGCATAAAAGAAAGATTTGTACGAAGAGACACCGTGTCCCTATAAAAAACTAAAAAGGAACAGTCATAAAAGCCTGGGGTTCAGACACTCTCTTAGCCAAAGTAAGGGCCAAAAGAACAGTCTTCGAAGTAAAATGCTGTAAGGAGGCTGAGGTTGCAGGCTCAAAAGGAGCCAGAGTCAATTTTTCAAGTACAAAGTCAAGGTCCAAGGAAGGTGGAATAGGCTTCCTAGTAGGCCTGATATGAAGGACGCCTTTAAGAAATTGCTTGACCTCAAACCTAGGATAGGATGAGTTAAGGGCAGACAAGAAGAAATGGATGAAAGGTGAGCTTTAACAGAAAAATATGCTAACCCTGCATGGAGCAACTCACACAAATAAGAGATAAACAGAAGGATCTTCACAGAAAGTGGATCCTGGTTGCAAGCAAGGCAACAAACAGAATATTTCTTCTATTTGGACATGTAGGATTTCCTGGTAGTGGGTTTCCGGGCCTCCTGCAGTACCCCAAAGCATGTCCTCACACAAAGGTGCCTAAAAGGGACCAAATGCCTACCACCCACCATGTCAGGTAAAGTGTGGACAAGTGAGGATGAATTAGAGACCCCTTGTCTTGTGTGAGTAGGTAAACCCTGAGAGGTAACCTGTGATGATTGCCTCTGGCTATGTGCAAAAGACGACGGAACCAATGCTGTCTGAACCAAAATGGAGTCACCAGCAAGATTTGGGAAGTCCTGTTCTATTTTGAGCAGGACCGTCAGAAACAGAGGAAGGAGAGGGAAGGCATAGAGAAACATCCTCTTAGAAGAAAAAGATAGAGCATCCACCTTCAAAACCAAAGGACTTGGGACTCCGGTGCAAAAAAAAAAGAGGAAGTTGTCTGTTCAAAGGGGAGGCAAAAATATCTACCTGAAGAGTACTCCACTAATGGGCAATGTCCAGAAACACATGTCTGTGAAGCATCCATTTGTCAGCTTGTGTTTTGGACCTACTCAGAGTCTGCCACTATATTTTGCTCTGAAGGAATGTATACAGCCTGAAGAATCACTTGATACTGGACAGCTAGATCCCAAACTTGAAGAGATAGCATGTGCACTTTAATGCTGGAGTAGGAAAGTCCTCGTCTATACAGGCCTGACAGGTACTGCAAGACAGAGCTGATGTCTGCCTGAGAAGAATTAGTGTTCTTGTGTAACCAGGTGGAAATTCTGTTCCATTTCAACAGGCACGATTTTCTGGTATTGGGTTTCCTTGCTTTCTTTAGAATGGAAAGCATGTCCTTGGGATAGGAGACATTCCTAGGTGTCAAAACCCAATCCTCCAGGCTGTTATCCTGAGTGTGGCTAGGAAAAAAGATGGAAAATGGATCCCTTGGCTTGTCTGAGGAGATCTATTTTCCTGCTGTAGGGTGCAGAATCTCATCTAGCTGAGTGTCAAGAAAAGGAAGAACCACTGTTGCCTCTGCCAGAAGAGGGCTACTAGGATCATGTTGAATCTGTTCACCCTGACTTTCATCAGTACCATGGGGATCAAAGGCAAGGGCAAGAATGCATACAGGAACCAGTTTTTGTCCATGTGAAAGAGAAGGCATCTATCTTCTTATCTACCAAGTTCTGCAGCAGAACGTTTGTAGTAGTAGCTTTGTCTTGTTGAAACTGAGAGGACCCTGCCACTGTAGGGATAGATCAAAGAACAACTCTCTCTTCCGCACCCATTTGTTAAAGTCCAAAAGATCCCTGCTTAGAGCATCTGCCAGGGTATTGTTCTTATCCAGAATATAAGAAGCTATGAGGGTTAGCCCCATTTCTCGAGTCAGCATCCAAATCTTCCTGAAAAGGTTGCACAAAGGGTAGGACAGTGTCTCGCCATGCTTGTTTATGTACCACATCACTGTGCTATTGTCTGTCCTGATCTGCAGGATCTTTGGGCTTAAATTCTGCTGAAATACCTTTATGGCCAGGTAGACTGCTAGTAGCTCTTTCTGATTTATATGCAATTTCTCTGCTGAAGCATCCAAAAGTCCTGCACTTTCTGGGAACCTAAAAGGGCTCCCCAGCTAGGTCTGAACTCTCTGTGCTGATGGTCTCGTCTGCTTCTGGTAAACAGAATTTGCCCATGGGTTCTACTGTAAAGTGTTATTCCACCATAAGAGCTCCTTCTTCAGGCATGGAAGAACAGGCAGTAGGGTTTTCTAGAGACTGAAAATGCTGTTCCCAAGCATTTGTTTCAGAACCAGTGAAGTCTTTGTGTGTGTGTAACTTTGCAAATGGGATCATGAGAATGTAAGATGCCATATATCCTGAGGAATTCCCTTACTGGGTTGTACTGCTCTGTTTTGGAAGCAGGCTGGTCAGGTGGCCTGTTGGGAAAGCTACCTTGCCCTGGGAAGGAAGGCTTTCTGCTGAGCTGAATCTATGAGGGCTCCCAGAAAGGGGGTCCTTGTTTGTGGAAGAATTTGTGACTTTTGAAGATCTAAGGTAAGACCTACCTTCTGGAAAGACATCTAGGGTCTCTGCTGTGGATGTCTGAATGAGACAACTGTCTCACTCAGAGCCTCTGCTGTGGATATTCCCTGAACAAGACAGTTGTCTAAATACAGTTAAGTATGAACTTCCAGCATTCTGCAATGTGTTTTCAGAGAGCCTAATCATTTTGGGAAAATTCTAAGGGCAGTGGACAGCAAAGCACAGAATTGGAAGTGAGAGCCTGTTTTTACAAATCATGGGTATTTTCTCTGTCTGCTACAGAGACTTAGAGGTAAGAGTCTTTTAGGTCTTAAGTGATCGTGAAGGCATGTTGGACGATCATGGACAGCAGTTTTTCCAATGCATACATTCTGAACGTTAGGATGTTGAAAAACTTGTTGACCTTTGAGAGGTCCAAGATGGACTACCATGTGTCCTCCTTTCTTGGAACTAGAAAGTTCCTTAAGTAGAAGCCTTTTCCCTCCTAACCTAGAGAGAGACTGAATGGATCCTTGAAGGATATCCATGAGAACAGGTCATAAGAGGCTTTCTTGCTTTTTCGTGGTTTTGGAATGCCCAAGAAAGGTGGGATTTTTCTGAATGCAATACCTCTTTTCTAGAATGCTGAGGACCCAACTTCACCCTGGTGATGGTTTTCCATTGTGTTAGGAAGAAGGAAAGTCTTCCAGCTAGAAGTTTGAGGGAGGGTGGGTATGGGATATATGAAGCTGAGGTTGCAATGGTCACAGCTAGGTCTCTGTGCAAGGTCAGCTCTTTTCAGCTCCCTGTTCTGTGTGATCGTTCTGGTTGCAACATCCTGGAATGTTTGGGTCTCCTAACATGGGGAGGCCTTGTCTGGAGGAAAGGTAAAGTTTTGCAGGGCAATTCCTATTGTACCTAGGTGTCCAACGCAGATAAAATTATTTTACAGTTTTTATTTGATTTCCTTTTTTTATCCAGGTTCAAAAACACTTGTTCAGCTGGAGGTCTGTAAAAGAACTCCTTGTCAAGTGGAGCATCCAGTAGTTCAGCCTTAACTAGATCTGACAGGGGAAGGGTTATGAGCCATACGCAACTGTGGATGACAGAATCTGTGCCAACTTCTCTGCAAGATGCATCTAAAGTGTTACAGCCACACTTCAGGGAATGTCTGGAGACTTGTAAAGCTTCTCTAAATGTCGCCTTTATTTTCTTTGATACGGTTAACCACAACAGAGACCCCGTCAACTAGAATTCTGTCATGGAGAGAGTCAAAATACACATACAGAATTGGAAATTCAATGCTCTCACTGACAGTATGGCAGAGGTACAAGTTTTTTTCCCAAACTTATCTACCAGTCTACTTTCCCTATCATTAGGTAAGTAAGGGATGTCTGGTTGGTCCCCTAAGTACACCTTTTGTGGATTCACTGAAGGCGACAGAAGGTTCATCCTTTGGATTTTTGTAAAGGTGCTTCTGAGATTCAAGCACTCTGTACAACTTGGCTGGTTTCCTAGCAGCAGGAGGTAAGGAATCAGCATGTAAAGCAATGCACTGAAAGACATCGCCCAGTACTACATGTACAGGAAGACTAGACAGTGGCATGGGAGAAGGCAAACTTAGCAGTTCCCTGTAATGGGTCTAAGGTTGTGAGAACCATTTGCTATTCCAATTGAAAGCTTCCTTCGTGCTATGAAGAGTATCCCCAAAGGCAAGATCCTCAAGGGGGAAGGTCAAAAAGAAGGTGTCAGGGGCTGAATAAGTTTGTGGTGGCAGATTCCCAGGGTAAGACAACTCCTCATCTTCTGAGCTAAAGGAATTTGCATCTTCCTAAAAGGTCTACTCCCAACTTCTTTCAGATGGGGAGACTTCAAGAGCAGAAATATGGGAGGGCGCTCTATTTCCTGAAAGCCATGAATTCCTGTGCTATTTTTAAGAGGTTTTTTGGTTTCAGTCTGAGAAGAAATGGTTGAAGGCAGAGGTGAAGAGAAAAGGCCCAAACCAAAACACCAAAAAGCCCTGCACCAAACTTATATATTACAATATATATATATATATATATATATATATATCTAGATATACAATAATATATAGTAACTCACCACCCCCACACCCAAACACAGAGGAGGGTTAGGGAGGAGTAAATTGGAACATCGCAATGTGGATCTTGAAAATCTACATTATGTACTTTCATTCCACATTCTATGTTTCCTGTTCACACAACCATTACTAAAGCAGAGGTAAGTGGTCCCCAAAGGCAGATAAGCAGGAGGAAGCAGGATCATAAAGAAGCAGGATGGCTAAGCAACCAGCACAAAATGGCTGTGGCAAGGCCAACCCTAGAGAGAAGAGAGAGGATAAATTGAGAAAGTAGAGCTGCCCACTTCAGACTCCAAGTAGCTGCCTCTAAAATAGTCTATGTTGCCACCCAGTAAATGCTGCTGGGTGGTAGCCCTAGTGGAATAGGGCCTTAAATCAATAAGAATCTCCTGTGCCAACCCAATAGGAAAAGAAATGCAAAACTTAAACAATAGAAATAGTTGATTTAGAATACTAAAGAAACAAACAAACTCTGAGACTCAAAAAAAAACTTTAAACAAGACTAAAGGACAACTACTGCCTATGATACTTCCTGCAACTTAGTCTTATAGGCACATGAAGGTAAGCTTCCTTGAGATCTAAAGTTATACCATCCGTTTGACTTGGGAATGTCCAGATAAGTGTTGAGGATAGATAAATCGGCAATGTATGGAAATAAAACCTGTAACCGTGGTGAATGATATCCCAAACACCCATCTGTCTTGTAAATTAAATCCCAATTTTTTTTGGATCCTCAACCAGGCATGCCTGCGAAAGAACAGAACTAGTGGCAGCCACTCGAGGGAGGCCTGCACGCAAAAAAACCACATTGCACAAGAATGCTTAGGACTGCGGTTCATCAACCCTAAACCGCTGTTTTGTTGTGCCTTCTTAGCAAGCGATTGAAGCCGGCGCATCCCATCGGCATTTTTCCCGACACAACGCTGGCACACACTAACCTTCTTCCTTCTCTTGCCCTTATTAAGCGCTTATATTAATCTCAGCACAAGAGGCCAGCTCGTGCAGCAATGTGGAATGAAGAACATCAAGTGTCTTGCTTTGGTTGGAGTGTCCTTTTAAAAGGGATGACCTGAGGTTGCTATCATCTATCTGTGACTTCGTTTAAGGTTTCAGTAGTTGAGCGAGACAGGGTATCTCCCTTGAAATCCAACCATCATTTGATGTGGTAACACTTGTAGGTTAGGTAGGCAAGTGACCATGCTGGCCTCCCTAAGGGTCACTCCAGAGGTTTCGGGCCTATGAATCACTGGACCAGAGGGCTGCTAAGGTACCTCACCTGCATCACTGGTGGACTTAAGGACTAGAGCTGGAGGTTTTGCGGAAGTATAAGTGTCCTTGGTCTTTTTCGTCTTTCTATTTCTTCAGTATGACACTGGCTGTTGGAGGTTGAGAAGGTCCTGCAGTAGCAGTGGATTGCAAGAGAACATCACTGTAGATACCAAAAAGGAAGACTCGATATGGGTGGCTAATACCGTGACCCTTTATTTTAAGGTTTCTGCATGGAACTTTGCACAGTCAGGACAATTAGAGATGTTGTATTGTGGCCCCAAGCATAACAGACAAAAATGAGTAAAAATCTTTATGCAGGATTTGTTTCCCACACTGCAAGCAACTATTGACTTTTTAACATTAAATTAACAGAACAATTTCCCAGTGGGTTACTTATCTAACTGGAAGAGAAGGTTCTCTGGAAAAAAGAGCAGACCAACAAAATTTTCCACATTATCCCACTCCACAAAGGGGGAAACTCAAAAGAGTTAACCAATTATTGGCCTACAGCAGTACTCTCACCTCTGTCCAAGATACTGGAGAGGTACATACACACACAAATCATGGATCACCTCAACACCCACAACCTTCACCCAAACATACAAAATGGCTTCAGGCCCTATCATAGCACCACAACAGCCCTTATGTCATTTACTCAGAAAGTAAATAACCACAGAAATAATGGCAACTATATGTTGCTGCTATCCTTCTTGACCACTCTAAGCCATGTGATACGGTTTAACCACAAAAAAAAAAAAAATAATTTCATCACTCTTGGAACTGAATCTTAGCAGTCCCACCATTATCTGGTTTCAAGGTTATTAAACAGGTAGACAGCAAGCAGTACAGTGGAGGCAAGAATTCTCTCCTTTATTACCAGTCACATTGGCTGTTCTTCTGAGGCTCCATCCTTGGTCCTTTACTATTCTCTATCTTCACTAACAACCTCCATACCTCTACTCTACACACCTCAGTCATCCAATATGCTGATGACGCAAAACACTAATCTGTTCCTCTCCTTCTCTCAGAGAGCTGCAACTACAAACACAGGCCTCTCCCCCCTCTGTAAAAGACTGGATTACCAACTCTCAACTAATACTAAACCCCAATAAACCCAAACTTCTCATATTCCAGCCTACTAAACACTGTACTACAATTTCCACATTTACTATCATTTCTAGCAATAAGACAACAATCTCTCCTGTCTCTCACACACCAAACTTCTAGGTGCTGTGTTTGCCACCAGTAGCCCACACCAAACACTCCACTGCTCAGCCCTTAAACAACTCAACTGGCTTGAACTTCCCCATCTTCTCCTTTACAACCAGCTTATACTAACTCATAAGATTCTTTACTACCCCGGTAAAACCCCGCATAACAAATCTAATACAGTCTTACTCCAGTACTAGAGGCCTTCACTCCAACAACAAGCCTCTCCTTCAAGTCACTAAAACCAACAACTTTGCAGGAGCCACGCTCTATTCACATTATATTACTAAAAATGGAACACACTGCCCACTACATTCTTAGCTCACTTTAAGAAATCTCTAAAAACACATATACAATCAAATTGGATTTTGTTAGTCTAACTCCATCTCCTTCTAACCCACTTTGGGTAAACACTACTTTATTTTCAGTCTTCCATTTCCTCATACCTCTCTCTCCCTCTCAGCAGTTTACTACCTCTTCTAAGTAGAGATACTTAGTGTATACTTATATTATTATAATATTATATCATACTGAATGTTATTGTGATTGTTCTTCTAATGGCTCAGTAACTGCATAGTGTGCCACTTTTCACCCAACATTTAGTTTATGTACAGTTTATAATGTTACTACCACAGTTTGTATTGATTTGCTTTGATGTCATCTGCATATTGTTTTTCTACTGTACTTGTGAAACTGTACTTTTTTAGTCTATGTTATATGTGCAGCTTTTCTGCCAGGGCCTCTGCTAAAAAAGGACTTGTCCAGTTAGATTTTCCCAGTAACCAAATGTAAAAAAAAATAAATGTGAAGAGCATGGGATTGCATGGCTGGAAAGAACCAAAGATGGTGCTGACAAACGTCCTCCTTATATCCTGCCACCATACCTCTCAACCTGGAAACATCAAAAATCTGGACAAGGCCCATGAAAAATGGGTCCAAATCTGTACGCTGATTAACAAAATCTATGTACATAATTATGTAACCCTACCCACTCCAATGGAATTGTGGGTTACTAACTTTCAAATGCAAACTGAAGAACAGACAACCAAAATATGGCACCAGAGTCCCCTGTCCCATTACCTGGCTATTTCACCTGATTTACCAGAAACACTAATGTGCATACTGCTTTACTTCTACAATGATTATGAGGATTTTATTTTTACATTTTATAGCACAATGCACAAACACTAATAGACATGTGCTAAACAAAACCATACGGTCTCACAATGAAAACAGACTTAGCATTAAAACGCCTCTGCCCTTGAAACTCACATTCATTGAAACAGCACTGAAACCCACACCACATCCAAAGAAAATGAAGCTGGCCAGTGGTGGATAAAGATTACCTTTGGGCTGTTTTCAAACTATAGGCCCCTTGCACACAAAATAAGAAAAATACATGGGTTCCTCGATACACCTTCCTGACTTTATTATACTCCTTGTACAATACAGCACACATGTTAGACTTGGAGTGCATTTTAAATTTACAGTTTGAACATTTTTCCAGTAGGCAATGAAACAAAATGCATGAACCAATAATGACAAAACTGTCCAATTCAGAACATTTCCATCATAAAAGGCTACTTACACACACACACACACACACACACATATATATATATATATATATATATATATACATATATAGATATATATATATATATATACATATATAGATATATAGATATAGATATATGTATACACACACACACATATGTATATATAAAAACAGAATGACAGTAGTGTAAGCCATGGGCATCTTGCAAGTTCAGTTTTTTGCTTGACTTACTCTGATTTGTCTTATCAGACCAACTCAATAGTTGTAAATGCACAACAAAATAAACTAGGTGAGCTGCATGTTTTAAGACTTCCAATTTTTAGTCCAAGTACTGACAGACCCTCTCCTACATTCATCCTGAAGCATCAAAACTATCATTGTAATCTAGGTGCTGTTAACTGGCCACTCTTGCTTCTCCACTGATTACAGCGGAAAATATGTATTTGATCCTGATTGCTAGAAAACGTATTGTACTTGTTTAAAAATATTTCTCAACAATGCAGCACAGAACATAGTTAATTATGATGTTCTGTTCCTGAATTTGGGTTAATGATTTTTTTGCTCTTTCAACTGAGGCACAAATGCTCTTGTGCATGACATTTTCTCACTTCTGCTATATCTGTAGCTACACCCTTGCCTTGTTACACCCACCCCTTTAAAATGTACAACACTGTACAGTATCAGCAATGCATCTACATACTGTGGGAGTAGAACCCACAGCCTTCTGCATCAAAAGCAAGTATTTAACCTATTATACTATTAATGCAAGCAGACTCAGCATAAGCAACACTAAACTTTTCTTCCCCTGAAGCTCTGAGCTCCTTGTAAAACTGTAACATTCATTCAACACTCAACGGTATCTCTCAACTTTGCAGAACAAGAAATTTGGAAAAAGCCAAAATGTAATGTGTGTGTGGTGGGGGGGAACAAAAGCCTAAAAACCAGGGACACATTTTAAACACTGCTTGTATAATTTTGGAAAGTTGCTAGAATAAAATATTGTGTTACCACCATGCATTTCACTGTCAAGTCTTGAACTCAGGACCCTGTGCACTACAGTCGGAGAAACATACCACTATGCCAAATAAGCAGTTTCCTGAACAATAGAAAGGCAAACTTATATGGCCATCATTTAGTGAATTCAGTTCTCACTTCTCACCATAGCTCTCAACCTCCTAGCATAAAAAACCTGGACAAAGCCAATAATGGGGGAATACAGAATTCAGTTCTCACTTGTCACCATAGCTCTCAACCTCTTAGCACAAAAAAGCCTGGACAAAGCCAATAATAAGGGAATACAAATTCAGTTCTCACTTCTCACCATAGCTCTCAACCTCTCAGCACAAAAAACTATATAAAGCCAATAATGGGGGAATACAGCCCCAAAAATAGGGGCACATTTTCAGTGGTGGCTGGTGACTTCAAATCAAAGGGGGGCTGCAGGAGACAGCTGAATGGGTGGGGCCAATGGGAAGGGATGTGGCCAACTAGAAAGGTGCAGAGCTATGCTCAAAACCACAAAAACTGGGACTTTAATTAAATACGCTGCCCTGGGTGCCAAGCCCATCATTATGAGAGTCCAATCAAGACAAAATGAAGTATAGAAGAAAAAATATTTCAATGCATTGGCTACATAACAGCTTACTTAATATCTAGATGGAAACAAAAAGGTTGTGAGGCATGAAAAATAAATTACTTTTTAAATACATTACTGGAATGCCAGTCAAAATCAAGTACAAATAAACAAGCAGCACTCAACTCACACCACTTCCCCTTGCACTACATTTCTAATTATAATTTATATTCAGCTTTATAAAAGTACCAAGTAACATGCTGAAAGTAGCAATCTCTGTGATACCCCCCACTTGTAAAAATGTTTCTTACCCAAAAAAGACCTGCTGCCTGACAACAACTATCTACTTGTTTCATGGGGAAAACATGATCAAAGTAAAAAAATGAACAGCAAACAAGAAACAAGCTCAAGATAAATTGGTTAAAGGATTACTGCACAGGTTATGGACCACACATGATAGACTGACATTCTGTTTAGTTTATGGGTAAAGCCTGCAAAGATGACTGCAAGTCTCCAACAAATGCAATGAGATCCTGAAAATACTGTAATCCTGTCCTTTATTACAAAAACTGTCATATGCCTTTCAATACACAAGGCTTATACCTTATCTAGTTATGTAAGTATTCTCTGCATGGCAACAATAAAAGGCTTTCAATGTTGGTAATTTTTTTAACAGTACACTTATTAAAGCTTACTTGCATCTTACAATCTCAAATAAGCTTACCCAATGGTCATTAAAGCATTGCTACTTAAACACAGAGCAACAGGCACTGCAAAAACATGCATTTTCTGAATAAGAAGAAGCATAAATCAACAGTATAAAAATATGACAGAAAACCTGAACATTCTGCAAAAATCATGGACAGATGAAAAGCCACTGTAGTACTTATGTCTACCTTGGAAGGGGAGATACTCTGCACACACATACTGCATAACAGCTCCTTGCCTTGCTTGGGCACATCCAGAGTCACTACATGGGGGAGTGGGGTGCAACAAGTATGTCACAATTTGAAATGTCTCTGGCTGATGTTGATGGCCCTGACACATTTGTCATACCTCTCAACCTCAGAGCAAGAAATCTGGACAAAGCCATAAATAGAAGAGGGACAAAGGCCCAAAAATAAGGACAATTTTTAAATATTGCTCTTACAAACTTAGAAAGATAACAGAATAGTAGGTATTGCATTAGAATGAATTTTCTAAAGGGCATGAAATCTGACATTCAAATACCTATTATTTTCTAACTTCATTCTTTAATGATTTTCCACTAATTTGCCAGAAAACCACAACTGCATGAAAAACAGACCAAAAATGTAATGCAAAAATATAAAATAGCCACACAATACAGCTGGGAACCTGTCAAAGAAGGGACACACATTTAATATCAGTACTGTTAAATTGAGCAGCTGACAAAATAAGAGAATCTACACGCATTTCTGAAATAAAAGTAATCTATAACTCTGATCATTACAATTATTTATTAATTGTAAACCCTCCATGTTTTCTTCCAAAATTGCCATTTTGCAGAGGGATTATTAGGGGGAGAGTAACATTTTGAGCCATAATCGGGGACAGTTGAGAGGTTTGGATATACCCAATTCTATAAAGCGATTTATTTGCACATGCCTCTCAACCTCTTATTGCAGGAAATCTCGACAAGGCCAAATATATGGGGGAACATACAAACAGTACTAAAACTTGCTCTTGTATAAACTTAGACAGTTGATAGAATAACAGGTCTTGCTTTCGCACGCATTTTTCTGAAGGGTATGAAGTCTGAAACTCAGTATCTCTCATTATTTAGTGACTTCATTCTTAAATTTGCCAGAAAACCACAAATTTTATGAGGAACAAACCAAAAATAAGAAGCCAATATCTACTCATTCTACAAAAATCTGGACAGTTGAGAAGTATAATTCAGCTGAGGCTGTCTGAGTTTGCCGCCCTTCACCCTCACAAAATCATGGCTGAATGGGGCCTGCCCCTGCAGCCAAATCCAGTGTTCCATTACTTGGCTATTTTGCCTCATTTATGATAAAAACTAATGTGCATACTGCTTTACCTCTACAATATTTGGATTTCATTTAAAAGTTTTATTTTATAGCACAAACACTAACAGACATCTGCTAAACAAAGCAATGCAGTCTCACAATGAAAAGAGACTTAGCATTAAAACTTCTCTGCCCTTGAAACTCACATTCATTGAAACAGCATTGAAACCCACATTCAGAGAAAATATATCTGGCCAGTGGCAGATAAAGATTACCTTTGGGCTGTTTTCAAATCAAAGGCCCCTTGTACACCAAGCATACATGTGTTCGTTGATACACCTTCCTGATTGTATTAAATTATATTCCTTGTATAATACAGTACAGTTGCTGAAAAGTGTTTTAAATGTATTGTTTTGAACATTTTTCCAGCAAGCAAAATACATGCACCAATAATGACAAAAAAGTCTACTCAAACCTCTACAATCCACCAGTATCAGTAAATATGCACAATCTCTGCAGAAGTAAAAGTCATCTAATTCCACACTAAAGAGATCTGTAACTAATGAAGAGGTTGCTGCTAGCAAACAACTTTATATTTCATTGGTTCATCTACAAATAGTGTTTGTTGCCCTTGAGGAATAAATTGCCTATGTTATATTTAAAAAGTATATTTAACCAAATAAATCCGCCACACTGGGTCACTTTTCTGATTCAGGAACAGCACCTAGTTGAGCATCTTTCTTAAAGTCACACAGTAAACAAATCTAGGTGGAAAGAATCAAACCCCTTACTTTTGAATAGTAGCAGTAGTTCAAGTCCTTTGCCTTAACTCTCTGCATTAACTGTGGAAAGCTACATGAGAATATAGAGTACACAATAGGTCAAACAGGTATAAATCAATGACCCTTCTTGTCCCCCATGACCCCTTTCTTCATGTGGAAGACTGCCTCTGCATATTAATGCTGTCTGTGCATTTTGGACACAGGGCTGAAATCACTCCTAAAATGTTATGCCATTATGTAAAACAATGAAATGCATCAAAAATGGGTGAATGAACCAAGACAAACCAAGGGAGATGTAAAATGAGGTTAACATAGCCACACGTCATCGACCAGAAGCATTTAAAATTGGCAGATAACCGACAGTCCTAAAGTGTCCAAATGAAATTTGGCAGCCATACCTATGTCTATTACCTGAACTGTGACAAAATCAGTCACATTTGCAATACTAGCTTTCTCAGTATGGCATATTGCATTTGGGAATACAAGTCTTTCCTAAATATTGCCAATAGCAGTTTTCTGTTTCACAGCATACTTAAAGATTTTACTTCTATATATTGAGTTTTCAGTCTTTATATTTTGCACTTTCAATATTAATTTGAGTAAAAACACTGAATATCAAATCTACGTAAATAATCAAGGCAATACCATAATTCTTGCACATAAACTAAGGCTTTCTCAATACTCTGGATAGCATTCACGCACGTACACACACACACGCGTGCACACACACGCACACACACACACACACACACACACACACACACACACACACACACACACACACACACACACACAGGCCCACACACACACACACACAGGCCCACACACACAGCCACACACACACACTACCTGAGCCAAACAAAGTCCATATAAAAGCAGCAAACTCCATCGTCCCCGCGCCGAGTTGTTAAATCCATGCCTGCAGTAGGCAAGCCCTTCCTGCGAGAGCACCATGCGGCTCATCCTATCCTTCCCGCGAGACCACCAGCCTGCCTGCAGACATTGCAGTCTGATCCCCTTCCAGTCTATGCAGTTATAACTGCATAGACTGCTGGGAAAAATTGGACTTGCATGTTGTCTTCGTAATCCATACTGATGGAGGAGACTGTTTGGATTCTGTGTGCATGCTCCAGACTGGTTCACCAGCAGTCTGAATATCGGAAAATGCCATGAGTGCGCATGCACAATGTTCCGGGACTCACAGTTGCTTTTATTTTATTATTTTCATTTTGTTATTTTATTTTCTCTTTTATTTTTCTTGTTTTACAGCTGGGGGAACTGCAGTCCTGCAGTCCAATAGCATGAGCCGCCCCTGCAAATTTCAAATACTGTTGTCATAAACTTAAAAAATTGCTAGAATAAACGTTTTTGTGTTACCATTTATTTTCTGAAAAATATGAAGTCTGAAATTCAAATGCTTGTCATTGTTTAGTGAATTCAATCCTTCACTGAAATCCAGACCAGAAAACCACAGACTTTATGAGGAACAGAAGAAAAATATGAGGCATACCATCTGTAAAGTTTTCAAAAGTGGTGGTGGGGTAGGGACTTTAGGCTCTTACCTGCATCCAAGGTTTGAGCCTGAGGACCTGCTATAGCGTGCTTACACACACACAGGTCTTCCTACCTTGTCTCATGACATAGAGCTCCAGCCCAGCCTTGCATCCCTTCCATAGTGAAAACGGCGGCTTCTTCCAGCAGCATATTCAAAATGAAATGGCTTATTCCTGCTACATTATTCCGTAGCCCTTGCATCTCATCTCTACTGAAAACGGCTTCTACCAGCAGCAAAAACGGCCCTACAGCATATTCAAATGAAAATGCGGCTTCTTCTATATTCCCACTAAGGAACCTTACCTTGCCTCAGCCGGAAATGTATGCATGTTAAGCTTCAGCTCAATTCCAACAGGCTGGCAGGCCGTTTCATGGAGCTGATGTCATCGCTCACGTGATGACGTCAGCTCGAACAAAAACAGGAAATAAGATTTTAAAATACAAAAATACTTTAAAGACTAAAAATTTGAACAAACAAAAAGTACAGTTGTGTACACTTACCATAAATGTAGATGTTCGAGTGTCTTCACTGTTGCAGTCATCAATGTAGGGGTCTTCCTGCTAGCAGGCAGTACTCGGTCGGCCAGAATCTCAAAGTCTGGGTCCGGCATCGGCTGTTCAGTCATGCTCCCTGACGTCAGAGCGCCTGGAGTACAAAGCTGCCAGCCGACGCCATGTTCTCCAGTTTTTCTTGCCCCAGATGTCAGGTGCATAAAAATGAAGGCCAATAGTAAAAAACAAAAAAATAACATACCACAAACCCCATAGCCTGTAGCAAATACACCTCAGAAGAAAGGTCAAGTAGGTTAGCACACTAGTGTAAGAATAAGAGGGGACAGGAGGGAGGGTAACCCAGACTGCAACAGTGAAGACACTCGAACATCTACATTTATGGTAAGTGTACACAACTGTACTATGTTCATCGTGTTTCACTGTTGCAGCCATCACTGTAGGGTTGAATCCCAAAGCTGAGATAAGGGGTGGTGGCTATGAAGAAGAAGGGGCAGCTAGAAGGCCCAGCAAGACTGCAGAAGCAAAGCCTGCCCTAGACTTAGAGTAAAGAGGGAGATTATAGTGCTTAGAGAAAGTATGCACTGAACTCCAAGTTGCAGCTTCCAAAATATCTTTGGTAGGTACTCCCCTGAGAAAGGCAGCTGAAGTAGCAGCAGCTCTGGTAGAGTGAGTCCTAATTTTTCCTGGGATTTGCTTTCCATGATGAGAGTAACAAAATCTAATTCCATGCGCAATCCATTTAGAAATGGTCTGTTTTGAAATGGCTTTACCTTGGGAGTTTGTTGCATAAGAAACAAACAGTTGCTCTGTTTTCCTGATATCCTTGGTTCTGTCCAGGTAGAAACAAAGTTGTCTGTGTACATCCAAGGAATGCAAGATCCTTTCCCCCTTATTTTGTGGATTAGTGAAAAAAGTTGGCAGGTGAATAGTTTGATTTAAAGCCACTTTGGAAACCACTTTAGGCATGAAAGTAGGATTAGTCCTTAAAGACACCCTATCTTGGTGAAAAATAATGAAAGGTTCCACAGCCATGAGTGCCTGTAAAGTACAGTTTTGTACCTACCATAAATGTAGATGTCCGATAGGCATGCATCTGCAGTCCTTACAAATGGGTTGTCCTGTCGTCAGGCAGCCCTTCGGTCGGCCGGATTCCAAAGTCTGGGTCTGGCCTCGGCTGGTGTCGCACTTCACCCGACGTCATAGCTGCAGTTCTTCGGGTATAAAGGCATCAGCCGATGCCATTTTCCTCAGTGTTTCTTGCCCCAGATGCCAGGTGCCCTCTAGGAAGGCTTAATTTGGATAAATGCAAATGGTTCCAAATAGTAGAGAGCAAACAAAAAATAAGCATGTATGTACATATATACAAACAAATACACCATAATAGATTCCCCCAGCTAGCTGCAAGATGGGCAAATACCCTAGGAGTACCACAGAGGGGAAGGAGGGTGGGTAATCCTGACTGCAGATGCATGCCTATCTGACATCTACATTTATGGTAGGTACAAAACTGTACTATGTCCTTCAAGGATGCATCTGCAGTCCTTACAAATGGGTAGAATATCATAGCCAAACTGGGGGAGGAGGAGAAATAAGATTATGGTGTAGTTAAGATCCCTTGCAAAACAGCAGTGGCAAAACCTGCTCGGGATCTGGAGTATAAAGGTAAATTATAATGCTTGGCAAATGTATGCATGGAGCTCCAAGTAGCAGCCTCTAAAATGTCTTTGGTAGCCACTCCTCGTAAAAAAGCTGTGGTAGTGGCTGTAGCCCTTGTAGAGTGAGGCCTGATGTTTTCTGGAGTTTTCTTCCCATGGTAGGAGTAACAAAATCTAATGCAATTTCCTATCCACTTAGAGATTGTCTGTTTTGAAATTGCTTTTCCTTCCATTCCTGTTGCATATGCTACCAGTAGCTGGTCAGTTTTTCTATTGCTCTTGGTCCTGTCCAGGTAGTAACGTAATTGTCTGTGTACATCCAAGGTATGCAACAGTCTTTCTCCCCTGTTCTGTGGGTTGGGGAAGAATGTAGGTAGGTGGATAGCTTGATTTAAAGATACCCTGGAGACCACCTTTGACATAAAAGTAGGATTAGTTCTCATGGACACTCTATCTTGATGGAAGATCAGGAAGGGCTGTACTGCCATTAATGCCTGTAGCTCAGATACCCTTCTTGCTGAAGTGATTGCAAGCAGGAAAGCAGTTTTCCATGATAAGTATTGTAAATCTGCTGTAGCTGTTGGCTCGAAAGGAGGGAGTGTCAACTTTTCTAGCACAAAGTTCAAGTCCCATGCTGGCAATGGTGGCTTCCTAGGTGGTTTTACATTTTTAATTCCTCTCAGAAACTGCCTGAGCAGAGTATGAGAGAAGACTGGAGGATCCAAGTTGTATTCTGCTGAAATAGCTGATGCATGAATCTTAATGGAAGAATAGGACAGGCCGTTGTGGAAGAGCTCTGCCAAGTATTCCAGGATGTTAGGTATGTTTGCAAGTGACACATTCTCTCCTTTTGCAGTACTCCAAATGAGATATCTTTTCCATTTCGCTGAATAATTTTTTTCTTGTTGAGGGTCTGCGAGCCTCCAAGAGAATGTCCTTAACCCTTTGAGATAAATCCGGGTTATTTGGTCTTATGCAATGTTCCAGGCAGCCAGCTGCAGTGTTTTCAGGTTTGGATGCAGGGTTTTGAAGTTGTTCTGTATTAACAGCAAGGGAACCAGGGGCAGAGGCCATATTTGTTCCCGAGACATACTCCTCAGTAATGGGTACCAATGTTGCCTTGGCCAGTCTGGAGCTATCAGGATGATCCTTGGACGGTCTTCTTTGATCTTCAATAGCACCTTGTGCATCAAAGGAAGAGGTGGGAATGCATATGCTGTCAAGTTTTTCCAACTGAAAGATAGGGAGTCCACTTTCCAAGCAAGTGGGTGGTACGTCCTTGGGCAGAATTTTTTCAGTTGGTGATTGTGTGGGGATGCAAATAAGTCTATTTCTGGTAGTCCCCATTTCCCTGTAATGGTTTTGAAGATGTCCGGATGCAGCATCCATTCGTGGGCATCCATGGTAGTTCTGCTTAGGATGTCTGCTAGAGTATTTTCTTTTCCTGGCACAAAAATTGCTTGTAACTGAATGTTGAAGTTCAGTGCCACATTCCAGAGGTCCATTGCCATCCGGCATAGAGGGTATGAATGTGTGCCTCCTTGTTTGTTGATGTACCACATAACTGTGGTGTTGTCCGTCCTTATCAGCAGTTGACCCTGTCGAAGAAATGGTCGGAATGCCTGAAATGCCAGTTTTACTGCCAGCATTTCCTTTTGATTTATGTGTAGATGCAGCTGGTCTTGAGTCCATAAGCCTTGTATGCACTTGTCCAGCATGTGTGCCCCCCAACCGAGGTCTGAGGTGTCTGTTGTGATGGTCTGGCTTGGTTGAGTGCTGTGGAAGGGCAGTCCCTTGTTTGATTGACAGGCCTGAGCCCACCATTGGAATTCTTGCTTCAGGCATGGAATTATTGGAATTTGGGTTTCTAGGCTGTGCTTGTGCTGAGACCATAAATTCCTTAGATACCACTGTAACTTTCTCATATGTAGTCTGGCATGTGGAATCAATATTATGCAGGATGCCATGTAGCAGAGAGCTTGCAGGACTTTTCTTGCTGTTAGCTGGTTCTGCTTTGTTAATGCCATGAAGTAGAGAGGGAGTTGCTCCTGTTTTTCTACTGTCAGGAATGCCATTTGTTTTGATGTGTCCAGATCTGCACCCAAGAAGGTTATCCTTTGGGATGGTATCAGCCTTGACTTTTTTATACTGACTGTGTATCCCAGGGCTTGCAGTAGATGAATGACCCTTTCCAAATCTTTTGTTAATTTGTTTTTGTTGTCCGCTTGTAACAGGCAGTCGTCCAGGTAAGGGTAAATTTGAATTCCCTGAAGCCTGCAATGAGCAATTACTGATGCCAGGCATTTCGTGAATACTCTGGGCGCAGTAGATAAGCCAAAGGGCAATGCTGAGAATTGATAATGCTCTGATCCTGCAAGAAATCTGAGGTATCTTCTGCAATTTGGTCGTATGGGGACGTGCAGGTATGCCTCCTTGAGATCTAGAGTTACCAGCCAAGACTCCTTGCCCAGCATGGGAAGAAGCTGCTGTAGGGTCAGCATTTTGAATTTTGGAACAATGAGGGATGTGTTTAAAGCGGACAGGTCGAGAATAGGTCTCCATTGGTTTTCTTTTCTTGGTACCAGGAAGAGTCTGGAGTAAAATCCTTGTCCTTGTTCCATAGATGGTACCCTTTCTACAGCTCTCATCCTTAGTAAGTGAGTTATTTGTTGTAGAGCTTCTGTCTTCTGATTTGGAGGTAGGTTTGACATTCCTCTCTTCCTTGGCAGAGTATGGAAGTGAAACCTGTAACCTTGGTCTATTGTCTGTAAAATCCATTTGTCTCCTGTGATGTAATGCCAGTTTACTGAAAATAAGGCTAGCGTCCCGCCTAAGGGTGCCTCTAGTTGTTCCCTGGTAGGCGGTGCCAGAGCCAACTCACTGTGATTGTCCTGTGGAAGTGGTGGTGGCTGGATCTGTGGCTGTACCTCGCTGGTTGTTAGCCTGCCAGTGACGACCCCTGTAGGCACCTCTGGATTGACCCCTGCCTCTTGAGCGCCTATTCCTGCCTCTCGGAGCTCTGGAGGTGTCTGGAAAGGACCAATTCTTGGAAGGCCAGTTCCTGCTAAACCTTGGAGGCTGGACCTGCAAGAAATCCTTGACTGTCTGGACAGATTTTGCTTTCTCTTCCACCTTCTTCAGCACCTGCTGTGCAGGGGAGCCAAACAAATTGAGCTTATCCATGAGAGCATCTAGGAGTTTTGATTTTACATGGTCTGGTAAGGACTGCTCTTTTAACCATGCATGTCTTCTGATCACTGTGCCAGTCATGGCTGATCTAAAGGAGGCCTCCAGTGCATCATAGCCGCATTTTAAGGAATGATTACTGACCTGCTGAATGTTATGGACCATTTCCTGTACAGATTTTTTGTCTAATGGTTCATCCGAGGACAGTTTTTTAGTTAACTGGTCTAACATAAATTCCTGATACTGATTCATGTGGAATTGACAGTTCAAGGCCCTAGCTGAAAAAGTAGCAGAAGTGTAAACTTTTTTACCCCATCTCTCTAAAGACCTAGATTCCCTTTCAGAGGGGAGGGGGTTTTTGGTAGAGGTAGCTGCTACAGCCTTGGGACCCTGGGAGATAGTTTCGGGATCTGCAAAAGGGGCCTTATACAAATGATAATGTGTGTCCGGAACCCTGTAGTACCTATCGGGCTTAGCAGGGGCCGGAGGAAGAGAATCAGGAGCAGTACAAGCATCATTAAAAGCATCATCCACAACAGTAAGTACTGGAGGAATGGCTAAAGGCCTATGCTGTGGCAAATGCAAAAAGGTTCTAAACCTTTTTCTAGAGTCTGAAAAATCCTGGCCCTGCCATTGAAATTGTTCCCTCATAGCATGCAAGGTTTCCCCAAAAGAAAATTCCTCAGGCGGAGAGGCAGAAATAATGGACTCTTCTGCATCAGAGTCCTCATAAGGAGAAAAAGGGGTCTCTGGAGGGTTTGAATTATCTGATTCATCAGAGGAGCCATCTGAAGAAACTGGATCAGGGGGCTCTACTCTAGTCCTCTTCTCTGGAGGTGGGTGAGAGGCCCTGTCTGGATGTGGTTGTGATCCCCGGATCAAAGAAATGAGATCCTCTGCTAGACTAAGCATTTGAGAACTAGAACTAGGCCTGTGAGAAGGGGTCTTAGCAGGCACAGTTTTGGTAGTTTTTGCTGCTTTAGCCCTGGCAAAGGCCTTAATCGACATGGATGCAGGAGGCCTAGCAGCTCCACGTGCAGGGGTAGAAATATCCAAAGGGATAGTATCAGATAAATCCTGTGAACCTGTAAGAGCAGGTGGGATTTCAGTAGCAGTTTCGGCCAAGCTGGAAGAGGCCTCGGTAAGTGGCAAGCTTTCGGCCGAAGGAAGAACCGTGGACTCGGTTTCAGCCAAAACCGAGACACTCGCGGTAGGCTTAACCGCGGTTTCGGCCGAAACCGCGGACCGCGAGTGTCGGTCCTTTTCCTTGCGTTTTTTTAGAAATTTGCGTAGTCGGAGCATCCGACGGCATATTGTAAGCAAAAGCAGAGCCGAAAAACTCTTCAGCAAATTCCGACCGACGTCTAAGCGTCTGTCGGTTGAAAGAAGCACAGGCTAGACAAGCTGCTACGTCGTGGTCTGGGCCTAAGCAAGGTAAGCAGTAAGAGTGGAAATCTTTATGAGGTATTTGTTTCCCACAAGTTAAACAGTTATTCACTTTTTCTGACATCGGCTGAGGCAAGAAAGAGTCCCCAACGGGGTACTTAGCTTTTTAGAAGTCTTCGGTACTTGTAGTAGTAATCTCTGGTTCTGACCGACCGGCACTTGCGAACAGCTTCTGCTTCGGGCGCCACGCAGCAAGAAAGACTGAGGAAAATGGCGTCGGCTGATGCCTTTATACCCGAAGAACTGCAGCTATGATGTCGGGTGAAGTGCGACACCAGCCGAGGCCAGACCCAGACTTTGGAATCCGGCCGACCGAAGGGCTGCCTGACGACAGGACAACCCATTTGTAAGGACTGCAGATGCATCCTTGAAGGACATCTCCGAGACTCTCCTGGCTGAAGTCAAAGCCTGAAGGATGGCTGTCTTCCATGATAAATACTTAATATCAGTTGTGGCAGCAGGCTCAAAAGGAGGCAGAGTGAGTTTTTCCAGAACATAGTTGAGGTCCCAGGCAGGTATGGGTAGTGTCCTAGGGGCCTTAAATTATTTGCTCCTCGGAGATATTGTTTCAGAAGTGGATGTGAAAAGATTGGAGGGTCTGTATTGTAATGTGCAGAGATAGCTGAGGCATGAATTTTTATGGAGGAGAAGGATAAACCCTTATGTAGCATATCTGTTAGGTAAAGCAATATCAGAGGGATATTAGGAATGAGAGGATCCGAATCCTGAGCATGCATCCAGGTGCAAAATCTCTTCCATTTGCCTGCATAAGATTCTAGTGCTAGGCCGTCTGGCTTCTAAGATAACATCCATGACCTTTTTAGGAAGGGAAGGATTATTCACAGACCCTGAATTCGCCAGGCTGCCAAGCTGAGAGTTTTGATATGAGAGTGCAGAACCTGGCCCTGGTGTTGGGACAAAAGATTGGGAATCTGAGGCAGAATCCAAGGTGGTTCCTGAGATAGATTCTTCAGTGTTGAGTACCAGAACAGATGAGGCCAATTTGGGGACAGTAGAATTATCATTTTTGGCTTGTCCTGCTTGATCTTTAATAACACCCGTGGTAGAAGAGGTAGTGGTGGAAAGGCATACCCCTTGAGGTTTTTCCAACTGAATGATAGTGCATCCACGTTCCATGCTAGCTTGTGAGAAGACCTTGTGCAAAAAATCTGTAACTGGTGGTTGAGGGGGGATGCAAAGAGATCTATATCCGGGCAGCCCCAGGCTTCTGTAATCATCTTGAATATGTGGGTGTCTAGCATCCACTCGTGTGGGTCTGACAGGTTCCTGCTCAGGCTGTCTGCCAAAGTATTTTGTTTCCCTGGCAGGAACTGAGCTTGTAAATCCACTTTGCAAGCTAGTGCTGTGTTCCACAGAGTCATGGCCAGTCTGCAAAGGGGGTAGGAATGTGAGCCCCCCCCTGCTTGTTTATATACCACATAACTGTGATGTTGTCTGTTCGCATCAGTAGTTGTCCTGGTTGTAGAAGATCCCTGAAAGCCAAGAGGGCATTCTGTACAGCTAACATCTCTTTTAAGTTGATATGTGGGTGCTTCTGATCCTCTGTCCAAAAACCTTGCAGACCCTTTCCCTGCAAGTGGGCTTCCCATGCATAATCCGAGGCATCCGTGGTTAACACTTGGCTGGCTGGAGGTAGGCTGAAGGCTTTGCCTTTGTTGTGAAGACATGCCATGGTCCACCAATGTAATTCCTTTCGTAGGCAAGGCAAGACAGCAATCTGTGTGTCTAGACTGTGGCAAAGCTGTGACCATACACTTTTTAGGTACCATTGTATTTTCCTCATGTGTAGTCTTGCATTTGGAATGAGAAGGATGCAGGAGGCCATGTAACCCAAAGCCTGCCAGAATTTCCTTGCAGTAAGCAGAGTTATAGAAGCCAAGGCTTTGAAAGTGGAAGCCAGCTGTAGTTGTTTTTCGAATGTCAGGAATGCCATCTGGGTTGTTGTGTTCAAAAGAGCACCCAGAAAAGTTATCTGTTGTGTGGGGGTCAAATTTGACTTTTTTATGTTCACAGTGAATCCCAGAAACTTGAGAAGATTTTGAACAAATTGCAGGTGCTAGAGTAAAACATCCTTGCTGTCTGCTTGAATAAGGCAGTCGTCCAGATAAGGGTAAATTTGAATACCCTTGAGTCTGCAATAAGCTACTACTGGTGCCAGGTACTTGGTGAAGACCCTGGGCGCAGTAGACAAGCCAAAGGGCAGCGCATTGAATTGGTAATGTTTCGAGCCGGCCTTGAACCGGAGGTATTTTCTGCACTTGTCTGATAGGGATGCGTAGGTAAGCCTCCTTTAAATCCAATGTCACCATCCATGCATTTTTGCTCAACATTGGCAGGAGTTGCTGCAGAGTAAGCATTTTAAATTTTGGTATCTCCAGGAAAGTATTTAAGACTGACAGATCCAGGATGGGTCTCCATGAATTTTGCTTTCTGGGAACTAGAAAGAGCCTTGAGTAAAAGCCTTGCCCCGTCTCTGATTGTGGAACCAGTTCTATGGCCCTCATAGCCATGAGGGATCCCACCTGGTTTAATGCCTCGAACCATTGGTGTTTTGGTAGGTCTGGCCATCCGTGTGGTCTTGGCAAGGTATGAAAGTGGAATCTGTAACCTCTTAAAACTACATCCAGAACCCACTTGTCTTGGGTTATGTAAGTCCAATTTTGTTGAAAAAGGGGGGTTTTTCCTCCTTAGAGGGGCATCCAGGAGAGAAGTTCCTGGAGCCATGCAGGGGGAGTCATTGAGCCTGTTTTCTGTAAGATTGAGGTCTGTCCTCTCCACCCCTGGAGGTGGAAGCACTCCATTGTCTAGGTCTGTAAGAGGTCTGTGTTTGAGGCCTCCCTCTGGTGCGCCTATATCTACCCCTCTGAGACCTGTCCGAGCTGGGAAAAGACCAATTTTTTGTTGGCCAATTTCTGCTAAATCTTGGGGGCTGAACTTGTAAGAAATCCTTAACCATTTGCATGGATTTTGCCTTATCCTCCATTTTCTTTATCTCCTCTTCAGCCTTAGACCCAAACAAAACATTATGCTGAACAGGAGCATACAATAACTTTGCTTTCACTTGATCAGGTAACTTTTGTTCCTTTAACCAAGCATGTCTTCTAATGACTGCGCCAGATGCAGCCGCCCTGCAAGAAGCCTCCAAGGCATCAAAACCACAGTGTAAACCATGCTTCCCCACTTGTTCAGTAGCATGCATCAAATCATGTAATTCCTTATTATCTGCACATACAGAAATGGTGCCTAACTTTTGTTTCATAACAGACAGTAAAAACTGCTGATATTTTAGCATATGAAATTGGCAATTTAAAGCCCTAATTGATAAAGTAGCAGAAGTATACACTTTTTTGCCCCATCTCTCCAAAGCTCTGGAATCCTTATCTGTCGGAATAGGATTTTTAGCAGAGGCAGCCTTAACCCCCTTAGGACCCTGAGAAACGGTTTCTGGATCAGCAGTAGGATTTTTGTAAAGGAACTGGTGGGAGTCAGGAACCCTGTAATATCTGTCGGGCTTAGCAGGGGCTGGAGGAAAGGAGTCAGGAGTTAAATTAGCCTCAGAAAAGGCATCATCCACAATATCTAAAATAGGAGGAATAGCCAGGGGTCTATGTTGGGGAAGAAGGAGGAAATCCCTGAGCCTTCTCTTAGATTCCGAGTACTCCTGTCCCTCTCAGTGAAAATGTTCCCTCATGTCATGTAAAGTCTCCCCAAAAGAAAAATCCTCAAGGGGAGAAGCAGAAGGAATAGAGTCCTCAGCATCAGAGTCCTCATAAGGAGGGAAAGAATATTCCTGTTCAGAGGAAGACACTGAAGAAATAGATGCCTGATCAGAAGATTCATAATCCAACTCTTGTCTTGGCCTTTTGTCTGGAGGGGGATGTGAACCCCTAATCATGGTTAGCAAGCCCTCCGCCATTTTAAGTGACTCTTTCTGGGATTTGGGTCCCGGATCAGAAGAGGCCTGGGCTGGTGTCTTAGATTTAAAAGGAGTCTTTGTCCTTGGTTTTGTCTTTATCAGAAGCTGTGTTAGCCTGAAACCCCCCTCAGAAGCCGGTACCTGCACAGCGGCTCCAGACCCATCCGAGGGAGCATTGTCCGAAGGTCCTGCAGCTGGAGTGCTCAAAAGCCTAGTTGGCTCCTCGTGGGAGTCTGTTTCGGCTATAGGTTCCGAAATGGCCGACGACAGGGGCTGCGAAAGCGCCTCACTGACAACGGCCGAACCTGAAGCTGGCTCTGGTGGTGAAACGTCGTCTGATTTGGACCTCGGAGGCCTGTCCTTATCCTTGCATCGTTTGTGAACTCCGGTAGTCGGAAGCGTGTCCGACAATATTTTATAATTAAATCGCCTACCAAAGTAGTGAAAAGCGAAATCGTACCTTCGCTTAATTGTACGTTGGTTAAATCTAGCACAAAACCGACAACTAGCTACGTCGTGGTCAGGGCCTAAACAAGGAATACAGTAAGAATGGAAATCCTTATGAGGTATTTGCTTCCCACAAGAAATGCAATTATTAACTTTTTATGACATTGGACTGGAGCAAGAAAATTGTTTCCCCAACGGGGTACTTAGCTTTGAGAAGAAGAAGTAAGTCTTTGGACTGAAGCACGAAAAAATATCAGGAGTCAGCCGACCGGCACTTGCGAACTTCTTTCACCGCACGGCAAGAAAGACTGGAGAACATGGCGTCGGCTGGCAGCTTTGTACAGCCGACGCCAGACCCAGAGTTTGGGATTCTGGCCGACCGAGGACTGCCTGCTGGCAGGAAGAACCCTACAGTGATGACTGCAACAGTGAAACACGATGAACATCAAACAGGAATTTGACCGGCATACACGAGCTTCATGCATAAAAAGTTGGTTTATTGAATGTTAAAACACAAGGCACAGCTAAACACTATGACTAAGCACTTTCATCTCAACAGGCATCATCAAAGTCATGTGCTTTCATTCAAACCCACCTTAAATAATGTACATCACTTCCTTTTTACCAGTGCCTTCAGACGTTTAACCTTTTCCATACCTAAACATTTTCAATTCTGTTAATAGTTTCAACTTGGGTCAAGAAATACAGACATAAAAAATGCACGAAGTAAAAATAATAAAAATTAAAACTTCACAAAACAATAATAATAAACTTAAACATCAAATATATGTACTATTACAGCTCAGTCTTTCAAAACTAGCAAAATCACAATGAACAATGTTTCTAAAAACAGTGGCTCCATAATGTACACATGCATGTCCATAACCTAACACAAGTTCCTCTTTTGTTTCAACACACTGGCTATGGAAATATATTCATTAATTCCAGGTTCCACTTTGGCATTCAGTCTGATTTGCCATTTAATTTCCTTAATTTCTATGTCTAACTTGGGGTCACCCCCTCTATTTTCTCTGTAGGACTTCATAATTACAAAAAACAAAAATCTTTTGTAATTTGAACATATGGACGAGTGCAGGAAAAGTGAACTGGATGCTTTCTTGTTTTTAATGTCTCTGGTGTGCTTAGCAATCCTGTCTCTTAACTGCCTAATTTTTTTCCCACATACAATGCCTGACAGGAAATGCACATGGCCACATACACCACCATATCTCAGTGTTACAGTTAAACCTACTGGGGCATTTCAGGTTCCTATGAAAACCTGCAATTTCTACATATGGCCCATCGCTGATGTACATGCACCAGTTACATGCCCCACATTTGCTCATTCTTGAGTTGTAATTTCCTTTTATACTTCCGCCATCCAATTCCAACAATTCCTTAATGTTCCTACCTTTGCTGTATACCACTCTGAGCCTTTGCCCCAGCTTAGCCCTAACAGGTCACCTATGGACTTTTCGGAAATGTTTGATGCCTATTTAGATACAAACATGTTTAATAATGCATTGTCTGAAGCTACACAGATTTTAAACAAATACACAGCAGATAGTATGGTTAAGGATGGGTTCAACATCTGTAACCTGAGTGAATTGTTGATCAGGGAAACGTATTTTAAACTGTTAAAAAAAGGTTTTAACTTTATCCCCGAGTATAAGGTTGATGTGGCAAGTGTATTGATAAACTTAAAGATGTATGTTAGAAAACTGAATTTGCGTTTATTTTTTTCATCCCCAAGCAGTTATGTGGAAAATGCACTGGACCCCTTGAAGCGCACCAATACCTTTACCCCCCCCCCCCCCCGTAATCCACTAGTCAGTGTCCTAGAAAAATTGTTTGAGATTGAAATCAGGAAAATATGCGATACCAAGATTGGTTCTGTGGACAATTTGACCAGTGATGAAAGGGTAGTCCTAAGAGAATTAATAAAAAATAAGGACTACCGATTTACGAAACCAGATAAGGTTGGTGGAATGGCAATTATGCTGCATTTAGATTATGCAGGAAAGATGTATGACATTCTGAACGACTTGACCACATATGAAAGTCTCAAAAAGTGAGGTGAACAGGGCATACACTAAAATTGACATTTTTTTGCAGGATGCATTATTTGAGGGGCTCATCACCAAAGTGGAATTTGATTATCTGACTAACACTACACCTGTTATTCCATCCACTTTTAGCATCCCCAAGTGCCATAAGGACCCTTCAAATCCCCCCTTCAGACTCATAGTTGCTGCCAGGGGTTTGAAGACTGAGCCCCTGGCGGCATATGTAGATCACTACTAGAAGGGGACTTTACAGGTTTGCCCACAGGTTCTTAAGGACTCCTGGCAGTTTGGAAATGCTTCAGGAGACTGACATGAGTAGGGACTTTATGTTCCTTATAACAGATGTGATCAATTTATTCTTGGTCATCCCCCAACAGGAAGGACTGGAACTACATCATGATAGTTTGATCAATGGGCACTTGTCAAATGGCAAAATTTATTTTTTGGTGCACTTAATGGAAATCATCTTGAAGAATAACTTTTTTATATTTTGAAGAGAAACTGTTTCGTCAAACTACAAGTGTGGCTATGGGGGCCAAATGTGTCCCCATTTTTGTGAATTTATTTCTGATAGAGTGGGAAAAACAATTTGTGTTCACCTCACAATTTTGGTTCAAGATCATTTTATTTTTGAGATTCTTGGATGATATACTGATTTTGTGGGGAGGTACGACTGAGGAAGCACAGGAATTTGTGGATTACTTGAATTCGACTATATCTTACTTAAAATTTACACACCAGCTGCATTCTTCCAAGACCCATTATCTATATACAGAACTGGACAAAAGCCAGGGAACCTTGAGGTCAACCATCTATAGGAAAGATACTTATTGTAACAACTTTCTTCAGTTTGATAGTTGTCACCTGGCCCACCAAAAAAGAAGTGTGGTTAAGGGCCAGATGGTTCAGATCTCAAGGTTAACTACAGATGACAAGATGTTCCAAGAAGAAATGAGCACCCTTATTGACATGTTTAAAACTAGGGGGTACCCTATCAAAATGTTGTACAAGACAAAGAATGAGGTTAATAAAGGTAGGACCTCAAAATCTGCACCCATATTGAGATCAGGAGGGAACCTTGTGAGCAATAGTAAGAGAACTACCTTGAAAGATGAGGTATTTGTTGTATCCTACAATCTATTAATGACCCAATTGATCCCAAAGCTCATTATTTGAGAGAATGTTTTTGATGCTGACCATAGGGCTAAGCTGGGGCAAAGGCCCAGAGTGGTATACAGCAAAGGTAGGAACATTAAGGAATTGTTAGAATTGGATGGCAGAAGTATAAAGGGATATTACAACTCAAGAATGAGCAAATGTGGGGCACATAACTGGTGCAAGTACATCAGCGATGGGCCACATGTAGAAATTGCAGGTTTTCATAAGAACTTTAACATTGAAATGGTGGTCTACGTGGCCACGTGCATTTCCTGTCATGCATTCTATGTGGGGAAAAGCCACTAGGCGGTTAAGAGACAGGATTGCTGAGCACACCAGAGACATTAAAAACAAGAAAGCATCTAGTTCACTCTTCCTGCACTCATCCGTGTGTTCAAATTACAAAAGATTTTTGTTTTTTATAATTGATAAGTCCTACACAGAAGATAGAGGGGGTGACCCCAAGTTAGACATAGAAATTAAGGAAACTAAATAGCAGCTTAGACTGAATGCCAAAGTGGAACCTGGAATTAATTAATATATTTCCATAGCCAGTGTGTTAAAACAAAAGAGGAAACTGTTAGGTTATGGACATGCAAGTATACATTATGGAACCACTGTTTTCAGAAACATTGTTCATTGTGATTTTGCTGGTTTTGTAAGACTGAGCTATAACAGTACACATATTTGTTGTCCAAGTGTGTTATTATTATTGTTTTTTGAAGTTTTATTTTTTATTTTTTCATCATTTTTAATTCATGCATTTTTTATATTTGCATTTCTTGACCTAAGTGAAACTATTAACAGAACTGAAAAATGTTTAAGTATAGCAAGGGTTAAACTTCTGAAGGCACTGGTAAAGAGGAAATGATGTACATTATTTAAGGTGTGTTTGAATGAAAGCACATGACTCTGACGATGCCTGTTTAGGTGAAAGCGATTAGTCATAGTGTTTAGCTGTGCTTTTTGTATTAACATTTATTAAACCAGCATGTTTAGCATGAAGCTCGTGTATGCTGGTCGAAAAGATTTTAAAATAAGCACCGGGAATTCAGAAATTAGGGGTGCCACTCGGGAACTGTGGCACCCCATTATTTGGACCCTAAAACCCAGTAAAAACAGATTAATTCGGTACTGTTGGGAGGTATACCTGCCACCCAGATGGTTGTTGTATGTCCATCAGCTATGGATGATGCACAGATTCTGGAAATTGGCCACTTGTGGGCTACTGCATAGCAGGAAGACTCAGGAATCAGTACTGCAACACTGACTACGAAGAACATCCTCGGGTCTCCACTGAAAATGGGCCACAAGCCCAGTTGGACAAACACAGTTAACAAATGTCAATAAATAAATAAATAATAAATAAATAAACATCTACGCGGTCACAATTAAACTTTATTTTGATAAGTACATTCATTTTGTGATGAGTACCACTACTAAGCAGTGACATTTCATGAGAAACTGCATACAGGCTGCTAGGTAGTAAAGCAAGAAAATACCAGCTCACCCAATGGTACTTATACTGTACAAACACAATGGACATCAAACCAAAAGTACAGTTGTGTTACACTTATCACAACTGCAGTTGCTTGAGTAGATCAATGTTGCAATATTGATTCTTAGCTCTTCTTGCCATGCAGATGGCCACGACTGACCCGATTTACAGAGTCTTTGCATCATCCTTAGCCGACAGACATCAGAGGACTGAAGTCTGGATGTCAGGGTATAAGATGTGCGTCCGTCAACACCATCTTCAGGTCTTTCTAGGTTGTGTTCGGCAGTCTAATGATGGAGATAGCACAACACTTCTAGATGTCAGAGCTTAGATAGAGACAAGGAAAGATTCCAACCATGGACAAGGAGCAAAGGGAGAGGATTATGATGGATAAGGGCTACTTGCTAGAACTCCCCAAAGAACTGGGGAGAGGCTGGCAGACAGAAGAGTAGAAATTTGGTACTGCAACACTGAGATGCTGGAACATCTACAATTGTGTTAAGTGTAACACAACTGTACTATGTTCTTCATAATCAATGTTGCAGTACCAATCACTTGAAGGATTCTCAAACCAGCAGGATGAGGTGGTCTGGTGCCCCTGAGACAGCAGGTTCTGTAGGATAGCAGTAGCAAAACCTGCCCTAGCCCTGGAGGCAGTGCCTAAATACTAATGTTTGATAAAGGTGTGGAGTAGTAGCCTCCAGAATGGCCCAAGTAGAGACACCTTTAAGGAAGGTAATGGAGGCTGCCCTGTGTCTGGTGGACTGAGCCCCGACATGGGCTGATAATGGTTTACCACAACAAGCAAATTAGAAAGGAATGCAGTTAGCTATCCATTTAGAAATAATCCATTTGGAAACGGTCTGCCTTCTTTCCCTTTTGAAAAGGACATTAGCTTGTGATCTCCCCTATTTGGAAACTTTGTTCTGTTAAGCTAATACGTGACCTGTCAGTGCACATCCAGGGAATGTAAGATTTATTTAGCTTTATTTTGCGGGTTTGGAAAAAGCACCAGCAGATGGACAGCTGGATTAAAAGAACATTCTGAAACTAACCAACCTCACCAAAGAACTGAAGTCTAGGTTTTTACCTATATAATAAGGTGCTTAATCTGGTTTCTGGTGTGTGTGTTAATAAAATGTTCAACGGAAAACTACAAGCTTTTTTTTTTTTTAATCTACTGCTCACCACAATGTTTTTGGTTTAGGGTTCTGACACTACCTTGGGCATAAAAGGGGGGGGGGGTAGCTCTACGGGACACCCAGCCCCTGTTAAAAACAATGAATGGTTTTGTGCAGTGGATTTCCAAGTGAGTATTTTTAAAGGAGCAGAAGCTGCTGGCTCAAAAAGGTAGCAAGCAGAGTTTTTCTAATACTTGGTTAAAGCCCTAGGAAGGGACAGGGTTTCTCCTGGGTGGCCTTAGGTGTAAGACCCCCCTCTTGGGAATTGGTTCAAGTGGGAATGAGACCAGATGGGTGGAGTAGGTAAGGTAGTCAGAGATGTCAGAAGCATGAACTTTAATACTGAAGACAGACAGACTCTGGTGAAATAATCCAGAAAGATATGTCGGCAAGAGAAGGCCTGATGTTTTTGTTCTGGCACTAAGAAGAAAACCCTTTTCTTTTTGCATAAGTATAGTTTTCTGCTAGTCGAAAATTTTTGGGCGAGTTAAAATCCTATCCACCATGCTTGTTAGCTTGAGTGCGGTCAGGTGTGGATGAATGATGGACCCCTTTAGCTCGGTGAGACGATCTATCACAGGTGGAAGAATGTACCGTCTTCCTTCGCCAAGTGACAAGGGGAGGAAAAAACAATGCTCCACTGGCCAAAAGGGGGCTGAATGTATCATGCTTGGCCTGTCTGACCTCCCGATTTTCAGCCCCCTGGGAATCAAGGGTAACGGATGAAAGGCATGCAAAAAGACGTCTGTCCATTTGAAGGAGTCCCTGTCTTTTGGGTTCTGATGAGGGAAGAAAGGGTCTATATTTGGGTACCTGTGATGGGTGATAATTGGAAAATCTCTCTCTTCAGCATTGATTATATGGGGTCCAGAAGGTCCCTGCTTAGAGAGTCTGCTATGGTGCTGTGCCAGCCTGGAATTTAGGATACTATGATTGTCAGTTGCATTTCTTGAGCCAAAAGCCAAACATTTATTGTCAGACTGCATAGAGAGTAGGAATGGGTTCCCCCTTTCTTGTTTACATACCACATAATCGTGGTGGTGTCTGCCCAAATCAGCAGTGTTCCTGGGCTCAGGTTGCTTTGAAAGGGTTTTCATAACTAGAAACACTGCCAAAATCTCCTTCTAGCTTATGTGCAATTCCCTTTGCTCTGGGATCCAGATATCCTGCACCTTCAGGGTTCTAAAGTGTGTTCCCCAGGCTATTTCTGAACTATCTTTGGTGACAGTCTTGTCTGGCTCCAAAAGAAAGACATCTGCCTCTGGATACTGCAGGATGGTGTCTTCCCACCAGAGCAGCCCCTATTTTAAGCAAGGGAGAAGATGCACCAGGGTTTTCAGGGGTTGGGAATGTTGTCCCCCAAGTGTTTTTTAGGAACTACTGCAGCTTTCTCATGTGTAGTTTTGGAAGGGGAAATCATTAAGATGCAGGATGCCACATATCTCAAGGCCTTTGGGTATTACTTGCAGAGACTGTCTGCTTTGGCAGTAGGGTGATCAGACAGTTTGTGAAAAATGAAACCTTGTTCTGGTTTAGGAAGGATTTTTTGTTGTACTGAATATATCAGAAGGCTCCGAAAGACAATGCTTGTCTGGAGCTGGGACTTGCAGATGTTGAGAGTGAAACCTACCTTCTAGAAGCAGTCCATGGTGATTTGCAAGACTGTTTGGAGCTTTAAAATGGATTTTCACACTATACGGCAGTAGTCCAGACAGGGGTAAATATACACACCCCTAAAGTGCTGCAATGAGCTATCATTGGAGCCAGACATTTGGTGAAATCTCTAGGAGCAGTTGATAAGCCAAACAGCAAAGCACAATACTGGTAATGCAGTCTTGCTACCACAAACCAAAGGTATCGCCTGTTCTTCTTTGTAATAGGGACATGAATGTAGGAGTCATACAAATGTACAGTTACCATATAGGTACCTTGTAAGATCATGATTAACAGATTCTGTGGGGTTAGCATTTTGAATTTTGAGATGTACAGGAACTTGTTTAACTTTGAAAGGTCTAAGATTGGTCTCAAGGTGCCTTCCTTTCTTGGGACTAAAATGATTCTTGAGTAAAACCCTATGCCCTCTTCCCTTGCAGGGATATAAATGGACCCTTCTTTTTGAAGGTCTAGCAAGACTGGAATGAGGGACTCTCTCGTTTTTTGGGGGGCTTTGCTTCCGTAAGAAGGGGAGACTTTCCTTGAACCGAACACAGTAGCCCTTTTCTATGACATGTAGTGCCCAGTGGTCCACAGCGATGAGCTTCCAATGCTGTAGGAAAGAAGAAAGTCTTTCCACTCGAGGGAGGGAGGAGGGGAAGTGGAGGTCTGAAGGAGGGGTTGGGTCCTGTGCATAGTCACAACTGCTCTCTTGGAGTGACAGTACCCTTGGATCCCACAGGTCTAGGCCACTGATTAGGTTGCCACCTTCTAGACTGTCTTGGTCTCCTTGCTTGGGGGAAGGCTCCCATTTTCTTGCCTAGAAGGCAAAGGCCAAGGTTTAGAAAGGAAATTCCTGTTATATTTATGTGTGGGAGAAAAACAATTCTTTCACAGTTTTAAATTGTTTTCCCTTTTTGTCCAATTTCTCAAACACTTTCTCTTCAGGGAGGCCAAAAAGGAGCTCCTTATCCAAAGGGGCACCCAGGAGTTCAGCCTTTACCTGGTCCAGAAAGTGACTGTGCCCTCACAGCCAGACGTGTACAAGTGACAGAACCTGTAGCAGCTACTCTACATGATACATTCAATGCACTGTAATCAAATTTTAGAGATTGTCTGGAAACCTGTAGTGCTGATCTGGCTGTCTCCTGTATGTTTCGCTGTGAGGTCTTGTCAGCAATGCCCTCCGTTTTAGTAATGATTTATTCCTATAAAGACTCTTAAGTACTTTAACATGTAAAACTGGCTATTAAGAGCCCTCCTAGAGAGAGAAGCAAATGTGCATATTGCTCTGCCGTTCTGTTCTTGTTCTACAAAGCAATCTATTTTCTTTGTCATTAGATGAAGGGCGTCTAGCTGCACCTCTTGTGGATTTTGTGGACACTACTGAGAGCTTTGCTTGTGGATTACTATACAGCTGCTTGTAGGTGTCAAGCACTGTAGAGAAACATTCTGCTTTCCTTGGAGCATGTGGCACAGAGTCAGGGTGTACAGAGATGTCAACAAAGATGTCACTTAGAACTACATGAACCAGAAGAATAGCCAGTGGTCTGGGAGATGACAAATTTAGAAGTTCTCTATGATTTAGGGCCTGAGAGAATTCTTTGCTCTCACAATTAAAGACCTTCTTCACCTTGAGCAACATATCCCTGAAGAATAAATCCTCATGGGAAGAAGCAGAAGAGAGGGTATCACCTGAGTCGGAGTCATAGTAAGGTTAAGGAGGAAAGTATTCAATGTACGACACCTCTTCCTCATCTTCATATCCTTAAGAGTTAGATTCCTCCTAAGAAACATCCCTCCTCCTCTTATTGAGAAACACTCTATGAGTATGCAGCTGTGGTTGGCTGGGCTCCTTAGAGACATGAATTCCTGGACTATCTTAAGCAGGTCCTGTGCTTCAACCTGGGCTGAAGTAACTGAAAACTGAGCTGTAACCTGAAGTAACCTGACTGGTCTCTTTGGTTTAGGTGTTGGTTTAGAAAGGAAGGCCTCAGTATGCAGTGAGGCAAGAGACACTTCCGTCCAATTTCTTTAAGTTTGTTCATACACAACAGCAGAAGAAGATAAACTACTTCCTCAGTAACCAACACTCAAATGTCGGTAGTCAAAGCCTGTGAAGTGGTTTCAGACTTAACAGATATTGACTTGGAATAGCCATAGCCACATGGCTTGCTGACACAGCAGCATCCTGAGGCTTCGGGCCTGGCAGTTGTCAGACCAGGGGGCTGCAAAACCACCTCACTTGAGTCATCCAACTTGACTGTGGAAGCAGAATGATCCCCAGCACTGGCTGAATCCTTTTCTTTCAACTTTTAGTCTTTGCACTTGTTGGGCAAGGTACCAGCTGAAGCCAAGGTATAAGAAGAAGCAGAAGGAAGTGGGTCTGAGAGGACTTCAGCTCTACTCTTACAGGTTTTACATTTAAACTTTGCACAATTCTGAAAACTAGAAATGTCATGCCGACTCCCCAAACAAAAAAGACAAAAGGAATGAAAGTCTTTATGCATGATCATCTTCCCACAGTTCAAGCAGTTAGTGGCATTTTTAAACATTATTCAAAAGAAAAATTTCCCCAACAGGGTACTTACCTGAAAGCAGGTTGCAAAAACTATGGATAAAATCAGTCAACTGACAGCAACTGCGAACGTCTGATAAAAGGTAGCAGCACCACTGCAGGAATGCACAGCTAGAAAGACCTGAAAATGGTGCTGATGGACATCCCCTCTTATAACCTCACATCTAGCCGTCAGTGTGTGGACATCTGTCAGCTAGCAATGATGCAAAGTCTCTGGAAATCGACCAATCATGCCATTCTGTATGGCAGGAAGACCCAAAATCAGTGCTGCAATACTGATTATCAAGAATCATCTGCGACTGCATTTCAAAATACTGGCATAACCTTGCACACCAGACATCTGCATATGGTAATATGAACAAAAAAAAGTGAATAAGCCAGCTCTGTTGCATGCTAATAGAGTTTTGTCTAAAAAGCCTGGCTTACCCTAGCTACTTCAGCACCATGGGCCTAAGATGAGACAGCTAGAAAAAAAACAGGAACAATGAAATGGAGCCTGCTCACCCCTCTCTGAGAGCATAGAAAAGTGGCTATGTCTGTGTTGCTTACTCTTTATGTAGAAATCTTGGTGGGCACTAGAGATCACTGGAGGTGCTCTGCTTTCTTGGGTGACCCAGACTTCATAAGGTTTTCTCTCCTAGAAGGCTGCGTCCACACAGGAAAGCAACACACATAAATATCATTATCACAACAAAAGAATGGGCACTTCAAACAGAGATAATGCAGCATAATATAAGTGGACCAAAGGAGGTAAGGCACAACTGGAAGGACAAATAAAAAAAAAAAAAAAAAAAAAAAAAAAAAAAGTAATTTTGTTCTTCAATGTATGCACTACTAGACCCTGTAGATGTCTCGTAAACCTTGTAATATAAATTTCCAAACTTTCAACGGTTCTTAGTTTTAAATCAATATTAACAGATAAAAATTTAACAAAAGCTGACCTCCCTCTAAAAGTACTACTGTTTTTCAGTGTTAATACAGTGAACTGCTTTTATGAATCTTCACAAACCTATATTCACAGAACTGGTATCTTTAACAGCACCCACCCTAACAGTTAGACCTTTTAATGGATAACCTAACCTCAAATGGCACAGTCACAACTCACCATTATTGAGCTAGTATTTGCAATTTTAATTGGTATTAATGTAATTTGTATAAAATACCTGTAGGTTACTGTGATCTATACCACAACTGAAAAGGTTTTTGACCAATGCGTTTATTTGGTAAACAAACCGATACAACGTTAAACTTAAAGCAAATGGGCAGTGTGAACAGAACTACAACACAAAATGAAAATAACAATGCAGCTTACCTCCTACACTTCCCTCTGTGGTCTGCTTTTGTGCCTGCGGTGGTGGAGCACGTTGTGGGCTGGTTACAGTGCTACTCTCTGCACCAGTTCCAGATACAGGATCTTTACGAGCAATCTTTGAGGGTGGGGGCTCCTCCACAATCCCACTTTGGCGTTGCCTTCGTCGCTTCTTACTCCAAAGCTCATGGCAGTCTTGCCAGTATGGAAGACTAAAGAAAAATAAAGTCAAGACATCAAAAATTATTCAAGAAATATTAAAGTGTGTGTGTCCATCAGCAAGAAATGCAGGGACAGCTTCTTGTACACACATGTTGTTCAGCAGGTTGCTGGAAAGAACTCCTGTAGCATGCTTTGTTAACAACTCAGGCAGATGTAATAGCCTTACTAATTCATTTGAGCTGTGGATACCTTGCAGCATAAGCAAGAAGTGACGTTCCACTTGTGTATCACCACCACTACCCAGTGTACACAAAGAAAGCACTATGGTAACTGCAAACCTCTGTAACAATGCTTACACAACAGACAGATCATAACAGGCTCCATTCTGCATTAATACATTTTTAAGAGATTTGTTTATTTGGCTTGCTTTTTAATTTTAGCTGGACAGTGACAAGGGTACCCACAAGCTCCAGGTAACTATCTTTTCTGACACTCAAGAACATTCAATTTTAAACAAGACAATTTATAACTCAAATGAAAATGGAAGTTATAAGTTATAGAAATAACGACCAAGTTCGGCTTTGTTAAGGGCAGATCATGCCTATTAAACCTGGTTGACTTCTTCGAGACAGTTACCAAGGCCATAGATGAGGGAAAGGTAGTTCACACAGCCTATCTTGGCTTCTGACACCATTCCCCAACTCTGGAATTATTGAAAAACTCACCAGCCTGAACATAAACCCCTACGTCACGAGATGGGTTGCCAACTGGCTTACAGACAGAACTCACACTGTAAGAATAGCGGGCTCCAGGTCCAACTTTAACCCAGTCACAAGTGGTATCCCACAAGGCTCGTTCCTGGGACCCCTACTGTTCGGCATATACTTCTCAGATGTACAGGCAAACACAGGAGGACTATGGCTAACCAAGTTCGCCAATGACTGCAAACTGGGAGCCATAATTGACTCTCCGGCTGACACGGACATTCTCCAAAAGGGCCTTACTGAGACGGACATCTGGTGTCAAAGTCATGGTCTCAAGCTAAATGCCAAAAACTGCATAGTCATCCCGTTTGGGAAAAACAAAACCCCCATGAATTACTACATAGACGGCAGCCCCCTTAATACAGAAGAGGTAATAAGAGATCTGGGGACCCAGGTAGATAGTAATCTCTCCTTTGGCAATCATATTGCCAAAGTAGTTAGGAAATCCTTCTATGTAGCCCATCTAATTACTAAAGGGTTCACATCTAGAAATAAAGAGGTTATATAGTGCCCCTCTTACTCGTCAGTCATCAGACCCATCATAGAGTACAATGCCCCATTCGGGATGTACCTCACAAGACACTTCCAACAGCTGGAAAGACCACAAAAGTACCTCACCAAGAGGATTACTGGCCTCAAACATATGTCCTATGCAGCCCGACTGGAAAAACTCCAGCTGTACTCAGTCGCATATCGCTTACTCAGAGGTCATCTCTGCCTGACTTACAAAGCCATGTCCAACTCAGAATTGATGAACATGCTCCACCTAAAGAAATCCAAGTCACTGCGAGCCACTCGTTCTAGTGAGTTAAACCTCGCCACAACAATAACTAGAACAAGCTGGAGGGATATATTCCCGTCACAGAGACCCCCATGCTTTGGAACAAAATTCCTAACTACATTAAGCAGAGCCCCTCACTAACACTCTTCAAGAGAAACCTTGGCGAGTGGATGGGTAACAGAAAATACACCCCTGGGATCACTTCATTGGCTCTTCTTGACACAGGCTCAGTTAATTAATGAATGGGGCGGCGAAAGCTGACCCATACTGGCTAGGCTTATAAATGCCCTTGGGCAGATAGCCTAGTACCTACCTATGAACAAAAATGGAAACTGGCTAGGCTTAAATGGCCCACAAGGGCAGCTGGTCTAGTACTTACCTATGAACCTATAAAAAAAGAAACAGAAATGGTTAAGAAGTAATGGGAATTATTTATAAAGGCTGAAGTATTGCAGAATAATGGGATCTCACAGAACAAGAAGAGGTCTAACTGCACAGTGCTAAAGAGAGAATAAGACATTACTTGGTTAATATGTGCAAGTTTTGAAAGATTGCTATTAAGCAACTATTTTTTGATAACGCCAGAGCACAACAACTTAGGCAACAGAAAGTAGAAGGGATCATCACCAAACTTAGGAAGTTTACAACAAGAAAAATAACCAGAGATCCTATAGTGGTTCTAGAGATATTGCAGAAATTTTATAAAAACATGTATAAAGCAGATGAATCTGGAAATCACGAAAGAGCTCCAATGGAAATATTGACAGAAGACAATTATACCAAGGATAAAAGTTAGAGGTTTAACTAATCGTTAACACAGGAGAACATGAAATAAAATAATGATGTATAATCAATCTGCAAGAAAGAATGGATGGTATTCCTGCAGAAGTTTGGAAAGTAGGAGGGAAAAATGTGTTAATTTGGAATACTTTGTTTAACAGTGTTTTAAAAGAAGGGGAATAAGCAACATACTGGAAGACGTGTGTAGCTGGTATTACCTAAAATGACAAAGGCAAGTCTTACCCAGCTTCATATAAAACCATTTAAATTTTTAACCAATATTTATAGTGTTTAAGGTTATACTACTCAAAAGAACAAAGTTGTTGCCAAAACTGATACATATGGATCGATGTGGTTTTGTGGATGGGAGGCAAACATTTGACAAAATACAATTATGATCCAGAGGGAATCAGAATGCAAGAAAATACCACTGTTGTGTTGTTGTTGGTGGATGCTAATGCAGAGAAAGCCTTCAACAGAGTAAGCTGACATTTTATGAGTAAGGTAATGGCAACGTTTGCATTCCCTGACAAAATAAGATTAATTAGGAGGATATATGAAGGACTAGAGGCAAAAATTAAAGCGGGAGGGTTTCTCTCTAATACTTTGTGTTTGAAAAGAAGAACCAGGCAGGGGTGTCCTCTTTCCTCAGACTCCTTTGTCATTTGCTTTATATTTAGAGTCAATGATAATAAAGAAACTAATAGACACAGAAATGCAAGGATATCATTGGTAGGGTAATCAAGAAAAGTTGCCTTTATCTGCAGATAATATAATTTTGTACCTAACAAATCCAGAAAAGGACATCTCAGAGATGTGGAATATTTTGACAGAGTTTCAACTTTTTCGGGATATAAAATTAATGAAGATAAAACAATGGCTATAGCCATAAGTTATGTACCCACACATGAACTGGTTTAGCAACACCCATACTTATGGGGACATAAGATGAAAGATGGAGTATGGATTAAAAAGGTTTCTGTTATGGTAACTAAGGACATGTGGGAGGAAACTAAACACAGGATAATGGATATAAGATGCAAGCAGTGAAATGTCTTAGTCCCTTTAGTTCAACATACAGGGCAGGCATATTCTTGACAACCAGAGGAGAAGTTATAAAGAATAATTAATACAGAGTTGAAGGAATTTATCTGGGAGGTGAACAGGGCAACAATTAAGTGGGATAAGTTGAGCCTTCCAACAAAACAAGGTGGTTTAGAGTTACCCAATTTGAAGGGATATTTTAGAGCTACACAGTTAAGGCTCATAAATATAACAAAAGCAGAAAGTTATAATTCAAAGTGGAAAGAGATGACGATGAAGCGGGGGGTTCAAGAAATAAGGAGAGAGTGGGATTTTTGATGCAGATCCTTAAGGAGAATGACAATAATATAGAATACTACATTCATTAAGTAGCAGGAAGTATTTTAAGAACTAAGCCAACATGAGAATGGAAAATGGAGATTTTGCTAATAGGCATGACTGCAAGTAAGAGTAAAGAAAAAAGGCAGGAGCAGGATATAACTTACTGGAGAAAACTATGAAAGGAACCAAGGTATTAGGAGCAAATAACTAGAGTGGGAAGGATAATAGTGTGTGAGGAGGAAAAGAAGACATTTCGACTGCAGTCTAGAGGTTGTCTTTTCTACCAGACACTGATATCAGACCATAGGCAAAGGGAAAAGGGTTCAGGGAATCTTAATTGAAACATCTGCTTTAGTACAGTTTTTAGTTCAATCTAGAGCAGAAGATGCTGTTAAAAAAAACAGAGATAATTAATACAACATATAAAATACTGCATTACAAGAATCAATCAGAGGTGGTTAGAAAAGAATGTTAAGATAGACTGGAAAAGCAATTTACAAGGGAACAATGGAAGGATGCATGTATGGTTCCTCAAGTATGCAAAAGTACAGAAGGTTTCGAATTTTGCTTCGAAGTGTCTGCAGAGTTATTTTATACCCAAAGCAGAACTCAAAGAAATTTTCCTTGGGTAAATAGCAAGTGTTAGGTGTGTGATGGGGAAGAAAGATGTAACTAGAAACATATGTTACTTTTAGGAGTGTAACAAGTTGACTGGTTTTAAAAGTTCCCTACAGGGTACTCTCTCGGAAATATTGGGTGAGCAAATGGCTTTAACTAAGAAAGGGATTCTTTTAAGCTGGGACTCAGAATCCAAATTGTCTAGACACAGCAGGGCCTTGTTAAGTTAAATTCTGTTAACTGCCAAAAAAAGCAACTGCTAGAAATCAAAGTCTAAACCAATTGTAACTGAAGTACAGAATATTATAAAAAGATAAAACAAAGAGAAAGAGGGGTCTTTAGAAAAGGGAAGTAGCAAATTACATACAAATAAATGGAAATTGTGGGAACAATACATTCAGAATAATGTCCAGGTGGAGCAAGAGTGAGGCTTATGGGAAGGCAGGAACTGAGCACATTATGTAATATTGGACTGATAATAGTCATAAAGAAAGAAAAGATATGTGGTGTATAATGTATACAAAAGGAAAATATGTTAAAGGGGGGTTTCTTTTTTCTTGATGTACGGTTGCCTATATATTAAATAAGCATTTAAACATATATATATATATATATATATATACATATATATATATTTCTGCCTTTACCACAGGGTTCCAATTTACAACAAGAAAGAGGAGTTAAAACTGCAACCAGCTGTATCCAGCTAAATGAGAAAGGAACAATTTTAGACACTGAAAGATGGGTGAATCAAGCCAGTTTCATTTATGTAAAACTTCTGATACAGAGCCACTGTGCAGAATATCAGCAACTTGAACTATAAGAATTATTTAATACATTTTTTTGTCTTACCATCATTCTGTTAGAGTAGAATACAAAGGTCCGTTCCCCAATTTCTAATAAAGTCTTGAAGTCGCATTTATTTCTAGTCGGCACGTAAAAGCTTTTTTTATTTAGCTATAAACAATGCTTCCTGACATGAAGGCATTATTATACAAAAGCTAGGTATATTTGAACATTTTGACTGGGTACTAAACATTACCACTGTTTATAACTTAACACCACAAAATCAGTATTACTATTTGTAGTAAGAATCTTTGTGTTCAACATCTTTGTATCCTGTATAGGAAGGGTTAAAATGTGAAACTGCATAAATGAGTTGTTTTTCTTGTAAGGAATTTGCTGACCAGAAAGGAATGCACAGATGCTACTTTGGTCCAGGCACAGGCCTATCTTGGGACTGACCTCTGACCAAGGAGGAGTGCATAGATGTTACCTTGATGTGTGAATTTATAGCCTTGACTGAAATTCCTTGTCTAGTAACCAGCTGCTGAGTATGCATGAAAGAGGGTATAAAACCCATGTAAAGTGTGTAGAAATTAGACTGCTGACAACCAAGAACTTTTGTGGCAGATCTCCATGCATGTTAAATAAAATTCTTCCAGTATATGTTAAGAGTATTAAAAATCTTTTGACATTTCTGGCGCTTAACGCCACCACCACCTCTTCAATGAACATGATAAAGAAGAGGGACTGAAAACCTGTACAGGAAGCTCCCTTGAATGGAAAGACCTCCGACCTAAGTCGTAAGAGGCCAGTCACTCTTAGATTCGATCCTTTGTAAAAGTTTTATTTTTAAAAGGGACTAGTCATAAAGGAATTTCTTTTGTTTAAAATTTTACATCTCAGGAAAAGGAAACAGTTTTTCTTTTAAATAAGAAAAATGGGAACAGAAAGCAGTTGTTGTGTTAGGAAGGGCTGCTTAAATAAAAGGACTGAGGATGAGGAATATATGTTTAAATTACATCCAAAACTTGAAATATATAAAAAATGGAAGAAAGACTATGGGTTTAGTGGTACCTTGAATAAATCAGAATGTCAAAATCTAGTGAGAGAGGACACAGGAGGTAAAAAGGTAGGATTTCCTCAAGCACAGAAATGGTCAGAAGAAGCTAATAAGAGACATAGGGAACAATTTTCAAATAAGGGAGATGGTGGCTCGGATGATGAGACATCTGTTGCCTGTCGAGACCAACAGCCCCGCCTTTGTATCCCCGTTAGAAAAGACATGGTTAGTCCACCCCAGTATCAGGAAGATGACACAGAGAATCAGGATAAAACTGTACCCTCTGTAGTACTGACAAAACAAGTAGGTGAAACCCTGCAACAATATAGATAAATCAGAATAAGCTGAAATGCAAAAGATGAATTAAATATAGTATCTGCAGACTCATATCCCCTTATAGAAGTAGCAAATCCACAAGCAGGAACACCGGTCAAGGTCCCACTATTTTAGTTTACCGACCTTGGACACGGGAAGACATCCAAAAAGCTGGAGGGCATACCACACCCAAAATTAGACATGACCAAGTTTTGTAAAAATAGCATGATAGAAAGTTACAAGGCACCTGGTCTGTGGGGACTGGGACCCCATAACCAGGGAGATGATAGACCACTTGCCTACAATTCAGACTCCTACCAAAAGCAGGTTAAGGATTTACTATGGAAAATGAAAGCCTAGGGCAGACTGGACCTGTATCAATAGATGTGTGCAAGAAGAAAAGTAGATAACTACTTGCACAGACTTACCCAGTGTTTTGATAACCATAGTGGAATAGACAAACCACCCAATCAAGAAAAGGATTCACCTTATGAACAACAGTTAAAAATGCCTTTTAAAAGGATGTAGGACTGCAATCAGTAACTTCATTCACAAACATATGATAGATCATAGGACGAGTATGCAAGACATGCAAAAATATTTAGAAGAAAGAAAAAGAAACAAGCTCAAACCTTTAGTGAAGATGGGACACTTATGCTATTGCAAGGTCCAACTAACAGGGGTAGAGGAAGGGGCAGAGGCAGGGGCAGAGAAAGAGGGAATGTGGGACATTCCGAAGACTATGAAGGCAGACAGAAAAGAGGAGAATGTTTCAAATGTGGTAAAAAGGGACATTTTGCCAGGGATTGTCGGTCTTCTGAAAACTAAACCAATCATGAGTCAGCATGACTATATGATGGTGGTGGAGGTGAATCAGACCAGGACAAAAAGGCTAATGGGCCAGACTCAATAAGGCAGAGTGAAAAGGAAGCTTTTGAGGACATAAACGAAAAAGGTAAGGGAGAATGTGCAGGATGGGAGAATGAAATGACTGATTTTTCAGACAAAGGTGAATATCAGGTTGTTAATTTAACAGCTTGCTGTAACTATGCAGCTAGAGGCACAACCGATTATCACACTTCAAGTGGAAGGAAGGATGTAGAATTTTGTGTGATTCAGGGGCCTGCCATCTGATGTAACTTCTGATGACTATGTATTAGTCAAGGCAGCCAATGGCCGCATTTATAAAGAACCACTATCTAAACCCTTATGGTTCAGCTATCAGATTTATTATTTCCAAAATTTGCCCTGTAAACTTATTAGGAGAGATTTGATGCAACTGCATCAGGATTCTAGCCAAACGAGTAGAAATTCAAGATGTTATGTTGCAGGTGGGGCAGGGTAATTTACACTACTGGTACAGTAATGATCTTGTCGAAACTGGACCACAAAATGTAGTAAATGAGCTAACTAATTTGGCCTTAAGCAAATATGGCACACAACCGCCAGTGGTAGCTAAACAACTACACTGTACAATGTACTACAAAAAGTATGTAGGACCAGACGACAAATATGAAGAGCAATTCTTTAAACACAAGGTCACAAAAATCTTGTTACAAAACCTATATTGGGATAAAGCAGGAAATTCTGCAGTTACATGCAGTCTTACAAAAGATATGCAGTTACATAATTCTATTGCACATGTCTCTGTAACAAGGGAAAAACAAATGGCATGGTATCTGGTGGGAAAGAAAGTTACTGAATCAGAACAGTTGGCATGTGGCTAAACCAACAGTGCACCTGGCCATTCTGACTATATCTCCTAACGCCACAGGAAGAATTAAAGTTACAATCAGTGTCAGATTCCTTATGGTCCCGCGGGCAACATGACATTGGGCTAATAAGAACAGCAGGACAGGTTAAAATAACTCCAAAATCCGACTTTAGACCTCACAAGCGTCAGTATCCGCTAAGTAAAAAGGCAAAAGAAGGCATTCTACCAGTGATCACGGCTCTATTACAAGCTGGGGTTTTAATTCCATGCACAGATTCAACACCCTTGTTCCCAGTAAGAAAACCGAATGGGACCTGGAGAATGGTACAGGATCTGCAGGCTGTGAATGCTGCTGTGGTACCAAGGGCTCTATGGGTCCAGATCCATCTGTTTTGTTAAATGATATCCTTCCCACAGATAAGTATTTTTCTGTCATCGATATCAATACGCATTTTTTTCCATCTCTACAGGAAGCTAGTAGGTTTTGGTTCGCTTTACTCGGCGAGCAGCAAGCCACACACCACAAGGCTGCAAAATGTCAACAAACCTGGCACAGTTTCCATGGCTGTCATCTACTGTTATACGTGGCGACATCTTACTGGCTGCACCGACGGAGGCTGTCTGTGAGTCCGAAACTATTCGGTTATTGCATTTCTTGGCAAAAGAGGGACATAAGGTAAACAAATCTAAATTACAATTTTGTAAAGCTGAAGTACGATATCTAGGCTATACCATTTCAAATGCTGGTAGACAACTGGATAGCTGTAAAAAGAAGCTATTTTACAGGCACCAATGCCCAGTACAAAAAAGAAATGATGTCATTTTTAGGAATAACTAACTTTTGTCGTAGTTAGATTCCCAATTATGCAGAGGAAGTGAGTCCACTTTCAAAACTTATTTTGCACTTCCCATGGCAGCACATTGAAATGGACAAATAAGGCAATACAGGCATTTACTAGGGTAAAGCAACTGATAGCAGGATCTGCAACACTTAGCTTCCTGACTATACAAAACCTTTTGTTCAGACAGTAGATTGTAAGCAGTAGTCGCAGCTGCACTGGCCGCAGGGCGCCACCCTAGTTTTGTTTCATGACCTTATTTTTACGGGCGCGTTACCTTTTCTCTCCTAGCAGACACTTGTCCTGCATGACAACATTACTATCACAACTGTTTAGACTTAATACACTCTAATGTCTTGCCAAGACCAAACCTTAAGGATCAGCCTTTGGCAAATTCAGATTGGACCCTGTTAATGAGGCAGGTATTACACAAGTGGGTTATGCAGTCACAACTGAGACTAAGGTACTAGAGGCAAAAACCTCCCAGAAATCTCCCCAGAAAATCTCTCCGGTTGGCGGCTGGAATTGATGAGTCCGCAGCGGCTGAAAATTGATTGTTTTGACCAGCATGTACCATTTGTCCATGTCTTTGCACAGCAATGGAAAAATAGGGAATGGTTACTGCCTCAGGAAAGGAAATACACAAGGATTTAATTCTTAACCTCTTACAAGCTGTCCAAGATTGGCCATCTGTAAGTGCGCAGCACACAAATGCCAAAAAAAAATCCAGTATCTTTGAAATGCACTAGCTGACAAAACTGCAAAAGTGTAGCCTTAACCTCTACCACTCGAGACCACACAGAAGGAACTTCATCCTACAGAGAAATTTGATCTACAAACTTTACAAGTAATGCAGGAACTTAGTACAGTTCAGGAAAAACAGCGATGGGTTAAATATGGGGCTATTCAAAAGCAAGGAGTTTTTGTAGGTCCAAATGATAAGTATGTCTTGCCAACAAACCTTTTAGGTACCTGCTGCTATGGTTCAAATGACCCAGCAAATTTTCTGGACCAAGGGCTTTATAGCATATGCTAAACAATTTTGTTTGTCGGTGCCTGCTTTGTGCGATACCACATGGTGGTGGGTACAAATCACCCCCCCTTTTCGCTTTCCCTCCCGCGTATCCATTTCACACAATCTGTATAAATTTTATTAAACTAACCAACAAAAGCAATTTGTATTAGTCATTATTGATGCTTTTACAAAATGGGTTGAAGCTTTTCCAGTAACACATCCAAATGCCCTGTCAGTAGCCAAGGCCCTTACTTAATAATATTATCCCCTTTTTTTGGGCCACCACCACATCTATTCTGATAATGGCACACATTTTGTAAACCAAGTTATTCAAAAGCTGGCCAGATGGAACTAAAACACCACTGTGCCTACCACCCACAGTCAGCAGGGTTGGTTGAACGCCATAATGGCATTCTCAAAGGCAAGTTACGTGAAACTCATGGGCGAGACACATCAGTCTTGAATAAACTGCTTACCTCTGGCACTCCTGTCCATGCGCACCACTCCCACTTCAAAAGGGGTCACACCATTTGAACTACTATATGGGAGAAGTGGCAAGGTCGGGGTGAAGAGATAGCAGATTACATGAGGAAAATGCTGACAAAAACTAACACTTCTCTAACTAATGATATTTTCAGATCAGAAGAACAACAGGATCCTGGAAGTGAAGGCTGGCGAGTGGGTGTGGATTAAAATTGTCAAAGAAAAACGTGCTCCTCTCGTGGAAAGAGGTCCATACCAGGTTTTAATTTCAACACCCACAGCAGTTACATTGCAAGATTGTCAGGAAATTTGAGTTGGAAAAGAATTTGAGTACCCTGAGGAACACTGATTAGCAGTAATCCTGTTTTTGTATGAACTTTTCTGACTGTTGTAGCAATGCAGGAAAATATCGGAAGGGGACAGCCTTTCCCACAAAGGCATTGTAGAATAATTTTGTTATTAGTGATTGTAAGTGTTGTTTTTCTGTTGTTTTATTTTCACACGAAACTAGCCAAACAAAGAGAGATGAAAATACAGCTTGGCATCCACCTTTAACACGTATCAGGCTATTAAATATGCATATGCTTTGTCTTTTAATGTTTCAAATTGTTGGATATGCACAGCTATCCCGACTGTACATGGTGGTCTGATGTTAGGTACAGTGGCAAATGATACATGGACCAATTTACTATTTGAAACGAATGGAACTGTATGTTTCCAGAGATCTGGAAAAATTAAGGTTGGATGGAGTCAATGTAATGTAACCATAATTCATAACTGTACATTAGATGGGCACTGTGCAACAAGTTTCAAGCCTATAAGAGTGCTTATTAATAGTACAGGGCTTATTAATGTCACAAGTTTTGTTGAAAAAATGTTATCTGTGTATGATCTTTTGTTTAAAGGAATACAAGACAAAGGAAATCATTCTATTCCAGTAAATATCACTCTTAAAGTGAATGACTGTTATTTTGTCTGTGGTAAAAAGCATACAAATGGTTACCAAGGAATTGGTCAGGCAGTTGTTTTGGGTTATTTGGCACCAGCTATAAGACATTCCTTTACTCTTCCCCAAGGTAAAATGAATAAACCTGTTAAGGTAACATTGATGCATCCTGGATCTATCATCATGATTTGGCCCACAGTAGCAGCAAGGGACTGTCACACATGGACTTGGGCGATGATGTCATTTCTTGGGCTGGTATTCTTCCAGCCTATGGGACAGTAAAATCTATTTGGGAGCTCAAAACTGTCAAAACTGTTAGAAACTCTGAGCAATGCAACTTTTCTGCACTAGAGTTGGTGACGGATGAGCTAACTGCAATGAGGACTGTAGTGTTGCAGAATCGATGGCGCCGATTTCATATCCAGGAGGAGTGTTGTTCTTTCATTCCTGACAATGAGCACGATATAGACAGTCATTTGGAGATCTTACAACAAGTTTCTGAACTTACAAAACCAGGACAGAATACATTGACTGACTTTTTCCAGAATTGGTTTGGAAATTGGGGAACAGTATTTATGAATGTCTTAATTGCTGTATGTATTGGTGCCATTATATTCCTACTGTTGGGTTGTTGCTGCATTCCTTGCATCCGAATGATAATATCAAGTGTATTGTCTGCCAATGCAACTAAAGCTTATTATTCTGAATATACAGGAAATGAACTGTGTTAAAACCTGTATGAATAAAATGTATTACTGGGAATACAAAGTGTTGTGAGGGGGGAAATGTAGTAAGAATCTTTGTCTTCAACATCTTTGTATCCTGTATACGAAGGGTTAAAATGTCAAACTGCATAAATAAGCTAAAATGAGTTGTTTTTCTTGTAAGGAATTTGCTGACCAGAAAGAAATGCACAGATGCTACTTTGGTCCAGGCACAGGCCTATCTTGGGACTGACCTCTGACCAAGGAGGAGTGCATAGATGTTACCTTGATGTAGGCACCAACTTATCTTGTGTCTGACTTTTTTACCATCTAAGGCTCCACTGAGTGAATTTATAGCCTTAACTGAAATTCCTTGTCTAGTAACCAGCTGCTGAGTATGCATGAAAGAGGGTATAAAAACCCATGTAAAGTGTGTAGAAATTAGACTGCTGACAACCAAAAACTTTTTGTGGCAGATCTCCATGCATGTTAAATAAACTCTTTTTTGGCCTACCTTTTTTGCTGCGTGATTCTTCCAGTATATGTTAAGAGTATTAAAAATCTTTTGACACTATTAGAAATGAGCCGCTGTATAATGGTAATAAAGTATTCCACAATCATGTTACCCACAGAAGAGTATGCTCAACATGACAAAATTATAAAAAATGCATGCATTATTAACAGAGGCCAGAAGTTTATCTCCGATTTTCAGCTCATTTATTTTGTGCTCAGGCACATCAAACATACTGTACATAAAAATTACAAGAAAAAAAAAAATAATCTGGTTCCACACAGCAGTGAAAATCAATATGTCCTTTATAGGTAAGCGCTTTCTCGGAATAACATCTGCTTCATCAGACCAACAAAGATAGAATAACAGTTACATTTTAAACACTAAAACATCCAATCAAAAATCAGAAAAAATGTGCATCATAGCTAAAAAAGCCATGTGATAAAATACATCTGTAGAATATATAGATCTTTAAAAAAATGAATAAAAACAGACTAAATGAACAATATGTACTTAAAAATGGTAACAAATACAATAGTAAAAAATAATAAAAGATGGACTATTGAAATATATATGATAAAATATTAAAAAGAGAAATCAATGCTTTAATGGCCGTGCTCTAACGAAGGGTTTCAGGGAAACTCTGTTGTCTAAACCCGGAGGTTTATCAGCTTGACAGCGCAAAATCCATTTCTGTTCACTAGATTCTGTTATATTATTTATGTCACCTCCTTCTCTTGGTACTATGCAGAATCTCTAGTACCACAAAGCTAAATTTATGTTCTTTACCCTCTTTAGCTATATGTAGTGATAGTGCGCTGGTTTCTTTAACATTCCTAATATCCCTAAGGTGTTCAAGTATTCTATCCTTAAACACCCTGTTTGTTTTCCCTATGTAAAATGAAAAGCAGGTAGTACAATAGAAAAACAGACAACATTTCTTGTTCGACAATCTGCATAAAAAGCAGTATCTATCTTAAAACCCAAAGTGGGATGTGTAAAATGATTACCAATGTGTATATGTGTACAGGCCATGCAATTCCTACACATATATGTACCAAGTCTATCAGATATTATAGTTGATTTAGTGTTAAAGGATTGATAACAGATCTGACTCTTAAGTGATCTATTATTTCTAAAAGCAAAAACTGGCTGTCTGCCAATGACCCCATTCAACTCATGTACAGTAGACAGAATATCCCAGTTCTTTTTAATAATATCACATGCTACATGCACATTGCTGGCAAAAGTCAATGACATCCTTAGTTTATTGCTAGAGGTATCAGTGGAAGAGTCACTTGAGAAAGTATTGTCAGTATTATCCCTGTTGTTAATACTAGTGAGGAGGGGGGTATGGCTGGCACTTGCCTGACCTATGCCGCCATACTTCTGCTATTTGAGAATCAATAAGTTTACTGCTATAGCCACTTTCTAAAAAATCTTGTTTGTTTGTAATGCAACAATGAGACTATCATCATCATTAAAAAGTCTCATAGTTCGAAATATCTGTCCTTTCAACACATTAAATTTCGTATGATTCGGATGCATACTGCCATAGTGTAGAACATTATTCTTTTTAACAGTTTTCTTATACAAAGTAGTAGACACAGTGGATAAATTATTTTTAGTAACTTTAACATCCAAAAACTCTACTTCTCTATCAGAATATTCATATGTAAAACTCAAGAAAGTATTTAACCGATTTAAGTATAAAAGAAACTCTTGTAGCCGCTGCTCTGAGCCAGGCCACAACAAAAAAATATCATCCACAAAACGTTTATACCATTTGATGTTAACCTGATATTCATTATTTGAAAGTACATGTTTAACTTCCCAATTAGCTAGGGATAGGTTGGTGTAGCTATTAGCACAAGTTGTGCCCATAGCTACGCCAACTTTTTGTGCATAATAAACATCATTAAAAAATAAACAAACACTGTTTTCTAGGATGATTTCCAAAAGTGTGCAAATAAGTGTCACCTTAGTATCAGGGGTGTTTCTCTCGCACAGTAATTCTCTGACATTTTCAATTGCCCATTCATTAGGTATAACAGCGAACAATGATTCAATATCCAGAGTTACAAATAAACATGGTCCTAAGATAATTTCATTTTGTTTAGATAGCTCATTTAAAAAACTCTTGGTATCCTTTAAAACAGTGCTACAATTAGCCAAGGCAGCATGCAGGGTTTTTTCTACAAAGATAGTGGCTCCGTTACCAACCTTGACCTGAAACTATAGGGCGCATAGGTGGAGTTGAAGGATTTTTATATATTTTGGGTAGACCATATATCAAAGGGACTGTTGGATGTTCTACTTTGAAATACACAAACAGTTGCTCAGATATCATGCCTGTTATTAATAAATCAAAGATTAGGAATTGTACTTTTTCTATGACACTACTAAGTATATGCATAGGTAAGATGGCATACGTATCAACGTCACTGAGATGACTTAAAACATAGATTCTATATATTTGTCCTTGTTGATAACAACAATACCACCTCCTTTATCAGCTGGATGTATTTCTATACTATTTAGTTCTTTCAGTTCAACTAGAGCTTGTATCTCTGCAGCTGATAAATTACTAAAATTATTAGTTTGCTTCTCTAGAGACTTCTCTCTAAGTTGTTTTTCACAAAGGTCAATAAACAGATCTATAGTAGAATTACTAGGTGGTATGTAAGTGCTGGGCTTTCTAAATATACAATCAGCATTATTAGAATTACCAAACATAGCTTTAAGTGTAAGAGTTCTGCCAAAAAGGTGCAGGTCTTTAATTACCTCTGTTATGTCCATTCTTTGAGCCGGAACAAAGGTTAAACCTCTGTTTAATACAAATAATTGTGAGTCAGTTAAAGTTAAAGTAGAGATATTGTGAACTAAGCTTGTTTCTATCTCTTTCCTGACCTTATTTCGTCCACCTGGCTGTGTAGTCGTCGTGTATGTTGATTTTGCAGGTGATTCCTCGATCTGCCTCTTATAGGCAGGGGTTCTTTCAATAAAAAATGTCCACGGGTGGAGCCTGATAGTACAGAGGCCTGCTCTGTGGAATTCAAACTCACACTGGAAGCCATGCTTGTTTTAGGTCTAACAGCTGCACAGTGCTTGTGCTAGCATCAGAGTGACTGCTTACAGCAGCTACAGACGTATTTAGGTTAGCTTCTGAAACAATTCCCTTACTAACAGGAACAGGAACATTGGGCAACAGTTCTGTGGGTTCTATAAACGTAGTAGTTTTAACTGCATTTGCATATGCTGCTTGTTCATCTAAAACAATTGAATGCAATGTAGTTCTGGGTCTTACAGAGCTCCGCACATTTCCTGTTATATGCTGTATATTGGAGTTAGTATTAACCCTTTCATTTACCCAAGAGAAGACATTACCTTCTTTAAAATCCTACAAATCCCTTTGTAATTTTTTGTTTTTGGTAGCAGAAAGTCTCTTATCATAACCAGTAATATTTTCAAACAGCACATCCATTTTATCACCAACAAGTTCATCTGAATAGGTACTGTTAATTATGTTTTGCAACTCAGTGATTTCATTAGATAATTGTAGCTCCTCTGGTCTAAAAAATTCGATAAGGAGCAGCATATATTTAGCGCTGCACTCAAGGTTAAGTAACTGCCAGCACCTAAGTAGCTCAGGATAAGCTTGTCCATAACTGGGCATGGTGAGAACTCTAAGTCCTCTTGGTGCTATATTAAGGCTCAATGAAGCCTAAAGATGAAAGCGCTGCCACTGCAAGTGCTTAAACTTATAAAGTTTATTCTCCAGACTGCGACAGTCATCTCTGAAAGCTACAGATAAGTCAGGATTATCTGGAGTCAGTGATGTTGTCTGCATATAAGTTCCATTAAGTAATGGATTAGTTTGAAAGTCCAGTAAAGTAGACAAACGATAGTTGTCTCTGATTTTTGCATCCGATTCCTTATTTGGTTCAACTGTTTTCATTTGTACATAAAAATTGTTGGCTGTTTACTATTTTATGATGACAGAAACACAATGAACTTCTTAATAAGGCTCACCATGTAACAGTCACTTCCCCTCCACAACTGTCCTTTTTGCCACAGTCCCACCCTGGCTGTTCTGAACTGATGCATTTACAGTCACTTCCCCTCCACAACTGTCCTTTTTGCCACAGTCCCACCCTGGCTGTTCTGAACTGATGCATTTGCATTTCCATAGTCAGCTGAATCAACTCTCCTTAAAGGGAAGTGGAATCCACCAAACTAACATGGAACAAGTCCAGCCCATCTTCCATAAGTACTGATGTAAAAAGGTCAACTACATCTACAGTAAGGAACCCCAAGTCCTTGGACCACATCTCACGAGTAAGTAGCCCAAGGAAGTTCCAAGAATCCTTTAATAAATGAGACTTATTACTAAGGGTGGGCTTCAATATCCTGTCTATAAACACTGCCAAATGGTATGCTTTAAAGCCCTGCTCAGCCACAATGGGTCTAACAGAAGGTACCAGTATATCCTTATGGACCTAGGGGATCCTTAAAACAGTTCGGATAACAGGTTTCATATTCGAAGGAAGTCATATAAAGTTTCCAAAATCCTGTTCTCAAAACAAATTCTTCAAATGCTAAATCAATCCTTAGATGGGCAATACTGACCTCGTTCCTAGACACTGCAACGCAGGTCACGCAATCATGCAAAATTTTAACTATAGCACTTTAATAATCGTGTTAAAAATAACCATGCCTCTGCCTTTATCAGGCTTCATGGTGTGGACAGATTTTTCCTTCCTTAGGGAGTCCAAGATGGCCTTTTCATTAATAACTAAATTATGCTTTCTAACATGTTTATTAACCCTGGCCACACACCTTCTCAAAAGTCTATATGACTGGATGTAACACTGACTTAAATAAGCTTTTCTTTTGAAAAGGACTTTTCATGGGTTGCCCATTCCTTTTGTCATTACTCTTAAAAGAACAGTTAAATTCAATCGAAGACACACTAATGTTAAAAGGTCTACGGGGCATAAATTTGTAACCTTTCACAAATAGTGAAAAGTGATTTAATGAAAAGGAAATATTAAAAATGTTGTATCCATTGTGTGAAGTCACTATTCCATCTGTGTGTGGTACCATCACCATTTTTTTAATTTTACCTTTGCCCTTCCCTTTGCAGCCTGTGGTTTTCTCTGTTGTTGCCCAGTGATGGTGTAAATCTTTCCTGGCTGGGTATGGATCCTGCAGGCATTGTTTATGACTAGCCAGGCATGCGGATCAATGTAGGATTGGAAAATCCTGCTCGTAGTTGAAATCCACAGCATTAGGATTCATGTTTGTTCCATTAATGAAAAGGGGACTCTATTCTGCCCTGTTGTTTCATTACTCAAATCACGCTGAAGTGAAAACATTCCTAACAGGTAATGGTCATGCAGCCTTATTACGATATTGGTTTGCATCCCTAACAATGTTTTTATTTTTACATGTGATATCACATTTCTTATCAATCTTATTAAAAACACTGTTGTACTGAAACTAATAACTTTAAACCAAGAGAAAAATGGGCTGAAACACTCATAAATTTATAACTCTCAAATAAAAAGTCATTCTGAATAACATTATACAACTGTACAGTATCAATTAAACTAAAAACAGACCATGTATTATACAGGTGTTCTGTAAGTTCAAACCTATGATGGTCAAGCATTTCAGTAAATTCACTATATAAAATGTCACTAAATTCCAAGCCATTGGGAAACTTATAAACTCTTAAGCCTTATGGGACAATTCTTCACTTTAGCCACTCATGGAAATACCCATTGTCCAGCTCTAAATTCTTTAGTTTCAAAAGTTTCTTCTCCAAAAGAAAAATGCTGTCAATAAGAGAATTCTGATGTCCGCCATCATGGACTCTAGAGTTAACACTCGTGTCACAGCCTCCTACAAAAATGAAGGTTTTATCATGCAACTTACTCATGTTAACTACCTCTATGGCTACCAAATGGTCTCTGGCGAAGCATTGTGGCCTGTCAAGCATGTCATCCCAGGCAGACAGATACTGGATCCCCTTTGAATGATACCAGAAGCTTAGCCAAGTGTTGAAGTTGATCATCTTATTCTTGTACTGTGGTATCATTTTTTGGTGAAGGCAGGATGCTACTCAGGGCTAGGGTCATACCTGCCTGGGCTACAAGATCGGAGAGCTATTCCATGTCTCTTTTTATGTAGTCCAGGGAGGTACATCTCAGGTCATTTACACCAACATGGACTATGACAGAGTCATATTTGTACTTGCCTTGTAGTGATCTGAGTACCTGTGTTATGTGGTAGATTCTGGTACCCGATAAGCAGCTGACAGTAACCTTCTCTTTGTTCAGCCTGGTGAGTGGGGCATCAGTGTGCCTGACTACAGCGTCACCTAGCATTAGTGTGTTGGATATGTTGTTTTGCCTTATGGGCTGTGGTTGTGCGACACACCAAGTTTGTGAGGAATGTGTTGTTTGGGGTGTATTGGTGGGAGGAGGTTGCTTGTGTGTCTGCTTTGGAGGTCTCTGTTGCCTAGGCAGATTTAGATTTTTAATCAGAGCCTCCATATATGCCTTGGTGTTTCTATGTGTGGGTTTTGGAAGTGTTGGTTTAGTTGGTCTGTGTGTAGTGAGTGGGGTGCTGCGAGTTGTTACCTTCTCCTCTTGACTGTCTGTTCCAGCCTTGGTTGGTGAGAGCTTTGCCTCTAGATTGGCTGTATAAGTGCATCTGTCACAAGTGTTAGTGTTTGGTGGTAAGAAGAGAAGGTTATCTGTGTACATGAGGCAGTTGTAGCATTGCCTCAAGATGCCCAGTCTCATCAGGTAAGCTGGAGAGTACACCGGGAGCTGTCTCTTGGACATGCTGAATAAGTAGGGAAGTATAAAGACTACTCCCTTTTGGCAGATGCGGGGGGTTGTGTGCTGGGGGTTATCTAGTGCTGCAGTAGACTGATAAGTAGGCTGAAAGGTATGGGTCTGAGTGCTTTAGGCTGAAAGACTGACAAGTTATAAGGGAAAAACTGAAGAGCAGACTTTGTGGAGCCGGGGATGCGCTGCACAAAACCGTGCAAATGCAGGTTTTTATACCAGGAAGATAAAAGGGATAGAAATTACCCCAAAATGGCCAATAAACCACAAATTCTGAGCTGAAAACTACTCCTACAGGGACAGATAGGCTGCTCAAAGCTCCCCACTCTCACTGGTGAACAGAGAAACTTCCTTCTATCCAAGTATGGTATGGGCCAACACAGAAACTACAATACAGCCCTGGATTCAGCAAACTCTGAAAACTGGACTATACTAGCTTCAGAAAGATGGGAAACAAGTATAGGATAGCTTATGTTTTTGTTTTTTTAAGTAGTTAAGGCAGTTAAGACAAAATAATCATTTTAAAGCACAGAAAAACAGCGATCACACGAGTGTGTAGCCTACAACAGATAAATCAGTTTAAATGCTCAAAACAAAACTAATTTTAAAGTGCAAACAGTAAGTACAATTAAACAGTTGCAAAAGGCTTTTTAGTATCAAATAAACGCTAGAAACAGAGCGTTTAGGCGGAATTAGCAATTTCTAACAAGAAACAAGCCAAAAAGGTACTTAAATCAAACCACAGTCTCTCTTTTCTCCTTCTGCTGCTGTACGACTCTGCAGATCACCTGGGCAGGTTCTTGCTGAGCTGATACAAGTGCAAAAAATGTGCAAATGCGGGTTTATAGCAGGAATAGAAAAGGGATATAAATTAGCCCAAAATGGCCAATAAACTACAAATTCTGAGCTGAAAACCTCTCCCCCAGGGAGAGATAGGCTGCTCAAAGCTCCCCACTCTCACTGGTGTACACAGAAACTTCCTTCTATCTAAGCAAAAACCTTTTCTTGGCCTTTCACTCTCTTTCCTCTCCTGGTTTAACAGCTATTTATCAAACAGATACCAAGCTGTCAAATGGCAAACCCAGTACCTGCCTTCCTGCCAGTCAAAGTTGGCTGCATACTCGAAAGATTACTATTTAATGCATTTATAAACGACCTCCATACAGCAGCCATACATAATACGTTAACACAGTATGAAGATGATTCAACTTTGACTTGTTCTACCCCAGCCCTGAATACTTTACAAGAAATTACCCACGAAACTTCACTTCCACAGAAACCTGGTTAGACAATTCTTACATACTACTGAATCCCAACCAAACTAAACTTCTCTTTGCTCCTAAGCCTTACTCTCAAAACAAGGGCCATGTTACTATTACTTCCTCTAACAGAGCTGGTCTTCCACACTAAACTTTTGGGTTTCACTACAGATGACAGTTTGAAATTTGTCCCTCATTTATCAAACAGTCATTAAAAAGCCGTACTAAAAGCAAGGACTACTGTACAGGACAAAACCATATCTAAAAGGTAAAGCAAAGGACCTGTTTATTACCCAAAATACTACATGCATCGCAGACCTACACAAACCTCCCAAAAAAACAAAACTCAAGCAATGTTAGAATAAAATCACAAAATTTGCTAATACTATCAATGAAAACAGAAACTCTGGAAACCTGGTTTCTTCTCTATTTCTTGACCTATCTAAAGCTTCTGAAACTGTCTCACACCACTTTGTATAGGTTCATAGGTAGGTACTAGGCTACCTGCCCGAGGGCCAAAGCAAGCCTAGCCAACAGTGTATTGGCTTTTGCCACCCATGTATTCTTAAATTTCTGCCCCTCTATCGAGCACTGCCACAGACATAATCCCAGTGGTGAATTTCCTATCACCAATCCACTTATCAAGGTTTTTCTTGAATAGTGCTAATGATCAGCTCTGCCTGATGTGGATGGGAATTTTGCTCCAGAGCATGGGCAGTCCCTGGGACAAGAATCTATCCCTCCAGCATGTCCTATTTATTGTTGCGGTGAGGTTTAGGTCCCTACAGCATGTAGCTCGGGGAGATTGGGATTTCTTCAAGTGGAGTATGTCAAACAATACCGGGTATGGCATAGCTTTGTACATCAGACAGAGGTCTCCACGGAGTAAGCGGTATGCGACTAAGTAGAGTTTGAGTTTCTTGAGCCGATTGGCATAGGGCAATTGTTTGAGGCCAGCAATTCTCTTGGTGAGGTACTTTTGGGACCTCTCAAGTTGTTGTAGGTGTCTTGTGAGGTACATCCCAAACAGGGCATTTATATTCAATGAGGGGTCTGATAAGTGATGAGTAGAGGGGAAGAATGACTTCCTTATTTCTAGATGCGAACCCTTTTGTGATTAAGTTGGCCATGTAGAAGGAATTTCTGATCACTGTGGCAATGTGGTTATCAAAGGAGAGGTCACTATCCACTTGGGTTCCAAGGTCTCATCACACTTTCTGGGTTAAGTGAACTTCCCCCTATTTGGTAATTCATGGGTACCATGTTTTTGCCAAAGGGGATAATAATGCACTTTTTGGCATTTAGTTTGAGGCCATGATTTTGACACCAAGTGTCAGTCACGGTGAGGCCCATTTGCAGGATGTCTACGTCGGCAGGGGAATAGATAATGGCACCCTTTTTGCAGTCATCTGTGAACTTGGTTAGCCATAGATCCTTGGTGTTCACTTGTACTTCAGAGAAGTATATACCAAACAAGAGGGTCCCAAGACTGAACTTTGGGGTACTCCACTTGTCATTGGTTTGGAATCAGCAACTCTTACCATGTGGGTTCTGTCCGTGAGCCAGTTGGCCACCCATCTCGTGACGTAAGGGTTTATGCTAAGGTTAATGAGTTTATCTATGATTCCTGAGTGAGGGATAGTGTCAAAGCTTTAGCGAGGTCCAGGCATGCTGTGTGGACCACCTTGCCCTCGTCTATGGCCCTAGTAACTGTTTCAAAGAAGTCTACCAGGTTTAGCAGACAAGATCTACCTTTTACAAGTCCAGATTGGGTAGCATCCAGAGTTTGGAAGTTAACAATGTCTTTGTTTATGAGTTCCATAATGATACGCTCCATGGACTTGCAGACCAGGCTTGTCAGGCTAATAGGTCTATAGTTCCTGGGGTCTGTGGTGGTTCTTCCTTTGTGGAGTGGGATAACTGTTGCTGTGAGCCATTCTGTGGCACATAGTCTGTGGTGAGGCTATGACTGATCATGGATTTTAGGTGTGGGGCTAGTTCATTTTGGAGTTCATGTAAGACGCAGCCCGAGAAGTTGTCCGGACCCATGGATGCTGTGTTTTTGGCTTTAGAGAGTGCCATTTTTAAGTATGTGTTTGTGATTCCTGGGGCTCTATAACCATCGAGTATAGTTATAGGTCCTTTAGGGGGTGAGCGGGGAGTAAAGTTTTCCCTGAACCTATCTCCAATGCAGTCAAGCAAGCAGATCAACGTAGTAATAGCAGTAAAAATAATTTAAATGCTTCAACTCCAGAATACAATAAAATGGGCTCAACACAAACCCAATGCACAATCAATTGTTAAGCACGCTTTATAATACAAGGCTTCATCAGAACAAAGAATAAAATCCACCAGGTGTATTAAATACTCTTTCTTAATTAGACAATTGTTTCTTAAAGAAATCATCCCTACCCTAAGTAACATATTTTAATGTGTATATATGTTCAAAAATCATGCAACTTTCAGGGTTTTTTTAGTGCAATTAATTCAACATAATTGTTTATAAGTTGCTCTTACATTAACTTAAATAAATATATAAATAAATATTTGATACATATTATTATATTTGGATTTTGGTGCTTTTATTGGATTGGTTTGTTTGTATTTGGTGGTTCCCTGAACCTATCTGCCAATATGTTGGCAATATCAGTTGTCTCTGTATATTTTGTGCCGTTCTGTTGCAGCTCGGTGCAGATCTGGGTGTTGTCATGGAGATTCTTGACATAGCTAAAGAATGCCCTTGTGGTTGTCCTTGGAATCCGTGGCAATTTTTCTTTCAAAATTAGCTTTGGAGGATTTTATGAGATCTTAGTTTCTTATGGAAACCCGTCAGGGAGTTCCTCCATACCTGGGTTTTTACTCTTTTTTTGCAACAATTTCTTCCTTCTGTTGTATAGTTTAAGGGCAGGGGACCACCAGATCGGCTTCCTTTTTTTGGAGAACAGTGTCTTGGTTTTATTGGGGATAGCACGATCCATGCACTCATGCAGGTGCTTGTAGAGTGCATTTGTGTAGGATCCAGCAGTCATAACTGTATTAACTGTGTTATACATCTGCAGGGGTGTTACAAAGTTAGTCACCTCAGTTTTGAGAAGCGTGAAGTTCGCTTTGGAAAAAAAAAAATTATGATGGTTTCCTTGTGTGGGGGTGGAGTCGGGATGAGGATATCTAGGGTCATTAGTTTATGGTCTGATCTAACAAGCGAGGAGTTGATCTCGGGCATTGAGCACCGGTCACCCATGTTGGTAATGACCAGGTCCAGAATATTGTTGCCCTTGGTGGGGGAGCTGACAAGTTGATCCAGGGTGTTAAGAGTTTATGAACTCCAGGAATCGTTGAGCAAGGGGGTTAGTACAAGAGTAGTTTTCCCATTTTATGTTGGGGTAGTTGAACTCGCCCATTATTGTATTTGGTTGGACCCTCATTTTTTCCAATGTCTCCAGGAACGAGGAGTGAGGGTCCTGGGTCATGGTGGGGGAATCTATAACAAGCTACAATTTGGAATGCATTTTTGCCCTGGGTTAGTTGCACTTGGATGATTTCAGAGGCATCGTGTTTTGCAATTAGCCTAGAGGTGTGGATGTCCTTGATGAATATGGACACACCTCCGCCCTTGGTGTTTCAGTCAGGGTTTTGCAGCCGAAACATGTGGTATGAATTATAGCCTGGTAGTAATGGGGTGCTCTTGGAAGCCTTGAACCAGGTCTCAGTCACTGTACAGATATTGATGTTCTCCATTTTGAGGAGTGCCTCGAGTGAGTGCATTTTGAGGTTTAGACTCCTAGCATTGAGTAACACTGCCCTCAGTTTTTTGTTACCTGCAGTGCTTATGGTGGTGGGTTTGTTTTTTGAGCCTTGCCTAAAAAAGGCAACATAGTGGCGGCAAGAGCCTTGGCCAATATCCCAAATCCCAGGGCTGACAGGTGCAGGCCATCTCTGGCGAAGCATCGTGGTCCGTCAAGCATGTCATCCCAGACAGACAGATACCGGATCCCCTTTGAATGATACCAGAAGCTTAGCCAAGTGTTGAAGTTGATCATCTTTTCCTTGTACTGTGGTATCATTTTTTGGTGAAGGCAGGATGCTACTCAGGGCTAGGGTCATACCTGCCTGGGCTACAAAATCGGAAAGCTCTTTCATGTCTCTTTTTATGTAGTCCAGGGAGGTACGTCTCAGGTCATTTACACCAACATGGACTATGACAGAGTCATATTTGTACTTGCCTTGTAGTGACCTGAGTGCCTGCGTTATGTGGCAGATTCTGGCACCCGACAAGCAGCTGACAGTAACCTTCTCTTTGTCTAGCCTGGTGAGTGGGACATCAGTGTGCCTGACTATAGTCGCCTAGCACTAGTGTGTTGGGTATGTTGTTTTGCCTTATGGGCTGTGGTTGTGCGGCACACCATGTTTGTGGGGTGTGTTGGTGGGAGGAAGTTGCTTGTGTGTCTACTTTGGAGGTCTCTGTTACCTAGGCAGATTTAGATTTTTAATCAGAGCCTCCATATATGTCTTGGTGTTTCTATGTGTGGGTTTTGGAGGTGTTGGTTTAGTTGGTCTATGTGTAGTGAGTGGGGTGTTGCGAGTTGTTACCTTCTCCTCTTGACTGTCTGTTCCAGCCTTGGTTGGAGAGAGCTTTGCCTCTAGATTGGCTGTATAAGTGTATCTCTCACAACTGTTAGTGTTTGGTGGTAAGAGGAGAGGGTAGTCTGTGTACATGAGGCAGTTGTAGCATTGCCTCAAGATGCCCAGTCTCATCAGGTAGGCTGGAGAGTACACCGAGAGCCGTCTCTTGGACATGCTGAATAAGTAAGGAAGTATAAAGACTACTCCCTTCTGGCAGATGCGGGAGTTGAGTGCTGGGGGTTATCTAGTGCTGCAGTAGATTTATAACAAGTGCTGGGCTGAAAGGTGCGGGTCTGAATGCTTTAGGCTGAAAGACTGACAAGTTGTAATAAGGGAAAAACTAAAGAGCAGACTTTGTGGAGCCGGGGATGGTTAACCCCAGCTAACTGGCGCTGCGCAAAACCGCACAAATGCAAGTTTTTATAGCAGGAAGATAAAAGGGATAGAAATTAGCCCAAAATGGCCAATAAACTACAAATTCTGAGCTGAAAACCCCTCCTCCAGGGACAGATAGGCTGCTCAAAGCTCCCCACTCTCACTGATGAATAGAGAAACTTCCATCTATCCAAGCAAAAACCTTTTCTTGGCCTTTCACTCTCCTCCCTCTCCTGGTTTAACATCTATTTATCAAACAGATACCAAGCTGTCAAATAGCAAACCCAGTACACCTGCCTTCCTGCCAGTCAAAGTTGGCTGCATACTTGAAAGATTACTATTTAACGAATTTATAAACGACCTCCATACTGCAGCCATACATAATATGTTAACACAGTATGAAGATGATTCAACTATGACTTGTTCTACCCCAGCCCTGAATACTTTACAAGAAATTACCCACAAAACTTTCACTTCCACAGAAACCTGGTTAGACAATTCTTACATCCTACTGAATCCCAACCAAACTAAACTTCTTCTCTCTGCTCCTAAGCCTTACTCTCAAAACAAGGGCCATGTTACTATTACCTCCTCTAACAGAGCTGGTCTTCCACACTAAACGTTTGGGTTTCACTAAAGATGACAGTTTGAAATTTGTCCCTCATTTATCAAAAAGTCATTAAAACGTCGTACCAAAAGCAAGGACTACTGCACATGGCGAAACCATATCTAACAGGTAAAGCAAAGGACCTATTTATTACTCAAAATACCACATGCATCACAGACCTACACAAACCTCCCAAAAAACAAAACTCAAGCAATGTTAGGAAAAAATCACAAAATTTGCCACAAACTCTTCAAACTGCACTCACCACAGACGTGCTCTCAAAATGGTGAATTGGGTCAAACTATCTAACATGTTGAACCAATCCCAGCCTTTAATCACACAGTTTATAAACCAAACTAGTACCCAGCCCTCAAATGCTTAATCCACCCCTTTAACCCAATTATGAATCTAAGATCTATGGATACTGCGCTACTATCCATTACTACATCTCTTAGCACAACAGGGGATGCACTGTGCTCTATGTCTCTAAGATCCAGAACCAAACACCTCCCTCCTCAAACAAATTAAAGAACCACAATCTTTTAACAGTTCAAATAACACCTACGGCAATCCTGGCACTGTCAATGCTATTCCTCAGGTTAACTGTAAACAAGCACCCACACGCATTTTTGAACCACTTGTAAAAAAATACTGCTACTCTTTACTTGGAAAGAAACTCATGAAATATAGGTTTGTAAAGTAAATATACATTTCCTGTTGCACTGTCGGGTATACACAGAAGTTGTTTTCCTTTCCATGTAAGGAAACGTTTACATCCAAACGCACACTACTGCAACTTTGTAGCACACCCACTAATTATATAAACTATGTACCCATTCTTGATAGGTATGTTATCTATTACAATACCTCAGACACTTGCACTTTACTGTAAATGCTACCTGACATTGTACACTCTACAACTGTGATCTTTATAATATTGTAATTGTGTCTACTTCCTTATACTGTCATCAGGAGCTTTTCTTCCTGGGCCTTTGCTGAAAGGGGGGCTATTGTACCCAGATGGACTATCTGGTCGAGTGCAAAATAAAATGTCAATACTTACCACATCTGAAGATCCTCTTAAAGGACTTCTGAATTCTGTAACAGCCCTAGTCAATGGAACTATATGCTACAAAAATTTCACACTTGCTTTCAGCAGAAAAAAATTCTGTATTGCATGCACAAGGGTAAAGAGATATGTTCAATGCCACAGTTCCCAACATCCTACTCCCAAGACTTGCTAACAACATGCACAGTGACAAAGCTTCCAGAATGCAAGGTCCAAAGGTGGAGAGAGGGGGTAAATAATGGATCCACTTGAAAACCCTTATCAAAGAAAACCAAATACAGTAGCTATATCTATACTGAAACATTATTATTACAGCAGACTTCAACAGCAAATCTAGCCAATAAACTCCTACTCAGTTAGAAGACACCATTGCACTGAAATCTTGAGATTACATGTATACTGAAAGTAAACAAAACACAATAAAATGTACCTGTAAACTGAAAGTAAACAAAAACACAGTAAAATGATAGGGAAAAAAACTCTACCACTACCAAGCTTCAGCAAGCAAGATGTTAGGAAGAACAAATAAACAGTATTTGCCCACACAGGATAAAATTAGAGAGAAAAATAGCCCGGCAGCAACTAGTCATCCAGATATGGGAAAACGAAAAGCGTGGCCTGGAGAGCACCCACAAACAACTGATACAGATAAAAGGCCAACAGATAGCAACTTATGCTACATAGAAAATGTAGGCATTTCATCTGAAGCTTCGTATCTATGTATCAACAAGTATTCATCCATTTTTAGTGGCATCCTGCTAATACTGGCAAAGCGGCACATTTTCTTGAGCATAAGACATTTTCATTTAGCAAGTGTCCAAGCTAATAACAGGGTAATACCCAATTTCTTGGCAAACACAGGACTAAAAGCTCCATTCTCTAGTCTTTTTTAGAACTTTTTTTCCAAAGACACTTCAGATAAAACAGAGTGTGACAGAGAGCAACTGCTTGGATTATAAACAGGAAGTCGTGACAAAGGGTAGGTGGGGGTTAGTGACCAGTTCCAAGATGTGTCCTTGGATTACATCTAAAACAGTTATGTTCTGTTATGCCTGGTGTATTCATATTCCATACAAGGATGTGCTTACGCAAAACCAATAAGTACAGCAAGACAATGATCTTTCTTGGAACAGTCAGTATTAAGGGCAATATGTAATGGAGATCTGTCGTGGCAAAATCAGTAAGGAAAATGTAGAAAAGAAGCTTCAAAAACATTCAGCTACATACAATACATGCAGGGCATTGCAAAATCATTACAAAAATTCTCAAATATCAACAACTACTACTTAAAACAATAAGTCAAATGCAAGCACCTCCAGGACAGATATTACTATCAAAGCTTTTTGTAAAGAAAGATGCTATAAACGTCAGGAGAGAAAATTACAAGTGCTTGAGACAGCACTACACTGTGAAGTCTACTGCGAACAGCTCTCTTACAAACAGCAAAAACAGACAACAGTCAAGCAATGGAAATTCAGCAGAAGATCCAGTGTGCAAGGACAGTCACCAAGCAGGGTTCTCTATCAATCCTACAACTAATGGAGTTCAACCCCCACTAACCAATCAGCTGTCACCTGCATTCAGTAATCCACCAACCAACATACCAAGCATTGAACAGATGTAAACGAAAATGTCTCTCTAAAATGGAAAAGAACTCCTCAATGCATATAACAAGATAGTATGGCAAGCCAAAAAAAAAATAATGCAAAACTGCTGAAGGAAGGAGCTCAGATAAAGAGCATGTGCATTAAAAAACACCTGTGTTAAGAAAATGTAAAAAAATTAGTTTTACACTGATGAAACACATGCCCAGCTTCACTCAGGTTACACAGTCTAAACTTTATATTACTTTCCAATCATAATTAGAAGTTATGTACCTACCATAACGTTCCATGGTAGTTGTCTTCTCTCGCCTTCTTTCTTGCTGGATGGGTTCGGAGCCGATCCTCGGCTCTGACTCGGCACTTGCTTTAGCTTGAGAACTCCTTTTACCAGCTCGAGGCAACCCTATATCCCATGATGCAAGGCGGAACTACCTCAGATCTCGTTTGGTAGCTAACCTACCCTGCTAAGGACTAACCTAACATAATTAGGAAAACAAGTTCATAAAAAGAGTCCTCATATGAAGGCTCAGGAGGAAAACAACCTGATAGGAACTCTTCAAGATCTGTCCAGGCCAGGGGGTAGGAGGGAGGGGCGAAGAAAGAAGGCGAGAGAAGACAACTAACATGGAACGTTATGGTAGGTACATAACTTCTAAATGTTAAGTTGTCAATCTCGCCTTCATTCTTGCTGGATGGGACCGCGTCCCTAGCACCTGTATCCCGGCTGGCAGAATGGAACAGACTCTTGAGAACTGTGGAACCAAAACTGGCCCTATCTCTGGAGGCCAAGTCCAGCTTGTAATGAGAGACAAAGGTATGAGGCGTGGCCCAAGTAGCTGCTGCACAAATAGTATCAATGGGTAGTCTATCCTGAAAGGCTGCAGAAGTGGATAGACTCCTGGTTGAGTGTGCTTTTGGTTTAGAAGATAGCTGCTTGCCTCTGAGAGAGTACACAAAGGAAATGGTGGAAGTCAACCATCTGGATAAGGTCACTTTAGAAACTGGAAGACCTATCCTGTTTTCTGCATAGGAGACAAATAATTGGTCCGATTTTCTGAATTGTTTAGTTCTATGCAAATAGTACCTGAGCTGACGATGGACATCCAAAAAATGAAGCTTCTGTTCAGCTCTGTCGGAATAGTTTGGGAAGAAGACTGGTAGATCTATAGATTGGTTAATATTGGTTTGAGACACAACTTTGGGGAGAAAGGAAGGGTTCATTCTTAATGATACCCTGTCCTTATGAAAAAACAAGTAAGGGGAACGAATGCAGAGAGCTTGAATCTCAGAAACCCTTCTTGCTGAAGTGACAGCCAGTAAGAATATAGTTTTCCAGGTCAATAACTTCAAAGAACATGAAGCAGACGGTTTGAAGGGAGGTAGTATCAAGGATGCCAACATTAAGTTTAGATCCCATTGCGGAGGAGGATGCTTTATAGGCGGCTTTAGGAGAAAAACTCCTCTCAGAAAGGCCTTGCATAATCTATGAGACATAATGTTATTGTCATGCAAGCCAACATGATACTTGGAAATAGCAGCCAGTTGTACTTTAACTGTAGATGACGAGGATCCTGAATGAAAAACCTCCGCCAGGAAATATAAAACAGAATGTACAGGAGCAGTAAAGGGATCAATATTCCTGGAATTTGCCCAAATAGAAAAACGTCGCCACTTGCTAGCATAAACAGTCCTAGTGGACGACTTTAAGGAAGACACTAAGATGTCTCTGACTGAGTCAGAGATCATCGGAAGCCTGGCTAGGAAGGAAGTGGAGCAACCAAGCAGTGAGGTTGAGAGAATGAATGGCCCGGTGCTGCTGACCCGACTGGTGGATCAAGAGATCCGGAACTGGGTCCAGATGCCAGGGCTGCACCAGAAGGTGACGATGCAGAGACGGAAACCAAATTTGTCGAGGCCAATAAGGGGCAATGAGAATCAACTTGGCTCTCAAACGGTGGCTTTCTGAATGACTTGTGGAATCAAGGGAAAAGGAGGAAAAGCGCAGAAGTCCCGGGCGAATCCTGGGTTAGAGAGTCTCTCAGGGGTTGGCCTGGAAGGGAAAGAGGGTGAAACAATCGGGCACTTGTTGTTTTGAGGAGTAGCAAAAGATCGCAACAAGGAGTGCCCCACTTCAGAAAAAATCTGATCCACTACAGATTGATTGAGAGACCACTCGTGAGGCATCAGAATGGATCTGCTCAGCCTGTCCGCCAAGAGGTTGGACCTGCCGGGATGTGCGTTGCTATCAGAAACCGATGAGAGGAGATTGCCCATTGCCAAAGTCTGAGAGCTTCTCGACACAACGGATAGGACCTGGTCCCGCCCTGCTTGTTGATGTACCAGACCACGGACATGTTGTCCGCTTGTACTGCAATAGTCCCGTGGGAAGAAAGTCGTTGAGGGCCTGCAACGTTAAAAGCACCGCTCTCATCTCCAGGACATTTATGTGCAGATGGTATTCTATGGGTTGCCACGTCCTGTGGACCATCCTGCCCTGATAATGCCCCCCCCACCCGATCAGAGAGGCATCCGTAGTGACTGTGGCAACTGGAGGAGGGGAAACAAAGGGTCGGCCCTGATGAAGAAGAGGGGAAGATATCCACAAATTCAGATGAGTTCTGCACGACTGTGTGACTAAGATTTCGTGCCTCATCGGGAGACTGTGGTACGACCACTGCGTGAATAGCATCCACTGCAGAAGACGCATGTGGAAGCGAGCCAGTGGTAGTAGAACAATGGCCGCAGCCATAAGACCTAGAACCTTCAGTATAAATCTGGCTTTTACCTTGTTGCTCTGCAATAGAATCCGAACTAATTTTTGGATGTCCAGAATTCTTTGATCTGTTAGTCTGGCTAACATTTTGACAGTGTTTAATTCTGCGCCTATAAAGGTGATATATTGGCAAGGCAGCAGAGAAGATTTTTCGAAATTTACTGGAATTCCCAAACTCCTGCAAAGCTGTAGAGTGTAGTCTCTGGTCTGAAGAAGCTGACACCAGGTGGTGGCGGAGAGGAGCCAGTCATCCAAATAAGGAAACACCTGGAATCCTTGACGTCTCAGATGAGCTGTGACCACTGCCATGCATTTGGTAAACACTCTGGGGGCTGAAGTGAGGCCAAAGGGCAGGGCTCTGAATTGGTAATGACTGGTCCCTAGCCGAAAGCGGAGAAACCTTCTGGAGCACCTGTGAATCTTTATGTGATAGTACGCGTCCTGAAGGTCTATAGAGCACATCCAGTTGTCCTTGCCCAGAAAGGGCAGAATGGACTGAAGCGTGACCATCCGGAATCTTGCCTTCTTGACAAATCTGTTTAGACTGCTCAGGTCTAATATTGGTCTCCAATCTCCCGTCCTTTTGGGGACCAAAAAGAATCTCGAGTAGATGCCGGATCCTACCTGGTCTGCCGGCACAGTCTGGACGGTTCTTTTTTCTAGGAGCTTTGAAACCTCCTGTTCTGCCAAATCCCTTTGACCGGGTGAGATGTCTGGAAGGGATTGTTGAGGTACGGGATACCTTTCGAAGGGGATTTTGTAACCCTCGGATATGATCGACTGTACCCACATATCTTGTGAAAGGGAATGCCAGGCTACTGGGTACAGCGAAATCCTTCCCCCGACTGCCTCCAAGGGTGGACAGTCGGGCAACACCTCAGGGGTGCTGAAAGGGCTTCTCAGGAAGAGACTCCCTGTTGCCCTGGTTCTGAGGACCCCCCCTGCCCCTAGGGCGGCGTCTATTATTGTTACCCCCTCTGCCTCTGGGGGTAAACTGACCACGTGTGTCCGGTGTAGCTCCTTGGGCTTTGCGGAACCACATCTTCCCCCCCTTCTGACCCTTGGGATATGGTCTAGAAGGAGTGGAAAAATGGACTCCAACGGCAGAAAGAGTTTTACCGTCCTGCTCACACCTGGTCAAGGTATCCTTCACCTGAGGTCCGAACAAAGCCGAACCATCAAAGGGGGTATTAGTGAAGGACGCCTTAAAGGGGTCCACAAAATTACAAAGCCACATCCAGGCTTGGCGTCTAAGAGCAACTCCTGTGCCTGCGGCCCTGCTCGATCCATCGGCCACATAGGATATGAGCCGCATGGAGGAGTTGGATAGGGAATTCAGGATTGCTAGCTGTGAGGCAATCTTTTCTTGAGCCCCAGCAGCAGAAGGATCCTGGACCACTTCACCCAGTTCCTTGAGAATATCTCTTTGAAGCCTGGTGAAGTGACAAAGGTAGTTCAGCGAACGCATAGCAAAGGTCGCTGAAGAAAACATCCACTTTCCATACCTGTCCATGGTCCTAGAATCTTTGTTAGGAGGATGGACAGGTACTGAAGGATACGCCAGTTCCTTCTTAGTGGCCGCCACCACCATAGCATCCACAGAGACGCCCTTGGAAAGAAACTGTTTGTCCGTAGGGGCCGTGATAAACTTGGATGGTCTCCTGGGGACAGGTTCCACAGAATCTGGAGCCCACGCCTTCCGAGCCACTACCTGCATAAGTGGGTCGAAAGGCGGAGACACCCAGGAGGTGGAGGGTCGGGATCCAAAAGCCTCCAGGTATACCGACCCATCCTCGGAGGGATCAATGGATGGCCAATTCCCCCTCTGTTTGAGGAGCTCAAGGATGTCTGAAAAGGAGACATCCTCAGAGGGGGATCGTGGAGAACCCTCCGACTCATCTAAGTCGGTATCCGATGTAGTAGACTCGGGGGAGTCTGTGTGTTTCCTCTTACATGTCCTCTTCCGAGGGGGTTCACCTGCTGGATCAGGAGAAACTTCGGAAGAGGAGGAAATTCCCAATGGGGAAACCTGGGGCGATGGATCCCTGGGCCTGAGAGCAAGAGGCTGGCAAGAGGCGTCTACAGGCACTGAAGAGGGAGGAGCTAGAGGGATGGACCGTTGACCTGGCTCAGAGGCCAGGACACTCCTCATCACCTCAAAGGCTCCCTCCCGGGAGGCCAGAATATCCCCGATCCGAGGATACAGGAATTCCCGGCTCCACTGAGAGGGAAGGCTCCGAGGCCGATGTCGGTGCCGAGCTTACCAAAGCCGAAGCCCCGAGAGGGAGAGCGGGGTCGGACAAGGGTCCGATGCCACTAGCCCCCTCGGAGCCGACAAGGGAAACCCAATGACCGGATCCCTCCAAGGAAGGTCTCAAGGAGGAGATCGGAGCCGAAGACGACAGAGCCGAAGGATGTATCGGCTCCAGCGCCGAAACAGTCGCTGTCCCGAGAAGCTCCGGCTCCGAACTCTGGTGTGGAGTCGGAGGAGGAAGTTCAAGGGGTGAGACAATAGCCGAAGTCTGTTGAGACGGGCTATGGAGCATTTGGGCCAGTGCCTGCGACTTCAACAGCCTGCTTACCACCCTCTCTAAGTCGTGGTCAGACAGCCTGGAAGATCTCGAAGCTCGGCACCGATGGCTCCGCTCCGACAAAAGAGGAGACCCCGGAGCCGAGTGGATACTCTGCAACGAAGGGGACCGAGATCTCTTTCGGGACGAAGTCATCAGAGCCGAAGTCCCCTGAATTCCAGATGGAGCCGAAGGTTTCTCGGCTCCGATGCTGGATAAGGAGTCGGCTCCAGCCGGAGCCGACAAGGCCACAGTAGACCGGGTGTCGGAACCAGTCGGTGCCGAACCCACTACTTTTGAAGCAGATAGATCGGTTCCAGCCGGAGCCGATCTCGGCTCCGCCGGAGCCACCGGAGGAGGCTTAGATACTGAAGCCTGAACCTTCGGTGGCTTAGAAGGTTTCCCAGACCCTGTTTTAGAGTGAGAACCTTCTGGCTTAAGTAAGCCACGGAGGATTAGCTTATTCCTCCGTTCCTGCAGGACTCTCTGGCTAAAAGAGTGACACAAAGCACAGGAGTCCTGCAGGTGCAAAGGCCCCAGGCAGTTTCTGACAGCACGAGTCACACTTCTTGAAGCCTGAGACCTTGCCTTCCTTTGACATAATCCTAGGAGGAAGTCACACACAAACCCCAACAAACACACACAATTAATCCCCTAACACACAACACACAGGTAGGGATTAACCAATGGGGTTTAGGCCTAACTAAACTTTTATACTATTACCAAAGGAAATAAAAAGTTTTGAATTATAAGGGAATAGGGTGGGCTGTAACTCACTACAGACTATAAAAATGGAAACAAGGGGGAAATAAATCCCTAACTAAGCTTTTTTCTCTTTTGACAAGAAAATTACTTACCTCAGCTGGCAAAGGAGACCTCTTTCGCTAAGCGGCAAACGAGATCTGGGGTAGTTCCGCCTTGCATCATGGGATATAGGGTTGCCTCGAGCTGGTAAAAGGAGTTCTCAAGCTAAAGCAAGTGCCGAGTCGGAGCCGAGGATCGGCTCCGAACCCATCCAGCAAGAATGAAGGCGAGATTGACAACTTAACATCGCAATTTTCTGATACTCATAAAAAGAAATAAGAAGTTATGTACTCACCATAATGTTCCATGTGAGTTGTTCCATCTTGCCTTCATTCTTTACTGATGGGTTCGGAGCTGAACCATTGGCTCCGACACGGCCGTTTGCAAAGCTCAAGGTTTACCAGTAGCTTGAGACCAAGCCCCTTATCCCATGATGCACTGCTGGAATTACCTCGGATCTTGTTTGCTGCGTGTACTACATCCATAAAAGTAAACTACCTTCCCATAGAGAGAAAGAAGAATTGAGCAACCAGGATGAGACCAGCCTCTAGGTCAACTATCAGCCAGGTGGGGGAAAGAGGGAGGAACGTAACAATGAAGGCGAGATGGAACTCCTCACATGGAACGCTATGGTGAGTACATAACTTCTTAATATGAAGTTGTTCAATCTCGTCGTTCATTCTTTACTGATGGGTAGCGTCCCCATCACCCTCAATCTCGGGTGGCTCACAGGAGTACATTCTTCAGGACCGTAAATCCAAAGGAAGCCCTGTCCCTGGAGGCCTTATCAACTTTGTAATGAGTGATAAAGGTATGAGGTTTAGACCAAGTGGCTGCAGCACGAATGTTATCAAGGGGCAATTTGGCTTGGAATGCAGAATATGTATAAACTGCTCTGGTACTGTGAGCTTTAATATTGTGTAGTAAGGGCATATTAGCAGCTGAATAAAAAAAAATTATACAATCAGATAACCATTTAGAAAGCGTTGTTTTAGCTACTGGCCTACCTTTTCTGGATTCAGAGAAAGACACAAAGAGCTGGTCTGATTTTCTAATATCTTTTGTTCTATCCAAATAATATCTGAGCTGTCTGTGAATGTCAAGTTTGTGCAGCATATACTCTAATTTATTGGAATGGTTAGGGAAGAAGACTGGTAACTCATGACTTGGTTGATATTAAATTCTGAACAAACTTTGGGCAAAAAGGAGGGGTTTGTCCTAAGAGAAACTCTATCAGCATGAAAAATCAAATAAGGGGGGGGCTGATAGACAAAGCTTGAAGTTTTGACACTCTGCGGGCAGAAGTAATAGCTACCAGAAATATGGTTTTCCACAATAAAAATCTGAGATCACAAAAGGAGGCTGGTCCAAACAGGGGAAGAATTATACGAGACAGCATAAATTTAGATTCCAAGGAGAGTAAGGAGTTTTCACTGGAGGCCTCATGTGTAAGGTTCCTTTGAGAAAGGCATTGGACAACTTGTGAGACATTATGTTCAGCCCTTTAGCTCAGAGATTAAAAAGTTAGATATAGCAGCCAACTGGACTCGAACTGTTGCAGCTGCCACTCCTTCAATAAGGATCATGGTCAAGAATTCCAAGATGGAAGTCAAGGGTGCCTGATGAGGATCAATGTTCTGCTTAGCAGCCCATACGGAAAATCTCTTCCACTTACTAAGGTATAATCTTCTGGTGGAAGGCTTATGGGAAGACAAAATAATCTGTTCTGTCTCATTGAAAAAGTTATGAAGCCTGGCTATGAGGGGAACTGGAGCAGCCAAGCTGTTAGCTTCAGTGACTGCAAAGAAGGATGGGGGTACTCCGACGGATGTGTCAGAAGTTCTGGAACTGGGTCCAGAATCCATGGATCCTCCAAGAGATGACTATGAAGAAATGGGAACCAAATCTGCAGAGGCCAATGAGGGGCTATGAGAATGATGATCCTCCCCAGCGATTTTGCTTTCTATAGAAATCTAGGTATCAACGGGATAGAAGGGAATGCATAGAGGAGGCCCGGGGGCCAATCGTGTACGAGTGCGTCTCCTGGGGGTACTCCCAGAGGGGGAATCGGGGCAAAGTAGCTTCTGCATTTCGTGTCGATTGTGACTGGCAAAAAGACTGCAGCAAGGCTGGCCCCATTTTTGTAAAATCCTGTCCGCAATCTCTTTCTTGAGGGACCACTCATGTGGCAACAAGACTGCCCTGCTGTTTGCCTGCTATCACGTTGGATCTCCCAGGGATGTGCATTGTCAACAGAAAGCACTGGGAGGATACAGCCCACTGCCAAACTCTGAGGGCTTCTCAGCAAAGGGGGTAAGATCTGGTTCCCCCCTGCTTGCTCAAATACCAGACTACTGACATATTGTCTGTCTGAATTGCAATCGTTCTTAGGGGAAGAGAGTCCTGGAAGTATTCTAACGCCAAAAGTACTGCTCTCATCTCCAGAACATTGATATGCAGATGTGACTCTTGATCCATCCATGAGCCTTGGGCAGTCTTTTCCTGAAAATGCCCCCCACCCCACCCCCACCCTATCAGGGAAATGTCCGTGGTCACAGTGGATACTGGAGGGGGTAGTACAAAGGGACGTCCTATGGTTACATGAAGAGATGTCAACCACCACTGAAGATCTCTCTTGCACATGTTCGTAATTAAAATTGTGTGATTCATTGGGAGTTCCTGATAAGACCATTGAGTGAACAGCAGCCATTGAAGAATCCGCATATGCCTCCTTGCTAATGGTATGGCCAAGGTCGCTGCAGCCATCAAACCCAAAACCTTTAGTACTTCCGCGGCTGGAGCTCTGTCTTTTGATATCAATGAGCTGACATGCTGGCGAAGGAGAAAGACCCTCTCTATTGGTAGTCGTGGAGTGGTGGTTGAAGTGTCTAACTCTGCTCCTATAAAAACGATATGCTGCGATGGCGACAAAGCAGACTTTTCTGAGTTGACTGTAATGCCCAAGTGATTGCAGAGTGTCAGAGTGTATTCCCTTGCCTGAATCAGTTGATGCCTGGTGGTGGCGGTAAGGAGCCTAGGTACGGAAACACCTGGAATCCTAGACGCCTCAGGTGAGACGTGACCACTGCCATGCATTTGGTAAACACTCCGGGGGCTGTAGTGAGACCAAAGGGCAGGGCTCGTAACTGATGATGATTGGTTACCAGCCGGAAACACAGGTGATCTCTGGATGGCTGACCATTTTTATGTGGTAGTACGCATCCTTGAGATATATCGATCACATCCAACTCTCTTTCCCTTAAAAGGGAAGTATAGATTGTAGCGTGACCATCCAGAACTTCTCTTTTTTCACAAATTGGTTGAGTCTGCTGAGGTCCAAAATGGGTCTCCAGTCCTGTTTTCTGTGGTACCAAAAAGAATCTGGAGTAAGTTCCGGATCCAGTTTGGTCTGCTGGGATGCTGGGACTGGCTGAATGACTTTTTTTCTAGCAACTTGTGGACCTCTAAAGTTGCTTGTTCCTTGTAACTGGGTGGAACGTCCGGGATTCTCCTTGGGGGTGGAGTGGAAAACGGTATGAAATACCTTCCGGAAATAATACTTTGTACCAAGCAGTCGTTTGTTAAATCTTGCCAGGCATCTGGGTACAATGATAAGCAACCCCCGACTGCCTTCAGAGCAGGACAGTTGGGCCTCCTTTCAATAGCGCTGGTAGGGTTGACCAGTGAAGTGATCTGTCACCCTGGTGTTGTGAACCCCCTCTGCCATGAGGGCGGCATCTTCCATTACCCCCTTCCTCTACCTCTAGAGGGGGGTTCACCACGTGTGTCCTGAAAGGCTCCTTGGGCTTTTTGGAACCACATCTTTCCTCGCCTTTGGGGTAATGCCAAGTAGGGTGGAAAAATGGACTCCGACGGCCGACAGAGTCTTTCACTCATGTTCACACCTGGTCAACATTTCCTTCACTTTAGGCCCAAAGAGAAATGAGGCATCAAAAGGAGTGTTCATGAATGAAGACTTAAAAAGGGCTCTGTGAAGGAACACAAGCGCATCCAGGAATGTCTCCCGAGAGCAATTCCTGTACCCGCTGCCCTACTCGTCCCATCAGTTGCATATGATATGAGATGCATGAACAAGTTCACAATGGAAATGAGGGTAGCAAGCTGGGCAGCAACTTTATCAGAAGCCCCTGCAGCTACAGTACCCTGAAGAGCATCTCCCAGCTCCTTAAAGAGATCTCTCTGCAACCTAGTGAAATCGGTGAAACAGTTCAGGGATCGGAGTGTAAAAGTCGCTGAACTATACATGCATTTTCCCATATTTATCCATGAACCTAGACTCTCTGTTAGGAGGATGGATAGACAAGGAAGTCTCAGACATCTCCTTTTTGGTGGCCGCCCCCACCACTATGGCCTCAACAGGGACTCCTTTGGACAAAAAGGATTTATCTACGGGGGCAGAAATAAATTTGTTAGGCCTCCAAGGGACAGGCTCCATGGACTCCGGTGATTCCCACGCCCTCCGAGAGACCAGATGCATGAGCTCGTCGAAGGGCAGAGACACCCAAGAGGTGGAAGGTTGAGACCCGAAAGCCTTCAGGAGAACTGACTCGTCCTCAGTAGGGCTTTTGGACTGCCAATTACCCCTCTGCCTAAGGATCTTGAGCATCTCTGCAAAGGAGATATCCTCAGAGGGGGATCGTGGGGACTCTTCTGACTCATCCAAGTCAGTGTCAGATGTCAATGACTCCTGTGGGGAGTCTAAGTGTCTCCTCTTGCACAATCTCTTCCTGGGAATCTCCTCAATGGGAGCTTCTGGGGAAGTCTTGGAAGAGCAGGGGGCGCCCGGTGGGGCTACCTGAAGCTCAGGGTCTTAACGCCTAGTCTGGACGATGGAAGCAGAAGCGGACACAGGCGCTTTGGGGGAAGAGGAAGCCAGACTTGGTGTCGAGGAAGTCTTTGGGGACAAGGTTCTCCTCATGGCTTCGAAGGCATCACGGCTCCGATGAGAAGGAGTGGATGGACCTGGCAGCCCCTCCTGCACCGAGGCCATGGGCTCCGAGCCTGAGGTAGGAGACAAGATCATCTGAGGCGAAGCCCTGAGAGGAAGAGTAGGCACCGACAAGTCGGTGCAACTATCCTCCCCAGACCTGACAGGAGAGTGTCGGCTCCTAGAGTCCCCGGTCGGCGCCGAGGACATCAGAGTAGAAGGAACCGAGGAAACCAGAGCAGGTGTCAGCTACAAAGGCTCTATGATCAGCAGGTCAGCCCCCTCCGGCTCCAAAGGTCCAGAACGGCTTGGAGGAGGAGCAGTCAAATCCGGAGTAGTGGTCCTCGGTTCTGACGCTAGGGTCGGAGCCAACAACAATTTAGCAAGGCCTGGTGCCTGTAGGAGCTTCTGCAGCAATTGGCCCATATCCAAATCCGAGAGGCTGACAGATAACCTGGAGGAGTGCACCGACGGTGCCGACTGAAGGAGTGGAGATGCAGGTCTCTCAGATACCGGGTTCCAGAACTGTGGGCTGGCTCCAAAACGAAAAGACCCTCGGCTCCGAAATCTGTGGAGCCGATGTCCCCGAATCCTCCACTTTCTTTGACTTTTTTGATGCTTTCGATTCCTTGGAGTCCCCTGAAGACTTAGAGGACATGCTGGCCCCATCCTGGTCACTCAATGCTTCGGCAAAAGGATGCTTCAGCAAGCCTCTGTCAGCAAGCTTCCTTTTCCTCTCCAATAAGACCCTCACAGAAAAGGAGTGGCAAATGCTGCCAGACACCTGCAAATGTACTGCACCTAAACAACAGACACACTGAACGTGGCCATCAGTCAAGGACATCTTTTGCCCGCAGTCTGGGCATTTCTTAAACCCAGACTTTGGGTGCTTGTCCTTGCCCTCAGACATATCTTAGGCTAAACAATCCAAAAACACAACAAACTTTTTCTAAACTTTTCTGCCTTAAGCTTTATAGCAAACGTACACACAAAGCCTAATGAAAGACACTCAAATACTAACAGAACCACCTCTAGGCTAACGCAGAGCAAGCCTATCACAAAACCAAAATTTCAGAAATATCTGTACGCAAATTACACACGCACAAACTACTAAACTAGTGAAGAAATAACTATATAGATAATAGCAGGGAAAGGGGAGCTTATATAAGCTATACAACTACACTACTAACTATAGAAAATAGAAAAATGTAAGAATTAACTTGCGAACAATGCTTATTTGAGGACAAAAAATGGCTCGAGCAAACTGGAACCTCTGATCCGTGCCGTGGCAAACTAGATCTGGGGTAATTCCAGCAGTGCATCATGGGATAAGGGGCTTGGTCTCGAGCTACTGGCAAACCTTGAGCTTTGCAAACAGCCGTGTCGGAGCCGATGGTTCGGTTCCGAACTCATCAGTAAAGAATGAATGGCGAGACTGAACAACTTCACATCAAAACATTTCAAACTAGACTACAGCAATATAGATGCACTCCTGAACCAAGAATCCTCTCAGAATTTATCTTGCAACAATTTGCAAGAAACTTGCTCCTAGTAAAAAAACTTACTACCCTAAACTGCTCAAATACAATGTTGTGGTACTGGTCATGCCTTTATATTTAAAAAGGGTTTATGAAGAACCAGTACACCTACCCAAACACCAAGATTTTAAAATGAAAAGGTATTGTACTGTTTTTGGTCACAAAGGTTTAGATAAACACTCTTAAGGCTTCATCTTATGAAAAGTTAGATTAGGTATCAGCAGCTTGTATTTGTGCCGTTTGTTTTTCTGTTCCACTGCTTATCTACTTTCCAGATTTAATTAACAACACAATTACCCAGTTGGCAAATGAAGCAATAAGGAAATTCTACAAGAACTGAAGGATAACAGCACTGACATTATCACATTCACAAGAAAGAAACAAGACAGCATTTCAAAACTTCTGAGGAAATATTTAAAAAAAGGGGGTGGACGTGGGAAGAATACCAGTATTTTCTGCATTCTTTTTTAGTGATGAAGGAATTCTAAGAGTGTCCTTTACACAGTCAAACTCCTGAAAGTCAAGATTGAGCCAAGTTAAATGTTGAGAGCATCAGGTTTTCAAGTGGCCTACAAAGAAATCTCTGTTACCATTGTGAATGTGTATGACAGTTATTAGCAACATTCATCTGATCTTCCATATTCATCAAAATCGTAAGGCTTTTACATGACCAAATGATTCCTAGGATTCTCTACAATGATTCAAAGACAGACACACACACAACATGAGAAGCTCTGCTCAAGCAAGGCTGTGTCCATGCCCCAGCTCCATTATCCACTTCCTAGCAGCCATCACAAACTTTGCCAAAGACTGCCTTTTTAATGGAAATGACAAAGCACGCACAACAGATTACATGCTTTTCAGCCTTGTAAAGTCTATAGTCTTAATACAAATTTTTCAACACATCCCTCAGACTGGTATGATAAAGACTGTGCCATTCTAGCACACATCAACAGTGACCTTAAAGCTACACTAAAACATTTAAGCAGATTTATAAAGGCCTAGAAATCTCTTGTAAACTCAAGAAGACCAAAGTGCTCTATCAACCTCTGCAAAGCCTTGCAAATGATTCCTTGCAATTCACCACTTACAGACACACACAGAAGACAGTTTACTGCATCCCCAGTGTCCAGTAGCCATGTCTCCCTAAAACCAAACAAGCTGTGTGATTCAGCAGAGGAAGTTCATTGGTGCATCCTTTGAGAAACAAATTCAACATATCTTTATTGACAAGAATGTTAAAAAGGGCATCAACATTTAAGTACCAAGTTCAGTTAGGTTTTATGACAAACATTTGAATACTGAACTACCTAATCACAAATCTTCCCCACCTTCAGACATGATACTGTAAACTGTCAGCCCACAACACACAGCAATTCTGACCTAATTTCTATAGCTACACAAACTGACTCAAACAGGAATAGACCTTCAAGAAATCAGAACACCCACAAAGTAAAACAATCCTCATTCATGAATAATGGAATGTAAACAGACATAAAAGATATGTCCTACATTAACTGAATTACACTACAAGGACTATGAAACTGTGGCAAACCACTCTGCAGCTGAGTCATGAGAAAAGGCAAATTATTATCCAAAAGATTAAAATTCAAAGGGAGATATTCCAGGTTGATCCTTAGTCGCCACTACTGTTTTGTCTTGCCTTTAACCTTATAAGCTGTTTACTTAACAGATAAGTATATGGTTACAGAAACTAACCTTGTTCAAAGACATTTCATCTACTTTTTATGGATAACTTAAAATTGCACAGTTCACCAGATGAGGATCTGAAAGCAAAACTATAAATGGTAAACCTTTTTCAGATGACATAAAAATATTTGGTTTTGGTAAATATATATATATATATATATATATATATATATATATATATATATATAAACAAACAAAAAAAGCATAATTTATCAAAAGGAAAGCTGCAGCACCAGAAAACGTCAACCTGAAACAGAAATCTGATATGAAGGAACATGAAAGGGAGTGTATAAATATGTGGGACTAGATGAATAGTCAGTAATAAAACATGAACAAATGAGAAGACACCTTGTATGGAATACTTCAGAAGACTAAAACTAATACTGAAAACAGCCTTGACCTCTAGGCATAAACTTCAAGCTGTAATTCAGTTTGGCTATAATTCATTTTGTTCCTCCTGTTCAAACTCACAGCTTTATTTAGTGCGACTGACTGGCTCCAGATATCATATGGACAAGAAAACTGGAAAAATACTTCAGCTTTCAAATGATGTGTAAAAACTAATTCCTACCAAGATTATATAGCTCTCGCTCAGCAGGACCTATGGGCCTCCTTGAAAGTCACTATATGTATAGATCTGCAATCATGGAACTGCTTGCATATTTGCCCAATTCATCAGATGCCCACATACTGAAAGTTCTAAAGCATGAAAAGTCGTCTAAGATGACATCTTTGCTTAAGTTATCAGAACCATTTTGGAAAGGAGTGGGAATCAATTTAGAAGTGGATGAGAATCAGACAGTAAATGAAAGTGACAAAGAAAGAAAATATAATGAATGAATGAGGAGAAAAGGAAAAGAAACTGGAAAGCCCATAAACATAACGCAAAGTATTGAAAACTCCTAGAACAACTACATGTTGACCAAAATTTCATGCAGAAGTGATTAGGGAAAAGTGAGTTTAAACAAAAGGGTGAAAGGCTAATAACAGTCCAAGACAGTGAGCCACATACACACTGGTTTACAAATTCTATAGAAAAAGTGGGAGAAACAGACAAATGTAGGTCCTGTAAACAGAAATGGAAATGTACATTTGTGTACACTTACCATAAATGTAGATGTTCAAGTGTATTCACTGTTGCAGTCATTACATTTGGGTAATCCTGCTGGCAGGTTGCCCTCAGTCAGCCTGAATTCCAAAGTCCTGGGTCCTGCGTCGGCTGCTATCGCCCCTTCCCTGACGTCAGGTTGTCAGGGGTATAAAAGATGCGGCCGACGCCATTTTCTTTAGTTTTTCTTGCCCCAGATGTCAGGTGCCTCCTAAAAGGGTAGGCAAAATTTATATATACATATATATATATATATATATATATATATATATATATATATATATATATATACACACATAAATAAATAGTTGCACCAATATAAACTTTACCTTCATCTACAAGCAAATATACCACATAGGTTGTATAAATCAGAGAAGGAAAGATAGGTCCCATCAGAAGAAAGGGGGGAAGGCGGGTGGGTAACCTGGACTGCAACAGTGAATACACTCGAACATCTACATTTATGGTAAGTGTACACAACTGTACTATGTTCTTCGTGTTTCACTGTTGCAGTCATTACAGTTGGGTAGAATCCCAAAGCTATGGATGGGAGGCTGGAGCAAAACAGCATTAGGAGCGGCAATGAGGCCCTGCAGAACTGCAGTGGCAAAGCCTGCCCTGGATTTAGAGGAGAGTGGCAGATGATGATGCTTTGTAAAGGTGTGCACTGAACTCCAAGTAGCAGCCTCTAAAATGTCCTTGGTTGGTACTCCCCTGAGAAAGGCTGCCGAAGTGGCTGCAGCTCTGGTTGAATGTGGCCTAATGCCCTTAGGCACTGGCTTGCCATGGTGTAAGTAGCAGAAACGAATGCAGTGGCCTATCCACTTTGAAATAGTCTGCTTTGAGATAGCCTTTCCTTGTGATCCTGCAGCATATGCCACTAGTAATTGCTCTGTCTTTCTGAAAACTTTGGTTCTGTCCAAGCAGAATCTAAGCTGTCTGTGTACGTCCAAATAATGCAGAATTCCCTCCCCCTTGTTCTGTGGATTTGGATAAAAAGTTGGCAGATGAATAGCTTGGTTAAGAGCCACACTGGACACCACCTTAGGCATAAATGTTGGGTTTGTCCTCAGAGAGACTCTGTCTGGATAAAAAATGATAAAAGGTTCCACAGCCATGAGTGCCTGTAACTCTGAAACTCGTCTTGCAGAAGTTATTGCTAGGAGCAGAGCTGTTTTCCAAGATAAAAACTTTATATTAGCAGTAGCAGCTGGCTCAAAAGGAGGCAGGGTGAGTTTTTCCAAGACATAGTTGAGGTCCCATGCAGGCATTGGTGATCTCTTTGGAGTCCTTAAATTTTTGGCTCCTCTGAGGTACTGTTTTAATAAGGGATGAGAAAAGATTGGTGGCTCTGTATTGTAATGAGCCGAAATGGCAGAGGCATGAATTTTAATAGATGAAAAAGATAGGCCTTTGTCCAGCATCTCAGTTAAGTATTGCAAAATCTGAGGAATATTTGGCACAGCTCTATCAGTTCATTGTGCCTGGTTCCAAGCACAGAATCTCTTCCATTTTCTAGCATAAGATTTTCTAGTACTAGGCCTTCTGGCCTCCAAACTGACATCCATCACAGCTTTACTGAGAGTTGTGTTTTGTGTCACTACATTATCCGCCATGCTGCCAGGTTTAAAGTCCTGAGTTGGCTGTGCAGGATCTGATTGTTTTGCTGGGACAGTAGATGAGGTATTTGAGGTAAGGTCCAAGCTGGGCATTGAGACAAGTTCTTTAGGATTGGAAACCAGTACTGGCGGGGCCAGTCTGGGGCAATCAGTATCATTTTTGGCTTCTCCTGTCTGACCTTTAGGAGTACCTTGGGGAGGAGAGGCAGTGGGGGAAAGGCATATACTGATAGGTTTTTCCAGCTGAAAGATAGGGCGTCCACTTTCCATGCTTGTCTGTGATAAATCCTTGTGCAAAATCTTTATGAGAGTCAGGAACCCTGTAATATCTGTCAGGCTTCACAGGAGCTGGAGGTAAGGAGTCAGGGGTAAGACTAGACACTGAAAACACATCATCTACAATATCTAACACAGGTGGAATGGCTAGTTGCCTGTCTTGAGGTAGTAAAAGGAAATCCCTGAGTCTCTTTTTCGATTCTGAAAAATCTTTGCTCTCCCAGTAGAAATGCTCCCTCATGGTATGAAAGGTTCCCCCAAAAGAAAAGTCCTCTGGAGGAGAAGCTGAAGGTATAGATTCTTCAGCATCAAAATCCTCATAGGGGGGAAGATAATATTCCTGATCAGAAGAGGAATCAGAAGAAATAGAAACCTGATCTGAAGATTCATAGTCTGTCTCTTGCCTAGGCCTTTTATCAGGAGGGGGATGGGAACCTCTGATCAAGGTAATTAAGTCTGTGGCCATTTTGAGCATCTGTTTTTTGGGCATAGAGGCCTGCCCACATGGCTCTTGAGTTTGTTTCTTTGCTTTAGAAGGTGCTTTAGTCTTTGCCTTTGAAGCTGAGGTTGGTTTAATGTAAAGATGTTTAGGTCTGAATACACCCTCAGAAGCTGGTGCTTGCTCAGCGGCTCCAGACCCATCTGAAGGAATAGTATCCGAGGCTCCAATACCTTGAGTTTCCAGCGGCATGGCCGACTCCATGTGGGAGTCGGTAGTGGCCTGCAACTCTAAAGTAGCAGGCGTCAGGGGCTGAGAAAGTGCCTCACTGAGAACCGGCGAACCGGCGACTGGCTTAGGGGAGGCTTTGTCGGTTTTGGGCCTCGGTTGCCTCTCTCTCTCTCTCTCTCCTTTTCTTTGCATTCTTTGTGAACTCCGGTAGTCGGATGGCCATCCGACGACATTTCTGGATAATTAAACCGGCGTCCAAAATAGTTTAAAGCAAAATCATATCGACGCTTAATAGTGAGTTGGTTAAATCTAGCACAAAACCGACAACCAGCAACGTTGTGATCAGGGCCTAGGCAAGGAATACAGTAAGAATGAAAGTCCTTATAAGGTATTTGCTTTCCACAAGAAATACAATTATTATCTTTTTCTGACATCGGTCTGGAGCAAGAAAAAAGTTTCCCCAACGGGGTACTTAGCTTTATTGAAGACTTCGGATCTGAAACTCGAACACGAAAATCTCAGGAGTCGGCAGACTGGCACTTGGGAACTGCTTCCGCTTCGGGCACCGCGCGGCAAGAAAGACTAAAGAAAATGGCGTTGACCACATCTTTTATACCCTTGATGACCTGACGGCAGGGAAGGGGTGACATCAGCCGAAGCAGGACCCAGGACTTTGGAATTCAGGCCGAATGAGGGCAACCTGCCAGCAGGATTACCCAAATGTAATGACTGCAACAGTGAAACACGAAGAACACCAGATGTGCATCTCCCTTGATGGCGCTGACTGAAATACTCATGGCTAAAGATCATTGCACTGAAGGACACAATAATGTGGCAAGACTGTTGCGCTGAGGATTGTGAAAATACTACAATATACAAGTAGAAAAAAAGAACCAAAAACATGAACCACAAAGAATTATTGACAGTGAAGAAGTTCGGATCTCCCAAAACCAACTGTTGAAAAAAATAGATGCAAGAAAACCAGAAATAGTAGTCCAAGGGAAAAAAAAAAGACAAAAGTGTGATTAATCAATGAAATTGCTACACCCAGTGATTACACTGTCTTGCATCCTAAGAGACAAAGTCTTAGAAATACAGGGATATCCAAGCAGAAATAATGTTGAAAAAAAGATCCTCATACAGTTTTAACAGCAGTAATCAGAGCAACAGGACTAAAATAATTTACAACTCTACTTAAATACTCTACCAATACATTTAACTTGATAAGAACTGCAAGATAAGCCCATTCTGGGTACACTGGGGGTGCTCAAAAGAGCACTCTTAGCTAAAAATCAAAGACTAAAGCAATGCTGACTTGAACTGTAACCGTACACTGACTTAGGAATGGGGTCCATTCGTGTTATGGTATTAGAAATCCAAAACACTTGACAAAATTATGTAAGACGTAAACTCTTCCCCCATGAGAAGAGGTTTCAGCCCCCACAACCCCTTTACTATATCATTCTCAGTCTAATGCGGAGAAAAACTAAACTAAACTACAAAAATAGTAAAAAAAAAATTCAATTTTTAACTCAGCCAGCAAAAAACTTGGAAACCCAAAATAATATATGCAACTGTAACTAAAAACTTATCACTACAACAAGTAGTAATTAAAGGTTAATACACACACACTGGTATACGTGCTTGAGCTAACAACACACAAGCAAATGGATCTCAAACAGCTTAAAGAAAAACACAAATTAATGAGCATAACAACTAATAGGTACATGAAGAACTGGTAGTATATGGGAGGTGCTTATAAGCCATCGTCAAAAGAAAGGACAGAGCTCAGTGGGTACAGGAGTAATACTTTACATACCCTCAAATAAGGCCAGGCAAACTGCCTACTTGGGGCATCAATTATCTTTTTGAATACTGCAAAACGAGAGAAAAGAACCTCAGCACTGGGGGAGACTCCAAAACGTTTTGCAGTACCTCTTCCTGGAGAGTAGACAAACAAGATGCCCCAAGAAGTAAGTGTACAGTAGCTGTGAAGTTCTGTTTTGAAGGCTGCAAGCGTTTGCCTCAGATATCTGCTTCCATAACCTTGCACAGAAAAGACATTATCTCCACAGCGAAGTCCACAAATGAAGTGCGAGTGTTGGTGAAATTCTTTTTTGGATGGTGCTCATGGAAACATTTCCTCAAATGCCAAGTCCATGGATTCTCTGTACAAGGAAAGTCCAGTAAAGAAGGTTGACAAAAAGCAAAATTAAATGGGTGCATGAAAGATAAAAAAGCAGATTCTCATAGTATATTACCCATGGTATTAGACTCCCTTGTCAATCAGACAGGAAGGAAGGCAGCTGAAAGCTCTGGTCCTTTAAACAAAGTGAAATAAATGAAAATGAATCCACTTTACGGTGCATCTCAAAAACAACTGCTATTTCATACGGAGGCCTTAATCCAAGTGAATCCAAGCTTGAAAAACAGCATTCCTGAAGACTGGCATGATTCAAAATAACCCAGTCCTATTCCATAAAGAGACAAAGCCTGGACTACACCGTGGGGGGGTTTGGGTTCTACTACCTGCTCTAATACTGGAAGCATCAGACTGGAAAGATGGGAATAAGCTACAGACATCAGCTTGCCTACTGCACCGCCAGCCCTAAGTGTATAAGTGGAAGAACATCAGGACACAGCTATGGAATGCGTGGAAATCATGTGCCACAAAAGCCAGTAGAAGGTCCAAGTGTGAGTGAAGGTTCACTATTAGTAAGTCTTCCTTAGAACAGCTGCACTGACACAGACCCTCCAGGCTAGCACAAGGAGGAAGTCTAGGGACAACCTGCATGCTGATCCCTACCAACAGACTCTCATCTCAGGGAAATGAATAGTCTGACAGGGCTCTATCTCAAGCCAAGATCAGATGGGCTGTGGGGCTCCTCCATGGTCTGAAAGTCAGCCTGGCTCTCGACCTCAAAAGTAGAATGAATGAGCCAATACATTAAAGGCAGTAGGGAGCCACTGATAAGAGGAGTTGTAGTGGGGGAGTGGGAGATTCAACATCAACTTGATTTAGTTAAGCATGAAGGTGCTTCTTAAGAGGAAAAAGTAAAAGGACCACTCTACAGTGGACTATAACCATCACCACTTCCCTTAGGAAGTGTCCTAAACATAAGAGTTCGAGGAAAAACAGCCAATGGCCCAATCTATTTCAGATAAAAATCCCTCATAAACCTAAGATTCTGAAATTACAGAATATTCTGGGTAACAAAGAGAATGTGTTACACAGTTTGTCAGAAGTTCAACATTCTTCAGAAGAATGAGAGAGACATGCAGAGAATTCAGAAGATCATCTGGAGTCAGCAATAATGTCTGCATGGCTTATGATGAGAAGGCCAGAAGCAGGAAAGGCGTGTTACCTAACAGCATCAGAATAAGCTCTGCAGCAGAGTCACTGCCAAATCACATTCTCCCCTACCTTTCTACTTAGCCACTAAGCAGACATGAATGCCAACATTGAAAGAAGAATCATCAAAGGTTAGTAGACAGGTGTGGGACAAGTCAGACGGTAGGTTCATAGGTTCATAGGTTTATACTAGGCTATCTGCCCTAAGGCATTTATAAGCCTAGCCTTATATGAAAAAATAATGTGCCCATTAGTTTGTTGTGCCTCTGTCCAGCAGTGACCCAGAGATGATTCCCGGGGTAAACCTACGATCTCCCATCCACAGGTCTAGATTTCTCTTGAACAGAGTCAGCGAGGTGCTCTGCCTCACATGGACCGGGATTTTATTCCACAGCATACGGAGTCTCTGAGTGATAAATCTATCCCTCCAGCACGTCCTATTTATATCCGTGCTAAGGTTTAACTAGTGGTTTTGGTGGATTTGGATTTTTGAGGTGGAGCATGTCCATTAATTCGGGTTGGACATGGCCTTGTATGTCAGGCACATGTCACCTCTGAGCAGACGGTATGCGACTGAATAGAGCTGGAGTTTCTTCAATCTGGCAGCATATGACAGATTTTGGAGTCCCTTATCCTTTTGGTGAGGAACTTTTGGGGTCTCTCCAATTGCTGCAGATGTCGGGTGAGATACATCCCGAATGGGGCATTATACTCGATCATTGGTCTGATAAGTGAAGAGTACAGCGGAACAATGACCTCACTAGATCTGGATGTGAATCCCTTCATGATCAGGTGGGCAATGTAGAAGGTCTTTCTAACCACTTTAGCAATGTGAGTGTCAAAAGAAAGGCCACTGTCAACCTGGGTCCCCAGGTCCCTGATAACCTCTTCTGTGCTTAGTGGATTGCCACCTATATGGTAGCTTGGGTTACTTTGTTTTTATGACTATACATTTTTGGCGTTTAACTTCAGGCCATGGCTCTGGCACCAGCTATCTGTTTCTGAGTCCCTTCTGAAGGATATCAGTGTCCGATGCACTTTCCACTATGGCAGTTTGCAGTCATCTGCAAACTTTGTCAGCAAAAGTCCTCCCATGTTGGCCTGTACTTCTGAAGTAGATGCCAAACAATAGGACCGAGCCCTGTGGGACACCACTTGTGACGGCTTGGAGTCTGACACAGCGCCAGCAACTCTAACCCTGTGGGTTCTGTCCTTAAGCCAGTTTGCAACCCATCTTGTGACATATGGGTTTACATTTAAGCTGGTAAGTTTTCTACAATAAAGGTCAAGGTAGGCTGTATGGACTGCCTTTCCCTCATCAATGGCCTTGGTGACTATTTGAAGAAGTCGACCAAGTTCAAAGGCATGATCTTCCCTTGACAAAGCCAAACTGGGTGGGTCCAATGTCTGCAAGTCCCTATATCTTTGTTTATGAGCTCCATTATGATCCTCTCCATAGCTTTGCAGACTAGACTTGTTAAGCTTATTACCAGGGTCCGTGGCGCCACCTTTGTGGAGTGGGACCACAGTTGCCGATCCTGTGGTAAGGCTGAGATTAAACAGCTGCCTGGTTTAATTCCTCATTTAGCTCGTGTAGCACACAGCCGGGGACACCATCCGTCCCATTGATGCTGTGTTTTTAGCTTTAGAGAGCAGCTTTCACCTGCGCATTTGAGATGTCCGGGAGGCTACACTCGGCTGGGATAGTTATCTCTCCTTTAGGGGAGAGGGGTGAAGTTTGCACTGAACCTGTCTGCCAGTATGTTGGCAATGTCTGTGGGTTCAGTGATTTTTGTATCATTTTGGACTAATTCTGAGCATATCTGTGAGTTTCCACCCAGGTTCCTAACATAGCTGAAAAAACTTATGATTGTCCTTTGAATCCATGGCAATTTTTCTCTCAAAATTGGCCTTAGTTGATTTTATGAGTGCTCGTTTTTTTACTAATAATGATCAGGGTGACTTCCCTTTTATGGATTTTGTTCTATCATGTAATAGCTTTCTCCTCTTATTGTAAAGTTTGTTAATGGCTGGGGTCCACCAAACTGGACGTTTGCCCTTTGTGGAAAGAGTCTTGGTTTTATTTGGGATTGCCTGATCCATGCAGTCCTGGAGGTGTTCATAGAAGGCATTTGTAAGGGCTTCGCAGCTTGGGTTTGTGTTTTCCCTCTGACTCAGGGGCCTTGAAGGACCACCGCAGCTTGGGTTGTGGTTTCCTCTGACTCAGGGGCCTTGAAGGATACACAGTCTTGAGTAGTGTGAAGTTTGCTTTAGAAGTTCTTCACTATGGTCTTTTTTGTTTGGGGTGGGGGGATGTGGATTTCCAGTGAGATTAGTTTATGATCAGATCTCACCAATGAGGGATATACTTCGGTGTGGAGCATTTTGTCCCCATGTTTGTGACAATGAGATCTAGTATATTTTCTCCTCGTGGGAACAGTGACTAGCTGTTCCATGGCATTTATTTATGAACTCCAGGAACCGTTGGACTAGAAAGTTAGGGCTTGAGTAATGTTCCCAGTCTATATTGGTAGTTGAAGTCACCCAATATGATGGTGTTTGGAGATACATTTATACCCTCCAGTGTCTTCAGGAAGGCTGTGTGGGGTTCCTGAGTTTGAGAGGGTGGCCTGTAGCATGCTACAATTTGTAGAGCAGTTTTGCCTATTGTTAGTTGCACCTGGATGGTTTCGAAGCTTCATGCCAACCTGGAGGTGTGAGTATCCTTTATGAATATGGATACACCCTCCTTTTGTGGAGTGGTCCGGGTTTTGGGGCGGAGCATGATATGAGGTAAAACCTAATAGTGCCGGGGTGCTCTCAGGAGCCTTGAACCAGGTTTCAGTTACAGCACAGACATCGATGTTCTCCATACTGAGAAGGGCCTCGAGTGCGTGCATTTTGAGATTTAGACTTCTGGCATTGAGCAGCATTACCCTCAATTTCTTCCCATTTTTGTTTTCTAGGGTGGTAGGTTTAGAATTTGAGCCTTGCCTAAAAAAGGCACTATGGGGGTGGCAAGAGCCTTAGCCAATATCCGGAATCCCAGGGGTGACTACTAATTTAAACATGTAATCACATAAAGCAGTTCCAAAAGATTACAACCATACAGGACTATAGTCAATCCAAGCAAAAAGTGACAGGATCCAAAGTCATGCTTTTCAGTAACTAGCAAGCCATCTCCCACCCAAAACATAACCTGGAAAGGAGTTCTGATTGTGACAAACACCTGAGCGAGTCTTACTCAGCATTTCACTCATTTTATAGGGTGGCATAACGGTTGAAGTTTTTACCTTACAGACACAATATGTAGAGTTTAGTTTTCATAGGGAATAACTGGCTCAGCTTAAAATGACCCACAAAGGCAGTTAGCCTATTAAATTGTTAACCTATTAACCTATTTTCATATGAGAACAATGGGGTTTAAAAATCAGGAAATAATGTCAGGCACTATTTACCAGCATACAATACACAAACCAATATTTAAAAATAAGCATTCAATTTCAAGATCCTGTATCACTCTGAGGCTTTACTCCTCAATAATAATATTCAAGTACTACTAACTCCACGTCATCACACACTAGTTCTATTAACTTAGCCCTCCACTTGGAAACAAATTATTATAGGATCAGTTCCCTTAATTCATCATCTCCAGATTGCTCTTACTTATACAACAAAGCATGTCACTTAGGCAGCAAAATCTCAATCCACCCTAAGGTTTAGCCAAGAACTTTAGAACTGTAAAACAACTTCCAGCCTACTGTCATCCATGCTAAACATCACCTGGCACATGGTTAAAGAGAATAGCACACCTTGCATCTAGCAGGACAGATAAAAAGTATAAATTACCAAAAGGTCCGGGTTCCAGCAATCCTTCCTGTGTTACATACAAACACCTAGGTTTTATATCTATGAACTTGTAGACTACCTTAAAACACTGATACAGCCAGCAAGCTTAAATAATCTTTCCTGACTTTACAAACTAGGGAAAAGCCAGGTTGGCTATCAGTTAACAGAACTCTATAGTCAGTCTTGCACTCCTAGAAAGTTATTTTTAATGGGTCCCATTTCTGGCTGGGAAGAGAAAGGCAGGAACACTTACCTTTCTCATTTAGGACATTCTGAACTCAAAAGGGATTTATATCAAAGCACTACTTCAATAAAGAGATAAGGGTTCTTTTGTTCTGTACAATATGGGCCCATCTGTCAAAGTAGTTACTCTGATATGGACTTTAGTGGCAGCAAGGAAAAGGAAGTCATGGTAATTACTCTGAGCTTTGTGCAGTGCTTTTACTGAAGGAGAAGGAACAGCTACCATATCTTAAATATTCCTTAGAAAACAATGATGCAGTGTGACAAATAGCAGAATAGGAGAAAATGTTAGATTTGCATATGTGATCTGCTCTGCACAACTGATGAATCAAGGCACCACTACTTTTACTTGGAAGTGAATCAAACAGGTGACTGTTTCAGCATCAAAAAGATATGAAGGAGATAGAGGCTATGCTCTATTTATATCCAGTTTTCTCACTGATGGCCACAGCAGGGGAAGTAATCTCATGAAGAAATGATAGTTTGTTTCAGCAAATAGCTGAATAGCTGGTGTCATTCCATGGGGCTCAAGTATGTGTTAGCATGGGATGACAAGCTCACAGTCCTGCTTGCCTTGCTAAAGGAGGGCTTATACTTCTCATTCCAAAGCTTCCTCATACTGGATAAATCCTTTGCTACTCCTACAATGCCTTTTTTAGGCAGAGTCCATTTAGTGGCCATCCCAACGTCACTAACAAATCAAGTCCAAAAATGAATCACATTAAGGTGGTTCTGCTCAATGCCAAAAGCTGCAACAATGCAATGTCTGATCTTGACGTTGTCCCTGCATTTAGAGTGCATTCATGTCTGTGTAATTACTGAAACTTGATTTAAATACGCAGAAAGGACTCCCTCCATACCTGGCATTCAGACCCAATGGAAACTGTGATGGCATCTCCTTATTTATTAGGCACCACTCACTTCTAGAAAGATTACGAGAGTTCACGGAGCTCTAAATCACATTAAACAGGACCAACAATCAGTTTACGGCCTGTTAACAAGACATCCCCATGTCCTCTGGCAATCATGTAAAGTTCCTAAAATGTACTTGATGTAATCCCTATAAAAAAAAGAACTCAGTAATGGCAGACTAACTACCCATCAGTAAACGGGAGAACCTATACCTCCAACAGTAGGATATGCTCAAAAATTCTTAAATTTTACAACCAAAACCTCCATGGACCAAAAAGTTAAGAAAACTCACTAGAGGGCCAAATATTCTTGACATAGTCCTTACAAGTACAGCTTCATGTCCCATACCCTGGTCTCTCCTTACCCAGTTAAGTTGGACCATAAAAAAGTGACTTTCACGTTCAAAATCTGCAAACCTGCTGACACCAATATCTTGAAATTCAAGGATTTCAGCCATACTAATCTCATCAAATTCTATGATGTACTCTCAAAATTCACTTGTAGCAATACTACACCAGATGCCACAAGAGGTAATTTCAACAAAGGAGTACTTTGCCTACTTAGAAAAACATACAAAACCAGGAGTCTCATCCAGAGCTAAATACACAGTAAAATTTAAAAACAACCCATCTTGGTGATGCTTTCCAAAACTAAGAACATGTTCTACATGGGAACTTCATAGTTTCATAGTTTAGTACTAGGCTATCTGCCCTGGGGCATTTGTAAGCCTAGCCATAGTAATGTGGCTTTCGCCAGACCATGAAATGGTACAAAAATGTACAGAATAGATTTAGAATACTGTGCCTCTGTCTAGCAGTGACACAATGAAGGTCCCCTTATATAATAGAATTAGTTTACTGTGCCCCTGTCTAGTAGTGACACAGATGTGACCCCTGGGGTAAACTTACGATCTCCCATCCACTCAAGATTTCTCTTGAAGAGTTAGTGAGGGGCTCTGCCTAACATGAACTGGGATTCTGTTCCAGAGCATGGGAAGCCTCTGGGTTATGAATCTATCCCTCCAGCATGTCCTATTCATACTTGTGCCATGGTTTAAGTCTTTAGCTCTCGTGGTTCTGATGGATTTGAATTTTTTGAGGTGGAGCATGTCCATCAGTTCCTGATTGGACATGGCCTTGTACGTCAGGCACAGATCACCTCTGAGCAGGCGGTATGCTACTGAATAGAGCTGGAGTTTCTTTAGTCTGGCAGAATAAGACATATGTTGGAGACCCTTGATCCTCTTGGTGAGGTAACTTTTGTGGTCTCTCCAGCTGTTGCAAATGCCGGGTGAGGTACATACCAAATGGGGCATTGTACTCAATCATGGGTCTGATGAGGGAGGAGTATAGGGGTACAATGACATCCTTGGATCTGGATGTGAATCCCTTCATGATAAGGTGTGCAAGGTAGAATGTCTTTCTAACCACTTTGGCAACGTGGCTGTCAAATGAGAGGGCGCTGTCGACTTGGGTCCCTAGGTCTCTGATTACTTTTTCCGTACTCAGTGGGTTGCTGTCTATGTGATAATTTGTGGGTACTTTGTTTTTCCCAAAGGGGATGACTATACATTTTTTGGCATTTAGTTTAAGGCCATGACTCCGGCACCAGTTGTCCGTTTCTGTGAGGCCTTTTTGTAGGATGTACGTGTCCGCTGGTGTATCGACTATGGCGCCTAGTTTGCAGTCTTCTGCGAACTTTGTCAACCACAACCCTCCCATGTTTGCTTTAACATCTGAGAAATAAATGCTGAACAAGAGGGATCCCAGGACAGATCCCTGTGGGACACCACTTGTGACTGGCTTTGAGTCTGACATTGCTCCAGCGATTTTAACTTTATGGGTTCTGTCCTTTAGCCAGTTTGCAACCCATCTAGTGACATAAGGGTTTACATTTAAGCTGTTGAGCTTATCTATGATGCCTGAGTGGGGTATTGGGTCGAAGGCCTTAGCCAAGTCCAGGTAGGCTGTATGGACTGCTTTGCCCTCATCAATGGCTCTAGTGACCGTTTCGAAAAAGTCAACCAGGTTCAAAAGGCAGGATCTGCTCTTTACAAAGCCGAACTGGGTGGGAATCAAGTGTCTGTATGCCCCCAATGTCTCTGTTTATGAGTTCCATAATGATTCTTTCCATAGCTTTGCAGACCAGGCTGGTTAAGCTTATGGGGTGGTAGTTCCCAGGGTCTGTAGAGGTACCCCCCCTTTGTGGAGTGGGACCACTGTTGCTGTACGCCAGTGTTCAGGTATATATCCTGTAGTAAGGCTAAGGTTAAATAGCATTTTTATGTGCGGGTTTAGCTCCTCTTGGAGTTCACGTAGCACGCAACCCGGGATACCGTCAGGTGCCATTGATGCTGTGTTTTTAGCTTTGCTGAGGGCTGCTCTCACCTGGACATCTGAGATGACAGGGAGATTACATTCAGCTGGGATAAGTATTTCTTCTTTTGGGGGTGTGGGAGGGGAGAAATTTGCACTGAACCTGTCAGCCAGAATGTTGGCAATATCTGTGGGTTCAGTGTATTTTTTGTTGTTGTGAACTAACTCTGAGCATATCTGAGGGTTTCCGCCCAGGTTTCTAACATAGCTGAAGGCTTTGTGGTTATCTTTAGTGTCCTTAGCAATTTTCCTCTCAAAGTTGGCCTTAGATGTTTTTATGAGAGAACGTAGTTTTCTGCTAGTGTTGATCAGAGATGTCTTCCCTTTATGGGATTTTGCTCTGTCGTGCAGTAGCTTCCTTCTTTTGTTATACAATCTGTTAATGGCTGAGGTCCACCAGACAGGACGCTTGCCTTTGGTGGAGAGGGTTTTGGATTTATTTGGGATTGCATGATCCATGCATTCTTGGAGATGTCCATAGAAAGCATTTGTGAAGGATTCAGCATTGTGGGATGTGGTATCCACTGGCCCAGTGGGCTTAAAGGATACCATCTCAGTATTAAGAAGAGTGGTCTGCTTTTGAGAAGATTTTCACTGTGGTCTTTTGTGCTGGGGGTGGAGGTGGGATATGTATATCCAGGGTGATTAGTTTGTGGTCAGATCTCACTAGTGAGGGGTATACCTCCGGTGTGGAGCATTTTGTCCCCATGTTTGTGATGATCAGGTCGAGTATATTATCTCCCCTAGTGGGAGAGGTGACTAGTTGGTTCCAGTGCATTTGAATTTATGAATTCCTGGAACCTTTGGGCTAGGGTGTTAGGGCTAGAATAATGTACCCAATCTAAGTTAGGGTAGTTGAAGTCTCCCAGTATGATGGTATTTTGTGATACATTCATATCCTCCAATGTCTTCAGGAAGGCTGAGTGGGGTTCCTGAGATTGGGAGGGTGGGCTGTAACATGCTACCAGTTGTATAGCAGTTTTGCCTATGGTTAGTTGCACCTGTATGGTTTCCGATGCTTCATGTGTTGCTACTAACCTGGAGGTGTGGGTGTCCTTGATGAATATGGACACTCCCCCTCCCTTTGTGGTTCGACCCAGGTTTTGGGGCCGAAAAGCATGATACGATGTATAGCCTGGTAGCGCTGGGGTGCTCTCAGGAGCCTTGAACCAGGTTTCAGTTACTGCACAGACGTTGATGTTCTCCATACTGAGGAGTGCATCGAGAGCCTGCATCTTGAGATTTAGACTTCTGGCGTTGAGCAGCATTACCCTTAGTTTTTTTCCATTTTTGTTTTCTAAGGACGTGGGTTTGTCTTTTGAGCCTTGCCTAAAAAAGGCACTATGGGGGTGGCAAGAGCCTTAGCCAATATCCCGAAGCCCAGTAGTGACAGGTGCAAGCCGTCCCTTGCGAAGCAGCGTGGCTTGCCCAACATGTCATCCCAAGCAGACAGACATTGAATCCCCTTAGAATGACACCAGTACTTGAGCCAATTATTAAAGCTGATCATCTTGTCTTTGTATTGTGGCATCATTCTTGGTGAGGGCAAGATGCTGCTCAGGGTCAGGGTCATACCAGCCTGTGCTACATAATCAGAGAGCTCCTCTACGTCTCTTTTCATGTAGTCCAGGGAGGTACGTCTCAGGTCATTCACGCCAGCATGGACAATGACGGAGTCATATTTGTACTTGCTTTGGAGTGACTTGAGTGCGTGTGTTATGTGGCGGATCCTAGCTCCTGATAGGCAGCTCACAGTCACCCTCTCCTTGTTCAGCCTGGTAGTATAGCCCAATACACCTGGTTGTTTAACAAACAGTACTAGACAAGCCCTAAGCAGAATCACTCTTAAAACTGTTTAAATGAAAGCTATGTACTTGGCATAATGATAGATCTGTGTTGTCTGTCCTTTTGCAACAGATGGATCGTCAGATCTGTCCTTAGATCCGACTTCAGCCACTCTAGACTTTGAATCCAAAGCTTAGGCTCCTCCCTCTTACCCATAATATCCTATTGTTTCCAACATTACCTCAGGTGCAGTTTGCCTGTAAACCAGCAATCTTCTGCTCTGGAGCTTAAAGAGCAGATACATATACACAGGAGACAGGCCATACCCATCATACCAGAAACCAATAAACGTTAACTTCCAAAATAATGAAAAGCGGAAGGAGGGTGAGAAGTTGGAGGACCGAAGCAGACAACACAAATCTATCATTACAGTAAGTACATAACTTTTGTATCTGATGTTGTCTCTACCATCTATTCCTCAATGGAAGTGACAGTCTCTTCAAGTGATGAACTCTTGGTGTGGTCTCATGGAAGGATATTCTGGAAGACGGCTGAACCAAAAGCACCCCTATTTTTGCAGAGTAAATCCAATTTATACTGACAAGTGAAGGGATGAACATCAGACTAGTGGCAGCAGCAGCAGCAGTGCAAATTACATGAACAGAAGCCACTGAGAAGAAGGTGGCAGTAAATACAGATCTAGTCGAATAAGCCTTAATGAGTTTGGGCAAAGTAAGGCCCTTTTTCTTATATATATATATATATATATATACACACACATATATATATATATATATATATATACACACACACACACACACACACACACACACACACACACAGACACGATGCAGTCAGATAACCATCTAAAGAAAGTCACTTTAAAAGACTCCTTGTCCTACTTTGGCTTTTGAGAAAGAGAAAAATAGTTGATCAGACTTTCAAATCTCTAACAGTGTAAAAAGAAATTGCGCAGACAATGAAAGTCCTGCAGGTACAACATGTCCTCCCCTTTATTGTTAAAATTTGGGAAGAAAACCAGTAGAAGGATGGCTTGGTTTAGTGAAGTTTCAGTGGGCACTTCAGGAATGAAAGATAAGTTTGTCCACAAAGATACCTTATTTTGCCTTAGGATGGGGTAAGAGGGTTTTGTAAGACAGGGTAGTTCTAACACATTCCTGGCTGAAGTGATTTCAACCAGAAAATGTTTTTCAAGCCAGAAATTTGATGTCTACCTTGGCTGCAGGTTCAAACGGGTGTTTAATTACAGCTTGTAGCATAATGGTAAAGTCCTGAGGAGGAGTGGAATCCTAAATCGGGGGGCCTAAGAAGAAAACCTTAAGAAGGCCTTCGATAATCTGAGAGAGGTGATGGATGACTGATTTTCCCCAGTATGAAAATGTGAATCAGCAGCTAGCTGGACTTTTATACTACAGACGCTGGTCCCATTGTGAAAAAGGAAGCCATAAAGTGTAAAACATATGGAAGAGAAGCCGAAAAAGGATACATATTGCATTGAGAGGCGCTAACAGAAAATCTTTTCCATATGTATTTGTAAATTTTCCTGGTAGATGGTCTTTGGGATGATATAAGAATGAGGATTACTGGGGAAGAAAACTGGGACTGACTAGCAAACACTGGAAGTACAGAAACCAAGCAGTTAAATGAGGGCTTGAATGTCTGGTGAGGCATTCCAGACTGGTAACAGAAAAGAAATGTATTGGGGTTCAGTACCCAAGGAGGGGTGTACCAAATGAGGTCAGAGGAAGGGAAGTCACACCTGTCAATGCCAGAAAGGGGCAACAAGAATGGCTGTGATATTCCTCTCCGATGCTTTCTGCAAAAATTTTGGAATGAGAGGGCCAACAGTTAAAGTATACAGGAGTCACGGGGAGGGCAAATGTTGGTAAGAGAACCTCTCCGTGACCTCCCCTCCTGCAGGGTCAAGGCATAGTTCCTGCTGCATTTCATGTTGTAGAGGAAGACCATGAGAATGTAGCATGATCGAACCTGCAACAGAAAATCTGCTCTCCACTGCCGGATTGAATGACTACTTATAGGGTACAAGGATACATCTGCTCAACCTGTCTGCCAGACTACTGGATTTCCTAACTTGTGCACTGCTATCAGAAAGGGACTGGAAGATACAGCTCATTGCCACACTCACATTGCTTCAACATAACAGAGAGGAATGTGCTCTCTCTTGTGTGCTGAAGTACCAGGCTACTGGCAAGTTGTCAATCTGAATGGATACCACTCCTAGAGGTAGGGCATCATAAAAGACCCGCAACACTAGGAGAACTGCTTTACCTCCAGAACACTGAAGTGAAGATGGGCCTCGGCGCGGGAACACATGCCTTAAACAGTCTTTCCCATGTAATGCCCTCTCCACACCATCTGGGACGCATCCATGGGCACTGTGGCTTTGGGAGAAGGACAAATGAGTATCCCTGGAATATTTTTGAGGACTCAACCATCACCGTGTGTCCTGCAAATATCTCCTAGTCGGATTCTGAAACTCATGGGTTGATGTCTGATGGACCACTGTATTGAAAGTATTCACTGGAGTACCTGGCTATAGGGACCAAGTTAATGGAGACTGCCACATATTCCAGTAGCTGAAGAATCAATTTTGCAGGTGGCTTCTGACAGGAAAGGACCTATAATGCTTGACTGTATATTTTGGACAACATGTTCTTTAGAAGTCTCGCAATCTGATATGTCATACCCAGGAGAGCACCTATAAACTCTACTGTCTGGACTGGGAGAAACCAGGACTTATCCAAGTTCACTGTGATACCCAACTGACAGCAAGGGAGTCCCTGGCACAGATGAGGAGATTCCTGGTAGGAGTGGGAATGAGCACTCGTCTAGGCATGGGAAGACTTGCAGTCTGAGATGAGCTGCGACCACCGCCATATACTTGTTGACTATCCGAGGCTGTGGTGAGACTAAAGGGTAGGGCCCTAAATTGAAAATGACTGGCTCCCAGCTGGAAGCTGTGAAACCTTCTAGATCACTCATCCATCATAACATGACAGCATGCATCCTGAAAGTCTATCAGGCACATCCAATCATCCTTCCTCAACAACAGGAGGATGGACTGTACCATGACCATCTGTAACTTTCTTTGTCTGACACACTGGTTGAGATAACAGAGTTACAAATATTGGCTTGAGGTCCTCATTCCATTTTGGCACCAAAAAGATTCCCTTTTGTTTTGAACAAGAAACATCTTTATTAAATTATCATATATGACATGGGCCATATTACATTTATAGAAATGAAAATAAACCATAGTGAGACAATCTCACTTGCAAACATTATACATTCCAAACTGTGTGACACAACTGTAGCTGCAAACATTATACATCACCCAGTCACTGCCAACCATTATACAAGCTCATTCAAATCCTGCCTTCTTTTAAATCTTGTTCCTCCTCTGCATGTATTGATCCCACAGGTCCCATTTTTTCCTATGTAATTTGGTCCTACCATTTTCTAAAGATTGCATTTCCAGTTTTTTAATTCTCTTACTATCTTCACTACTTTTAGTAAAGTTGGTTTAGAGTTTGATTTTCATTTTCTAGTAATTGCTTTTGTAGCAGCCATCATAATTAGACTCAGCAAAGCCCTATTATGTCTGGGCAATTCCGAGTTTTTATCACAGCTCAAAACAATAATTGCCCTAGCCACTCCAATGTGCTCACCCAGCATCTCCAACAGAGCAGTCTGCAGTCTACCAACTCATTACACTCCCAGAAGATATGCTCCCAGTTACCTCTTTTTGCCCCATCACACATCCAACATTTGCTGTTTACCTGAGGGAAAAATTCTCTGAAGTCTGCTTCCCAGTCCTTCCTAACCTCCTCTGATTGTTTATTTGACATTTATTGACCAGGTTATTCTGACTAGGCAGATGCCTTTTTTCAGCGGAGAACCAAGGAGAAAAACTCCAAATAGAATGTCAGAGTACATGTATTATGGCAACAGCATAAAGTCTGACTAGTATCATCCTAAAACATAGTAACACAAACAAAAATTGCACAATAGTCACAACACATTTTAATCTTACGCCTATTCACAGTACAGTTTCTCACAGTCGTGAAGGGGTAGGTTAAGGATTAAAATATGCAATAGTAATTCTAAAATAGAGAGTGTTGGTATAGTTCATGTTGAGGAAACAGGAGCAGGATAGGAGAAGGAGTGGGAGAACAGATTATTGGAAAGGACCGGTTACTTGAAATAGAGGGGAGAGGTACATTAGGTTGGGTCAGAGCAAGAGCAAGTCCAGGAGTTTAACAGATAGTCTTTTAATGTTTTTTTAAAGTTTTTGAGTTAGGAATTTATCATAAATACAGGGGCAGTTTGTTCCACATATTGGCAACTGAATGATTATGGAGAATTTTGCCTATGGTTTTACTGGGTTTGCAGATCTGTAGGAGGAGTTGGTCTGACCTGTGAAGTGTATGGTTTGCAATGTACGGGGTGACAAGAAATGAGACAGCAGGACAGGAGAGGGGTTGGTTAAAATGGAGTGAATCAGGTGTAGTTGAGGCAGAAGGATTTGATGGTGCAATTCTAACCACTGTAGGTTTTTTAGAGCTAGGGAGTGGTGTAAGCGACAGGGCTGATTAGTGGCAAATTTAGCAATTTCATGGAGTGAGTTCTAGTTTAGTCAGAAGATATTGTTTGAAGGCTGGTAAGGATTGGGGCTGTGTATAGAAGGGTGGGAAGTAGACAGGCTTGTGGTAGAGAGTTTAGATTCTTTTGTGTGTAATTTGTTTTATTTCTACACAGTAGGCCAAGTTTTTGGTGAGTCTTTCTAATGCAGTTTTGGATGTGGAGACTGAATTTTAGTTGGTCATCAATGATTACCCCTAACAGTTTAGTGTGGGATTCAATCTTGATAGTTGTGCTATTAAGGGAGGATACAGTAAAAGTAGATTTGTGGTGCTGGAGAGATTTAGGGAGGAAGAGGAACAGTTGAGTTTTATTTGGGTTGAGTATTCTATTTATTTATTTATTTTACATTTGTTGACCGGGCTGGTCTAACTGGATATATGTCCATTTTCAGTAGAGGCCCGGGGGGGGGGGGGGAGGGGAAACTCCACATAAGCAAAATATTAGCAACTTCAGGTATAGATTAAGTAAAACTGTAACAAATTTAGATACAGTACTATTTTAAGGTGAAGAATACAAATGTTATAGAAAAATAGTACTATTAAAAGTAACAGATAAGAAAGAGATTGAATAACAAACAATTTAAAGTAGCACACAATAAGAAAGAGAAGTGAAAAACACACTAACAAATATAGAAGCTTCAGGTACAGTCTTTAACAGCGAGTCATCCAATTTACCCTATAGTAACATAACGTTAAGGTAACATGTAATAAGAAAGATAAAGAATGTCTATATAGATATTTATATGTGAAAACAAGCAATGCTGCAAGCTGCAAACTATGCCAGTACATAATTTAAGGAGGATCCTATGTACTATACTACTATACACACCTGAAAAGACTGAATTAGTATAGGTGGGTCTACTCTCTGAGGCATAGAGAGAGTTGGAATAAATTGCAAATGGTTATATAGGTAGGGTTCAGAGAAAATGGTGGTAAGATTAGTCTGGGTTACTACATGGGCATAACCAGTGGTTATTAAGGTATTCTCTGAGTTGTTTTTTGAACAGTTTCACTGAGGAGAGAGATGAGAGTTCCTTGGGAAGCAGGTTCCAGGATTTGCCACCAGTGTTGACAAACAGAGAATCACCAGCCTTATTTTTGGATTTGAATGTAGATATTAGTACTTTACTGGCTGAGCGAAAGGTTGTCAAATTACTGTAGGGGGTTAGAAGGATAGTAAGTATAGGAGTATTTTTAGGAGGATAGAGGATCTTATGGGCAATAATAAGTTGTTGAATCTGAAGTGGATTATGAAGTTCTAGCCAACCTAGTTGCTTTAGGGTTTGACAGTGGTGGGTTCTAAATGAGGAACAAGTAGCAAATCTGGCAATATTATTGTAGGAGATAGCTAGTTTGTTAAGGTTGTTTTTTGACAGGTTGGTATAGATGGGAGAGGCGTAGAGGAGGGTGAAAATTAGATGGGTGTGGGCAACAGTTGTTCTAGCTGTTGGAGTAAGGAAGGGTTTAATCCTATAGAGGGAGCCTAATTTTCTGTTTGCTGTTTTTATTGTTGCGTTAATATGCATGTCAAAGCTAAGATTATGGTCTATTGTTACCCCTAAGATCTTGGTTGGGTAGTGAGATATGGCAATGCCATCATTGGATATAACTGCAAAGTCAATTGGGGGGACCTTTGTGTGGGAGTGAAGAGTAGTAGTTTTGTCTTTTTAGGATTCAGGAGGAGGCTATGCTGTAGGAACCAGCTTTCTATTATGTTAAGCACTGTTTGGGTAATGGACTGGAGTGGAGGTGCAGAGGTAGCAGAGCATATTAGTGTGGAGTCATCAGCATATTGGATACATGTAGCTTGAGGAAGTATTAGATTAAGATCACTGATGAAAATTGAGAAAAGGAGAGGGCCCAGGATAGAACCTTGAGGGACTCCTAGGGTAATAGGAAGGTGAGAGGATTGATTATTCTCCCAAAGCACAGCCTGTTGCCTAATTTCAAGGTAGGATTTAAACCATTTTAAAGCCTGTTTATCTACTGAGAGAGACTTAAGTATATTCAAAAGAAGCTGATGGTTGACCATAAAAAGACTTTTGATAGGTCAATAAAGAGTGCTGAGGATAGATTATTGTTGTTTCGGTTATTGTTAATACAGTTTAAGAAGGCTGTAGTGGCACTATGGTGAGGCCTAAAGCCTTGCAGACAGTTAGCTGGTAAGTTATTTTGCAGTAGGTGGTCTAGTAGTTGGCGGTGAATACATTTTTACATTATTTTAGCTAAAGGAGAGAGTAAAACTATTAGGCAGTAGTTTGAGAGTTCAGTTGAGTTGCCCCCTTTGTGCAGTGGGATAATATGGGAGACTTTCTAGATAGATGGGATTGTTCCTTCAGTAATGGTTCTATTTATAAGGGTGGAAACAGGAAAGGCTAGAGTATGAGTTGGTTAGAAGTTAAACATTTTTTGACAGTGTAGAGTATCTTGGGTAATGGTGAGTAGGTAGGGGAGGCTGTCAGAGGTGGAAACTACTGCAGAGTCATCAGATTACTGTATTAAGGAGGAATGAGGACAGTAGAGATATGGGTTGTTAGTGAAGATGTTAAATAGTACGGATCCAAGGATGGAGCCTTGGGGAACCCAGGTTTGGAATGGAAGTAAGGGGGATGATGCTGAAAGCCATCTTACAGACTGAAGTCTGTTAGAGAGGTTAGCTGGAGAACCAGCCAAGACCAGAGTTGGAAAGATTAAGGGTAGATACTTTGGACAGAAGTAGATTGTGAGAGACAGTGTCACAGGCTTTAGAGGGGTCAAGGAATAGACAAGACAAGTTTATTGTTACCTCGAGATCTGGAGACAGTCTGTATGAAAAATGTTAGTGTGGTGGAAGTGCTGAGATTAGGGAAAAAGCAACATTGGGTGGGGGAGAGGAGATTTTCTTGCAGCAAGATAACCAAGGAGCTGATTATGAATGCATTTTTTAAGAATCTTTGATGGGGTGACAGACCAGCAATAGGCCTGAAATTAGGAGGATCAGTGGAGCTTACTCCTTTATGAAGGGGTATAATGTAGAATTTCTTCCAGACATCACAAACTATGTTCTCTTGTACTGATCAGTATGCAGATGGAATAGGCAAAGTACAGTTGTGTACATTTACCATAAATGTAGATGTTCGAGTGTATTCACTGTTGCAGTCATTACATTTGGGTAATCTGTTGGCAGGATGCCTCAGTTGGCCTGAATTCCAAAGTCTTGGGTCCTGCGTTGGCTGCTGTCTTCTCTTCCATGACGTCAGGTCGTCAGGGGTATAAAACATGCAGCCGATGCCATTTTCTTTAGTGTTTCTTGCCCCCGATGTCAGGTGCCCCAAAAAAAGGTAGCAAAAAATATATATATATATATATATATACATGCATCAATATAAACGTTACCTTCATCTACAAGCAAATACACCACACAGGTTGTAGAAGATAGAAAAGGAAAGATAAACTCCAGAATGACAGGGGAATGGCAGGAGGGTAACCTGGACTGCAACAGTGAATACACTCGAAAATCTACATCTATGGTAAGTGTACACAACTGTACTATGTTCTTCGTGTTTTACTGTCGCAGTCATTACATTTGGGTAGAATCCCAAAGCTATGGTTGGGAGGCTAGAGCTAAACAGCATTAGGTGCGGCTATAAGGCCCTGCAGCACTGCAGTGGTAAAGCCTGCCCTGGACTTAGAGTAGAGAGGCAAACGATAATGCTTTGTAAAGGTGTGAACAGAACTCCAAGTAGCAGCCTCTAGAATGTCTTTGGTTGGTACTCCTCTGAGAAAGGCTGCTGAAGTAGCTGCAGCTCTGGTGGAATGAGACCCAATGCCCTTGGGCACAGGTTTACCATGGTGTAAGTAGCAGAAACAGATGCAGTGGCTTATCCAATTTGAAAATGTCTGCTTTGAAATAGCCTTTCCTTCTGATCCTGCAGCATATGACACTAGTAATTGCTCAGTTTTTCTTAGAGCTTTAGTCCTGCTCAAGCAGAATCTTAGCTGTGTACGTCCAAGGAATGCAGAATTCTCTCCCCCTTGTTCTGCGGATTTGGATAAAAAGTTGGCAGATGAATTGTTTGGTTAAGAGCCACACTGGAAACCACCTTAGGCATAAAAGTAGGATTTGTTCTAAGAGACACCCTGTTTGGGTAAAATATGATAAAAGGCTCTACAGCCATGAGGGCCTGTAGCTCTGAAACTCTTCTTGCTGAAGTAATTGCTAGTAGCAGAGCTGTTTTCCATGATAAGAACTTTATATCAGCGGTAGCAGCAGGTTCAAATAGAGGCAGGGTGAGCTTTTCCAATACATAATTGAGGTCCCATGCAGGTAATGGTGATCTTCTAGGAGGCCTTAAATTTTTGGCTCCCCTAAGATACTGCTTTAGTAAAGGATGAGAAAAGATTGGTGGCTCTGTATTGTAATGAGCCGAAATGGCAGAGGCATGGATTTTGACTGATGAGAAAGATAGGCCTTTGTCAAGCATCTCAGTTAAGTATTGTAATATCTGAGGAATAGTTGGTTCTGCTGTATCAGTTCCTTGTGCTTGATTCCAAGCACAGAATCTCTTCCATTTGTCAGCATAAGATTTTCTAGTACTAGGCCTTCTGGCTTCCAAAATGACATCCATCACAGCTTTACTGAGAGGTGTTGTTTGTATAACTACATGATCAGCCATGCTGTCAAGTTCAGTGTCTGTAGTTGATTGTGCAGGATCTGATTATTTTGCTGGGACAGTAGTTGAGGTCTTTGAGGTAAGGTCCAAGCTGGTATTGAGACAAGTTCCTTAGGAGTGGGTACCAGTACTGGCGGGGCCAGTCCGGGGCAATTAGTACCATCTTTGGTTTCTCCTGTCCAACTTTAAGGAGGACCTTGGGGAGAAGAGGCAGAGGAGTAAAGGTGTAAACTGATAGGTTTTTCCATCTGAAGGATAGGGCATCCACTTTCCATGCTTGTCTGTGATAAGTCCTTGGGCAGAAACTTTTCAACTGATAATTTTGAGGAGAGGCAAATAGATCTATGTCTGGCCTCCCCCATTTCTCTGTTATCATGCTGAAGACTTGTGGATTTAGTTTCCACTTGTGAGGATCCATAACGTTTCTGCTTAAATAGTCTGCCAGTGCATTTTGTTTTCCTGGCAGGAATTGAGCTTGAAGATGTATTTGGTAGGTCAAAGCTGTGTCCCACAATGCCATGTCTAATCTGCAAAGGGGGTATGAGTGTGTGCCCCCTGGCTTGTTTATATACCACATGACTGTGGTGCTGTCCGTCTTTATCAGTAGTTGTCCTGGATGAAGTAAGTCCTTGAAGGCTGTTAGGGCATTTTGAACAGCTAGCATTTCTTTCTGGTTGATATGCAGATGCATTTGTTTTGGGGTCCATATGCCCTGAATGCATCTTCCTGCCATGTGGGGCCCCCAGGCATAATCCGATGCATCTGTTGTTAAGGTTTGGCTGGCAGGGGGGAGAGTGATGGCCCGTCCTATGTTTTGGTGACATGCCTTTGCCCACCATAGAAACTCCTGTTATAGGCAGGAAATTAGAGGAATCATTGCTTCCAGACTGTGAGAATGTTGACTCCATAAACTTTTCAGGTAACATTGAAGTTTCCTCATATGCAGTCTTGCATATGGAATCAGTAGGATGCAGGATGCCATGAAGCCCAGAGCCTGCAGAATTTGTCTTGCAGATAACTGGGTCTTTGTTGCCATCAGTTTGAAGTAAGTAGTCAGTTGCCTTTGCTTGTCTGGCGTGAGGTAAGCCATCTGGGGAGTTGTATTCAAGCTTGCACCCAGGAATGTTATCTTTTGACAGGGTACCAGTTGTAATTTCTTTTCATTTATTGTGCCCTAGGCATGTTAAAAGCCTTTTCCAAACGCCAGGTGTCGAAGAAGAGTTTCCTTCTTCTCTGCTTGAATGAGACAGTCGTCTAAGTAAGGATATATTTGTATACTTCTTTGTCTGTAAAATGCAATTACTGATGCCAGGCACTTTGTAAAGACCCTGGGCGCAGTAGATAAGCCAAAAGTTAGTGCAAAGAATTGGAAATGCATTAAGCCAGCCTTGACTCCAACGTATCTTCTGCACGACTGTCTTATTGGGACATGCAGGTGTGCCTCTTTTAGGTCTAATGTCACCAGCCAAGCATTCTTGCCCAACCTGGGCAGAAGCTGCTGCAAATTCAGCATTCTGAATTTTGGAATGTCCAGGTATGTGTTCAAAATCGATAAATCCACTATTGGCCGCCAGGCCTTGTCCTTTCTGTGTACCAAGAACAGTCTTGAGTAAAAACCTTGTCCTTTTTCCTGTTCTGGTACTGGCTGAATGGCCCCCATATCCATGAGGGACGTAATCTGTTTCTATGCCTCTGCCCAATTGATTTTTTGGCAGATCTGGCCAACCATTTGCCACTGGCAAAGTGTGGAAATGGAATATGTATCCCTGTGATACTATGTTTAGTACCCATTTGTCCTGGGTTATTAACTGCCAATTTTGAGCAAAAAGTGCTAACTTTCCCCCTATGGGTGCTGCCAAAAGATAAGTGCTTGGAGTAGGCAGAGGGAAGTCATTGGGATTGTTTTCTGTAGGTTTGTGCTTTATCTCCTCCAGATTTGGAGGTAGAAGCGCCCCATTGCTTTGACCTGTATGAATCTTGCGCCTGGTATCTGGAACCCTTAGGGCATCTGGATTTGCCCCTTTGAGCTCTGTCTGACACAAGAAAGGACCAATTTTTTGTAGGCCAGTGTCTACTGAATCTAGGTGGCTGCACTTGTAAGAAGTCTTTAACAGTTTGCATAGACTTAGCTTTGTCTTCCATTTTCGTTAAAACCTCTTCTGCCTTAATACCAAACAGAGAATCATGCTGTAAAGGTGCATCTAGCAATTTAGCTTCAACATGATCAGGCAAATTCTGTTCCTTTAACCAGGCATGCCTCCTAATCACAGATCCAGTAACTGCGGCCCTGCAGGAGGCCTCTAAGGAGTCAAAACCACGTTGCAAAGTATGCTTTCCAACCTGTTCAGCTGCATGCAATAATTCCTGCAATTCTTTATTATCTGCACATTCTGAAATCAACATCATTTTCTGTTTCAGCAATCCCATAACATGTTGCTGGTACTTAAGCATATGAAATTGACAGTTTAAGGCCCTGATTGCCAAGGTTGCAGATGTATAAACCTTTTTTCCCCATCTGTCCAGTGCCCTTGAATCTCTGTCAGAGGGGGTAGGATTTTTTGCTGTTGAGGCCTTAACTCCCTTTGGACCATGTGAAATTGTTTCAGGATCAGCAGCAGGGTTTCTAAATAAAAATGTATGTGAATCAGGGACCCTGTAATATTGTCAGGCTTACTGGGAGCCGGAGGGTAAGGAGTCAGGGGTCAAGCTTGACTCCGAAAACGCATCATCCACTATGTCTAAAACAGGGTGAATGGCTAAAGGCCTGTGCTGAGGGAGAAGGAAATCCCTGAGCCTCTTTTTTGATTCTGAGAAGTCTTGACTCTCCCAGTGAAAATGCTCCCTCAAAGTATGCAAGGTTTCTCCAAATGAATAATCCTCAGGAGGAGACGCAGATGGTATAGACACCTCTGCATCAGAATCCTCATACGGAGGAATAGATAATTCCTGATCAGAAGAGGAATCAGAAGAAATAGAAACCTGATCTGAAGATTCATAATCAGTGTCTTGCCTAGGCCTCTTATCTGGAGGGGGATGGGTACCCCTAATCAAGGTAATGAGGTCTTCAGCCATTTTGATCATCTGTTTTTTAGGCATAGAGGCCTGTGTACGTGGCTCATGCGTCAGTTTTTAGTTTTAGGAGTTGCTTTTGTCTTTGGTTTTGCAGCTGTCGTCGGCTTGATATACAAATGTTGAGGTTTGAATACACCCTCAGAAGCCGGTGCCTGCTCAGCAGCTCCGGACCCATCCGAGGGAGATACATCCATCGGTCCAATACTTTGAGTATCTCGCGGCATGCCGGACTCCACATGGGTGTCGGTAGGGGCCTGCAACTCGAAGGTAGCGGGTATTAAGGGCTGCGAAAGTGCCCGAGTACCGGCGAACCGGCAACTGGCTTAGGAGAAGCTTTGTCGTTGGTTTTGGACCTCGATTGTCTCTCTCTGTCCTTTTCTTTGTGTTTTTTTATGTACTCCAGTAGTCAGATTGTTATCAGACGACATTTCTGGGTAGTTAAATCTGTTTCCAAAATACTTTGAGGCAAAACTATACCGACGCTTAATAGTGCATTGGTTAAATCTAGCACAAAACCGACAGCCAGGCACATTGTGATCAGGGCCTAGGCAAGGAATACAGTATAAATGGAAATCATTATGAGGTATTTGCTTCCCACAAGTAATACAATTTTTAACTTTTTCTGACATCAGTATGGAGCAAGAAAAAAGTTTCCCCAATGGGGTACTTAGCTTTAGTGAAGACTTCGGTTCTGAAACTCAAACTCGAATATTTCAGTAGTCGGTCGACCGGCACTTGCGAAATACTTCTGCTTCGGGCACTGCACGGCAAGAAAGACTAAAGAAAATGGCATCGGCTGCATGTTTTATACCCCTGATGACCTGACGTCATGGAAGAGGAGACAGCAACTGACGCAGGACCGAAGACTTTGGAATTCAGGCCGACTGAGGACAACCTGCCAGCAGATTACCTCAAATGTAATAACTGCAACAGTGAAACAAGAAGAACATCCCTACTGTTTGGCATATACTTCTCAGATGTACAGGCAAACACAAGAGGACTATGGCTAAACAAGTTTGCTGATGACTGCAAACTGGGAGCCATAACTGACTCTTGGGCTGACACGGACATTCTCCAAAAGGGTCTTACTGAGACAGATACCTAGTGTCAAAGTCATGATCTCAAGCTAAATGCCAAAAAATGCATAGTCATCCCGTTTGGGAAAAACAAAACACCCATGAATTACCACATAGGTGGCAGCCCCCTTAATACAGAAGAGGTAATAAGAGATCTGGGGACCCAGGTAGACAGTAATCTCTCCTTTGACAATCATATTGCCAAAGTAGTTAGGAAATCCTTCTACGCAGCCCATCAAATTACTAAAGAGTTTGCATCTAGAAATAAAGAGGTTATAGTGCCCCTCTTCTCGTCACTCATCAGACCCATCATAGAGTACAATGCCCCATTTGGGATGTACCTCACAAGACACTTCCAACAGCTGGAAAGACCACAAAAGTACCTCACCAAGAGGATTACTGGCCTCAAACATATGTCCTATGCAGCCCGACTGGAAAAACTCCGGCTGTACTCAATGGCATATCGCTTACTCAGAGGTGATCTCGGCCTGACTTACAAAGCCATGTCCAACTCAGAATTGATGGACATGCTCCTCCTAAAGAAATCCAAGTCACTACGAGCCACTCGCTCTAGTGAACTAAACCTTGCCACAACATTAAATAGAACATGCTGGAGGGATAGATTCCTGTCACAAAGACTCCCCATGCTTTGGAACAAAATTCCTATCTACATTAGGCAGAGCCCCTCACTAACACTCTTCAAGAGAAACCTTGATTAGTGGATGGGTAACAGAAAATACACCCCTGGGATCACTTCATTGGCCCTTCTTGACAGAGGCTCAGTTAATTAATCAATGCGGCGGTGAAAGCTGACACACACTGTCTAGGTTTATAAATGCCCTTGGGCATATAGCTTAGTACCTACCTATGAACCTATTACTTTAACTGGTGACTGTCCTTCTAGGCAAACAAGACATTCTATATGAACACCTACCAACCTGAGAAAGACTTGCCTTGTCCAGTTTCCATTAATGCAGAGTGCAAGGTGACCCACTCAGATGGTCAGCCAATGAATTCTGGTTTAAGGGGATACAGGTTTGGCAACACTGCTTACCTGCAAAATGTGTAAGAGGCGCTCCCTTCCCTTTTTGCTGGTGTACATCAAAGTAGTACTGCCTGCTGCTACTTTTAACGTTCCTGGATGACACACTGTTCTGAATATCTGCAGGGCATAAATCAAGGTCATAATCTTTCACACTTATGTACCTTTCCATTTTTTTACTGGTCCACTTTCCCTAAAGGCCCATGGGTATCATTCATGGACGGTCTAAAGCATCTACGGTTAAGGTTTGTGAGTTGCCTGGCAACAATACAGAATCCTTAAGCAAATACAGACCTACCAGGTCCCAGACATTCTTCAGAAGGAAGTCACAGTTGCATAAAATTCAGCAACCCTGATGAACACAAAGAAGAAACCTTCTACCAGTCTCATAAACAGTCTTCTTCCATAGCTCTCCACCTCACAGCACAAGAAATCTGGACAAAGCCAAAATAATCGGGGGCGAAAATAATGACAAATTTTAAATACTGCTCTTTCAAACTTAGAAAGTTGCTAGAATAACGGGTTGTCTGTTAGCATGCATTTTCTGAAGGATATGAATTATGAAACGCAAACGACTGCCATTATTTAGAGAATTCAATCTTCAATAATTTGCCAAAAAAAAAAAAAAAAAACACAAATTTTTATGAGGAACAAACTAAAAAATATAAGGCAAAAACCTGGATAGTTGAGAGGTAATTCCTCCTCTTGCCAATTTTGGATTCAGTTAAGTTTAAATCACCAAGAATATACAACAAAAAAGTATGTATATTAAATATAATTTTACAGAAGCAATAACTAATATCTGAACTGTGCAAATGAAGAACAGAATAGGTGGACCTCTGGGATGACAAAGATTATGAGGTTACTGTGTGAAAATCACACAGCACATCATCATAAGTAAAGATAGTTCAAACTGAACTCTGAATATATGACACTGATTACTTTAATAAGTCTCATTGCATTTTATATCCAACACAAATGTGTCTATGCCAAGTGGTTAAAAGAAAAATTCTCAGCTCCAATTCTTCTGTGAATAGTTAAACGTGTGCAAGAAGTTAACTGGCAATTCTAAATTTTAATTTTGAATAGTTAAACATGTGCAAGAAGTTAACTGACAATTCCAAATTTTAATTTTTTGCTTAAAATTAAACCTATACAAGTAGTTAACCAACAAAAAATGTTAACACTACTTTCGTGAATAGTTAAAAGAATGCAAACAACTTCATAGAAAAAACGGAGATCCCTTTCAAGTAAAATGAATGCAAATCCATAAATTCACTGGCACTGCTACTTTCTTAGTAATGCACTTCTAAAATTTGCAATGTGACAACAATGAAACTGGTATATTCTGAAGTTAGCAGCATTTCTATCCAGAGACAAATTTCACTTAACATGCATGGCTAAAGAAATACCACATAAAAAAAAATGTTTTTAATGCTGAAATTTGTAACACTGCCATAAAGCAATTATTTTTCTGAATGCAGAGAAGTGGTTTTCAGTTTGAATGCTTTTTTAAGCATAAACAAAGCAATATTGTTTCTTGAATGTTAGCTATTTTACAATGCAGTACCCAGTTCTTTCCAACTCATTTGTCTAAAGACAGCTACATTCCCATCCTCGAAATCCAGAAAATCTTTCACATAACAACCTTTTAATTTTTTTCACTACCTTTTACCTGCTTTCACAGAAATACATTCTCTCCTTCCTCAAAACCAAAATGGTTTGTAATGAAGCACAAATTACCCAATGAAACCAGGCACTTACTTTGGAGTAGCCATTTTGCTGGGGTCAACATCTCTCAGGAACTCACTATGAATAGCTTGCTCAGCTGTGCAGCGTTTGCTGGGATCGAGAGTAAGCATGTGATCTAGTAGATCAAGAGCAGGAGGAGGTAAGCTAGAGAGAGGATTAAAACAAATTTCAATTGAATGCACACAGCACAGAGAGGTATCAAGAAACAAAAATTAGCTCAGGCTTAGATCTACATAGCTACAGCTAAGTCTGGTAGTTTGGAAAGTGCATCTAGCTAACAATTCATGCTGAAGAGCAAACATATGAAGTAATGGTTTAAATAAAATCAAATACATTTATTTCACACAAACCAAGAAAAACGTATTGTGAAATACTAAACAAACGTGCACTTTTGTGTCTGTACCCAGCCTTCTAAGGTGGAGACATCAAAAATGAGCACTACATAAGTAAACTTAACCCAGCCAATCATCTGTACTAATTAACAATAAGCAGGGGTACAATAAGCAGCACTGCAGCCTCACAGTCAGAGGTTTCTCTTGTTCTTTTCTTGGCTGAGGTGCCCTGTCTATAGAGACTGCATGTCGTCCCTGCATTCACAAGGGAATTTTCTCCACGCGCTTCAGAGTCTTGCCAACTCCCAAAACACATGCAGCAAGTGAGCTGCTATTTCCAAATTGTCCATGGGTGTCAAGTGTAGTAAGTGCAAGTGTGCGCTCTGCAAACAGGCGCCTTGACCAGAACAGGTTCCAATGCCTTAAACTCATTGGCTGCTAGGACAGGCTCCTGTGTCACTGTGACTTTGTAAAGGATAAAGCAGGTTATTGGAAAACAGATAGACAGATAGGTGGGAGGGGAAATTAATTCAAGATATAGTGAGCTAGCTAGCAGGTGGTCAGTATAACAGCAAATGTTTTGAAGAGCAGTTCTCTGTACTATGCAACGTAAAAGCATGCCCTACTTAGAGATTCCTCTGAATGTCCATGAGGGAAAACTGAAGACAGACCACACCCTAAAGAACAAGGGGAAAACTGAAAACAGACCACACCCTACAGAACACATAAAGGAGATACCATGTTCTGTCAACTAATATTTATTTATTTTACATTTGTTGACCGGGATAGTCCGACTGGGTATATGTCCATTTTTAGCGGAGGCCCAGGAAGAAAAGGTCCAGATAACACACACAGAACATAACCGATATGAGTCAAACATATTTACAAAGCTCTCTAGTAGGTACTCACAATCAACACAGTGTGTAATAGTATACAAAAAACAACAGGTTGCAGCAAGCTATTATGAGCAAGACACGCGTACAATAATAATTTAAATAAGTCACTGAATAAGTAGTGATTAATCATAGTTTGTACAGGGACAAAGCCAGTGCCCTTTAAAATATTGTTTGAGACCTTTTTTGAAGAGACTTAAAGAAGGTTCGAAGGTAAGGTTAGATGGAAGTGGATTCCAAGTTTTACTAACGACGTTGGCAAACAGGGAGTCGGCGACTCATTTAATGGCTTTGTGGGTTTGGACCAACAGTTTTATTGGATGACCGTAGTTGCCTTGAATTACTGTATGGCTTTATGATATTTTTGAGTGTCGGGAATATTTTCAGGGTGGTACAGAATTTTGTGTGCTACTATAAGCTGACTGAACAGAAGTAGGCTAGGTAGTTTTAGCCACCCGAGAAGACTGATGTTTTGACAGGGATATGTCCTATATGTTGAGCCTATGGCAAATCTGGCAATATGGGTGTAACAGTGGGAGAGCTTACTAAGTTCAGTTTTGATCAAACTGGAGAGTATGGGGTAGGCATATAGAAGGGTAGAGAGTAGGTGTGAGCAGGCGGTTGCAGTCCTAGCTAATGGAGTTAGAAAATCTTTTCTTCAATATAATGAGGCAAGCTTCTTATTAATGTTTTTTATAGTTTTACTGATATGCAGATCAAATTTGAGATTATTGCCAAATACTACTCGTAAAAGCTTTGTATGGTCATCTGGTGAGATAGAGGTATTGTTGTTGGATGCTATGCAGAAGGAAAATGGGGTGGACCTATTGGTGGGGGTAAAGCGGAGCAGTTTAGCGTTGTTGGGATTTAACAAGAGATAGTGATTAGAGCGCCAATTTTCAACTGTGTTAAATGTGTTTTGTGTTAAGGTTTGCAGGTCTAAAAGGGGAGGAGGCAGTACAGATCAGGGTAGAATAGTCTGCATATTGAATGCAGGTTGCATCAGGGGTGGCAGGATGAAGACTGCTGATGAAGACAGAAAAGAGAAGAGGACCAAGAATAGAGCCTTGAGGGACACACCAAGGGTGAGAGGTAGCAGGGTGGACAGTTTGCCTTGCCATAACACAGCCTGTTATCTGCCATTCAGTTAGGATATGAACCACTGAACAGCATGGTTATCTAGGGAATGGATGAGTAATTTGTGGTTGACCATATCAAAGGCCTTCAACAGGTCTAGAAATAGGGCTGAAGGTAGCCTGTTGTTGTTCCTATTTTGGAATATGGTATTTGTAAAAGAAAGGAGGGCAAATGTGGTGCTGTGATGTGGCCTTAAGCCATGCTGAGAGTTGGCAAGCAGACCGTTCTGAATGAGATGGTCCATAAACTGCTTATGAATGCTCTTCTCCATTAATTTGGCTAGTGGTGACAGAATGGCAATGGGTCTGTAGTTGGACAGTTCTGTTTAACTTCCACCTTTGTGAAGTGGGATAACATGGGATATTTTCCAGACTGAGGGGATAGTTCCATCAGTTAGTGTTCTACTGATTAGGACAGAGATGGGAATGCTATGGCGTCGGCAGATTTTTGTAGGTACTCTGCAAAAAGGAGGTCAGCAGAAATGGTGGTTGGTTTTAGTTTTTTGATAAGGGATCGGAAAAAAGTAGTAGAGACAGGTTGGAAGTTACAGGGGGGATGAGAATTGGGTGTGTTAGTGGTAGGGTTTGAGTGAGTGGGAGTAAGTTGGTTAGCTAAGGACTGATTAGTTTCAGTGAAAAAGTAATTAAAGGCAGTGGAAACATTTTCCGGGGATTTATGGGTGTAGTTTGATAGGGTTTAACGGTTCCAAGCCTCACCCATGGGGGGAATATCTGTAGGTCAAGAAGGTTTGCTCTAATAAAATGGAGTTTTACAAAGAAGCATTAAAAAAACACAGACTCAGAAGTGCTACAAGGGAGCAAGCAAAAGGACAACGGTAAAAAAGTACAGTTGTGTACACTTATCACAAATGTAGATGTTTGAGTGTATTCACTGTTGCAGTCATTACATTTGGGTTATCTGCCTGCAGGTAGCCCTCAGCCAGCCTGAATACCAGAGTCTTGGATTCCTGTGTCGGATGCTCTCTCTTCTTCCATGACGTCAGGTCATCAAGGGTATAAAACATGCAGCCAACACCATTACATCAGTTTTTCTTGCCCCCGATGTCAGGTGCCCCCACACTGGGAAGCAATTATATGTTGTTACACCTCCATCAAAAAGCAAATACACCAGAAAGCTTAAAACAAGGAGGAAAGGTAGTGCCAACAGAAGTCAGGGGGCTGGAGGGAGGGTAACCAGGACTGCAACAGTGAATACACTTGAACATCTACATTTATGGTAAGTGTACACAACTGTACTATGTTCTTCGTGTTTCACTGTTGTGGTCATTACATTTGGGTTGATTCCAAAAGCTAAGGAAGGGAGGAGGAAGTTAGAGAGCATTAGGGCCAGCTATTAAGCCCTGCAAGACTGCAGTGGCAAAACCAACTCTGGATTTAGAAAAAATAGGCATGTGGTAATACTTGGTGAAGGTATGTACAGAGCTACAGGTAGCAGCTTCTAGGATGTCCCTGGTAGGAACTCCTCTGAGAAAGGCTGCAGAGGTAGATGCAGCCTTGGTGGAATGTGGTCTTATCCCTGTGGGACAGGTTTTCCACGGTGCTTACAGCAGAAAAGAATGAAATGGGCTATCCATTTAGAAATAGTTTGCTTTGAAATGGCCTTACCCCCTGCCCCTGCAGCAAAACCAACTAGCAGCTGTTCAGATTTTCTGAGAAGCTTAGTCCTGTCCAAATAAAATCTAAGTTGTCTGTGCACGTCAAAAGAGTGCAGTATTCGTTCTCCTTTGTTTTGTGGATAAGAGAAAAAGGTAGGCAAATGAATGTACTGATTTAGGGCTACACTAGACACCACCTTGGGCCATAAAGGAAGGATTGGTCCTGAGGAAAACCCTGTCTGCATGGAAGACAATGAAGGGATCCACTGCCATGAGGGCATGTAATTCAGACACTCTTCTTGCTGAAGTGATGGCTAGAAGGAAAGTTGTTTTCCAAGAAAGGAATTTCAGCTTTGCAGTTGCAGCTGGTTCAAATGGAGGGACAGTGAGCTTTTCCAATACAAAGTTAAGGTCACAGGCTGGAGTAGGGTCTCGTCTGGGGGGGGGGGGGTTAAATTTCTGGCCCCTCTGAGGAACTGCTTTAGCTGAGGGTGAGAAAAAAGGGGTGGTTTAGTATTATAGTGTGCTGAAATGACAGAGGCATGAATTTTAATAGATGAGAAGGGATAGGCCCTTATGGAGCATTTCTGTTAAATACTGAAGAATATGTGGTAAGCTAGACACAGTTGTGTCCATCCCCTGAGTCTGGCTCCATCCATGAACAGTATCTTTTCCGCTTTTCAGCATAGGATTTTCTAGCACTAGGCCTCTTTGCCTCCAGAATGACATCTAGCACCTGCTTACTGAGGGATGCTATTGGAGAGCTCAAGGAATTAGCCAGACTGCAAGGTTCAAGGTTTGAAGCTGAGTGTGCAGAATCTGGCCCACCTGCTGGGACAGCAGGGAAGGTGTCTGATGTAGGTGCCATGGTTCCAGCAGTGTCATACTGCGCAAGAGGGGGTATCAGTGCTGGCATGGCTAGTCTGGTGCAATCAGTATTGTCCTTGGTTTGTCTTGTTTGATCTTTAGTGGAACCTTCGAGAGGAGAGGCAGAGGGGGAAAGGCATAAACCGAGAGGCTTTCCCAAGTAAAGGACAGAGCATCCACTTTCCAAGCTTAATTGTGGGAAGTCCTTGTGCAAAATTTGTCCAATTGGTAGTTCTGAGGGGAGGCAAACCGGTCTATCTCTGGAGTCCCCCATTTGTTCCTCAATAGGTTGAGTATTTTTGGTTCCAGTTTCCATTCGTGTGGACCCATGAAATTTCTGCTTAGGTCATCTGCCAGTGAATTTAGTTTGCCTGGCAGGAACTGAGCTTGTATGTGCACTTGGTAGCTCAAGGCTGTGTTTCACAGAGCCACGGCTAGTCTGCAAAGAGGGTACGAGTGAGTTCCCCCCTGCTTGTTTATGTACCATATAACTGTGGTGTTGTCTGTCTTTACCAATAATTGTCCTGGAAGAATGTGGTCTTTGAAGGCTGTCGGGGAATTCTGTACAGCTAACATCTCTTTTTGGTTGATAAGCAGGTGCATCTCTCTCGGGTTCCATTTGCCCTGAGTGCACTGCCCTGTCATATGAGCCCCCCCATGCATAGTCTGATGCGTCTGTTGTTAGGGTTTGGGTGGCAAGGGGTAGAGTGAAGGGGATCCCCTTGTTGTGGTGGCAGGCCTCTGCCCACCAAAGGAACTCTGTCTTTATACAAGGAATGATAGGAAAGTACAGTTGTGTACACTTACCATAAATGTAGATGTTCGAGTGTATTCACTGTTGCAGTCATTACATTTGGGTAATCTGCTGGCAGGTTGCCCTCAGTCGGCCTTATTAATAAAGTCTTGGGTCCTGCGTCGGTTGCTGTCCCTTCTTCCATGACGTCAGGTGGTCAGGGGTATAAAACATGCATCCGACGCCATTAAATCAGTTTTTCTTGCCCCAGATGTCAGGTGCCCCCCCTAATGGGGAGCCAATAAATAAAAAAAACACAAAAATATACCTCCAACCAAAAGCAAATACACCAAAAAAGCTTTTAAGCATAGTAAAAGAAAGTGGAGGTATAGCTACAGAAAAGTAGGGGGCTGGAGGGAGGGTAACCAGGACTGCAACAGTGAATACACTAAGTGTACACAACTGTACTATGTTCTTCGTGTTTCATTGTTGCAGTCATTTCATTTGGGTGGATTCCCAAAGCTATGGTTGGAATGAGAAGTTTATACAGCATTAGGGCCAGCTATAAGGCCCTGCAAGACAACAGTGGCAAAACCAGCTCTGGATTTAGAGAAAATTGGTAAATGATAATGCTTGGTGAAAGTATGTACAGAACTCCATGTAGCAGCTTCTAGAATATCCCTGGTAAGAATACCTCTGAAAAGGCTGCAGAAGTAGATGTAGCCCTGGTGGAGTGAGATCTGATCCCCTGGGGGATAGGTTTTCCATGGTGCTTATAGCAGAAATGAATGCAATGGCTTATCCATTTAGAAATAGTTTTGAAATAGCCTTCCCACCTGTCCCTGCAGCAAATGCTACCAGCAATAGGTTAGATTTTCTTCGAGATTTAGTCCTGTCCAAGTAGAATCTAAGTTGTCTGTGCACATCCAAGGAGTGCAGAATACGTTCCCCTTTGTTCTGTGGACTGGGAAAGAAGGTTGGCAAATGAATGGACTGATTAAGAGCCACACTAAAAACCACCTTGGCCATGAAGGATGGATTGGTCCTCAGAGATACCCTGTCCCCATGAAAGATGATGAAAGGCTCCACTGCCATAAGGGCCTGTAATTCAGATATCCTTCTAGCTGAAGTAATTGCTAAAAGGAAGGCTGCTTTCCAAGAAAGAAATTTTAAGTCTGCAGTAGCAGCTGGCTCGAAAGGAGGTAGAGTGAGCTTCTGCAAAACAAAGTTAAGGTCCCAGGCAGGGGTAGGAGCTTTTCTGGGTGGTCTCAAGTTATTTGCCCCTCTGAGATGCTGCTTGAGCAGAGGATGAGAGAAGAGGGGTGGTACTGTGTTATAGTGAGCTGAAATAGCTGAAGTGTGGATTTTGATAGAGGAAAAAGACAGGCCCTTGTAAAGCATCACAATTAAGTATTGCAAAATCTGAGGTAAATTGGGCACTGCTGTGCTCATCCCTAAAGTTTGGTTCCAGGCACAGAATATTTTCCATTTGTCAGCATAAGATTTTCTAGTACTAGGCCTTCTCGCCTTCAAGATGACATCCATCACAGGTTTGCTGAGGGATGATAAAGGTGAATTTAAGTGATTAGCCAGGCTGCTAGATTTAATGTTGGAAGCTGAGGGTGCAGAATTTGGTACTCCTGCTGAGACAGCAAGGAAGGGGTCTGAGGCAGGTACCATGGAGATATTTTTGACATACTGCGCAGAAGTGGGTACCAGTGTTGGTGTGGCCAGTCTGGAGCAATCGAGATAATTCTTGGTTTGTCCTGTTTTACATTTAGCAGAACTTTGGAGAGCAGAGGCAGACGGGGAATGGCGTAGACTGATAGGCTTTTCCAGCTGAAGGACAGAGCATCCACCTTCCAGGCTTTTTTGTGGGGAGTCCTTGTGCAAAACTTGTCCAACTGGGTAGTTCTGAGGAGAGGCAAATAGATCTATATCTGGGATCTCCCATTTTCTTGTCAACATGTTGAAAATCCGTGGTTCCAGTTTCCACTCGTGTGGGTCCATGAGATTTCTGCTTAGTCCGTCTGCCAGTGTATTAAATTTTCCTAGCAGGAAATGAGCTTGTAGGTGCACCTGGTAGCTCAAGGCTGTGTTCCACAATGCCATGGCAAGTCTGCAGAGGGGGTAAGAATGTGTTGTTTATGTACCACATAACCGTGGTGCTGTCTGTCTTTACCATTAGTTGTCCTGGAAGAATGTAGTCCTTGAAGGCTGTCAGTGCATTCTGTACAGCTAACATTTCTTTTTGATCGATATGTAGGTGCATTTGATTTGGGTTCCATTTGCCCTGAATGCACTTCCCTGCCAGGTGAGCCCCACCATGAATAGTCTGATGCATCTGTAGTTACGGTTTGGGTGGCAGGGGGTAGTGTGAATGGCTGTCCCTTGTTTTGGTGGCAGGCCTCTGCCCATCATAGGAATTCCAGGCGTAGGCAAGGTATGAAAGGAATCAGTTTCCAGGCTGTGACAATGTTGACTCCATAGACGTTTTAAGTACCACTGTAGTTTCCTCATATTCAGTCTTGCATATGGAATTAGAAGAATGCAGGAGGCCATGAACCCCAAGGCTTGCAGTATTTGTCTTGCAGATATAGCAGGGTTTTTGTGGCCACTTGTTTGAAGTAAGTTACCAAATTAATTTGCTTCTCTGGTGTGAGGAAAGCCGTTGGAGCAGTTGCATTCAAGCTCGCACCCACGAATGTAATCTGTTGAGAGGGTTCCTGTTGTGATTTGTTTTCGCTTATGGTGTACCCCAGACAAGTTAGGACCCTTTTTACAAACGCCAGATGATTTAGAAGTATGGCCTGGCTTTCTGCCTGAATTAGACAATCGTCCAGGTATGGATATATTTGAATATTTACTTGCCTGCAAAATGCAATAACTGGAGCCAGGCACTTTGTAAATACCCTGGGCGCAGTAGATAAGCCAAAGGGCAGTGCACAGAACTGATAATGCAAGTAGCCTGCTTTGAAGCGTAGGTATCTTCTGCAAGATTCCCTGATTGGGATGTGCAGGTATGCTTCTTTTAAATCTAAAGATGCCAACCAGGCATCTTTGCCTAGCATAGGAAGTAACTGGTGAAGAGTCAGCATCTTGAATTTTGGAATGTCCATAAAGGTGTTTAGAGTAGACAGGTCCAGAATTGGACGCCATGATTTGTCTTTTCTGGGTACCAGAAAGAGCCTGGAATAGAAACCTTGACCCTTTCCCTCTTCTGGTACTGGTTGAATAGCCCCCATGTTTAAGAGGGAAAGTACTTGTTTTTGAGCCTCTGCCCACTGATTTGGGGGCAGGTCTGGCCACCCGTTTTGAGTTGGCAACGTGTGGAAATGAAATCTGTATCCCTGGGACACTATATTTAAAACCCATTTGTCCTGGGTTATAAGTTGCCATTTTTTTGCCAGTTTTCCCACCAAAGGGGCGGCTAAAAGGTAAGTGCTTGGTAAGTGTAAAGGGAAGTCATTGAGACTGCTTACCATAGGGAAGTGTCTTCTTGTTTCCAGAATTGGAAGAGGAGGCACCCCATTGTTTTCTTCTGAAAGTCCCTTGTTGTGACTGAAACCTTTGGAATGTCTGGGTTTGACTTGAGTGGCTCTCAAAGGAACTGGAAAGGACCAGTTCTTAGAGGCCAGTGCCTACTAAATCTTGGAGGTTGCACTTGTAAGAAATCTTTCACAGTTTGCATAGGTTTAGCTTCATCTTCCATATTTTTTAAAAACGTCTTCAGCCTTATTACCAAAGAGACGGCCCTGTTGTAAAGGAGCATCCAACAATTTTGCTTTAACATGATCAGGCAGATTTGCTCTTTGAGCCAAGCATGCCTTCTTAGCACAGACCCAGTTACAGCAGCCCTGCAAGAGGCCTCCAAAGAATCAAAACCACATTGCAAAGTATGTTTTCCAACTTGTTCAGCTGAATGCAATAAATCCTGTAAATCCTTGTTTTCCACAGTCAGAGATTAACATAATTTTCTGTTTAAGCAGTCCCATGATATGCTGTTGATATTTAAGCATGTGAAATTGACAGTTTAAAGCCCTGATTGCCAAGGTTGCAGAAGTGTAAACCTCCTTACCCCATCTATCCAGCGCCCTGGAATCTCTATCAGAAAGGGTAGAATTTTTAGCTGTAGAAGCCTTAATGCCCTTGGGACCCTGAGAAATGGTTTCAGGATCTGCAACAGGATTTTTGAAAAGGAATTTGTGGGAGTCAGGAACCCTGTAGTATCTGTCTGGCTTACAAGGAGCCGGAGGCAGAGAATCAGGAGCCATACTAGATTCTGAAAAACATCATCAACAATGTCTAGAACAGGAGGTATAGCCAAAGGCCTATGCTAAGGAAGAAGAAGAAAATCCCAAAGTCTCTTTTTAGATTCAGAGAAATCCTGACTTTCCTAAAGGAAATGTTCCCTTAACGTATGTAAAGTTTCCCCAAAAGAAAAATCCTCGGGGAGAAGCAAAAGGAATGGAATCTTCTGCATCAGAGTCCTCATAAGTAAGTATAGACAATTCCTGTTCATTACAAGGGTCAGAAGAAATAGAATCCTGTTCAGAAGAATCATAATCAATGTCTTGCCTAGGCCTCTTAGTAGGGGGCTGGGGGGTTGGCTACCCCTGATCAGAGTAATTAAATCTTCAGCCATTTTGATAATTTGTTTTTTAGGCATAGAGGCCTGCACATGTGGCTCAGGCATTGGTTTCAATCTGTAGGCCTAAAAACACCCTCAGAAGCCAGTGCCTGCACAGCGGCTCCAGACCCATCCAAGGTAGAGACATCCGCGGGTTCCATAACTGAAGCATCTCGCGGCATACCGGGCTCCAAATGGGTCTCAGTAGAGGCCTGCGAATCAGAAGTAGCGGGTATCAGGGGCTGCGAAAGCACCTCACTGAGAACTGGCGACTAGCTTAGAAGAAGCGTCGTCGGCAGTTTTGGATCTCAACGGCCTGTCTCTGACTTTTTTTTTGTGTTTTTTTAGGTATTCTGGTAGTCGGATGGCTAACAGACGACATTTCTGGATAATTAAAGCGTGAGCCAAAATATTTAGCAGCAAAAATGTACCGACGTTTGATAGTGCGTTGATTACATAAAGCACAAAACCGACAGCAAGGTACGTTATGATCAGGGCCTAGGCAAGGAATACAGTACAAATGAAAATCCTTATGAGGTATTTGCTTCCCAAAAGTAATGCAATTATTAACTTTTACGGACATCGGTAAGGAGCAAGAAAAGGTTTCCCCAACAGGGTACTTAGCTTTTTAGTTGAAGACTTCGGATCTGAAACTCGAAAACGAAAATTTCAGGAGTCGGCCAACCGGCACTTGCGAACTGCTTCGGCTTCGGGCACCGGACGGCAAGAAAGACTGATGTAATGGCGTCGGTTGCATGTTTTATCCCCCTGACGTCATGGAAGAAAGGACAGCAACTGACACAGGACCCAAGACTTTGTTAATCAGGCCGACTGAGGGCAACCTGCCAACAAATTACCCAAATGCAATGACTGCAACAGTGAAACACGAAGAACATCTAGAGGAATCAGAGAAATGGGAGGATAAGCATAAAAAAGTCCCGTGGGCCAATCGTGAGCAAGTGTATCCTCGAGGACTCCCCTGCGGGGGAATTGGGACAAAATATTTGCTGCACTTGTGGTTGGACGGGGAGGCGAATAGGTCGCAGCAAGGTTGGCCCCAATAGCTGAAAATCTTAGCTGCTAACTTGGTCTTGAGGGACCACTCGTGAGGTAGGAGAATGCACCAGCTCAATTTGTCTGCGGATCACATTGGAAATCCCTGGGATACGCGTTGCTATCAGAGAGCAGTTGGAAGCTATCGCCCATTGCCAAACTCTCATGGCCTCTCGTCATAGGGGATAGGACTTGGTTCCTCCTTGTTTGTTGATGTACCAAACTACTGACATGTTGTCCGATTGGATAGCAAGAGTTCTGGAAGGAAGGGCAGTCTGAAATGCCCGCAATGCTAAGAGCACTGCCCTCAGTTCTAGAACATTTATATGCAGACTGGCCTCTACATCGGACCATGTACCTTGGACAGTCACTCCCTGATAATGGCCCCCCCCTCACCCTATCACAGAAGCATCCATGGTCACAATGGTGTTGGGCTGAGGGGGATGGAAAGGTCGGCTCCAAAGTGCTGAGTCTGGCTTCATCCACCAAGAAAGATCCAGTTTGCACCGATTCGTAATACTGGTCTTGGAAGACAATGGTTGATGATTTGGATATCCATGGGTTAACAGAAGCCACTGTAAGTCTCTCATGTAAAATCTTGCTAGGTACTACAGCTATAGATGCTGCCATTGATCCTAGCAACTGAAGGACTTGTCAGGCCAGGACCAAGTCATGACAGAGTATCAGCCGGAGCTGTATCCTTATTCTCTGAAGCCTGTGATCCGGGACAGAGATCAAGCAATAACAGGTACTGAACGTTACCCCATAAACTCCAGGGTCTGGGTTGGAGCTACATTGGACTTTTCCCAGTTTAGGGCTATTCCCAGGCGATGCTCCAGAGAGAGGGTGTAATCCAAGGCTGTTACCAGTAAAATGCTTGGCGGGAGCGGTAAGGAGCCAATCGTCCAGATATGGAAACAACACGAATCCTTGCAGTCTCAAGTGAGCTGTTACTGCTGCCATGCATTTGGTGAACACTCTGGGGGCTGTGGACAGTCCGAAGGGCATGCCACGGAATTGGTAGTGATTCACTCCCAGCTGGAGGCAAATAAACCTTCTGGAGTGTTTGTCCATTTTGATGTGGTAATATGCATCTCGAAGGTCTATCGAGCACATCCAATCGCCTTCCTCCAGAAAAGGGAGAATGGACTGAACCGTAACCATCTGGAATGTTGTCTGACTGACTAACTTATTTAAAGAGCTAAGGTCCAAAATTGGCAGCCAGTCCCCTGTCTTTTATGGCTACAAAAAGAAAGTACAGTTGTGTACACTTGAAAGTAGATGTTCAAGTGTATTCACTGTTGCAGTCATCACACTTGGGTTATCCTGCCAGGGGTAACCCTCAGTTGGCCAGAATACCAAAGGCTTAGTATCTCTGTGTTGGTTGCTGTTGCTCCAGTACTGACGTCAGGTCGTCAGATGTATAAAAATAGGCAGCTGATGCCATTACATCAGTTTTTCTTGCCCCAAATGTCAGGAACCCCCAAATAGGGAGCTAAGTTATGGTGGAAAAACACCACCAGTAAAAAGTAAATACCAATAGCCCTGCAAGGAGTGAGGAAGAGAAAGAGAGAGCGAGTGAGCTACAAGGGGACTGGAGGGTGGGAAACCAGGAATGCAACAGTGAATACACTCGAACATCTACATTTATTGCAAGTGGTACACAACTGTACTATGTTCTTCATGTTTCACTGTTGCAATTATCACACTTGGGTTGATTTCCAAAGCTGAAAAATGGGTGGAGGCAGTCAAGAAGAGTTGGGGCTGGCTAGTATGCCCTGCAGGACTGCTACTGCAAAGCCCACCCTGGCTTTGGAAAAGATAGGCAGGTGGTAATGTTTGCTGAAGGTAAGAACAGAACTCCAAGTAGCAGCTTCCAGAATGCCCCTTGTAGGGACTCCTCTGAGAAAGTCTGCAGAAGTTGAAGTTGCCCTAGTGGAACGCGTTCTGACTCCCTGAGGGGGTGGTTTCCCATGGTGTTTGTAAAAGAAATGGATACAGTGTGCTATCCATTTGGAGATGGCTTGTTTTGATATGGCCTTGCCCTCTGCGCCCCTGGTGAAAAGCTGACTAGTAACTGGTCAGATTTCCTAAAGGGCTTAGTCCTATCAAGGTAGAATCTGAGTTGTCTGTGCACATCTAAAGAGTGCAGAATCCTTTCCCCCTTATTTGGAGGATTAGGGAAAAAGGTGAGCAAATGGATTGATTGGTTGAGAGCCACACTGGACACCACTTTAAGTATGAAAGTTGGGTTAGTCCTGAGGGAGACCCTGTCAGCATGAAAACTAATGAAGGGTTCCACAGCCATAAGTGCTTGTAGCTCAGACACTTTTCTAGCTGAAGTGATGGCCAGAAGCAAGGCTGTTTTCCAAGAGAGGAATTTTAACTCTGCTAACACTGCAGGCTCAAAAGGGAGGTAGTGTGAGTGTTTCCAACACAAAATTAAGGTCCCAAGCAGGGGTGGGGGCTCTTCTTGGTGGCCTTAAGTTGTTAGCCCCTCTCAGGAACTGCTTGATGAGAGGGTGAGAGAAGAGAGATGGCTCAGTGCTGTAATGAGCAGAGATGGCAGAGGCATGGATCTTAATGGAGGAGAAGGAGAGGCCTCTGTGGAGTAGGTCTGCTAGGTAATCCAGGATGAGAGGTAAGGAGGGCTGTGCTGTATCCGCTCCTTTAGTGTGAATCCAGGAACAATAACTTTTCCACTTGTCAGCATAGGATTTCCTCGTACTGGGTCATCTGGCTTCACGAATGACATCCAGTACCTGCTAGCTTAGGCTGGCCACTGGAGGAGAAGTCAAGGGATAAGCCAGGCTGCAAGGTTCAGGGTCTGCAACTGTGGATGCAAGAACTGTACCTCCCGCCGAGTAGGGATTTGGGGTAGGTGCAATGGAGGCAATGGTAACAGACTGTGCAGTAGTGGGTACCAGTGTTGGCGTGGCCAGTCAGGGGCAATCAGGATTGCCCTTGGTCTTTCCACCCTTATCTTCAGTAATACTCTTGTAAGAAGAGGTAGAGGGGGAAATGCATAGATTGAGAGATTTGCCCACTGGAAGGGTAGGGCATCCACTTTCCAGGCCTTGCTGTGAGGTACCCTGGTGCAGAATTTGCTGAGCTGGTGGTTGTAGGGGGAGGCAAATAGGTCCACCTTTGGAGTTCCCCATTTCTGGGTCACAAGGCTGAAGGTGTTGTGGTTTAATTGCCACTCGTGTGGGTCTAGGAGATTTCTGCTTAAGTTGTCTGATACAGAGTTTTGGTTGCCTGGCAGGAATTGAGCTTGCAGGTGAATATGCACAGCTGAGGCAGTGTTCCACAGGGTCATGGCTAGCCTGTACAGTGAGTAAGAGCGGGTTCCCCTCCTGCTTGTTTATGTACCACATCACTGCTGTGTTGTCGGTTTTGATTAGTAAGGGCCTGGTGAGAGTAGGGATCTGAAAGCTGTCAGAGCATGCTGAACAGCTAGCATCTCTTTTTGGTGTGCAGATGAATTTGATTTGGGCTCCAGTGGCCCTGAATGCACCTGCCGTCCAGATGTGCACCCCAGGCATAATCTGATGCATCTGTGGTTAGGGTCTGGGCAGCGTGGGGTTTTGTAAAGGGAAGCCCCTTGTTGTGGCTGCATGCTGCTGCCCACCAAAGGAACTCTTTCCTTAGACAAGTTATCATAGGTATGATTGTTTCTAGGTCCTAAGAATGTTGGCACCAAAGACTTTTTAAGCACCACTGAAGTTTCCTCATATGCAGTCTGGCATATGGAATTAGTAGAATGCAGGAGGCCATGAGCCCTAGAGCCTGCAGGATTTTCCTTGCGGAAAGCTGGGTTCTTGTGGCCATTTGAGAAAAGGAGTCTGGCAGATAGGCTTGTTTTTTTGCAGTAAGGAATGCCATCTGGGATGCTGTGTCCAAGCTTGCTCCCAGGAATACAATTTTTTGACTGGGGACTAGTTTGGATTTCTTTTCGTTGATAGTGTACACCCCAGGGAGGTTAGAAAGTCCTTTACAAATGTTAGGTGCTGCAAAAGCTTTTCCTGTTTGCCTGCCTGAATCAGGCAATCATCCAAGTAGGAGTAATTTGAATATTTCTCTGTCTGCAATAGGCAATGGCTGGAGCCAGGCATTTTGTGAAAACTCTGGGAGTAGTGGATAAGCCAAAGAGAAGTGCACAGAACTGATAATGCATAGATCCTGCCCTGAAACGTAGATATTTCCTGCAGGAGTCCCTTACTGGGATGTGCAGATAGGCCTCCTTTAGATCTAGGGTGGCTAACCACACATCTTTGGACAGCACAGGAAGAAGCTGCTGTAGGGTGAGCATTTTGAATTTTGGTACCATCAGGAAGGTGTTTAGAATGGATAGATCTAAGATTGGGCGCCAGGTGCCCTCTTTTCTGGATACCAGGAAAAGTCTGGAATAAAAACCTTGGCCTATCTGTTCTGCAGGAACAGGCTGAATTGCTCTTATGGAGAGCAGGGACTGAACTTGGTTTTGTGCCTCTGACCACTGGTCTGGAGGAAGATCTGGGAACCCTTTTAGGGTTGGCAGCATGTGGAAATAAAATTTGTACCCCTGGGATACTATGTTGAGGACCCATCGATTATTGGTGATGGAGGTCCAGTTTTTTGCATGGTAGGCAAGTTTTCCTACTAGGGGCACGAGCAATTGGGGCACAAGTGAGGGGTGGACTTCAGAAGTCATTGTGGATTCTTTCCGTGAGGGGTGGCTTAGCACACCCTGCTTTAGAAATGGAGGTACTCCATTGCTTAGATCTCTGCATACCCTGAGAATGTAATCTGGGGGGGGGGGTCTGTTTCCCCTGGGTCTAGTTTGAGACGTCCTTGAGGGTACTGGAAAGGACCAATGTTTTGAGGGGCAATGCCTACTAAATCTTGGAGGCTGCACTTGCAAAAAACCTTTGACTGTCTGCATAGACTTAACCTTTTCTTCCATCTTTTTTAAAACCTCTTCTGCTTTGGTGCCAAACAGATTGTCCTTGTTCAAAGGAGCATCCAATAATTTTGATATGACATGGTCTGGCAAGGTCTGCTCCTTAAGCCAGGCATACCTTCTAAGTACAGAACCTGTGACTGCTGCCCTGCAAGATGCTTGCAGGGCGTCAAACCCATATTGTAGGGTATGCTTACTGACTTTGCTTACAGAATGCATAAGCTTCTGTAATTCTTTATTTTCTGCACAGTCAGGAAAGGTAGATCATTTTTGCTTAATAAGTTCCATAGTATGTTGCTGGTATTTCAGTATGTGGAACGGACAATTTAATGCTCTCATGGCAAGAGCTGCAGAGGTGTATTCTTTTTTACCCCATCTGTCTAAAGCTCGGGAATCCCTGTCCGAGGGGGGTGGGATTCTTACCTGTAGTTGCTTTTATTCCTTTAGGTCCTTGGGAGATGACCTCTAGGTCAGCAGTAGGATTTTTGAAGAGAAACTTGTGAGTCAGGGACTCTGCAGTACCAGTCAGGTTTCCTTGGAGAAGAGGGTAAAGTATCATGAGTTAGACTGGATTCCATAGACATCATCCACAACATCCAGAACAGGAGGGACAGCTAAGAATCTGTGCTGTGGTAGATCAAAAATTCCCCGAGTCTCTTTTTGGACTGAGGATAATCCTGGCATTCCCAATGGAAATGCTCCGTCAAAGTATGTAGGGTTTCACCAAAAGAAAAATCCTCTGGAGGGGAGGCAGAAGGAATGGATTCCTCTGCATCTGAATCCTCGTAGGAAGATAAGGGCATGTCTTCATAATCATAAACCTCAGAGTCGTCGGACTCCAGGTCAGATAAAGCTGCTGGGGACAAGTCTCTTTCTTTTAGCAGGGGAAGGCTGACTTCCCCTAATCAGCATGATTAGGTCTTCAGCCATTTTAAGCATCTGAGATTGTGGCAAGAAGCAGGCGCTTGAGATTGGGTCGTCGTTTTTTTAGGCGTAGCTCTTACTCTTGGCCTTAGAAACTCGGTAGTTTTAGAAAGAACTGAAGACATGAAAAAAGTGGTCGGTTTGTATTGAATATCGGTAGTGCAAAAAGCTTCCTCAGAAGCCGGTGCCTGCACAGCGGCTCTGGACCCATCCAAGGTAGAGACATCTGCAGGTTCTTTAGTCAAAGAAGAGTCTCGCGGCATACCGGACTCCAAACGGGTCTCGGTAGTAGCCTGTGAATCCATCGAAGTAGGCATCAGGGGCTGCGAAAGCATCTCACTCAGTACCAGCGAACTGGCAACTAGCTTAATGGAAGCGTCGTCGGCAGTTTTGGACCTGTGCTTTCTGTCTCTGTTTTTATCCTTACCTTTTTTTGGAAGATCGGTAGTCGGATGGCTTACCAAAGCCATTTTGGAATACGGAGATCAAAAACGTAAGTATTTAGCTACAATAAGGGCCCAACGACAAATAGTTCGGGAGCTGAACAAAGCACAAAACAGGCAGCGAGGTACGTCGTGGTCTGGGCCTAAACAGGTGACGCAGTAAGAATGGAAATCTCGGTGTGGTATTTGCTTTCCACAGGCGAGACAATTGTTAACTTTTTCTGACATCAATTAGAGTAAGAAAAAGGATCCCCAATGGGGTACTTAGCTTTAGAAGACTTCAAGATGATTCAGTTTCAGAAACAAAAACTCAGGTAGTGGCCAACTGGCAATTGTGCAAACTGTTCTGCTTCGGGCTCCTCAGCAAGACATACTGATGTAATGGCGTTGGCTGCTATTTTTATACCTCTGACGACCTGACGTTAGCATTGAAGCGACAGCAACCGATGCAGAAATACTAAGCCTCTTTGGAATGACTGAGGCCTACCCCTGGCAGGATAACCCAAGTGTGATGACTGCAACAGTGAAACATGAAGAACATCCTCGAGTAAAATCTGGATCCTATCTGGTCTGGTGGGACTGTTTGGATGACTCTCTTTAAGAACAGCTGTTCTATTTGAAGAGCTGCTTCGTCCCTTAGACTGGGTGGAACGTCTGGGATTTGCTTTGGAGGTTTGGGGAGTGAAACAACTACAAGAAATAACACTCTAAGCTAAGAACACACTAAACAATTTTGAGTTATCAGAAATATCAAATTAACAGAATATTCCAACAATATCAAAGACTTAGCTGAGAGCTGGCTTGAACCCAGCGTTACGGCAACGTGGCAAACGAGATCTGAGGAAACAGGGAGAAAGGGGTTGTGGGTAAAATCTTAGCTCGAGAGTCTTTGGCTGGCGCGAGCTTTGGTATAAGGCCAACTTGGTTCTGAGAGCTCGGAACCGAACCAATCAGTGATGAATGGAATGAAGATTAACATCATCAGATCAATACCTTCAAAGGTACAAAGCACACCAGATCTCAGCAGAGTTGGGTCTATCAACAGTCTTGGGAACTATTCCCAAAGACTGTACAATGAAAACCTTCTTGGGATTCTTCCTTTTTTTCTGCTAGTTCATTGATGTTCAGAAATCTCCAAAATATCCTTTCCTATTTTCTAAGAGAAATCTAGCACTTTAGGATAATTCTCCTACCACAGAAAAGCAGACTGACAGTGGGATAATACTACCAGTTTATAATGTTTAATAAAGGCTTTCAAACATCCGACCTTTCATACTAATTACAACTCAATCTCCATCTAAAAAATGGACAAAGTAGTGATTATTTGGAGAAAATTCACCTGATGGTGAGAGCATAAGTAATCTTGCACTGTACCTGGGAACACTGGACTGCTCTCCATATCTGGTCAAAAGAATGACATATGTGTGTGGTTATTATTCCATTCCCTTATTAATGCAATGCAGCAATGATCTTTATACCAAGCAACCCGTGTTACAGCTGCAGCCAATAATGGCAAAACACTTAATAGAAAGGATATACCTAGTGGTAACTTCAGGCTTTGACTCAAGTGCCCTCAAGCACCATGTGTTGTTTCATTACTCTGCATCACAATACATCTACAAAAGTAAAAGCCACCTGCATACTTGTGAAGGTAGTGCAGATTCATAACAGAAGCTCAATATAACCCACAGCCACCCACCACTCCCACCCCCAACAGATTATTTGTTTCAAAAACCTTTTTAGTCTGGTGGTAAACGACTGAGCAACGCTGAATATCAAGAAACTCCTACCAGGTAAAGTTTCCTCAATGCAGCAGATAAAATCTCCTCTAAAGGCCTCCATTATGCCAGTTCTACCAACAGGGTCCAAAGTCTGACTGCCCCACCACATGTCCTCAAATGGTACAATAGATGGGGAAGCACATTTCAGATTCTGCACACACAGTCATCTTCCTACATCTTGACCAGTAGATTCTTTATATCTTTTACCTAACAAAAGCCTTTACCATCCAGCTCAAAGTTACGGATTAAAAGGGAATTGCAGCAATACTACAAAGATGTGAAGCAACAACCGTAACTCTGTACTGATAATCATTCCACTAATGGAGATTCACAAATCTTTTTTTTTTAACTGTCTCATAAGAGATTAACTCTCAAGGGTGCTCAGCAGTATATTTATTTTTTATTTACTTAACATTTGTTTACCGTGATAGTCCAACTGGATGAAAGCCCGTTTTCAGTGAAGGCCCGGGGAGAAATGCTCCAGTTACAATAATAAAGATACAAGTCATAAATATTAGTAGTACATAGTTACACAATTTAAAAATGTACAGCAGTAAAAATTAACAGCATATAGCTACAGAAAGCACAGTTTAAGAGAAGTAATAACTAAAGAAGAGATTAGAATAGAAAGGAGATGAGTGAGAAGAGAGAAGGGAAGAGGCATAAGGAAGAAATGTTAAGTATGTGAGAAGCAGCAGGAGGACAAATTGTAACAGAGGAGAAGAGATGAGGGGATAGCAGATAAAGCAATAAGTTAAGATATATAATGTGTTCACAGAGTGGTAGAAGAGTAGATGGAAGCTAATAGAGACTGGAAGGGAATTAGCCAGGAGAGGTACATGAGCAGAGCCAGTTATTAAGGAAGACCTTTAGTTTTTTTTCTGAAGTGAGCTGGACTGGCAAGAGTTATTTTGGCTGGGGGATAGTACTCCAAATTCTGGAGATGTAGTTAGAGAAAAGAGTCACCAGTTTTGTTGGATTTAGAGACTTGGAACTGTAATTTAATGGAGGATCAAAGCAATATAGTGTTATATTATATTTAGCCTGCATTTCCATCCTATTACATCATACCTTACATGATACTACTTTCTCTTTTATCATGCAGGTAGGGCTCCATACTAATAATATAACTTGTCTAATGTGGATCTGATCTCTTACTAAAGTTTTCTTTCTGCCCTACAATAAGCAGTGACGTCACCCCAGACAATAATCCTCCCCATCACTACAATGATAAACATTAGGAGATCAGACATGTCCCCTCCATACCTCAGTAAAACATTTCAAGATCCCCATTGTTCTCCACTTCAACCTGACTTGGGCAATATTTTCATTACAACACATCCCTTATGATACACTTGGCAGAATAAAGACAAGCCCTAACAAACGGAACAATTTATGCAAAGAATTTGGTTCCTTTATGCACTACATTCTTGTTGGCTTGCCCCTTAGTGTGGGCCTTTAGCAATCTGGAGAAGGGTCCTTCTATGCACAAAACATGGGTAACGGGGAACATTTTGTAGCCTGGGAAAGTTTAAGGTGCCAAGCTGACAGAATCTTGCTGGCTTCAAATCCTTTGGACAGAGGAAGATGAAGCAGTCTTATCACATCTTACGTTTCATCAGATAAATTTCAAATCTTTGAAGGACATTCTTGAAAATTTCACAGCATATCACAGAAACCACGGGACCTATGGCTCCAAATATGTCATTTTTCATGAACTGCCATCATATACATTCAGAAACCATAGGCTTCACATACAACAACCTACCCAGCATTCTACCATTTTTTTAAATGAGGAACCAGACTTAAAATAATAAGGCTAATGGGATAAAAGACCTGTTTATTTTTTCTTTTTAATGACACGGGCCTTTGCTCAACTGACTATAAAATCACTTGCATCTCACTGACTTACCAACAGAGCACACAATGCTAATTGTACAGCATTATCAAAATACTTTTAGGTAACAAAGACCCCTGAATATGAACCCAAATCACTATAATACTTACGTTGCAAACTCCTCTCGCAGTCGCCGACGATACTGCTTCTTTGGTTTCATAGTGTTGAAGTATGGCAACTTGATTACATCAGGCCAGACTGCTGGACAAGGACTACCACACAATCGGCTAATAAAAAAAAATTACATCTATGTTAATAAAATTAAGTCATTAAATAATGTACCAAAAGAATATCTGTTATCAAACTTGCTCAATTCATTCAGAGGTCCACAACAGCTTACCTGATTAACTCTAACTGAAGCAGTTCTTGGTTGGCTTGAAAAATAGGTCTCCTAGTAAAAAGTTCTCCAAGAATACACCTGCAAAGCAAGAACAAGCAAAGCATGGAACAGTAAAAATTTGTAGTTTCAGTCCAAGACCACAATATCCATTACAGCTGTACTTAAGGATTTTGGCATGCACAATGTAATATGCAAAATCTTCTTCTTCTTTCGGCTTTTCTTGGTTAGGGGTCGCTACAGCGGATCATCTGTCCGCTCATGACTGGCAGTGGAGTTTTACAGTGTCGAGTTGCCAGCCAGGCGCCCAACCTTCCACAGAAGGCGCACACACACTCACAACCTAGGGCCAATTTAGAGTGTCAAATCCACCTACTACATGTCTTTGTGATGTGGGAGGAAACCGGAGCACCCGGAGGAAACCTAAGCGACCACAGGGAGGACATGCAGACTCCGCACAGAAGGCACCCCAGCCGAGAATCGAACCAGTGAACCTCTTGCTGTGAGGTGGCAACGCTAACCGCTGCACCACCATGGCCACCCTACACAATGTAATATGCAAAAATACTGGTGCTAATTTTAAAATTTCTGGAAACTCTGCTGCTTAGTAAGCGGCAATGGCATGCAGCTTAAGAATTTCACTTAAAGGTGCTTCTATCCTGTCTAGCTTTACCCCCTTTTTTTTGGACAGTTTTCAATTTGCCTTGAAATTATCTGTATTATAGATAAGCCTCTTTGTAGAGGCTTTGGAGGCTTGCAACCATTCTCTTTGTAGGTCATGTCAGTCTTTGCCCCTGTACCCATTTAGAAAGTTTTAAAATAATGCTCATCTGCTGATTCCGGCAAAACTAATGCCTCTGACCTTACTTCAAATGACAGCTTATTTTTTTTAGATAACGGCAGTACAAACTGGAAATGATTTTGTTTATTGCATACAATCACCTATGTAAGTAACCAAGAATGTTTTAATTATGCAGTGTGCATGCATAACTCCATATACCAGTAGATGCTTTTGTGGTGAACATGAGTATATCACTGTGGTAATATGAAATGGCTAAATAAATAAATAGAGGCTTACATCAGATTTGATACACACACTAACTTTCTAAACTGTTGTAATAATGGTGAAAGGTTGTGCAAATGGATACAGTGTGGCAAGCCAGACTCCAGAAATGCCTCCAATATTATATGGAAAGATGTGTTTTCTTTATTTTAAAAACAAACCATCAGCAGGATAGGATGTTTCCCACCATTAAAGTAAGTACTTCATATTTACATAAATGGATAGCTGCAATTATATGATTTTAGAGGAGTGATGCTCTGTAGTAATAAGAACTTGCCACAAATGTTTTTCAAAGCTGAACATCTTTCTCTTCCAAGGGGGCTTGATTTACAATGCAAATGACGTCACATTACATCAATCCACAAGAATATTTCAGAATATAAATTTCCTTATATTGCAAAATCATCATTTGTTCTACCCCAAAATGACCCAAAAAGGACTGTAATGCTTAAGTAATTTGGTCATTCACATAAACCTTTTCTCCTACAATGTACTCAGAGTCTATACAATGTTACGCAGTGCTGCAGTTTCCTTTCCCTCAGAACATTCACTCTGTTTACTATATTTAAGCAAGTCCTTTTGAACTCTCTGTAAAACACTTCGGCACATTTATAACTACTTCAATGCCATCTAACATGATTTCTGGAGCCATTTCCTGTGTCTCCTTCAAAAAACATGAAGCTGTGTCTTCTTTTTTATTACCACCACTCCATCCATTTGTGGCTGGGGTCATACAATGGATGTATGGCAACGGTGGAGTGTGTCAAGCTTTGGCAGGATATCCTATAGGTTATCAACACTGCAACAATGACCAATGACGAACAATAAAGATGATTCTGCAACTTTGGTCTACGTACTTAACCAAAACTTTTGAAAATGAATGTAGAATGTGCCCACATTTTATGACCTTACTATGTACTTTCTGACAACTGAAACAATGCACCATCATAATTACAAAGAACAACACAAGCTACATTTGAACATTGCTGGTCTCTCCCAAATCTATCTTCCTCTAGCACCTATAAAGTCTACTCCACAAAAATGGGAATAACCAAAAACTAAGATAAATGCTAGCTGTTGAGAAATAAGCTAAATAACTGCACATACAATGCAATCATTGGGACAAGCAAAGTTAAAAAAAAAAAAAAAAAAAAGTTCTTACCCACAACTCCACACATCTATGGCAGGTGAGTAACGCTCCTCTCCTAACAGCAGTTCAGGTGGTCGATACCACAGTGTAATAACCTTATTTGTGTATGGACGGCTGAAGAAAATAATACATTGAACATAAATTACAAGTTTCATTCAATTAGGAATCGCAGAAGTTATCAGTAATGCATTACAAAATGCTTTATTTAAAAGCACACCAGCACAACTGAAACAATACTGTAATCACAACTGAATGCATCCAAACAGAAATGAAAAGAAAAGAAAATTTGTCTGCTGTTATTTTTTTACTCGCTTGTTTACCTAAGTGGTAGGACCAAATAGAAAAAACAAATGTAATACAGGTGGAAGGTAACATTACAAACAAAAATTGAACTACACAAAAATATCACAAATAAACTTTATGAAACCAACATACACATTATTTATGCGGAGTAAAGCAAACCTTTCTAATCTAACTAAAAAAAGCTTAACTCCCTTTGCCAGCAGTTCAAGTCAAGACCTACTGTATGAATTTCCAGCTCTAATAGACTTTTACGTTGTTACTAAAGATAAAAACCAAAAACGCAATCTCATCCTTATAACTCCTTGCTGGTCAACACAATCAAGCATGCCCTTTTAACAGAGATGCTGGTGGCTCAAGGCATGCCCTTCTAACAAAGATGCTGGTGGCTCAATTAGTGAAAATGTCATTCCATTGCAAACTTACATAAAAGCAGGGTTCTACTTCAAAACCTCAAGTCTATCAAACAGAAAGGATCTCAGGCTGAAACTAAAGAGCCATAATCTTTTGTTCTTCAGAAGTGTTATCTATTCTAAAATGAGCACAAAGGCCTACCATCATAAGATCATAGCTTTCCAAATGGACCAGAACCTTCCACAGATTCAAGAACAGAATGCATCCAAGCTTCCAGTTTACTACCTCGAACATCTGCACCATCTAGTTAACTTACATAAAGCTGGTTTGATGTCACCCTCCATAAAATATGAACGTCTTCTCTTTCTGCCACTACACCTTTATAATATGTGCAGATTTTCAGAAAACTGTAAACTAGGTCTTGCAAGGGATTCTTCACTTCTGACCTTAAGATGCCTTGCAACTCCTTTTAATGGCTTGATCTTTACAACAGAAAAAAAATTAACTCCATCTCTTTTTGAAATGATTGACTAGAACACAAGCATCTCTCTCAGAAAATATATTTCTTCTAAGAACTAAGCTAACACATGAATGAAGAAAGGAGATTCTGCTGATAGGGATTACTGCAATTAGGGATATAGACAGGGAAGAGGGGGCTGGAATTTATTGGAGAAAACTGGCAAAGGAACCAAGGTATTGGGAGCAAATAACTAGAGAGGGAGAGGTAACAAAATGGGATGAGACCAAGAAAGTATTTGGACTGCAGGTTAGAGATTGCCTTCCCTATCAAGGACTGATATCAGAGTATATGCAAACAAAAAGAAACAGCGGATCCTAAATGAAAGACCAGATCTGGTAGAGTTTTTAGTAGAATCTAGAACAGAAGCTACCATTAAAAAGGAATAATCAATAGAGCATATCAAATATTGCATTATAACTATAAGAATCAGATGAGTTTAGAAAGGATTGGGGCGAGGGACTGGATTATCAATTCTCAAAGAAACAATGGAAGGATATATATGTATGTCTCCCAAATTTGCAACAAAACCTAAAAGATTTAGGATTTTTGCTTAAAAATGTTTACATAGGTATTTTTATACCCCAAACAGACTCCAGAGTATTTTTCCCCAGGTAGACAGCAAATATTGGAGGGTGTGAAAGAAAAGAAAGAGGTACCTGGGAACATACTTTCTGGGAGAGCGATGGATTGGTGTCTTTAAGGATCCCCTGCAGGATGCACTGTCGGGAGATGCTGGATGGACAGATTGGTGTGACGAGGGAGATGAACTTTCTGAGCTACAGTACTGAATCAGAATTGCCTAGACATGGTAAGATCTTGCTGCCTCTAATAATGTTTGCTGACAAAAAAAGCAAGCACAAGAAAATGGAAATCAGCATCTAAACCAACTATATTAGAAGCAGTGAATATAGCAAGAGAGATAAAACAAGAGAAACTGAGATCTTTAGAAAAGGGTAGGAGCAAAGTACATAGGAAAAAAATGGGAACTGCGGGAAAGTGCAGTTGTGTACACTAACCATAAATGTAGATGTTCGAGCGTATTCACTGTTGCAGTCATCACCTGTGGGTTATCCTTGGTGTGATAGACCTCGGTCGGCCCGAATATCAGAGTCAATGTTTTCGTGCACCGGCTGCCGTTGCATGTAGTCTGACATCAGGTCGTCAATGCTATAAAGCAAGGCAGGCGGCATCATTAAATCAGTTTTTATTGCCCTAACCCATCAGAAGCACAAGGGAAAAGAGAGAAGCAGTCCTGGTGGCTAAAAGCCACCTAGGGAAGCTTATGTCACACTAAGGGAAGACGTTAAATGGGGGATGGAGGTAGGGAAACCAAGACTCCAACAGTGAATACACTCGAACATCTACATTTATGCAAGTGTACACAACTGTACTATGTTCTTCCTGTTTCACTGCTGCAGTCATCACCTGTGGGAGGATTCCCAAAGCTGAGGAAAGGGATGGAAGGATAGGTTGAGTCCTAGGTATGGGTTAGGAGGCCCTGCAGAATTGCAGAGGCAAGCCCTGCCCTAGACTTAGAAAAGACGGGTAGGTGGTAATGTTTTGTAAAGGTATGGACAGAGGTCCAGGCGGCCATTTCCAAGATATCCCTGGTGGGTACTTCTCTGAGGAAAGCAGTGGAAGTGGAGCTTGCCCTAGTGGAGTGGGTACGGATAGACTTAGGGATGGATTTCCCATGTGGGCTGTAGCAAAACTGGATACAGCGTGAAATCCATTTGAAAATGGTTTGCTTGGAGATGGGTTCCCCTCTGCCCCTGGGGCAAAGCTTACAAGTAGTTGGTCTATTTTTCTGAATGGCTTAATACGGTCCAGATATTATCTGAGTTGCCTGTGTACACCTAGTGAGTGTAGGATTCTTTCCCCCTTGTTTTGAGGGTTGGCAAAAAAGGTGGGAAGGTGTATGGCCTGGTTAAGCCTCACATCAGATACCACCTTGGGCATAAAGGAGGGGCTAGTCCTCAGGGAGACACTGACCACATGGAAAATGATGAAGGGCTCAACAGCCATGAAAGCTTGAAGTTCGAGACCCTTCTGGCTGATGTGATAGCCAGTAGGAAGGCAGTCTTCCCAAGAAAGGTATTTCAATTCTGTAGAAGGTTCGAAAGGAGGTATGGTTAGTTTTTCTAACACATAATTCCGGTCCCAGGGTGGTGTGGGAGGCCTTCTGGGAGGCCTGATATTAGAAGCCCCTCTAAGGAATTGCTTAATCAAAGGATGACAGAAGAGGGGTGGGTTTCAAACATAATGGGCTGAAATGGCACAGGCATGAATTTTAATACAGGAGAAAGAGAGACAACTACTGAGCAACTATGCAAGGTAATCCAGGATGAGAGGGATGGACGGCTGGGAGGTACTGCCCCCCTTTGATTGTTTCCAGGAACAGAATCTTTTCCATTTTCCTGCACATGACTTTCTTGTACTGGGCCTTCTGACTTTTGTGAGGATGTCCATACCTGTTTGCCTAACAGGGACTCCTTGTTAGTTTTTAGTGTACAAGCCATGCTGAAAGATTGAGAGTCTGTATGTCTAGGTGCAGTACCTTCCTCCCCTCCTAGGTCAAGAGATCTAACATCAGGGGAAGCAGCTTTGGGGCTGTAAGATTAGGCTGCGTAACAGGGAGTACCAATGCTGTCTGGGCCAGTCTGGAGCAATGAGGATGGCCCTTGGTCGCTCCTCTCTTGCTTTGATCAGAACCTTGGGAATAAGGGGCAGAGGAGGGAACGCATACACAAAGGGAGTTTTCCAGGGGAAGGTCAAGGCATCCACCTTCCACGCTAGGAGGTGTAACTCCCTGGTGCAGAACCTCTGCAGCTGGTGGTTGAGATGCAAGGCAGAGAGATCCACTTCCGGGGTCCCTCACTCCTGAGCAATTTGCAGAAAGATTTCTCTGCGGAGCTGCCATTCATGAGGGTCCAGTAAGTTTCTGCTTAGGTGGTCTGCCAGGGTGATGTTGACCCCTGATAAGTACAGGGAAATTAGGTATAGCCCCATGGAGGTGGCTGTAAGCCAAAGACTCATGGCTAACCTGAACAGAGGGTAAGATTGAGTGCCCCCTGCTTATTGATGTACCACATCACTGTGGTGTTGTCTGCTTTTATAAGGACCACCTCTAGCCTGAGATGGGGTTGGAAGGAAATCAGAGCCTTTTGTACTGCAATTATTTCTTTCTGACTGATATGCAAGTGAAGTTGCTGGGCATTCCAAAGGCCTTAGATAAACCTGCCTGCAAGGTGAGCACCATAAGCAATGTCTGAGGCGTTGGTGGTGATGGTCTGGCAGCAAGGGCGGAGGATGAAGGGAAGGACCACTGTTCATGGCACAGGCCTCTGCCCACTAGAGAAATCCGGCCCTTATACATGGGATCAGAGGGGTTGTGGTCTCTTAGGGACTGAGTGCTGACACCAAAGTTTCTTTAAGTACCACTGAAGTTTTCTCATGTGAAGCCTGGTGAGGGGGATAAAAAGGATGCAAGATGCCATGCATCTCAGGGCTTGCAGGAAAGTACAGTTGTGTACACTTATCATAAATGTAGATGTTCAAGTGTATTCACTGTTGCAGTCATCACATTTGGGTTATCTGCTTGCAGTAGCCCTCAGTCGGCCTGATTATCAAAGTCTTGGGTCCTGCGTCAGTTGCCGTCTCATTTTCCATGACGTCAGGGGTATGAAGCATGCAGTCGACACCTTTGCATCAGTTTTTCTTGCCCCAGATGTCAGGTGCCCCGTAATGGGAAGCAATTAAATATAAATATGCAAGGTTATACCTCCAACAAAAAAGCAAATACAACAAAAAGCTTTTAAGCATAGTAAAAAGAGAATAGACATATAGCCAAAAGAAGTCAGGGGGCTGGAGGGAGGGTAACCAGGACTGCAACAGTGAATACACTCGAACATCTAGATTTATGGTAAGTGTACACAACTGTACTATGTTCCTCGTGTTTCACTGTTGCAGTCATCACATTTGGATAGATTCCCAAAGCTAAAGATGGGAGGAGGAATTTAGATAGCATTAGGACCAGCTATAAGTCCCTGCAAGAGTGCAGTGGCAAAACCAGCTCTGGATTTAGAGAAAATAGGCAAATGGTAATGCTTGGTGAAAGTATGTACAGCACTCCAGGTAGCAGCTTCTAGGATGTTCCTGGTAGGTACACCTCTGAGAAGGGCTATAGAGGTAGATGCAGCCCTGGCTGAGTGCGGTCTTATCCCCTGTGGGATAGGTTTTCCGTGGTACTTATACCAGAAATGAATGCAATGGCCTATCCATTTAGAAATTGTTTGCTTTGAAATGGCCTTCCCCTCTCCCCTGCAGCAAATGCCACCAGCAACTGTTCAGACTTCCTTTGAGGTTTAGTCCTGTCCAAGAAAAATCTAAGTAGTCTGTGCACATCTAAGGAGTGCAGTATCCGTTCCCCTTTGTTCTGTGGATTAGAAAAGAAGGTTAGCAAATGAATGGACTGATTAAGGGCTACGCTGGATACCACCTTGGGCATGAAGAAGGGGTTAGTCTTGAGGGACACCCTGTCCACATGAAAGATGATGAAAGGCTCCAATGCCTGTAATTCAGATACCCTTCTTGCTGAAGTGATTGATAAAAGGAAGGCTGTTTTCCAAAAAAGGAATTTTAACTCTGCACTTCCAACTGCCTCAAAAGGAGGTAGAGTTAGTTTTTCCAATACAAAGTTAAGGTCCAAGGCTGGAGTTGGGGCTCTCCTGGGTGGTCTTAAGTTTTTGGCCCCTCTGAGTAACTACTTGAGCAGTGGATGAGAGAAGAGATGTGGTTCTGTGTTGTAATGAGCTGAAATGGCTGAGGCATGAATTTTGATGGAGGAAAAAGAAAGCCCTTGTGAAGCATCTCAGTTAAGTGTTGAAGAATCTGAGGTACATTGGGTGCTGCTGTGCCCATCCCTTAAGTTTGGTTCCAGGAACAGAATCTTTTCCATTTTTCAGCATAAGATTTTCTAGTACTAGGCCTCCTTGCCTCCAAAATGACATCCAACACTTGTTCATTGAGGAATGGTAACAGAGAGGTCAAGCAATTAGCCAGGCTGCCAGGTTCGGGGTTTGAAGCTGAGGATGCAGAATCTGGCCATCCTGCTGGGACAGCAGAGTAGGGGTCTGAGGCAGGTGCCATGGTGCCAGCAGTGACACACTGCGCAAGAGGGAGTACCAGTGTTGGCGTGGGGAGTCTGGTGCAATCAGTATCATCCTTGGTTTGTCCTGTTTGATCTTTAGTAGTACTCTAGAGAGGAGAGGCAGAGGAGGAAAGGCATAAACTGACAGATTTTTCCAGTTGAAGGACAGGGCATCCACTTTCCAAGCTTGCTTGTGGAGAGTCCTTGTGCAGAATTTGTCCAATTGGTAGTTCTGGGTGGAGGCAAACAGGTCTATATCCGGGCTCCCCCATCTGTTTATCAACATGTTGAAAGTCTTTGGTTCCAGTTTCCACTCGTGTGGGTCCATGAGATTTCTGCTAAGATAGTCTGCCAGTGTATTTAGCTTTCCCGGCAGGAATTGAGCCTGTAAATGCACTTGGTAGCTCAAGGCTGTGTTCCACAGAGCCATGGCCAGTCTGCAGAGGGGGTATGAATGGGTCACCCCTGCTTATGTACCACATAACAGTGGTGTTGTCCATCCTTACCATTAATTGTCCTGGAAGAATGTGGTCCTTGAAGGCTGTCAGAGCATTCTGTACAGTTAACATTTCTTTTTGATTGATATGCAGGTGCATTTGACTTGGGTTCCATTTGCCCTGAATGCACACTTCCCTGCCAGGTGAGTCCCCATGCATAATCTGATGCGTCTATTGTTAGGGTTTGGGTAGCAGGGGGTAGAGTGAATGGTAGTCCCTTGTTTTGGTGGCAGGCCTCTGCCCACCAAAGGAACTCTAAATGTAGGCAAGGTATGATAGGAATCAATGCTTCTAGATCCCGAGAATGTTGACACCATAGGCTTTTTAGATACCACTGCAGTTTCCTCATATGCAGTCTTGCATATGGAATTAGGAGAATGCAGGAGGCCATGAATCCCAAGGCTTGCAGTATTTGCCTTGCAGATAGCAGGGTTTTTGTGGCCATTAGTTTGAAGTAAGCTGTCAAATGAATTTGTTTCTCTGGCATGAGGAAAGCCATCTGGGAAGTTCTGTTCAAGCTTGCTCCCAGGAATATAATTTGTTGACAGGGTACAAGATGTGATTTCTTTTCATTTATGATGTATCCCAGAGAAGTTAGCACCTTGTGTACAAATGCCAGATGATTAAAAAGCATGTCCTGGCTTTCTGCCTGATTTAGACAATCGTCCAGGTATGGGTATATTTGAATATTTCTTTGCCTGCAAAATGCAATTACTGGAGCTAGGTACTTTGTGAATACCCTGGGCACAATAGATAAGCCAAAGGGCAGGGCAGAGAACTGATAGTGCATGTAGCCTGCTTTGAAGCGTAGGTATCTTCTGCAAGATTCCCTGATTGGGATGTTCAGGTAGGCTTCCTTTAAATCCAGTGTTGCCAACCAGGCATCCTTGCCTAGCATAGGAAGCAACTGGTTAGCATCGCGAATTTTGGGATCACCAAAAAGGTGTTTAGGATGGAAATGTCCAGGATAGGACGCCATGAGTTGTCTTTTCTGGGTACCAAGAAAAGTCTTGAATAGAAACCTGGTCCCTTTTCCTTTTCTGGTACAGTTTGAATAGCCCTTATGTTTAAGAGAGAAAGCACTTGCTTTTGAGCCTCTGCACACTGATTTGGGGGTAGATCTAGCCAACCATTTGAGGTTGGTAACGTGTGGAAGTGAAATCTGCATCCTTGGGAAACTATATTTAAAACCCATTTGTCCTGGGCAATTAGTTCTCAGTTTTTTGTCTGCAGAGCAATTTTTCCCCCTAAAGGAGCAGAGAGTTGAGAAGGGCTTGGAAGTTTTAAAGTTAAGTCATTGAGACAGTTTACCATAGGGGGAGTCTTTTTACTTACTCCCTAATTTGGAAGTGGGAGCCCCCCACTGCTTAGGCCTGTGCATACCTTGGGACTGAAGCCTGGGTGTTCTGCTGGTTCTAGGTTTGGACAGAAGGCCTGGAAGAGGCAGGAAAGGACCAATTCTTAGAAGGCCAATGTCTACTAAATCTTGGAGGCTGTAACTGTAGGAAATCTTTAACAGTTTGCATAGATTTAGCTTTTTCCTCCATCCTTTTCAGTACTACTTCTGCTATGTTGCCAAACAGGCGGTCCTGATTTAAGGGAGCTTCCAGCAATTCGGCTTTAACATGATCAAGCAAAGAGTGCTCCTTAAGCCAAGCATGTCTTCTAAGTACAGACCAAGTGACAGCAGCCCTGCAAGATGCCTCTAGTGAATCAAAACCACATGGCAAAGTATGTTTTCCAACTTGTTCAGCAGAATGCATTAAATCCTGTAAATCCTTATTTTCAGCACAGTCAGGAATCAACATCTTCTGTTTAAGCAATCCAATAATACGCTGCTGATACTTTAACATATGAAACTGGCAATTTAAGGCCCTAATGGCCAAGGTTGCAGAAGTGTATACCTTCTTACCCCATCTATCCAGTGCCCTGGAATCTCTATTAGAGGGGGTAAGATTTTTGGCAGTAGTAGCCTTAATGCCCTTGGGTCCCTGTGAAATGGTCTTAGGATCCGCAGTAGGATTTTTAAAAAGGAACTTGTGAGAGTCAGGAACCCTGTAACATCTATCAGGTTTTCTGGGAGCAGGAGGTAAAGAATCAGGGGCCAAGCTAGATTTCGAAAAGGCATCATCAATAATGTCTAGTACAGGAGGGATAGCTAAAGGCCTGTGTTGGGGCAGGAGTAAGAAATCCCTAAGCCTCCTTTTAGAATCAGAGAAATCCTGACTTTCCCAGCGGAAATGCTCCCTAAGAGTATGTAAAGTTTCACCAAAAGAGAAATCCTCTGGAGGGGAAGCAGTGGGAATAGAGCCTCTGCATCAGAATCAATCCTCATAGGTAGATAAAGGTAATGGTCATCAGAGGAAACAAATTTCAGAATCCTGATCAGAAGTATCATAGGCAAATTCAGTCCTAGGTCTCTTAGAGGGGGAAGGTTGGCTTCCCCTGATTAAAGTAATAAGGTCTTCAGCCATTCTTATCATTTGTTTTTTAGGCATAGAGCCCTGACCATGCGGTCTGGGCGTCTGTTTTTTAGGCATGGTTTGAGTTTTAGGCCTTGAAGAAGAAGATGCCATCGGTTTAATAAGCAAGTCAGTAGGCCTGAATAGACACTCAGAAGCCAGTGCCTGCACAGTGGCTCCGGACCCATCCAAGGTAGCAAAATCCACAGGTTCCACAGTTGAAGCATCTCGCAGCATACCAGACTCCGAATGGGTCTCAGTAGAGGCCTGCGAATCTGAAGTAGTGGGTATCAGGGGCTGCAAAAGCACCTCACTGAGTACCGGCGAACTGGCAACTAGCTTATGAGAAGCGTCGTCGGCAGCTTTAGACCTAGGCTGCCTGTCTCTGTCTTTATCTTTGCGTTGTTTCTGAATGTCAGTAGTCAGATTGCTTACCGAAGATATATCTCGATAATTGAACAGAGTACCAAAATATTTACAAGTGTAAATATACTGACGATGAACAGTTCGCTGTTTAAATAAGGCACAAAACAGACACCGAGGTACGTCGTGGTCAGGGCCTGGGCAAGGAATACAGTACGAATGAAAATCTTTATGAGGAATTTGCTTTCCACAAGAAATATAATTATTGACTTTTACTGACATCGGTTTAGAGCAAGAAAAATTTTCCCCAATGGGGTACTTAGCTTTAGTTGAAGACTTCGGTTCTGAAACTCGAAAACAAAAATTTCATGAGTCGGAAGACTGGCACTTGCGAACTGCTTCTGCTTCTGGCACCGCACGGCAAGAAAGACTGATGTAATGGCGTCAGCTGCATGCTTTATACCCCCCGACTACCTGACGTCATGGAAGATGAAATAGCAATTGATGCAGGACCCAAGACTTTGATAATTAGGCCGACTGAGGGCTACTGCAAGCAGATAACCCAAATGTGATGACTGCAACAGTGAAACACGAAGAACATCTTCCTCACAGTGAGGTGGCTTCTGGAAGCCAGCTGGGTGAAGCAGAGGAGGCAGGAAGCTCTGGTTTTCTGGGGATAGGAACGCCATTTGGGATGCTGTACCTAGCACAGCTCCCAGGAAAATAATTTTCCTGGTGGGGTTTAGTTTTGTTTTTTTTTTCTCATTGATGGTGAACCCTAGGGAAGAAGGAGAGATTTGACAAAGAGAAGGTCCTGGAGCAACTTTTCTTTGCCCTCTGCCTGAATGAGGCAGTCATCCAGATAAGGGTAAATCTGTATAACTCTCTGTCTGCAGAATGATATAGCAGCGGCCAAGCATTCGGTGAATACTCTGGGAGCAGTTGATAAGCCAAATGGCAGTGCAGAGAACTGAAAGTGTTGATAGCCTGCTGTGAAGTGCAGGAATTTTCTGCACGAGTCCCTGATGGGGATGTGGAGGTAGGCATCCTGTAGATCTAGTTTTACAAGCCAGGCATTTTTTGCTTGCATAGGCAAGAGCTGCTGCAAAGTAAGCATTTTGA